>NC_142437.1:120114166-120850833 GCF_059453495.1 Arachis ipaensis | reverse complement strand
ATGAATCATAATAAAATAATGGCCTAATTAAGCAACAAGATCCATTAGTTTACCTTAGGTTTCTTGAAATTTATTACCATGTTAATTTTCTGGGGTAAAAAGTAAGTGAAAGATTATTGTGCGATTTTATGTTCATCTGTCCTGTGTTAGTGGTTTTTTTCCTTGGTACTGTTCACTAATTTAGACAAGTGCCTTTCTCTAATATGCCCTCATTTTCAGGAATGTCACAATACACATATTTCATAACAATTTGATCACCGGTGAAAACTCATATAGCAAACTCTCTCTTGTTGATTTGAGGAGCTGTTTGATTTAGCTAATTCAGATTCAACTGCCACTTCTCAGTACCAATTTAGCATTACCGTTTTTTAGCTCTATAATGAACAGGTATCGTTCTCTTTTACTTACTATATACAACTTTTCTGGTATCCAATGTTTGCTTCCTGGTAATTGTTGGCATTAGATTATCAAGGCCTTTTTTTTAAATGTTCCTGCAGGCTAGAGATCTTGTCTTGATTTTGCAATGACTCCTTCTCATTGAGGTAAATATTAGTCATGGAATTTCGTAGCAGACAACATGTTAGTTTATTAGTTATGTATTTTTAGTTTTTACTGACTTCCTGAAGTTCCTTTCTAGCAGTAGCATCTATAGTTGTAAAGACGGTTGTCATGATGTTTTGAGAATCTCTAGTAAAACATCTCAAGATGGTTAATAATAATATTATCGTTCTTTGGCAATAAAGGTCATTTGAATTGGGAGTTTGGCACAGCCCAATATTTTTCATTGTATGGTAATTTGTTTTTCTTGTTCAATGTTCATCTCAGGTGCAAGATTTACACCTTATTATTCCTGACTATTTCTTTTGAGTGGAGCAGTGATACACTCCCGCTTTCTTATCAGCAGGTTAATATTGTGTACATTAAAATTGCACTTTCATGGATATTCTGATATTTTGGAAACTATGAGAGTAGACTATTAATTATTTCTTTATTATGCATATATATCAATTTTATAGATAAAGATAATGTTCCTAGTTATATAGATAAATATGAGTAGAAAAATGATACAAAACTCTATTGTAATTAGAACATACAAAGTAATATATTGTAATTATATTGTAATTAGGTCTTGTTAGACATCAACCTTCAATAATGTGATTTTTTTATTGTTGAAATATTTGTTTTGGACTGAGTGTTCAACTCATTATTCTTTTCCTTCACCAATCACCAGAACCTTTTTCGGCATACAATGCTACCGTGGAACTCTCTAACTAGAAGATGATACTGTATCAGTTCTTTCCTATATAATATAAGAACATGTTCCTTTAATTGCACAAACTCTGCAGATTCTAATAATTTTGCAGAGGGTATTAAGACTTCCGTCGTCTTCTTCAAAGATGTGGTGGGCCATTCGTTGTCTTCCTCTCAGGTAAGTTGTCTTCTTCCTCTTCCTTTCTTTCTATTTGTCTCAGCCTCTTAGGGGCTGATTGTTTAATCGTTCTTTCTATAGGAATCGAGTGCTGAGAGCTTATTGCTCCAAAGCTACTGGGGTGGTGGAAGATGAGTTCAATGTTGAGACAAGTCACGGGAAGATAAAATTGGACTTGGCAGGAGAAGGGTATGTTTATATGGAATATATGTACATAACAATTAAACTACTTATTAATAGAATAAGAAAATAGATACTTATTCAGATATAAATAATAAAGAATATAATGATTGAATAAGAAATTAATTATTATTTCTTAAAAAATAAATAGATCCTGAAAATCTTTATTAATTTGTTTTGAATGGGTCTTATTAGTTATTATTATATCTCAATATCAATGATATATATTTCTGATTAGTTATTAGTAGTTTTTAAGGGTATTATAGCATTTTTTGGTAATTACAAATGACTCTTGAGTTCCCCCTAGTTTTGTATTTTTTAATATATTTAACATTTAACCATGACAAACTGCTTTGTAATATACCATTGTTCATTAATTTATTGATGTCCACTATAAGAAGATTTCACTCTGGTGCTTGATCTGTTGTCATCAACAGATTTTGTTTTGTGTTTTGTGGGGATATAGTTACTTCCTTAACAATTTTTTTGGATTTAGGATAAATTTATTCTGTTTTTACTATTAGAACAGGGCCTTATTATTCTAAGTTTACTTCCTTAACACCATACAAGACTACAATAATTTTATTTTTTGAAGTTAACCTCTTATATTGTATTCCGATTGATATTAAGTAATATCTACAGATTTTTACCTTCACTTACCGCGGCTCATACAATTTCGGACATCATTAGAGGGCATTACTCTCAGCCGTGGCCTTCGTGGAAAAAGATTCCAGATGCTACTAGAAAATTTTGGTGGGAAAAGTTCAAAGTAGGTTTTAGAGAAACATGTAATCTTTGGTAGATTAAGAATTAGTTCAAAGTTTGAAAAATATAATATATATTAACTTATAACTATTCTTGTTTGTGTTGATTATCCAGAGCAAACATCAGTTTTTTCCTCCAGATCTTTATTGGGCTCGAAAAAATTTTGAGAGGCGAGGTGTGGCATTACTAAAAAGTTTGTTGGGAAAAGCTCGTACAAGTCGCGTCAAACCTCAGTGGATAGAAGATGATGTGTGGGATGTTCTTTGTGTTTATTGGAATGCTGACACTGGGTTTCTACAAAAGAGCGCGCAAGGCAAGTCAAATCGAGCGTCTCTTCATACTGCTGGCCCAATTACCATTACCCAACACAAAACTAATATGGTAATGTTATAGAAAAACTTAGATCTTTTATGTTATAATTTTATACATTTTAATTGGTAGTTGATACTTAGATTTTTTAATTTATATGTTTGGTAGAAAAAATCATTGAAGAGGACTCCAACACAGTTAGACTTGTTTGCGAAGACCCACAAACACAAGGATGAGACACGGGTGGATAAGAAATCAAAACATATTCATGTGAGTCTATTTTAATCAAAATATATATCTCTCCCTCCGTATATATTATTTTAATATTGCATTAGGGCTAGTGTTTCAGCTCATAGGGCTGTTCTTTTATTTTTTATCAACATATATGCCCCCTCTGTAGTTGTAATATTTATAGGGAATGCAAATATCATCATATTGTATTGGTGCTGATGTGCATTAGTTGTAACATCTTTTTGGAAATTCCAATAGAAAGAGGCCTTGCAAGTTGTAATTAAACTATAAATATAAGAGGGAATGAAAATATCATGTTAGTAACATAAAATCAGCCATATTCATAATTACTGTTATTTGTTATTAGTTGTAGGAAGAGAACATATTACATAGATAGTAATCTAAAATCACACAAACACAATTATATATTCTTCTTCGCAAAGAATATATGCATTTATTTACAAGTCCCACCCCATAACTTATTATAAAATCATATGGCATGCTAAAATAATATCATAGAAGATATAAACAATTAAATGAGATGAGTTTTAGTTGTTGTGATGTGGGAGGTCATCAGCAACAAGGAGGTAGAAAAGTCCCATAACACCACTATGCAGCTTAGTGTTGCTGTAGTCAACCTTCAAAGTCAAAACTTCACCATTAGAGATCTTGATAGAGCCAGGTTGAGGGTAGCAAGTTGTCATTCCCACCAGGTACCCTTTCTCATTTCCTGCTTCACTTCCATTTCCATATTTTGGTAGTGAATTGCATATGACTCTTCCATCCTGAAATTAGTTAAAGTAAAATTAGTTTGGCAAAAATATCTTGTTTAGGAGTTAAACATCAACCATCAAAGAACATTTATGATTCTATGCAATAACATGAGTATAGTGATGCTCATAGCTAATCCAGTGTTATGATTCTATGCAACTTGATTTTCTTTATCTTTATAGGTGGAGTATCTAACTAATTCCCATGACTGTTGACATTTATCATTAGCAACCGTGAACTTTGAACTGTTTATTTGACCGAATCCTCCAAGAACTTAATGAGTCTTTGAGCTTTGTAATTGTTACTTAACATGCTTTATTTTTAGTTTTCAAAGATGGCAGGATGAATTTAATTTTCATTGAGTCTTTGAGCTTTGTAGTTGAGCACTTAACATATACTTTAATTTTCTGCATGCATGACGGGATGAATTTAAGAATGCTATAGAAGAGGCTATACAAAAAGCATCTGAAAAAGGAAGTAATGCACCAAATGAGATGGATGTGTGGTATGAAATAGCCACATTTAAAAAGGGAAGAATTCATGGACTTGTAATAAAATTCACTGCAATTGGCTCCAGTGCTCAGTCATCTGATTGGTTGCGAAAGTTAGAACATGAAGAAGTAATGAAGAGAATGCAAGAGTGGTTGCGAATGTTAGAACATGAAGAAATAATGAAGAAAATGCAAGAAGAGAATGCTGACTTAAAAACTAGGTTGGAAAAGATAGAAAGAAGAGTTGAACTCCTTAACTATAAGCTTCTAAAAACGATAAAAAAGCTTGATGTTAAAATTCCGATTTCTCAACTAGAAGGTGGACAAATATAGGAGATGATGAAGATGGTGAACGTACGTCTGAAGAGTGATTAGTAGTTTGTGATGCTAGTTAGTTAATAGAGTTTAAATGATGTAATTAGTAATATGAGAGTGTTGCGTACTTATTATTGTTGTCTATGATATTGAATTGATGAGTTATTTTGGTTATTGTTCAAGTGTGTTATAATATTTTGGTTATTGTTTAAGTGTTATTTACTTTTATGTGTTAAAAGTGTAGGTTTTTAGTTGATGGGTTTTCAATATTTGATGGTATAAATGTAAAAATTTAGTAAAAATGATAATTTAAAAAAAAAGACTAAAATGCTTGATTGACAGGTCCACACTTAGCGACTGAATTAGAGACTGAAATGTTGGTCCCAAATTAGCGACCGAAACTACGGTTGCGAATTGGATACCGAAACACTGGTCACAAATTAGTGACCGATTTAGCGATTGAAAAGTTGGTCGCTATTTAGCGACCGATATTCTTTGGTGAGGGTTTGGTGACCCTGTACACAAATCGGTCGCTATTTTCTTATTAGAAACCACCCAAATTGGTGGCTAAATCTGTCGCTAATCCGGTAATTTCTTGTAGTGTTGTGTTATCAAAGCGTTTGTTCTATATTTAGTTTCATAAATTAAATTATAATTTAATTAATATAATATTTTAATTATTTTTTAAATTATATATTGTTTAAATGTAGTTGGTCTTTTTATATTATATAATTATTTATTATTTTTAACTCTAAAAAAATTCAAAATTTAATTCCTGTGTATTATACTTTATAACTTCTTAATGTTAAAAAATCTTGATAATAATTTTTTAGATGCTAATGAGTCGAATAATAATTTTTAATAACTTTTTAGAAATAATTTATTGTTTTATTTTAAATTCATAAATATAAAAAAATGTAAATTTCTTAAAATTTGAACTAAAATACCAAAATTAGATTTTTATTCTTATTATTTTGATCTTTTTAAAATTTTATTTAAATTTAAATAAAAAAATTTTTTTATTGGTATTTGTGTTTTAAAATTAATGAATAATACATAACCGATTAACTTAAAAGTAAGATTTACTACTTATATAGTTAGGGTTAGGATAAACATAATAAATCGAATTAAGTTGATTCGATTTATTACTGATGCAATATATACATGGTAAATTAAATCAATTTAATTCGATTTATATAAAAATACTTAGGATACGGCCTATAACTAATTCTAATTTAAAATATTTATGCAATTTTAAATTACTCTACTTTTTATAAGTAGAGATTTAAAATTACATTGAGTCACTCGATTTCAAAAATAATATATACTAGAGTCAATATTTCTTACGTATAGCTAGTAGAAAATGTGATTTATCATTCTAATCTTATACGTTTAATTTAAAAAGATATACCTTGATCAAATATCATTCATTGAAAAACGACATCTATATGTATACATTGAAAGCTAAGAGAATGCATAAACGATTCTAATATAATTTAAAAATTGTTTTAATTAAACAACAAATATTTTATATGAATTTCTAATTAGTAGAGTAATATAACACTTTCATGATGCCAATAGGCACTTACTCCGATTCTCATTCTAAAAGTTACATTTTGGAATAAAAAATTGTAAAGTTTGAAGAATTCGTTACATCGTGAATTCACGACGTAAACCAAAAAGGTTCTTTTTTGGACGATAACCAAAAAAGTTTAAATGGGAGAACTTGCATATAATATTGTTAGTGCATGCCATTTATAATATAATAAAATAAATAATCATCAAAGTATGTACCAAAAAAAAAAATTCTGATGTAGTAATTTAAATTTTATTTATATATTTTTTTTTGTTCAAACAATTTTTTGTACTAAAGCGTCTTTGTCTTATATTTTGTATTTGTATGTAGTATCAAACACACCTATAATAATCTTTTTTCTGTAGTTTTGAAAAATGTTAAGTAAATAACTAATTTTAAAAATAAGAAAAAATATATTATTAATTTAATATTTAAAACTTATATAATTTAATTTTTATACATTATTAGTATAAAATAATTTTGCATAAATAATCAATCATATATTGTTATACCAATAAAAAAATTAATTTTTAAATTTATTATGTCATCTTAATGTATGAATTAGATTGAATAATCATATTAAATTTTTTTATAATATTTTTTTATTTTTTTGTATTTATGTTATATATTTATTTATTGAAATTAACTATTAAAATTAAATATTTACTTACCAAAAATAAATATTTATATATAAATATATATTATTTAATTTATTTTTAATACATATTTTTATTAGAATTTAATTATTTTGTGTTATAATAATAGAAATTTTTATAATAATTTTGATGTATTTAATACATTAAAACGTAAAAAAAAGATAATTTTTATAAAACAATTTTTTTATAATATGCTTAACTTATATTTTAGAATACAAATTATCAAAACTCTTTTTATTAATAGCCGATGAATTTGGTGTTCACTATCATTGATTTGTTAAATGTAACAAGTTTAATCACCCGTGCCATGCACGTGATTAGATTGAAATTATAATTTTAAGTTGTTATGTTAAATTTTATTTTAAATTATGTTAATAAAAAAATAACTTGTATGCGTTATTTTTCTTTTCTTAATATAGTGTTAATTGTATTAACTATAAAATAGTTATTTAATCTACTTTTTTCAATAAATCAGGCATATATACTCAATATGACCATAAATAATCTAGTAATACTTAAATCTACTAACAAAGTTTTATATGTTGGTTTACTGTGAAGTAAAAAAAAATATCAAAATCAGCTCAAAATGAAGAACAAATTAATAGAGAATCCTAATGCAGAAAGTTTTGTAATATATAATAAATAATTTAAATCTACTGAATAACAATTCAATGCTATCCTTTGATACCTCAAAATATATACATGAAACAACACTGTATCAATGTTTGTATATAAAATTATATGATTACCGTAATTATAAAATTATTTGTCAAGAGAATAAAATGATACGACTTATATATATATATATATATATATATATATATATACTAATTACAAACGATATAAAATTTTAATGGAGATACTGGATACTAACAGAAAAAAATTATATAAATAAAAATTATTTAATTTCAATTTCAGTTTCATATAACAAAACAGTGGTTTTCAAAAATTATAGAATCTTTTTTTGACATATGTATTATGCCATAAGTATAAATTATACGGGTTATTATATAAATTCATATATATGCATAACAAAACAGTTTAATATTATATATTTTCTACATTAATTATATACCAATATTTTGAAAAAAGAGATAAAAGAAGAGATATATAAATATGTATAATATTATTGCTATATATGAAGCAATTTTATATTACTTTAATTATAGAAACTTACTATAATTATATAAAATTTAATTTGAGGAAATAATTTTTATTGCCATAAATAATATACTAAAACTGTTAGTATATTATCTTCTTTATGGTTAATTGAATTTATCAATGATTTTTCCGTGTAAATCGTTATTACCCAGTTTTTAATAATGACTTAATATACAAAATTTGAAATTAAAAATTGTTATTACTAATTCAATTAACTGGTTAATTGAGTAATAATTGTCAAATTATTAAAGTGCAAAATCATTGATTTACTCAATAGATTTTCATATATTATTTATATTTTAAGTAATAATTTGAAATTATATTATTTACCCAGGTAATAATACTATTATTAAAAATTATTTTTTGCATTAATTTTTAAATCAATTATTAAGTAATTATTTTTGTTAAGGTAATTGTTTATAAATTATTTTAAATTATATTTTGTTAAGATATAATTATTTAGATTATTACTCATGACACCGGTATAATTTTATTTTATACCAATTAATCAATTATAATTATATGACACGGGTGTAATTTCAATTTTATCTACGGATTATTTTCCGTAATAATATACAACATATTAGTTACCGTCGTGATAATTTGATTTGATTTATTTCTATTTTATTTATGTACATAAATGATTAAAATATATAACATAAATATCGTAATTATTATAATTCTATGATATAATTATAATTAAGATATTTTATCATAATTAAATATTGATTTGATATAATTATAATGAAAATACTTTCCCAAAATGATATAATCTATTATTATTCATCCACTAATTATTTGGCAATAAACCTTAATATGATTTTTTACATATTCGCTATGGGAAATAACTACTTAGATATACCAAATAATATGTAACATATTACTACCTGTATAAGTTAAGGCACAAAGACAGGATTTAATTAAGGTGATTGAAACTTTCACCAAACAGAATATGACTTCAATCGAATAAAAAAGAGTACTCGATTTTGCATTAATTAGCTAGTCGAAAAAATAACATACTCATTCATTATTCATGTTTCATTATATTTTTTAAATAATATATAGAAAACATATATCATGTGTATAAAAATGTGACTATTAGTAATTTTATTAATAAACTTTTTTTAAACTATTACTAATTTCAATTTTAATAGAAAATCTGAGGAAATAATTTCGCTTGCCATAAATAATATACTAAAACTGTTAGTATATTATCTTCTATATGATTAATTGAATTTATCAATGATTTTTTTGTGTAAATTGTTATTACCCAATTTTTAATAACTACTTAATATACAAAATTTGAAATTAGAAATTTTTATTACTAATTCAATTAACTGGTTAATTGAATAATAATTGTCAAATTATTAAGGTGCAAAATTATTGATTTACTCAATAGATTTTCATATATTATTTATATATCAAGTAATAATTTGAAATTATATTATTTACCCAGTTAATAATACTATTATTAATAATTATTTTTTGCATTGATTTTTAAATCAATTATTAAATAATTATTTTTGTTAAGATAATTGTTTATAAATTATTTCAAATTATATTTTGTTAAGATATAATTATTTAGATTATTACTCATGGTACGGGTATAATTTCATTTTATACCAATTAATCAATTATAATTATATGACACGGGTGTAATTTCAATTTTATCCACCAATTATTGGCAAATAAATTTTATTCCAATTATAAATAAAATCTGTTTTTATTGGCAAATAAATTGTCTTTAGGTCAACGATTTAATATATGTGTAGGTTCATTTTTTGTCTAATATAATAAAAATACAAATAAAGAAATAAAGGATAAAAATAAACTTAATAATATCTGACACTACTTCATCTTATTAAATTATTTAAAAATAGCACATCCACAAAAAATAATCGTAATATATAAATTGAGGCAATAATTTAAAATTCTATAATTATAATTTAATCAAATACTAATAGTAAAACCAAATTACCTAAACAATATTGAACCTATTCTGGTCCTTAGTCACGTATAGTATAGAATCATTCTTGTAACGACAACCAACTGAAATAACATCGTAAGTTTCAATATTTAGAATTCGTGCAAAATCAGACCATCCTCTTGTTAGATAAGCTTCATCATCCGCTATCCATGCAATGCGGCAAGGTATAGAATTGCCACACCGAGAAACCAAACTAACTCTTATTCCCCTCAATGGCATTGCATGCATGCAAAAGAAAGCTGGTAATTTCTGAAAAAAATCAAAATATGTTAAAAAATTATTCTAATAATGAACAGCTTAAACTAAGAAAATTTAAATATATTACTATTCATACTCTGGCCTAATAATAAAGGCCCAGGATCAAGCAAAGGACCTAATCCAAAGGGTTGGGTCTCACCAGTACCAATCTTCATCCTATGAAGTCGGTACTCACCACGATCTGTTCTAAAGAAGTCGGCCACGAGATTAGCTGGCGGATAAACACTCATTTAAATGAGTAACTACCCCTAGAATCTCTCTAACCACTTCCACGAGCCATATCTTAACCTCCCTAAGATAATGGGACGGTTAACACCCTAAAAATATGGCACTACTCCAACGGTGGTTATTGGTTCACCACTATAAATACACTGACACCCCTCAGGTATCTCTAAGCCCAATACTCTCTAGACCTGCTTACACCCTTGCTGACTTAGGCATCGGAGTGTCTTTGCAGGTACCACCCCCATCTCCTCACACAAACAAGTCGGACGGAGCCTCCCGAGTTGCAGATCCTTTCGGAATCCTCCTCCTTCACACATTTGGGCCAACCAACTCCATCCAGTCCATCAATCTCCGGTTACCCACCGTAACATTGGCGCCATTGCCGGGGACCCGAGAGATCAACCACTGATGGCGGACAGATCCCACGAAGAGGGCCATGTGGAGACAGATTCTGAGCAAGAGAATATGGACACAGGCAATAACGATGCGGACTTCACCCTCCACCAGGAAATTGATAATCAACACAGGGAAGGTACCTCCGGAGTAAAAAACCCGAAGGTAAACTCTTCAGAAGGGCGCGAATCAGAGAAAGAGGGACCATCCCTGTAACTAAACTCATGGGATTAGTCCACAGTCGCCTGGAACAATTAGAACAAGAACGGGAGCGACAAAAGGAAACTGAAAAGAACCTAAAAGAGGAGATAGAACGACGAAAAGAGTTAGAAAGAAAACTCTTAAAGTTAGAATCCTCCCTCAAAGGTCGCAACTCCCGTGACGAACAAGAAGAGCCGCCCTTAGGTGGGGAGGATCCTTTCAGCGAGGACATAATTAGGGCAAAAGTTCCGAGGAACTTCAAAAGCCCTGATATGGACCTCTATGACGGAACCACGGATCCAAAGCATCACCTGAGCAACTTCAAAAGTCGGATGTACCTAGCTGATGCTTCGGACGCTACGCGATGCAAAGCCTTCCCGACCACTCTGTCGAAAGCAGCGATGAAATGGTTCTATAGCCTCCCCCCGAGGTCGGTTACTAGCTTTGAAGACCTCTCAAGGAAGTTTTTGATGAGGTCTCTATCCAGAAAGACAAAGTGAAACATGCACCGAGCCTCCTGGGAATAAAACAGGAGGTCGGAGAATCCTTACGAGCCTATATGGAAAGGTTCAATAAAGCATGTTTAGAGATTCAAGACCTGCCCACAGAGGCAGTCATAATGGGGTTAGTCAATGGACTCAGAGAAGGTCCCTTCTCACAATCCATATCTAAAAGACACCCCGTTTCTCTAAGTGATGTACAGGAAAGAGCTGAAAAGTACATCAATATGGAGGAAAACGCTAAGTTGAGAGACCTGAGTTGGCGACCTGGGCCCCCTCCCTCAACAAAAGAGAGGGAAAGGGAAACCAAGAAAAAGGAAGAACTCGGTCTCGAGAGACCAAGAAAATATCACTCTTATACTCCCCTGAAAGTTTCTATAGTGGATGTATACAGAGAGATTTGTAACACTGAAAGACTGCCACCCCCTAGACCCATTAAAAATAAAAAAGGGGGGAGCCGCAGCGATTACTGTGAGTATCATAAAATATATGGTCACTCCACAAACGACTGTTACGACCTTAAAAATGTGATAGAAAAGCTGGCTAGAGAAGGTCGGCTTGATAGATATCTCACAGAAAGGTCGGACGGTCATGGAAAGAGAAAGCGAGACGATATGGATAGAAGAGATCCACCGCCGCAGACTCCAGAGAGACATATCCATATGATCTCAGGAGGGTTCGCGGGAGGGGGACTCACCAAATCCTCTCGCAAAAGACATCTCAAAAGAGTCTACCAGGTCGGAGAAGAGTCATCCGACCTCCCTACCATTTCATTCACAAAAGAAGATGGGCAAGGAATAATCCCTGGACACGATGATCCAGTAGTAATAACTATGATCCTGGCGAATGCCCATCTCCACAGAACCCTAGTAGACCAAGGAAGCTCGGCGGACATCCTTTTTAAGCCCGCTTTCGACAAACTAGGGTTGGATGAGAAAGAATTAAGAGCCTACCCCGACACCTTGTATGGATTAGGTGACACGCCAATAAAACCACTGGGATTTTTGCCCCTCCACACCACCTTTGGAAAAGGAGAAAAATCAAAGACTCTGAGAATAGACTTCATAGTCATTGATGTGGGGTCAGCATACAACACTTTAATCGGCAGAGCTACCCTTAATCGACTCGGAGCAGTGGTATCCACTCCCCACCTTTGCATGAAATTCCCGACTTCAGCGGGGATAGCAACGGTAAGGGGAGACCAAAAGTTGGCAAGGAAATGCTACAATGAAAGCCTAAATCTGAGAGGAAAGGGCAGAGAAGTTCACACAATAGAGCTCGGCGGTGCAAGGGCCAGAGAAGAGCTGCGACCACAACCGGGAGAAAAAACCGAGGAGATACAGGTCGGAAAAGAGGAAGGGAAAAATACTCATATAGGAGCCAACCTAGGGAAAACTCTAAAACAAGGATTGACTAAGCTCCTAAGAGATAACTCCGACCTCTTCGCCTGGAAGGGCTCTGACATGTCTGGGATAAACCCCGAGCTCATGTCCCACAAGCTCTCGGTTTATCCGGGATCCCGACCTATACAACAAAGAAGACGCAAGCTTGGCCCAGAACGAGCCCTAATAGTAGAAGAACAAGTGCAGGTGCTCCTGGAAGCTGGCTTCATCAGAGAAGTCAAGTACCCAACATGGCTAGCCAATGTAGTACTAGTCAAAAAACAGAATGGCAAATGGAGAATGTGTGTCGACTATACCGACTTAAATAAGGCATGTCCCAAGGACCCTTATCCACTGCCAAGTATTGATACCCTAGTGGATTCCAGCTCGGGGTATCAATACTTATCATTTATGGACGCCTACTCGGGATATAATCAAATTCCAATCTATGAGCCAGACCAGGAGAAGACATCATTCATCACACCCAGAGCTAATTTCTGCTACGTGGTCATGCCATTCGGATTAAAGAATGCAGGAGCCACATATCAAAGGTTGATGAATAAAGTGTTTTCCTCTCACCTTGGGAGTCTAATTGTAGTATACATCGACGACATGCTGGTAAAGACCAAGAAAGAAGTCGACCTCTTGTCAGACCTCTCACAAGTCTTTGACACCATAAGGCTGCACGGGGTGAGGCTAAATCCCGCAAAGTGCGCCTTCGCGGTGGAGGCAGGGAAATTTCTAGGATTTATGCTAACACAAAGAGGGACCGAAGCCAATCCCGATAAGTGTAGAGCCATCCTAGAAATGAAAAGCCCGACTTGTTTGAGAGAAGTCCAGCAGCTGAATGGCCGACTTGCAGCCCTCTCCAGATTTTTGGCAGGATCGACACTAAAATCCCTTCCACTGTTCTCCTTATTAAGAAAGGGATGCCAGTTCGAATAGACTCCTGAATGCGAGGAGGCGTTCCAGGAGTTCAAAAAGTTTTTAAGCCAACCTCCTATTCTGACCCGACTAGTACTTGGGAAAGACCTCGTACTGTACTTATCCGTAGCAGACAAGGCTGTCTCATCAGCCCTGATAAGAGAAGATGAGGTCGGATAACATCCAGTTTATTTCATCAGTAAAGTTCTACAAGGCCCTGAGCTAAGATACCACAAACTAGAGAAGTTTGCCTACTCCTTAGTAATAGCCTCACGAAGGCTACGACATTACTTTCAGGCTCACACAATAAGAGTCCGTACGAACCAACCCATGAAGCAAATCCTCCAAAAGACGGATGTTGCAGGGAGAATGGTTCAATGGGCAATAGAGCTCTCCGAGTTCGACTTAAGATATGAAACTCGGACGGCGATCAAAGCCCAATGCCTCGCCGACTTCGTTGCAGAATACGCAGGGGATCAGGAGGAAAAACCAACTACATGGGGACTCTATGTAGACGGATCCTCCAACAAAACAGGAAGCGACGCAGGCATAATATTGAGATCCTATTTCCGTACAGACTCAAGATATGCTTATTGGGCTTTATATATTAACGAGCGGGAATCGTCGAGGTATTAGTGCAAACAGGTATAGTCCGTGTAATCGCAGAAATTCGAAAACTGAAAGAATTTACAATAATAACAATTGGTAGATGAAAGAGGAACCCAGATAGAGGTTTTCCTAAAATTTGAATTTCCAGCTTCAAACAACCAGGCAGAATATGAAGCCTTGATTGTTGGATTAAAGCTGGCAGAAGAAGTCGGTGCTACAAAGGTGATGATATACAACGACTCACAAGTAGTAACCTCCCAGATAAGCGGAGAGTATCTGGCAAAGGACCCAAATATGAAGAGGTACTTGGAGAAAACTCTGGAGCACCTTGGGCGCTTTGCAGAAACCGAGGTTAAACATATAACTCGGGATCTGAACAGCAGAGCGGACGCCCTATCCAAGTTAGCAAGTACCAAGCCAGGAGGGAACAACAGAAGCCTGATCCAAGAAACCCTCCAGGAACCCTCGGTAGTAAAAATAGAAGACAAATAAGAAGTACTTGAGGTAATCGGTTTAAACCTCGGATGGATGAACCCCTTGGTCGAATACATGAAATTCGACATCCTCCCTAAAGAAGAGAAAGAGGCTAAAAAGATCCGAAGGGAAGCACAACACTACACCTTGGTAAGAAATATTCTCTACAGAAGGGGGATATCAACACCATTATTAAAGTGTGTACCGACCTCAAGAACTGCCGAGGTATTGGAGGAAGTGCATAGTGGGATCTGCGGAAACCATCTCGGAGCAAGGTCACTAGCCAGGAAAGTAATCCGAGCTGGATTCTACTGGCCGACCTTGCAGAAAGATGCCACAGAATTTGTGAAGAAGTGTCAACCATGTCAGATGCATGCAAATTTCCATGTGGCTCCACCAGAAGAGCTCATTAGTATCACTTCTCCATGGCCCTTTGCACAATGGGGAATGGATTTGTTAGGTCCTTTTCCCCAAGCGCCAGGACAAGTCAAATACCTGATCGTGGGAATAGATTACTTCACAAAGTGGATAGAAGCAGAACCATTGGCCACCATCACCGCTCAAAGAAGTCGGAAGTTCCTCTACAAAAATATCATCACAAGATATGGGATACCCTATTCCATTACTACAGATAATGGAACCCAATTCACCGATTCTACCTTCAGAAGCTTAGTAGCCAGTATGAAAATCAAACACCAGTTCACCTCGGTGGAGCACCCGCAAGCCAATGGGCAAGCCGAGGCAGCCAACAAAGTCATACTGGCAGGGCTAAAGAAAAGATTACAAGAAGCAAAAGGAGCTTGGGCTGAAGAGCTCCCCCAAGTGCTATGGGCTTACAGGACAACGCCCCAATCCGCCACTGGAGAAACGCCCTTCCGACTAGTCTGTGGCGTAGAAGCAATGATACCAATAGAAATCAATGAACAAAGCCCAAGGGTAATTCTCCATGACGAGATCGGAAACATACAGGGGCACAAAGAGGAGCTCGACTTGCTCCCCGAAGTCCGAGAATATGCCCAGATAAGAGAAGCAGTATTGAAGCAAAGGATGACTACAAGGTACAACAAAAAGTCATTCGAAGAACATTTGCCCCGAATGACTTGGTCTTAATCAGAAACGACATTGGAGTCAACAAATCAAGGGAAGAAAAATTTGCTGCTAATTGGAAAGGACCATACAAAGTTAATGAAGTTTTAGGAAAAAGGTTATTATAAAGTAACCGACCTGAACGACACTGAATTCCCAAGGTCGTGGCATGCTTGTAATATGAAAAGGTACTACAGTTAAAAGCGAACTCTACTCCCTGGTGTACTCTTTTCCCAACTTCATGATTTTTTCCCAAAATCAAAGGGTTTTTTCTGGAGAAGGGTTTTTAACGAGGCATCATGGTAGAGGCTAAGGGAAAAAAGGCTATTAAAAACCCTTAGTAGCAAGAAGGTACCTCCCTAATCAATAAATATCTTTTTTTCATATCTCTTATAAACTCCTTTCTATTTTAAGTCTTCCTACGAAACGCGCCGACTTAAGCTCGACAAAACGTGAAAATCCCATGAACCAACCTAGATGGTCGTCAGGATAAAACGACGAGGTACAAGTCGATGTAATGAGGTTATAGAAGTTGATCGTAAAAACTCGGAAACATCCCGACTCATAAGTCGAAAGGAAAAAATCGAGTACAAAAGAAAACGAATCGCAAAAAAAACCTAAGTCATAAGAACTCAATAAAACAAAGTTGAGTATAAGGGATAACAGAAAAAGAGATTAAAGGCTGTCAAAAAAGTCCTTAAACAAAAAGGCTCAGAAAAACAGACAAGCCAAAGGGAAAGGTTTTCAGAAAAAAGATCAAGGAGACTTCGAAAAATCAAAATCAGAAAAGCATACACGCATAAGGTAACTTAAACCCTTATCCAAAAAAGGGTATTTATTTTGTTAAGTTAAAACCCTTATTAAAAAGGGTACTTATAAAATATTTTGTTTACGGCCTTAAAAGGCCAAAAGAAATTGTCCAAACACCACCAACAAGCAAAGAGTTTAAAAAAGGGGAGACTCACAGGCCGAGCCCCCATATAGCCATAAAAAAGTTATTTCTGCAGAGGAGTAGACGGATCACCACCACCAGAGTCAGGAAGAGCGCCACCAGGATCAGGAAGAGAGGCAACCACGGGAGATGAAGAGGAAATCGGAGGAACAACAGAAGAACTCGAAGCGTCCTTGGAACGAGGAGGGGACTCAATAATCCTCTGCCCCCGAGTCTTAAATTCTGACTCGGAAACGATCACGGGGGCAGGAGGATCCACAATAGCACCGTCAATGACGACCTTGTCTGGATCTAAAGGAGAAAGATCCAAGTCAGGAACAATAACTCCGACCTGCTCCTTGAAAATCCTCCAAGCCTCCTCGGCACCATCAGCGACAGAGTCCTCCAACTCGGCATACGCATTTCGAGAGTTCAGCAAATCCTTCTTCACAGACACAAGATCTTGAAATAAACTCTGATAACTCTCCTGTGCTGTCTTCCTCAAACTCGCCTCCATGTTGCATTGGGCTCGCAACTTACTCTCCTTCTCCCGAAGGCTATCTCTCTCCGCCCTCAGCTTGGCGACCTCCTCCTTCAACTCCCTCTCATGCTCCTGATAAGAAAGAAGCCTCCCCTCCAGCTCCTCAACCTTCGAGGTTAACCCCAAAGAGCTGAGAGAAGTCTTCTCAAAAATATCCAAAAGCTTGCCACAAACACCTGCCGCCCTAAAACTCTCCTCAGCCAGAGTGGTGAGGTGGTTTTGAACAGAAACATCATTCATACTTATATGAGGATAGATGTTCTTTCGGACGAATGCAAGAGCATCCGCCTTAACCCCACCATCAAAAGAAGAGCCAGACTCTAAAGTCTTGCGCTTCTTCGTCTTTGGCTCAGAAAGAAGTCGGGCGGAGGGGAGCGGCCGAGATAAGGCTGAAGAAGAAATCACAATGGGCTGAGAGGGAGTCCCCACGTTCTGAGGAGGAGGAGGAGGAGGAGGAGGAGGAGAGATGATTGCCCTGGCACCACCAGCCCTGGCCCGGGACTTTGCTTTAGCCTCCTGAACTCTCTGGTAAGATTCTTGAGCATTCTTCCTTGCCATATCTGCAAAAGAAACAATTAGCAAAAATTACAAGTCGGCAAACCTCAAAGTTAGCAGATACAAGTTGAAAATAAGAAATGTATATACATATATAAAAACTACCTAGCTGCGACCGAACAAAGTTCGGCGATCCCTGGAGGAATTTCCTGGTATCCAAGTATGGGGCCCTCCCCCACACTTCTCGGAAAAACCCCACAATGGCCGCCTCCACCTCATCCAGGTCATCCAGACCGTACTTCTCACAGGGGGAGGCCTCCAACCAATAGAGGGGAAAACGAGGGGAAAAATTCTCATCCAAGAAAAAGGGGTGGTGACCCTCTACAGCTTGCACTTTGAAAAAATAATTTTTGAAGTCGTGGAAGGATTCGTCAAAAAGGGTGAAAATTCTCCGACCTTGTATGGCTCGGAAAGACACCCATTGCTGCTTGTTATTTAGCCCACTAAAGGGCTTAGTCATGTGGAAAAGATAGAAGAAAATCCTCAAAGAGGTCGGAAAGTCCAAAGCGTGACTAATAAATTGGTAAATTTTCAGAAAACCCCAAGAATTGGGGTGAAGTTGGGTAGGGGCAACTCGACAGTGGTGCAAAACAGACATCTCAAAATGCGAAAAAGGAAGAAAAACACCCAGACGGGTGATCATACATTCATACATAAAGAAAAAATGAAGGGCCGCCTCATTGGCCCTCCCAAGACAAACCCGGTCTTCTGGACC
Source organism: Arachis ipaensis (assembly GCF_059453495.1). Lineage (NCBI taxonomy): Eukaryota > Viridiplantae > Streptophyta > Magnoliopsida > Fabales > Fabaceae > Arachis > Arachis ipaensis. Next base: position 120,832,168 of record NC_142437.1, on the reverse strand, counting down.
CGGGACTACCAACTCATACTTTGGCTCGTCCTCCTCAGAAGTACAAATCCTGTGGTGAGTACGAAGATGAGTAATAAACTCAGCATCGACCAAGGGTTCCTCCCCTAGGACCGTGACATCAACCCATTGAGAAAGAACATCTACGGAAGCCATTTCTTTTTCTTATAAAGGGTGACAAAAACCTACAAAAGAAAAAGAAAAGGAAAATAAAAAACACGGTCTCTAAAGGGAGGAGATACGGAACCAAAATCTACAAACCAAACTATCTACCTATAAAATAAAAGCTTGCAAAACACAAAGCATGTCATGAAAGAAGAAAAGCTAACCTTTAGCCAAAAAGTGAAGGTTGGAAGAAGCAGAAGTCTCCAAACACAAGAACGCAGCACGAACGAAGAAAGAAGAAATTTGAAAAATTGCAGAAACGAAAAAATGAAAGAGAGGGAAAGTATTTATAAACATGCTAAGGGGTATAATGGTAAAAGCGGGGCAGTCATTAATGAGAATGCACCGTTACCAAGACCTACGCACATCCCTAACGGACACGACGCTTGATTAGACGTAACTGTCAGAACCAAAAGGACACGGAAAGTCACATCGGTTTCAGAAAATCACGTCGGTCCTCCAACAAGTCGGCTACGACCCCGAGCAGAATACTCGAACCCAAATCTTGAAAAAATTGGGCACGAGTAGGGGCACTGTTCATACCCTGGCCCAATAATAAAGGCCCAGGATCAAGCAAAGGACCTAATCCAAAGGGTTGGGTCTCACCAGTACCAATCTTCATCCTATGAAGTCGGTACTCACCACGACCTGTTCTAAAGAAGTTGGGCACGAGATTAGCTGGCGGATAAACACTCATTTAAATGAGTAACTACCCCTAGAATCTCTCTAACCACTTCCACGAGCCATATCTTAACCTCCCTAAGATAATGGGACGGTTAACACCTTAAAAATATGGCACTACTCCAACGGTGGTTATTAGTTCACCACTATAAATACATTGACACCCCTCAGGTATCTCTAAGCCCAATACTCTCTAGACCTGCTTACACCCTTGCTGACTTAGGCATCGGAGTGTCTTTGCAGGTACCACCCCCATCTCCTCACACAAACAAGTCGGACGGAGCCTCCCGAGTTGCAGATCCTTTCGGAATCCTCCTCCTTCACACATTTGGGCCAACCAACTCCATCCAGCCCATCAATCTCCGGTTACCCACCGTAACAATTACCAATCGTTGAAACTGCATATCTGAATTTGTCACGAATTTAGCAAAACTGAACTGAAACTAAGGGAATTCAATTTCATTATGTGCTCCACTTCGAAGATTTTCAGGCAAACATAAAAAGCATGGAGGGAATGGAACTTGAACTTGCCCTATAAAGTTCCGTAGATGCTATTCCTCAATCAAAAATCGAGCTCCTCCTAAGAAATCTAACTTTAATCACATTCCATTAGGTTGGTCATAATAGGTGAGTAGATCCAACCATCATTCGATAAAGTAGAGACTATTGCCTCTTCTTTGAACGCTTACATCCATGTAGTTGGAACCCGAATCAGTGAGGACAACTCGATGAGGTATTTCATGGATGTGATGCATTGTAAATGATTGTGGCAAAAGACAATCGAACTGGAACATTAGACGATAAGAATAACTTAGAGTAACAACAAATTAAAAATTATCAAAAGAATAATATAATAGAATGAGTATATGAAAAATATTATAAAAAATTATAAATTGTACCTTAAAAGGATCAACTTCAATAAAAAACGAAGAATACATTCTTATTCTATGAAGTAGTAAAAAAAATACTAAATATAAAATTATGAATTCACTCACAAATTTAGATTCATGTACCACAGGAAAACACTATATATAAATTTTAGTAAAACAAAAATAAATATGTAAATTACCTATTATTAAGATAATTTTTTAACAATGCATTAAATATTGATTTGATACAATTATAATGAATATATATTCTTAAATTAGTATAATTATATATTAATTTCATCATATCACGGGTAACAAAGATCTTTTATTATTAGTATTACTATTATTGATATTATTATTATCATTAAAATGAATAAAAATATTTTTAATTGATAATTGATAAGTAGTTTAATAGTACATTAAATTTTGATTTGATACAATTATAATGAAAATATGTTTCTAAATTAATATAATTATATATTATTTATTAAATATTAAATACAAAATAATTATATTAAGGATATTTTTTATAAAATAATTTAAAAAAATTATTTGATATACGTGAATTGGATAACAAAGATTTATTATTATTATTATTACTATTATTAATATTATTATTATCATTAAAATTATTAAAAGTATTTTTAATTGATAATTGATAAGTAGTTTTATAGTGCATTAAATATTGATTTGATATAATTATAATAAAGATATGTTGCTAAATTAGTATAATTATATATTATTCATTTAGTATTAATTATAATATAATTACAATAAAATAATTTAGAATAGAAAAAAAAATTTATTCGTTTTGGAGGGAAAACGGAGGCATGAGAGATCGACACGTCACCTTTAGTAGTTGGGGGAAAACCCAATTTTAGTATATTAAGTAGATAGATTTTTAAAACCGAGTTATTAGCCTTTGCTCAAAAATTATTTTTAATATGAGGATAAAGATGATGTTTTGATTTAAGATTGATATTTAAAGTGTATTATAATATTATAGATATGTAAAAAATGTGTCCAACACCTATTTTACTTATTGTCAGAAAATGTTTGTTTTAATATTTTTTTGGTGACTGAAATAAATTAAACAAAGAAAAACAAAACAAAAAAAAACAAGGAACTGCTTAAATAGAGGGGCAGTCCTGTTTAAGACTACTCTTAAATTCCTCCCAAGGTGAAAGAAGCTCCACATGCGAAAGTTGTAACTTCATCGCCGTCTTTGCCATAGTATCTGCCACCGTGTTTGCATCTCTCATAATCAAACGAAAGTCAACACGCCAATTCCAATGCATGATATATCTTATTTTGAGCACCAATGGATCAATAAACCCAAAACCATCTTGAGTAACAAGATTAAATGCTTCCACACAATCCGTCTCACAAATAACATCTCGTTGACCCACATCCCAAGCCAAACAATTCTCCTTAAAGAATACTATTACTCTCAATCATTCCCAAACACCCCCTTTGCCAGCTCCCATTACAATCTCTAATAACACAAGCAAAACCAACACTATCACCCAAACCAAAATAACTAGCATCACAATTAATCTTAAAAATACCAATAGATGGGGGATTCCAAAAACTATTTAGAGTAGAGGGAAGGAACATACGTTGTAATTCAAAAATATTCCTAAGCTGTTTTAATATGATAATAAATTTATACGTACCGATACGTTTAAAATATAAACAAATAATAATTAGAAATATAAAATTTATTTTCTACATCAACATTTAATTTTTTGTTTAAAAATATATATTATATTATCATTTTTACTATAATATCTTTTTAATTAAATACAAATAAAAAACATTTTTTTATTTAATTCTATAAAAAGACATAAATATCTTTTTGTAATGTTGGATAAAATGTATCTCTTTAAATTAATCAAATATTAAAATTAAACTAACTTATATTTATAAATTTAAATAATTTAAAAATAAAATAACATCTGATTGATTATTCATGTACAGTCAATGATGCTTGTACTCTTCCATAAACTCTAATTTCTGATGTTCATTCATACACAAAAAAAAAAAAATCTAAAGAACAAAAAAAATTCTGAAGTATTGTTTAGTGTTCTTCATCTTCCCTGGATTTTCTTACATCTCTCTCAAAGAACGTCTGTCTCTCAATTCTGAAACTCTCTCTTCTCTCTCACACTAGCCCACCACAGTCTCTTTCAGTCTCACTCGAATCTCGTCTCAGTCACGCTCGCCGGCGTCTCCACGTGTCGCGGCCTTCCCTGGGATCCTCGTCGCCGGCCACAGAAGCAACTCGTCGGGTCGCCGTCGCTCGTCGTCTTCTGGTTTCGGGACCTCGCCGTCGCCGAGTCGTCGTAGACCGTAGTCCGTTGGTGAGTCCCTGCATCGTCGCTTCCCCTGTTCTGTCTTTTCCAAATTTTCCTTCTCCTTGTATTTTGAGATGATCTTATGTGTGTGGACATGCACGTGGCTGGGTTGGGATTGAAGAAATCCCAGTCATTCGGATCTTTGTTTTTCTTGTTCAATGTTCATCTCAGGTGCAAGATTTACACCTTATTATTCCTGACTATTTCTTTTGAGTGGAGCAGTGATACACGCCCGCTTTCTTATCAGCAGGTTAATATTGTGTACATTAAAATTGCACTTTCATGGATATTCTGATATTTTGGAAACTATGAGAGTAGACTATTAATTATTTCTTTATTATGCATATATATCAATTTTATAGATAAAGATAATGTTCCTAGTTATATAGATAAATATGAGTAGAAAAATGATACAAAACTCTTTCGTAATTATTGTCTATGTTCTTATTTTAGCATTTATCAGTTGTTAATTATTGTCTATGTTCTTATTTTAGCAATTCTATTGAAAAGTATTCCAAAGTGCATATTTTTTTGAACTACACTGTAAGTGCATCTGTTCAAGCAGGTCCTGTTTTTTTTTTTTTTTAATACTTTGATATCTGATTTCTTGACTGTCATTGGAATATGACCCGGTCATTTTATAAACACAGGTTTTGCTTGTTGTCAGCTCAATAAATTCTTATATGAATCAGATAAGATATTAACTGATTGATGAAACTGTCCTGTATGAACCACAATGAAAGAAATAAAAATTTCCTTGGAGATGAAATATACTGTTTTAAATTAAGGTTTCTTTTATAATGCATTATTTCTCTTTTTTTTTTGCCAAAAATTTAATTTATTCAGTCAGAAATCAAGGTAACAAAGTAATTCCGTTAAAGTCAAAACTTACTTATTTATTTGATGTAATTCCTAGGATACATGTCATTATTGTTTCATGCTCACTGAGAACTTGTATGGATATCTCCCTTTTTAAAGTTGGTGGAAAGCAGATGCACAGGCTGAATTTGCCTTTTTAATTGCAAAGATAATTTATAACAATGAAATTAAAGGATTGGTTTTCATGGTTAAATTTATAGTTTACCTCTTAGGTCCTAGATATCTTAGTATGCTATGTCTTATGTTGCTCAAATTCATCTGTTGCATGAACCATTCATATATGTATCTTTCCATATATCTCATTATCTATTTTCTTAAAGGTGTGGTTTCTTTGATGATTCCATCAATATCATTGTTTATTTAGTTGTTAATCCAACACTTTGTTCATGTAAAATAAATTGAATGCTTCTAGGTTTGGGTAAAGTGGGGAGAGAGATGCCAGTTCATTGCCCAGAACAAGCTAGGTAACTTAATTGATAATTTTTTATAATAGATCAGTTGTTCATTCCTTCTTTGAATTGTCCAGTTATATTTAGGTCTTCCTAGTTTGTGATTAGTTCAACAATTGTCAGTGATTTGACTTTTAGGTTGGATAGTACTTGATTTTGTTACAAACTAGAAATTTGCTTCGATTCACACTTTCACTGTATCAACTGGTCTTTCACTCACTTACAGCTCATAACAAGCATGCCAGTAGCATTTGTCATAGTATACGGAAGATGTAGCTAATTGAAATGCAGATTTTGATTATTTGGGAAGTCTTTTGTGAACAAATTTTACAAAAATATATTCCTGTTGCCTCCATCTAGGCATGTTTATTATGCATGGCGATGCTCATTTAAATTGTTTAGGAAGTATTTTTCTTAAAATTTTACAAAAATATAATTATTTCTATACTTTTATTTGCATATATAATAAAACTTCTAATATCTGGTTTTAGTGCTTTTTGAGAAAAGGGATAGTTTCCTCGGTGCTTTTTTCAAACTTGTTATTATACCAGTTGCAATTTGGATTAGTATGACTTAGAGGATGTATCATTAGCTCATTACTTTAAACACAAACTATATTACGTTACTAACACAAGTTGAGGCTAAAATCATGTTTGGGCTTTGGGAGTTGGGACATAGCTCAGCTCAATTTTATTGAGCATATTTGAAATGAATTGAGACTTGGTTTGCATGCTTCAATTCATTAACTGGGCTACTTTTTCAATGCCAAGACAAACATGCACTATGATTCTAATTAGATCCAATGATAATTGCATAGTTAACGGAACTAGCTTTTCAAGGTTGAATTGGTGATTTTAATGAATAAGCTATAAACCTCAAAGTGTCCATATTGTTAAATATCCGATGTTCTGAATGCTGCATGACATCTACATCTTCAAAGAACTACCCTGAATTTAGTTTATAATTAATTTTCAGTTGAACCAGTGGGACGATCTTATTTTTCACTTCCTCCCGCCAGGCTCACCTTTCTTTCTGTTATATTTTTATGCTTACATATATTCTTTACAGGGATGACTTCCTGTCACAAGGTAGTTGGTGATATCAGTGCACTTATAATATGTACAAATTTTCTTATTTCACAAAAATAGTTTTGCACTTGGTTGACTCGGTTAAGTAACAATAGAAGAAGGAAGTATGTAATGCATGAATCATAATAAAATAATGGCCTAATTAAGCAACAAGATCCATTAGTTTACCTTAGGTTTCTTGAAATTTATTACCATGTTAATATTCTGGGGTAAAAAGTAAGTGAAAGATTATTGTGCGATTTTATGTTCATCTGTCCTGTGTTAGTGGTTTTTTTCCTTGGTACTGTTCACTAATTTAGACAAGTGCCTTTCTCTAATATGCCCTCATTTTCAGGAATGTCACAATACACATATTTCATAACAATTTGATCACCGGTGAAAACTCATATAGCAAACTCTCTCTTGTTGATTTGAGGAGCTGTTTGATTTAGCCAATTCAGATTCAACTGCCACTTCTCAGTACCAATTTAACATTACCGTTTGTTAGCTCTATAATGAACAGGTATTGTTCTCTTTTACTTACTATATACAACTTTTCTGGTATCCAATGTTTGCTTCCTGGTAACTGTTGGCATTAGATTATCAAGGCCTTTTTTTTAAATGTTCCTGCAGGCTAGAGATCTTGTCTTGATTTTGCAATGACTCCTTCTCATTGAAGTAAATATTTGTCATGGAATTTCGTAGCAGACATGTTAGTTTATTAGTTATGTATTTTTAGTTTTTACTGACTTCCTGAAGTTCCTTTCTAGCAGTAGCATCTATAGTTGTAAAGACAGTTGTCATGATGTTTTGAGAATATCTAGTAAAACATCTCAAGATGGTTAATAATAATATTATCGTTCTTTGGCAATAAAGGTCATTTGAATTGGGAGTTTGGCACAGCCCAATATTTTTCATTGTATGGTAATTTGTTTTTCTTGTTCAATGTTCATCTCAGGTGCAAGATTTACACCTTATTATTCCTGGCTATTTCTTTTGAGTGGAGCAGTGATACACTCCCGCTTTCTTATCAGCAGGTTAATATTGTGTACATTAAAATTGCACTTTCATGGATATTCTGATATTTTGGAAACTGAGAGTAGACTATTAATTATTTCTTTATTATGCATATATATCAATTTTATAGATAAAGATAATGTTCCTAGCTATATAGATAAATATGAGTAGAAAAATGATACAAACTCTATTGTAATTAGAACATACAAAGTAAGTATAATCCAATCAAGCAGTTTCCAGAACTCTTTCAAAATGCAGCTGTGAGTATATGCTGAGCAGGAAAAGAGGGGAATTTGTGTGATATTCAGTACAGTTTGAATAATATGTATCAGCTTTGCGTAGGGTCTTACATTTTGTAAAGGTCTAAAGGGAAGTTAGGGTGTTTAATGCGACCATTCAAATGGTTATTGTAATTGATATTAGTTCAGAACAATTGGAATTTTTAATTTATGCATGTTAAAATTGCTGATTCTATCTCCCTTTCTCTAATAATTCTTCATGCATGTGTACAGGATCTGCCACAGACTTTTCCTGGCCATCCATGGTTGGACACTCTCGAGGGACATGCTGCTCTTAGACGTGTTCTTGTTGTTTATTCTTTATGCGATTCTAATGTTGGATATTGTCAGGTGGATTTGATCTGCTCTTCCTTCTTATTCTGAATTATTTTCCCCTCTTAAGTTCTTGTTGGATGATCTAGCCTCCTTGTTTTCAGGATGCTTGTATTGTAGATCAGAATTGTAAAATTTAATACCTTAATAACTTAACTGTTACTGTTATAATGTGAATAAATGTCAATTTAGGACATTGTGCTATTTCATTGCCCTAGATTTACATTATTAAAGAGGCATTTGCACCTGTTCAGTTTAACTTTTGTTAGCTCGACATTTTATTAATAGTGTAATAGAGAGGAATTGGTTGTATAATAAAGTGGTGGTTTGTAATTTTGAAGTGTAAAGGTTTTGGAAAATCTTTACTCACTCTTGATCTCAACATCTGAGGGCAACAAGCAAAAATACGGATGTATTTAGGAAATATAAATTCTCTTATTAATTATTATACATATATCATGTCACTTTAGAGGATTCATTTGTGAATTATTTATCAACAAAAAATTATGAGATGTAGATTTATCTTTTTGGGGTGAGATGTCGCCAGTTTCAGCGATAATGGCAATGAAGAACGATCGATACTTATTTGATAGCTAATAACTACCTGAGTATTTAATTTCTGTTGACATTTATGTAAGCAATCCATTTAATTTTTTAAATAATTTTGGATAAAATATAATATTTAAAAAGGAGCATGTTACTTCCATGGGTGAATTATACTACAAGATCCACGGTTATATCTTACAAAACTTGATCTTCAATTATAATGGCAAAAAAGCTGTCAATTGGAGAATAAAACGATGCCTCCCTCCCATCTTGTTATTGGGAAAAATTGCATGAAAGAATGTAGCCAAGTACTAAAAAGGTCTAAACGAGAAAATTTACAGGATGACATTTCCCTTGGTTCTATAAACAAAAATGAATTTATCTTCTTTGCTCATTCTATAGAGTATGTTTTACTTCAATCTTTTAAAGGGCTGCGTCTTGGAATAAGGACAGGTTCAATGATGTATCATCTATTACATGCCCACACTGACCTATGCTTCATGAAATACCAAGAGAAGACTGCAGATGCAGATCATCCATCTCTGCAAGTTCTTTAGTAATTCATCTTGAGAAGCTATCAACCTTCTTCAGCATCTGTAGAGCAGCCCTACCACCCTCGACACAAGTAACTGTTGCCCTATATTTCTGTAAAACACCTTCTGCAACTTTTCTGTTCACTGCATTAGCATCAACCACCAAAATTCTTTTTTGTAATGATAGATTCCCAAGTTTGGATACTTTCTTTCTAGTTGTTTGCCTTTTTTCAATTCCAAGGGATTCTCTATAGGAGCAAACCAAAACACTCAGCCAAAAAGGCTTCATTAATATATCATCAATGACACCTAAACTAGAAGAGACTGTATAATCAAACTATGGAGTAAAGTAACTTTGGTTATTACGTTTGAATAAACATACAATCGAGTAAAGTAACAGAAAAAAAGATTTATCAACCGTAAATACTCATTCAGCCTTAATTATTTACAAAAGAACTTCTACTTTCAAAGTCCACTTGCATGGGGAATTAAATACTAAGAAAAAGCCAGCAAATATGGCATGGCTTATGGTTAATAATTCAAACTGTTACATAGAGATATTTAGGGAATAGCCAATTATAAAAAATTGTATTGAGTGGTTAAAGAAATGCAACGAATAAGGATGAAACAAGAGTTTGGCTACAGCCATAGACAACAATATCTAGGATACATGAAACCTGTTGGCTCTGCTTCCTCTAGAAATTTTTTTAACATCTTTGGATGGTACTCTAGAATCTCACAATATATAAGTTCTTCTACATCTTCCTTTGTTATCCTGCGTCTCTCAAACTCAAATTCCATCTTTGTAACTGGCTGGCAGAAGGTTTTCTCTCAACCTTGGCCAAGCCTTTAAAATATGGAGCCGCTAACGCCTAACAATATCATACACAAGATACCAAGTTAATAAAAGATTACCAAAGAAACTGAACCAAAGACGGATGAAAATTCAGAATTCAACCTCTTCAGCAGAAGGCCAATCTTTAGGCTCAAGGGCCAACATTCTATCTAACAAACGAAGAGCAAGGGGGTTTGCATTAGGAAACTTCTGGGAGAAAGGAACTGGCTTCTTCTTGGGTATGCTGCTCAAGTATCTCCGAGCTTTCTCATTCCTTACCTATTAATATGCAACCAAGGTTGCATTGAGTAAAAACTAAAACACACAAGACTGCAAAGAGGAAGGGAAACTGAAGAACAGATCCTAGCACACTACAAGATTTCTGCTTGTTTATGGAGATTTTTTTGTGGAAGTTTTGAAAAACCTCCATAACATATTTTATTTATGGCAAAATATAAAACCTCCATTAATTAAAACTAGTTTAAATTTCTAAGCCCAATTTTCTAAACCAATAGCCAGTGCCTAACCTACTCTGATTAAACCCAAACAAATTTAACTCCAAAAAAAAACTTAGACCAAAAAAATTAGAAGAGGAAGAAGAGGGAGAACACTACAAAAAAAAATATCCATTTAACCACATTTTTTTTAGGCTACATTTGAAAAGCGTAATATAGGAATAGGTTACGCTTTCTTCCGTGTTTCTTTTTCGTAGGAGAATAGAAAATACATTTGTGGCATCACTTGAAAATTGTAGCCTTAGATATTATAAATGTCACTTATAAAGTATAGCCTTATCTTAAAAGCTATGGGTTCACTTTTTACACTAAAAAGTACACTTTTAAAAAATAACCTATTTGTCAGATTTCAGGTACACTTTAAAAGTGCTATCTAATGTATCTCAGATCAAATGTCCAACACTTAATATTTTTTTTTTTTCAATTTTCGGCAAATAATACACATACAAACACTTAGCCAAATAAAATGAAAACATAAAAGTGTAAAACCCCAGCTTAGCTTTTCCCTTCTTCACGCCACCCCCAACCCAGAGAAGACTCTGCGCCATCACCACTCACTATAACATCCCTAATTTCTAACCCAAAATCCCCAAACTAACTCAGAAAATCCTAATTTCCCCGATTCCTAACCCTAACAGCCGCAACCTCACCCTCCTTCAACGTAACAAACAAAAGCAGCCACTGTAGAGAGAAGAAGGACCGGGAGAAGAAGAGAAGAGAGGAAAGGCCTGCCCAGCCGTCACCACCGCAGCGCCGCTGCAGCTATTGCCACCTTCAGAGCTGCGGAAAGTCGTCCTCCCTGCCGTCGAATGCCGCCGTCGTGTCGCACATGAGAGAGAGAGAGAGAGAGACAGATTCGAGAGGAGCTAACCACGATCGCTGCCGTCGAAACCAGGCTCGTCGCCGTCACCACCCACGAAGCTGCGAGGAGCCGCTGTCGTGCTCGTGTCGCTGGGCGCCGTCGAGCTTCCCTCACCCTGAGCCGTCGATCTGTCGCCACCGCTACAAGGGCTTGTCGCTGGAGCCACGACTGTCACTGAGCTTCCGTCGCCGCTGCCGTTCAAGCCGCTGCTGCCGTCGATTTGTAGTTGCTGCGATTGGAGCCACTAGCGGGGGTGAGTTGCTACTGCCTTGTTGCCGTCCTAATCATATTCAACGTCCACTGCCCTGAGCTGTTTCTGCCCTTCAGTTTGTTGAGTTCGGATTCTTTGTGCTACTGTAACTGTCATTACTGAGGTGGGAACCAACGTTTCTGTTTGGCTGCTGCTGAAGGTCTTCCACCATCACTGGAGCTGCCCAGAATCATCGTGGAAGCTGCCAAGATATATGGTTGATTTCTAATTATGCCAAGACATCATTACTAATTAAGTTTTATGTTGATTTTTTTTATTTTATTTTATGTCCTGACTGCATTATAACTTGTAAATTCCATTTCCTTTTTGATATTCAATGTTTTGACAAACTGCCATGGTTTATAATCTATTGATACTTGCCATTTTCATGCTTAATCAGTCTGATTTAGAGATATTTTGGAGCTGACTAAGGCTTTTAACATGAAAGAGACTGAGGCAAAGGCATATATATATTTAAAATCCTGATTACTTTCCTTTAATGCATCACAGCCTTTAATGCATCAGCTTGCTCTTTTTATTTTGTTATGCTTCTGTTTTGTGTTGCCTCCTTAATAGTAAAAAAGATTAAGGAGGCTCTATTTTGTGTTTTAGTTAATAGTTTAAGGATTAAGACATGATATTGACTAATGAATATGAATGAATAGTATTATCCTATTGTGCATTTCACCAAAACTCCTTATTTAACAGCTAATATTATATATAGTTCTACGTTCCTAGTAATCTTAGTGGAAAGTAATTAGCTGAAGTTGCTGGTTTTTTGTTGCAAAGTGGTATTTAATTACTACACTCACCTAACTATATCAGCTTATAACTCTCGAGAGGTAGAATATCTACATAAAGGTAGTGATGCTTTATTTGAATGTATTGATTTTTGTTATCTATATAAAGACTTGTTTGAGAAGTGCATGGAGATTGCTCAGAAGTCTCTTGATGATGTACATGATGTTGTCCTTGATAGTTATTCAGATGATTGTTACTAAGAAAGTTATAGATTGTCCTTGATAGTTATTCAGTGTTGTCCTTGATTGTCTTATGGATTTTGTGCTGGAGTTGTAGATTTTCTGTTCTTGGTATTAGATTTCTTTGTTTTCTCTTTTCAAATAGGATATTGTGAAAAGCTTATTTTTGGTTTTATAATGTAACTGTTTAGGATGCTGGTTTCAATCGTAATCATTCCAGTGAAGTTTCTTCTCCGGTTGCTGGGCACTTTCCAGGTTATATGGACTATCAAGTAGGAATGAGACCACAGATCCCTGTTGAGAGAAAATGGGCCCTCGGGATTCAGGTGCAGTGTTTTACTTGGCTAAATATATAGTTATTAGACTTGCAATGCTGTTATGCTTAAATATATAGTTATTAGACTTGACTTTCTTTTACTGCTGGCTACTCTGGATATCTAGTCTATCTTTAAAGTTTTGCAGGTATTTAATTTCCTGATTATTTTGGTTTCTTCTCTAAATAAACTCTGTATATTTCTTAATATTAGACAAGTTGTGTTACTTGCAATAATAATACTCCTTTTTATACACTTCCAACTTTTCAATATAAAAAAAACTATAATTGAAAAAATAAAAAATAATTGTATACTATTTTCTAAATAAAAAAGTCAATAGGTTAAGATATAACAAAAAATAGTGTAAGTATTACTTCTCAATGTTAGAGTTGCTTATAGCTATCAAACAAGTTGGTATGGTCCATTTAGGCCTACTTGACTAATTATATATCAAGTATGTGCGTCTCTAAAATGAAAGCTTAGTCCATTTAAAAGAAATTCACTGAGCTAGATAAACTAGTCCATTTATTTTTATTTTTTATTTTTTATTTAAATAGGCAGTTTTTTATTAAAAAATTAAAAAAATGGGCTAAAATAACTTGAGATTGTTCTAAAATCTGGGTAAGGGAATTTAGCAGCCTTGATTTCAAAGTTAACAACAAAGTTATTTTATTGAGATTAAGTAGAGGTAGAATCTTGCAGGTGAGTTCTTTTATTTCAGATATCAGAGTTGTGTATTGTGGTGTACTAAGAAATTGTCTTGCTTCTTTGAAGAACAAGTGATATGCTTGTGTCTTATTTTATTTTCTGGATATAGTTAATCAAAGTGTGTGTTATCTGTTTCTTGGATATAGTTAATCATGTGTTATCTGTTTCCATTTATTTTTCATAGAGAGAATAGATGCAAATGGGGTAGAAATTGGTAACTCATGCAATGTTTTTCAACTTCATATGTTTAGTTTGAGTGAAGATTTGAATGGAACTAAAGTATTTATAACAGATTTGTGTTGAATGGTAGTATACTTAACAGATTTTTATAATCAAGTGTGTGCTAGAACTAGTTGCATGAAATGTTAGTCAGTGTCTATTTGGATTAGAAAGAATTCAAGAATGGAATACATGTATTCAGATTAGATTTGAGTTAGAGTTCATTGTGCACTACCACATACTGGTTGTGACTTGTGGCAAAACATGTTCTTTGGATTAAATCATGACTTAAAATCTGTTTATATGGATTGTGGAGTATCACTGCTTCTAGTAAGGGTCTAATGTTGTTTGCTGTAGGCTTATAAAGCATTGAATGAGTGGGTTATCAGGTGATTTATTACATTGTTGTTTCCTTCAATTAGTATTGAAATCAAGAATTAATTGGAAACTTTGGTCTATGAATAATTTGTAGGTAGAGGAGCGTGGTGTTCCAGTGGAAGAATTGTTAGAAGCTGATGAAGTTTTCTGCACCGGAACTGCTGTGGTTATCAACCCTGTTTTCTCTGTAACCTATTGGGATTGTGATACTGATTTCTGGTGGCATGTATCAATGAATTTTCGAATAATGATTTATTTTTCTGTGTGACATGTTTGTATTAATTCATCAACACTAATTCATCACTAAGTTATGGAGTTCTAATTAATACGAGCTCTTTGTTATTCACTGCTCTAATCAGGTTACTACTCTATCTTAAGAACCATCAATTGCTTGTTGGTTGTTACTTCTTTTACAATCTTTACCTTATTGTATTTATGAATCATCAAACAGCTGGAGCAGAGGTGCAAGCATTGGGCGTCATAGTGATGATAACAGACCCTACCTCAAACAGCGGCACTTTGCAGTCAGGATTCCACTTTCCATTACTCCTCTCTTTTATTGAATTTTATTTAATACTGTTGTTGACAATTTTGGTTCATCAAAGGTGGTGTGCTATTTAAATAATTATGGCAAGGATTTCAATGGTGGACTCTTTCGTTTCCGGGATGGCCAGCCAATGTCAATTATGCCAATGGCTGGAGTGAGTTTATACTCTTTCACTACTACCACTTGTGTTTTTCTTTTCTGGTCAAATGGTTTCTACTGCTAAATAAGGAGAGTGATTTCTCAAAATTTCATTATTGAAATGATTCAATGTAAGAGGAAATGTTTCGCTTTTTAATTTATTTTATCCTTTTTTATCTTTTAACAGGATGTTCTGATGTATACTGCTGACCAGCGAAACATTCATTCTGTTGATGAGGTATATTCAATTGTGCTCCTTTCTTGCATGCCCTTACTTACTTGGCCTTGTACATAATCTCTGTTTTATTTCAATTTAAATCTCCTTCTCCCGGACTCCGTGTCCTTAGAAGAAAAGGGATAGAAGAGAAAACAGGAAATCATAATTTTCATCTTTGATAATTACCTCATGGGAAACCATATTAATTCTTGAAAAGAGTACTTACTTTAGGGTACCATTCTAAAGATTCCAGAATGCTGAAATGAAATAGTCAAGGATGTATCTGGTGCTTTCACTGATTTATGTCAAAATATTATTTTGGTGAATTGGTCATATGAACTCATTTGATCTTCTTTACAATTTGTGTAACTGAATTATTAGTTTCTGAGGAAGGTGTGAATTTGATTGAGGGTAGCAACTAGCAACTAGCAAGTAGCAACAATAAGAGAAGAATCCTAGGTTTACTTTTGTGGCTTCATGTTTGGTTTCTATCCTTTTTAACTCTCATTTTTCTTTTTTTTTTTTCTTGCAAAACAGTTCTAGCTCTCTGAACTTCAAAGAAAGTTGTCTATATTGATGACTATAACACAAGAAATCATTGCCACCGAGCTTAAATTATTAATTTTTTTTATATAAACAGGTCTAGCTAAAGGTGTTGCTGTTGGAATATCTATAGCTTGAACAAGTGGGGTTCTGCCATTATTAATTTGTGCTTGTGTTAGATATTTCCAGAAGAAGGAAAAAGAAAAAATTAAATTGCCAACAGAAGATTTTATATCAAGTTCAACCCAAGATGGTAACTGTATTTTATTGAAATTCTAGGCTTCTTAATCTACTATTTGTTTCTTTCTATTTGATTAAGTTATATTAACTATGACACAATGTTAAAATGTTCAATGAATTAATTATGTTGTGATCATGAATTCATAATAATAACACTTTTTGTTTCTTTTTTCCTTATCCTTGTAAAGCATCTAGCAGTGGTGAATATGAAACTTTAGGATCCACAGCTGCTAGTGCTTCTGGCCTTCCAGCAATTATGGCGGCAAAATCGATGGAATTCTCTTATCAAGAACTAGCCGAGGCTACAAATAACTTCAGCTCTGATAACAAAATTGGTCAGGGTAGATTTGCAGCAGTCTATTTTGCAGAATTGAGAGGCCAAGTAAAAGCAAGCCAATTATATCTTTAATAATGTTATATAATCTTCCAGAATTAAAAGGAAAAATAAATTATCTTTGACCATTAGTAGCTTATCTGCATAATTTTATTGATAGTTAAAGATAGTAAAAATGGTAGTTAGGCATTTGGCAAACGAATAAAATTGATGAGACGTGGCAAGGGACCACATACATATACATAATAAATATAATAATAATAATACTAATAATGCTACAAGATTAGTGGTCCTATCTATATATGATTTTGCAAACCCTTTGATGAAAATTTCAATGCTAGTTGGTGAAGATCAACACAAAAAGTCCACAAAACAACAAAGAGGTGGTGGAGCCATGAAGGTATTAATATGTCAGCATGAAAGGTAGCTCTAAATTATAAAATGTTCTTCTATTGTTGTGTTCTGTTCTAACCAAAATTCACATAGCAGAAACCCGTGAGCATCACAGTGTAACTCTCACAAGTTTTCATAACAGTGAGTTCCATATAGGAATAATAACAAGCAAAGATTTTTGTATATAAATCCAAGGCTATAATCTGCAGCTTTTGGAGTGTTTAGCAAAGTTGAAATTAAAGATATCATATATCTCTTGATGAGTAAGCTTCTATAATATGATTTTTTTAAGAATGTTATGTACCAAACTTAATCATCAGCCTTTAATTCTGGATGGTTTCATTTTGCAGGATATTAGGAAGAGTTAATTATCTTATGGAGATTTCATCTGAATTGGTAATAACATATTCATATCTATAGTTTAGCACATGTATGTTATCAAAATCAATTATGAAATTTTTTGCATTATTGTATATTATGTATATGCAAGGTATAATGGAGGATCCTAATAGCTTTCTCTGGCACTTCAGCTCTATTGATACTTGTGCCTAACTACCATTTTAACCATTTAGTTCTTTATCTCACACTGTTCCTGTTTATATCCACCGTGATGTGAAACCTGCTAACATATTAATATATAAGTACTTCCGTGAAAAGGTTAGTTTATTGTAATATTCTTGGTAATAATCATTATTTTCCAATTTTTGTTTTCTTTTTTCTGATGAGACTAATATTAAAACTGTCTAATAAGGTTTTGGAAATTCACCAGGTTGCAAATTTTGGGCTAACTAAACTTAGGGAAGTTGGAAGCTTTTTATCACTTCATACTCGTCTTGTGGGAACATTTGGATACATGCCTCCAGTGTAAGAACTTAGTTGTTAATTGTCTTGGAACATAACAGTAAATATTAGAAAATATAAAATAAGTCAACGAAAGTTGTGGTTGATACAATTTATAGATTCTGAATGTCTAAGAACTTGGTTTGACATGACTGAATTTATAGATTCTTGGGTTGGGCATAATGTCAGATGTGAGTGTTATCTCTACTTTAGTGACATCTTTTTTCCATTCTTGATTCAAAATGATATCTTCCTTTGATTTTGGTCATCTCTGCTTTGTATATTATTGATATTTTGCACCCAATTTAATGTTATCTCTACTTTAGCGGATCAAAATGCTTCAACCAGCTAAAGGTTGTTATGGGCGCAGCACCAACAGTAAGTTTTACTCTCATCATTATGATCTTGTGTTATCAGAATGTGAACTTCATATTATGTTTCTATGTAGATTGAATTTTAACAAATTGCTAAATTATGCAGATACTTCTGGCAATCAAATCAGAAGAAAACAAGCTACAAGAAGTCATGGTTGGATTAGCAGCAAATGTTTTCACATTCATGTCCTCTCAGGAATCAAGCTATGTATTTCAAGAAGCCGGAATCATTGAAGTTGAACTGGCAAGTATACTAGTACATATTCTCAAGAAGCACAAGTATCCGGCAACAAAGGTGCTGAGGATAAGGAGGTTTGCCATAGAGTTTGCGATTTGGATGATGAAAGACAAAGCAGAAAACATAGATACCTTCAAGCATATGGGAATGGAGAAGGTGCTGGAAGGTGTATTAGAAATCACATCAGAGCTTGAAAGCTTCAATGTTTTCTCTGGTACTGTTGGATTGAACAGGCACAATCTAACAATTCACTCACTGGTTGAGACAGCCTTCAAGTTGCTGGAAAATAGGTGAAGTAATACATCACTTTTGAACCATATTGTAAAATCAGTAATCCATGTGTTGAGCAAAAATTGTAAATTTGTAACACTGTACACTGTTGTTTGTTTTGTGTAAATGTGTATTATCCCACATTAATTTTGATTTTGGTTTTGGTTTTTGGTTCTGATGGTTATTTATTTATTTTTCCCTCTAGATTTGATTCTTCAGTCGAAGAATCAAGGCTTTATTGATTTATATCAATAAGGACCAATTATTAATGAAAATTCAGGAGGAACACTTTTCAATGCTATACTCCATGGCATTTATATTTATTAAATTTTGATATTAAAAAATAAATTTTTAATTTCAGAGTATGTAAATGAGATGAGATTAAGAATGTTTTTAAATTAAAAAGAAATAAATAATTATAGGATTTGTGGAGGTTTGAAAATCTCACAAAATAGTTCATTTTTATTAAATTAAAAAATCAATTTGTGGGGGTTTTCAACTGCTACAAAAGTGATTTAAAACCCCCCACAAAAGTTTAATATAAAACCTCTACTAAACATACATAAAATTCTCCACTAAATAGATTGCGGAGGTTTTTAAAAACCTCCGCAAAAGCACCTTAAATTTTTTGGGGTTTTAGAAATTTCTACAAACTATTTGGAGGGGGTTATAAACCTCGACAAATAAAAAAAATTGCCACAAATAAACAAAAACCTTATAGTGGCAATGGCTTCAAGAGATGGTGTTTCAAGAAGATCAGTCATGAGATCCAATTGATGGACAACATTCTTCCTAGGGAAAAGAGGCTTTCCAGTCAAAAGTTCTGCGAAAATGCATACAATGCTCCATATGTCTATAGCTGGTGTATACCGGAAAGAAAATGGTTTCAGGTAATAGTGATTTACTGAGTGAAATATAATAGATAAGTGAAAGACACACAAGTAGATTCATAAACCAACTAAAGTATTTAGCATATGACAAGGAAGCATAAACATTTGCAAGACCAATTATTATTTATTAACCACGCGCAAGCCCCATATCCAGCACACAACTAAAACAGTAACAGAACAAAATTTCAATCACCAAAAGAGTATAAATTCATACATAGGTAATAGATACATTCACAAGTCACCACACATATCATCTCCTACCTTTCAACATCCACTAAATTTCTCCCCAAAAAATACAAAACACCAATCCAAAACATATTAAGATACATACATGTAAATCTAAATATACATATGAGCTGAGTAACTTTACCTTTTTTCTTTGATCAGGCAGCATCTTCAAATTTTTTACAATATATTATATACTATATTTTGATTATCCATTTTTTTTTAAATTGATTAAGAAACAAATTTGTATATTTTCGGTTTAAAAAATGAATTTATATTTTAAATTATTTTTTTCATGTTTTTTGATCAATTATGTTTATTCATATAAATATTTTTTACTTAAAAAAAGTAAAGAATAATTCCAACCCAATTTCATCCCAAACAAATTTAATAACATCCATTTTTATTGCATAAAGCCATAATGAAAACTATTCCTAGAAATTTGTCAAGTTCACTCTAAGTTAGCCAATTAGCCATAATCACTCTTGTAAAGCTGCTCTCTAATTAAAAATAAAAGCTAAAAACTGCTGTACCTACAATACATTGTCATTATAGCAAAGTTTTGAAATCAAACTGGTTATCAAACCGTTCTAACTACTGATTTACTAGTTTAATTGGTTTGACTGTAGTTCAACCAAAAAAACTGTTTTTTAATAAAATAATACATAAAATATAAATACACAGAGTAAAACATAATTATAATCTAATATAAACTTTAAAATATCATCAAAAGTAAAAATATTACTTAAACCACAATATTATGATCTTTTTCATAATACAAACTCAAAAGTCAAATTAAAAAAAAAAACCATAAAATGCCATATGATAAACTATTTAAGATTATTCACAATCCTACACCACACAATTATGAAAAATCACAGTTTACAGATTAACTAACAACAATTATTCAAGATTATTCACAATCCTAACCAACACAATAATGAAAAATCACACTTCACATATTAACTAACAACAACTATTCAAGATTATTCATAATCCTAAACCACAAAGTAATGAAAAATCACAGTTCATAGATTAATGGATAACAATTATTTAAGATTATTCACAATCCTAAACCACACAGTAATGAAAAATTAGAGTTTACAAATTAACTAACAACAATAACAGTTAAAAAAAATCTAAAAGAGAGCAAATTGAGTAGTGAGCACAGGAAGACAGGGAGCACGACTGGAGGGGCTGACCCGGCTGAAGGGGTGGAGCGCGGTAGAACAGAGATAATATATATTAACTATAATCACAAATTAAACTATTTTAAATAAAGTAATTTATATAACGATAATCTCATTTATTGTTATAAATACTGAATTAAATAAGTTATTATTATTTTTTATTTGAAATTATTTTTTATTAAACTAACCTCAATATTACATATCAAATAATGCAAAATATAATTTCATACCCACTTTAATAACTTTACCATATATACAATAATGTTTCTCATAAAACTTAAGCAAAATAAATTATTTCAAAACTATTTACCATCCAAATATAAAGTAATAATTCTGATATAAATTAGCTTATATATAAACATTAAAGTAATTACATATATATAATTATTAAAACGACGCCATTAAAAAAAAACCAATTTTAAACCAAAAAAAATCCAAACCAAATTATATTTATTTTATAATTTAGTTTTAATCTACATATATAGTTATTAATAAAATATTAATAATTTTAGGAATATCGTGTTGAAAGTCACGTTCTAGAATTTAACATCCAAATTTTTTGTACTACAAATTATTTTAAACAAAACACCTTTTAAATTTAACTTTAATTTGAACATATTTAATTTAATTTACAAAAATAACAATTTTTAATATTTATTATATACTATCATTAATTTACTTAATTTACTGCCCGGTTCTCATTCCAGTGGATATATAATATAGCAAGGATGCCGGCCAGCATTTGATCCTAAACTGCTACATCCTTTTGCATAATAAGTGTCATCATCACTTGATTATTTTAGTGTAATTCATAAATCAATATATTTAAATACAAATTATTTATATTTAGACACATTTAGTCCACACAAATATATTTGGTGACTGATGAACTTATCTTGTTACTGAAACCACATTTGAGTGCTTTCATGAAATGAATGAAGAAATAGTATAACAGGTTCTAACATAGCAGACAAACACAAGCATAGTTGATGGAATCCAAATCCAAAGCATCCTTCAACCTTGCTTTGAATCTCATTCTCTTACTTCTGAATTTGCCACTGAGAGTAGTTCTTAGTGTTGATGAATACAGCATAAATGACTTCCCACTTGATTTTGTCTTTGGTTCTGGGACAACTGCATATCAGGTTCATCTTTAATTTCTTCATATATACATAAATAATGTAATATATGATTGTTTTTATAAGAATATATATATGTATATAGTGGGAAGGAGCTGTTAATGAAGATGGAAGAACACCTAGTGTTTGGGATACCTTTGCCCATGATGGTTGGTATTGCTATTCCATTTTGTCTTTTTCATGAGTTTGTTTTCTTAATTTTTTTTTTGTGTTAAGTTAAAAAAAAGTGTTATTTTCTAGTTTCAATGTATTTCCACAGGTTTATTTTCAGTTTTCTAGAGTTTTGTTTGAAAAGTTAAAGAAATTAAACTTTTTTCAATATTAATTAAGGATATAGAAAAGCACAGGTTCAAAAGCATGCAGAAGCAGAACATATTAGCATAAAAGGTATTAGTTAGCATAAAAGTATTAACATACTATATAGAGTATTAACATACTTTTATGGATTCACCTAACCTTTCTCTTTGCATAATACAAGCTAGGTTGAGCTTTGGTCAAATTGATTCTGGTTATCAAATATTATATAAGTGCGAATAATCATTTTATACCCTTTTTAGTAATTTTATCATATAAAAACAGTTTAATCATTAGTCCTTATGATTTTTACATTTTAGGTTCTTAGTACTAAAAAATGGTTTAGTTATATCTATTGTTTAATTATGCACACATGCATTCCTCTCAAATTGAAATTCACAGGTGACATGCATGAAGAAAATGGAGATGTAGCCTGTGATGGATACCACAAATATAAGGTGAATAGACATGGCCCTAGCTTCAATTTATATTCCTTTGCCCAATAATGCATTGCTTGCAGTTCGCCTGTTTGTTGAAAGTCCTGAAAAAAGTTTTAACATTTTAATTGTTTCTTTGGGAATATATAATGCAGGAAGATGTGAAGCTGATGGTGGAAACAGGCCTTGAAGCCTATAGATTCTCCATTTCTTGGTCAAGATTGATTCCAAGTATATAATACTCAAACTTGTGTACATTTTTATTTCTTTCTTCATTAAAGGCTTTTCTGAATGCATTTGAAAGTTGTGATTTTCTTTGTTCTCAGATGGTAGAGGACCTATCAATCCCAAGGCATTAGAGTTCTACAACAATCTTATCAATGAATTGATCAGCAATGGTTTCATATGAATTTCTTAATTTGTAGAACCATACTTTGAAAATTACTTCCAGAACAGAACAAAGTTGCAGTCAGTTCTGATTCTTAAACTGATTTATCCATTTGTGCCTTGAGCAGGAATCCAACCACATGTGACACTAAACAACTTTGATTTTCCACAGGCACTTGAAGATGAATATGGAGGATGGATTAGTCCTCAAATGATGTATTTCTTGATCTCTTGCACTGTAATGTTGTTAGCATTAGTTCATGAAACTTATACTGAATTAATTACTTTATGCACAAGGATGTAAATCCTCCAGTTCACTTTATTTTCCTTATTGTTATTATCATCTTGCTTAGCTTCTTCATATGATAATAGGCCTTTCACATTCATATGTGATTTAGCAAACCCTATGCATTTAAAAAAAAACTAACGGATAAATTACTTGGTGTGTGTGAATGCAGAAGCGACTTCACAAATTATGCAGATGTGTGTTTTAGAGAGTTTGGTGATAGAGTATTGTATTGGATCACTGTGAATGAGCCAAATATGATTGCTCTAGGTGGTTATGATCAAGCAATCGTACCACCTCAGCATTGTTCTCCTCCATTTTGTGTTAACAAAAGCATCAGGGGAAACTCAACAACTGAGCCTTACTTGGTAGTTCATCACATTTTGTTAGCACATTCTTCAGCTGTAAGATTGTATAGGACAAAATATAAGGTATAATACTATAATACCAGACCTTTAATTTTTCCACAGAAAAAGAGTGTATATTTTACTTCAAATCTTACTTTGTATTTTTTTTCTAAAATTACTTTGGAAGTCTCTATAATTTCACTTAATTTTCAATTTGTTAGTATAGTTTAAAAGTTTGTAATAAAGTTCTGTTATATATATATTTTAAATTCGATCAAATCATTATAATTTAGACAGTTCTAATTAAGTCTAGTTACTATACTAACATTTTTCAATTAGGTTCTTCTAGTTCAAAAGTTTGTAGCAAGTCCTTATATTGTACATTAACTTTCAGAAGAAAACAAGCATTTATAATCCAATACAATATAGGAACTTAAATACAAACTTTCAAACTAAGGAAACCAAGTGAAAATCAAGTGAAACTCTAAGACCTCCAAAATAACATATATAATCTTTATTATATTCATGTGCTATTCCTTAATAATTTCTGTATGTGGTTAAATGGCAAGAAGTTCAACTCATATACAAGAAAAGATTATTCTGACCCTCAATCTATTTATATTGGATTTAGTCTCCTTGCTGAAAATTGTTGACCTGGTTGCAAAAGAATGTGATTCCGGAGATACATGTCTGAAATTGCAGGACAAACAACATGGATTTGTTGGTATCACTATCTACATATTTGGGCTTTTCCCTCATACAAATACAGAAAAAGACAGAACAGCAACTGAAAGATATCGAGATTTTACTGTTGGTTGGTTAGATACAAACACTACACTAGTTCAATTCACTTCTCTTTTGCTTTTATTTTCATAGTTTTTCTTCTTAAGACAAGTTAACATATATACATAATATGAGTGTATCAATGAAGTTACAATTCATGTTTAACCTTTTTATTCTCAATAGTGTCGTTGGGCAGAAATACAGAAACATAAAATACAATTTGTTTGAAGGATATAGATACAAAAATAAATAAGTAACTTATGTAGAAAAAAATTGACTAATTTTTGTCCATCCGAAAAAGGAGAGTCTTGGAGATGAGTTGTCTCTGTGTGAGCTAAAGGTCACAAATTCAAGCTGTAGAATCAGTTACTAATGCTTGTATTAGGTTATGACAGCCTACATTACACTCTTTGGGTATGACCCTTTTCCGGACCTTGTGTAACGCAAGATACTTTGCACAAGCTATCTTTTTCTTGTCCATCCGGAAATTGGGGACAATGGAGACGGAGACATAACTATTTTGTCTACTCTCTATCTCAGTATTTGTTCTGAGAGACTTACCAAATACAGCTTATCGACCACTAGGCCTAAAATGTGCTTTATTCCATTGAACATGATACTATTTTTATTTGATCTCAAGTTATTAACACATTTGAGAGCTTCCTTTTGGGTGAAATATTCTCAAGGAACTTTTATGTCAAGTTTCTGTGCTGGTTATTATATAAGTTAAGATATTGTACTCTTATTTCCCTGCTCTATTGCAGGATTATGGAGCCATTGTTGCATGGAGACTATCCCATTTCCATGAGAGAAACTGCTGGTGCAAGAATTCCATCCTTCACGAATCGCGAATCTGAACAGGTTAAGGGTTCATGTGATTTCATAGGTTTAATTCACTACACCAATGCTAATATCACAGATAATAGTGAAGCACTGAAGAACAATCTGAGAGATTACACAGCAGATATAGCTGCAAAACTAATCTGTAATGAAATTTCCAACTAAATGAACTTTCAATTCTCTTAACATTATTTGATAGTTTTCATTCATGTCCACAACTATATGTACTGTTCATTTATGAATAATGAGTACTTTCTTGGTTTTGGCAGCTGGACTGAATCCATTTTCAAATGAAGAGGTGATTCTTTTCTTTCCTTTTTCATTTTTTTTACCAGTTACATCACTTTACTGTACAACTAATGTGGCTTTGAATGCTTTGACTGAATCAGTACCCCGTCGCACCGTGGGGTTTACAGGAAGAATTGAATAAATTCAAGCTCCGCTATGGCAATCTTCCTATATTCATATATGAAAATGGTAAATCCCTTTCACTTTGGCATTTCTGATAGTTCTGTATTTTTGAATAAGAAATCATAGATGACCATTAGATTCACATAGAAGATTATTCACATACCTACTCCGATAAAAAAAAATGTTATGTCTCATCATCCTGATAAGTGAGCATCTTAAGTTCTATGGAAATTATGACTGAATTACTGAATCCTTGGAGGATTTGTTGAAGATGGGTTTGGTGAACTAACGAAATGAATTACTAATTGCACTAAATTTAACTGCTTGGTGTATGATATAGATCAAGATACTTTAGTGGTATAGATTTAGTAGAAATTTATGTTAAGATTTAAATTACTTAACAATTTTAGTGCATGATATGCTAAGTTTAGGTTGAAATGCATGCATTTTATAATACTGTATAGTTACTGATAAAGATTTGGTTTGCAACTTTGCATTATCATGTGGATAGGTCAAAGAACACCAAGCAATGCATCATTACAAGATGAGTCAAGGGTCAAATACTTGCATGGATATATTGGTGCCACACTTGATGCCTTGAGGTATGGAAAGTGCATCTAGATTCTTTCATTTTTGTGCTTTTGAAGAAATACTAGAGTTGATATTTTCTTTTTTTCAGAACTGATTTATGGAAATTTTAAAAAATATTCTTTTTGAACATAAGTAAAAGCTATTTTGCATTTGGATGGATTTATAAAATAAGTCTCTAGCCGCCCTCCCCCCCCCCCCTCTTCTCTCTCTAGATGTTTTATTAACTCAACATATATCAAATAAAATTAGTTCCAAAAATTTTACCCTCCAATTAGGGAATCTATTAATAAAACCCATGTATACATTTCTTATGTTTCCTAATTTTCCATTTCATCACCTTTTTTTTTTTTAACTTGCAGAAATGGATCAAATATAAGGGGATATTTTGCATGGTCCTTTTTAGATTTATTTGAGTTATTGGATGGTTACAAAGTAAGCTATGGCCTATATTACGTCGATAGAAATGATCCGGAATTGAAGAGATATCCAAAACTCTCTGCAAAATGGTTTAATTGGTTCTTGAGAGGTAGAAGAAGCACTTCTATAGTTGGAGCTATGAAGCTTGTAAAGGATCCTTCTCATATTTCTATTTGACACTTCTTTGATGAGTAGGTTGTTTAATTTTTTAGCACTAGAGCTTAATGTGGGAATGTATTGTAGAAGTAGAAACCTTTAGCATAATAATTTTTCATTTCTACATTGTATCACAAATGTTGTTGTCAAATACTGATTAAAGCTGTCACCAAAATAATATAATGATAAAAGTGGAAGAATAATATTTAAAGTTGTTATTGGTCCCATAAATGTATCGTTATATTTATGTTCTTTATCTTATAAATACGAAATGGAATCTTAAACATACCAGGTTCTTTTGTACCTTCACTAGTGCTCTAAATCCAAAGTTGAAAATTCATATACCAGACCATTTAATAAAACATATTAAACTCTCTACTAAAGGGTAAGATAACATCAAAATGTGCCTGTAATAACTTGATAAAGATGAAAATGTTGGAGACCAAAATTAATCGAAATCATTGAACCAGATGCCCCACTTCTAGTGCTGGTGCAGTGTGATTTGGCCAAGGCTATGTTCACTTTTTGTCTTTTTTCTTTTCTTATGTTGCTGTTTAGCAAAGATAAATTGGTTAATTGAGTTAACAGTAATAATATATATAAGCAGTTTTATGTTGAAGTTATCTTTTGAAAAGTTAGAAGATGCATGCATTGTAGTATGTGACAAAATACTAGTGGATTCACACTATATTTTATCTGCTAATAAAAAGAGAGGTGAACAATTTTTTATGGTATAGAGAAGCGCTAATGGTAGGTGGGTTGGTAAATAAATGTACAAGTGGATATTGTTAAACATTTTCCACCTAATGATCCTTTGTACAGGGCATTTAAAAAATGGAAAGTTGAAGACCAAAGGCACCGAAAGCATCTCACAGACTTTGGAGAAAGACAACAAGAAGCTTCACATGAACCTTGTCATGAAGACCAAAGGCCAAAAAAGCATATGAAGACAACATAAATTATTATTGGTTAATTATAATAATCTCAGCCTGCAACACATTACAATAATACTTCACTTAACTGCTACCACTTCCATACTCTGTGTCTTTGTAAGAGAATTCTGAGTTTGGAGTGCAAACAGAAACTGCTTCCCTTTCCTTACCTTTCTTACTTTCTTGCTCTTGTGA
Source organism: Arachis ipaensis (assembly GCF_059453495.1). Lineage (NCBI taxonomy): Eukaryota > Viridiplantae > Streptophyta > Magnoliopsida > Fabales > Fabaceae > Arachis > Arachis ipaensis. Next base: position 120,804,282 of record NC_142437.1, on the reverse strand, counting down.
GCATGGCTGCTGAACTTGTTGGAGGAGCTTTTCTCTCTTCTTTTCTCAGTGTTCTTTTTGACAGGCTGTCTGATCCTGAGATCATCAACATGATGCGAGGAAAGAAGGTTGACCAGAAGCTGCTTCAAAGGCTGGAGAACATTCTGAATGTGGTTGAAGCTGTGCTGAATGATGCTGAGAAGAAACAGATCACTGACCCTGCTGTCAAGAGGTGGCTTGAAAATCTCCAAGATGCTGTCTATGATGCTGATGACTTGCTGGATGAAGTCACCACCAAAGCTGCCACCCAGAAGGATCCACCAGGTAACTTCCTATCTCGCTTTCTGAATTTGCAAGATAGGGAGATGGTTACTAGGATTGAAGAAATCATTGCTAGACTAGAAGATATTGCAAAACACAAAGATATCCTTCGTCTAGAAAAGATTGCACCCAAGAACATGTCCGGGAGGATTCCATCAACCTCTTTGGTTAAAAAATCTGATATATTTGTTGGCAGGGAAAAAGAGAGGGATACCATAGTGAAATTGTTGTTAGATGATAGTAACAATGGTGAACTGTCTGTGATTCCCATCGTGGGCATGGGTGGGATAGGAAAAACTACCTTGGCTAAATTGGTTTATAATGATGAAAAAGTGCAGCAAAAATTTCATGTCAAGGCTTGGGTTTGTGTTGGGGAGGAATTTGATGTTCTTATGGTGACAAAGGCCGTGATAGAGAAAACTTGTAGTCCTTGTAACTCAAATGATTTAGATACAGTTCAAAATCATTTGAAGAATGCGCTAGTGGGGAAGAACTTCTTGGTTGTTCTGGATGATGTATGGAGTAGTAATCGTGAGGGTTGGGAAAGTTTTCTAATTCCTTTTGAATGTGGAAGTGAAGGTGGGAAGATTCTTGTGACAAGCCGTCTTGATACAGTTGCTTCTATGGTGAAAACTAAACATAATGAAGCTCACAATTTGAGTCTGTTGGATGAAGAAGAATGCTGGTTAGTGTTTGCAAATCGTGCATGGGATCCTGCTGAGTCCCAAGGCTGTTCAGCTTTAGTAGAAATTGGTAGAAAAATTGTAGAAAAATGTAAAGGATTACCTTTGGCAGCTCAAACCCTTGGAGGGTTATTGCGAGGGGAAGATAGTGAAAAGGTTTGGAATGATGTTTTAAATAGTGAAATTTGGGAATTTTCTGAGGAGAAATGCGGGGTTCTTCCAGCATTGTGGATTAGTTATTACCACCTTCCTTCATATTTAAAACGTTGTTTTGTTTATTGTTCTTTGTATCCGAAGGACTTTGAATTTGATAGACATAATTTGATGCTATTGTGGATGGCAGAGGGTCTTTTGCAGCTACCAAAAAGTGGAAGCACTTTAGAAGAAGTTGGTTATGGATATTTTGATGATTTGGTTTTGAGATCCTTTTTTCAACATGCTAACTCTAATGAGAATTCATTTGTGATGCATGATCTCATGCATGATTTAGCAACATTCTATGGTGGAAAGTTCTTTTCTAGAGCCTTCGGACTCAAGAATGCGGCCAAACATGATGCCAAAACTCGTCATTTGTCATATGATCTCATCGACGAGGATTCAATCCCAAAGATATGGGAAGCATGTTGTAGTTTAAAACATGCAAGGACATTGTTGAAAACCAGTTTGAGTGCATATGAAACATTCCCAGATGAAAGAATTGATTCTAGTCACTTACTAGAGCAATTAAAGTGCTTGCGAGTTTTGTCATTTAAATTCTTTTGTTATGAGGGAGACTTGTTGCATGATTCAATTGGTGAATTGATCCATTTGCGTTATTTGGATCTCTCTGGCCAACCTGTCATGATGTTGCCTGAATCATTGAGTAATTTGTACAATTTACAAACGTTGAAGTTGAGAGATTGCAGTAACCTTAAAAAACTTCCCATCAACGTGCAAGATCTTGTAAATTTGCGCCATCTTGATGTTCATGGCACTGATTTGGAAGATATGCCAAAGGGGATGAACAAGTTAAAAGATTTGCAGTTTTTAAGTGACTATGTTGTGGGGAAGAATGAAGAGAATGGGATTGGAGAATTGGGAGAGCTAGCAAATCTTCATGGGACATTTTATATCCAGAAATTAGAGAATGTAATCAGTAGTGTTGCAGCCTCGGATGCAAGGATGGATGAGAAGATTCACCTCAATGATTTATCTTTGAAGTGGTCATCAGGTGAAGATAGTGATATTGATGATTCCCAAGTTGAAAAGGATGTACTTGACAAATTAAGGCCTCACAAAGGCCTAAAAAAGCTAAAGATCGAGGGGTTCAGGGGTACGATGCTTCCGGATTGGGTAGCGCACTCTTTCTACAACAACATGACTTTCTTGGAGCTGAGGGGATGCAAGAATTGTTGGATGGTTCCTTCTCTTGGACAGTTACCCTCTCTAATGGAATTGAGGCTTGATGGATTTGATATGGTGAAGATCATTGGTGCTGAGTTTTATAAGAGTGACAGAACTCATCATCATCATCATCAGCAGACACCCTTTAGATCCCTTAAATATCTGTTTATTTCTCATATGCGTTGGTGGGAGGCATGGGAGTCATTAGAATGTGATGATGCACCATTTCCTCAACTTAAGCAACTTAGCATATGGGAGTGTCCTAAGTTAAGAGGTGATTTGCCTGCTTTCCTTCCGTCTTTGAAATCACTATACATTGAAGATTGTGAGCAGCTTGGTTGTTATCTGCCAAGAGCTTCCATCATAAGGGAACTAAGAATATATGGCAAACAGGAAGCAAGAATGCAGGACCTACCACTTTCACTGCAACAACTATCAATTGAAGGAAACCAGCTTGTGGAGTCTGTTTTTGAGGCCATGACCCGCACCCAACCAACCTCTATCACAGGGTTATGGATCTCAAACTGCTCATCAGCCATATCATTTCCAGGGAATTCTTTGCCTTCTTCATTGAAAGAGCTGGGGATCATGAATTGCAAGAATATGGAGTTCCCAATGCAACAACAGCATCATCATGAGTCACTAGTTAAATTAACAATAGAAAACAGTTGTGTTTCACTTACATCCATGGTGTTGGAAGCTTTCCCGAATCTGACATCTATCACAATCAAAAGATGTGAAAATTTGAGATCTCTTGAGGTGGTGCCACAGTCACAGTCCCTCGAAATATTATCAATTGAAGGCTGCCCTAAGATGGAGAACATAGCAGGGGAAAGGCTTCCTGCCTCTTTAAGGTTTCTCTTCATCCGTGAATGTCCACTGTTGGGTGAAAGCATAAAGAGGAAGGACCTCTGCATTTGGCCTACTATTTCCCACCTCAACCACATTTGCGTTGATGGGAGACAGATTTCATGATGACTCAACATCTTAAAACAGGTACAGAATCAACTTTTATCATCTATATTTCATTCTTAACCTTAGGAATCATCATTCTTTATCTTATTTACCACTTGGTCAAGCCACAATATAAGAATGCTGCACTGACAAGTTGCATGAATTAAGTATCTTGGTTTTTCACACAACTTTGTTTCTTCAGCTTGCTTTCTTCAAGTTTCATTACTTAAAACAAATTTCATCTGATGTTATTGCAGATTATGTCATTTGGTGGGAAAAAAAGAGAGACGATTTTCACAATGACAAGCCTCAACACATTCATTGGGTTCTCTATTATGGTACTGCAAAGCAAACATCAAGATAAAACTCTTTCAGCATGTTGGTTCTACAAGGCAAAACAATATCAATGGACTAAGCATGCTTTAAGAAAGATCTTGTAAATACAAAACCGAATCTTCTCTTTTGACACTGTTAATCACCACTCTACTCAATGAGCATGCTTAAAGAAAGATCTTGTAGAATAATTGAGTTATTTGTTTCAATTTTCTTAATGCAGAAGATCTTTCAAGTTTTGGATGTAGTAATTCTTTGCTGGTTGAGTACATCGACAAGGAGCTATACATATATAGTTGAAAGCTGGACCACTCTTAGAGGTATAATCCTACACTGCATTACTCTTTTGACTCATAACATTTCTTGTAGAATATACCTTCTCATACACCTTTTTAACCGTTGTGAATAAAGATATTGCTTTTGCTACGTTGAAATGTGTACAACCATCACGTGCGCATGGTCTGGCCTATTTTAATAAGATCATAAACAAATAAGCACAGGCATTAAATTTATCTTGTGTCCTTTACCAATTTCCCACAAAACTCTTAGATTATTGTTGTTATTGGGTGTTTTTTATTTTTACTTTTATGATAGCTGGGTAAAACATGGTTATTTAGAGCAAGTAATGCTGAAAGCTAGGGCTGAATGGCTGATACAGTGGCCAATATAATGAAAGAAATGAATTCTGAGCCATGTCTGAGTAAGTTTTTAGTTTTGAGTACTGCTATATGGTTGTTTCTGTTATTTTATCAGAAGTTGTTGTTTAGCCCATAAGTATGTGTGAGAAGTATTGAGCAAGTGGCATGTCTTATAAGCAGAAACAAATGGCCATAATTTTTTTTCTTTTTCTTTTTTTTTTTTATGTCAGAGTGAGAGTTTAGGGATTTTGGCCATAATGTTATATATAAACTACATACAGCATAGACTTGCTTTATTCTAATTCTAAGTGCAAATGCAATGTTTAGAAGTGATGGTTCTAGTTGAACTTGAGAAGGGGGGGTTGAATCAAGTTGGCTTAAAACTTAAGGTTTCAAACTCTGTTTTTGCTGTTGCTTGAGTTGCAGGAGATTATTTGAAATTATCTCATACGCAGAACATTAAAAGTGCATAGAAGAGGAGAAAGAGGCCAGCATGTATCCTAGTTCGGATTCTCAGTGCCATGAATCCTACATCCAGTCTTTACCACAAACCATGGTGGAATTTTCACTATAATACTCAGGTTACATACACCAATACTATTGAATTACTTCCTAATTCAACTAGTATCTACCCCTAAGCTTTCTTCACCAAAGCTTAGCAACCCCAAAATGCTATCCCAACTTGGAAGGGAAATCTACACAGATTCAATTCTCACCAAGTGCTAACCCAACTTGGCAAGGGGAACTAATCCTAGTTCATAAACCCAAATTACATCAGAAAAACATTGGCTATTTTGCATCACTCTTGCCTTTTCTCTCTTGACTTTTGATCCTCACATAATTGCCTTTTTCAAAACAGAAAATAACGCAAGACAGCCATAACAAAAAATCAGAATTAAGCTTGAGTAGAAGAAAGAGATTTCAGCTCTGTGTTAGAGATGGTGCTCTGAATGTGTGTGCTCTCTTTCTTGCTTTCAAGTGTTGAAGTGAGGCTTCCTTTATAGAATCAACTTGCTCTACCACTTTGTTCTTCCTTGCCTCTTTCAATTTCTCGTACCATCCACCCGTTGGAGCTGTCTCCTATGGCATGCAGTCCTTTTTCCATCCTGCTCCACTAACGCTGCTTGTTGGAGGGTCTGATCCACCAACCTCTGTTGTCCTTGGAGTTGTTGTCTTCCTTGGCATGCAAAGTGTTTCCATATTTGAGCCATTTCAACTGCTGTCCATAGCTCTGAGTTTTTGTTTTGCTCTTCCAAATTTTACTTGTGATCTTCTGCATTTTTGATTTGCTGATGTCCTTATGTTTTGTTGCTTTACTAGAGCCCCAGCTGTCCTTGATGTTGACAGATGTCCTTGTCTTTCTTTTCCTTTTGCCAAATGCATAACCTTTTATTCTTTGCTGAACGGTGCAATGAGCTTGGCTCTTTTACAATGCTGAAGCACTGGCTGGTCTTAGACTGAAGTAGTGTGGACTTGGTCATATGGGCCTGCCACAATAAAGCACACATTAAATAATATTGGGCTTTCAACCCAATTGAATGTTTGTCATCATTTATTAACCCAAAATCAAACTAGGCTCAACAAGAAGGTTATAATTTTGTAAATTCAAAGATCATCCCTTGAGAATGATGAAATTTGTACCTTCCATTCTTTGCCTTTGTCGTTAATGGTTTTTCTTCTTTTATTCTTATTTCTTTCAGTTACTTTTGCACCATGCCTTGTCTCACACCCAAATCTAAGGCCTTTCATTACCTTTCTTGGTGTTTCTCTTGCTTGCTTGCTCATGGCCCTCGTTGGTTTCGGTATGCCATAGTTTCTGTTGAATTGAGAAACTAACTTTGTGATGGTAAACATTTATGGTCTAGTTTCTAATGTTTGTTTTGGTGCAACAGGAAAAATATTGAAGCAAGTTGGAGTAAGCACAATTTGGAGAGCAAAGGAACCTTGGCAAGAATGATTTCACAAGGCGCGGTCTCTGTATCAATGCGAAAGCAGAATGCATGGAAGACATTATCCTTGTACAAAATCAAAAAAAGAAATGGATGATGTAGAACAGAATTTGTAAGGACAGATAAACCAATCAAAATGCAAAAGAAACACTATCAATGATAAGGATACAGTTGGAGCAGCCTGTCAAAATAGGCAGAAAGTGTACAAACTTTGCAACGTTCAAAGAAAAAGGGGAAGGGAAAACCTTAGTTTTATAATTGATTGATATTGTGCAATCATATTTTTTTTCTCAAGTGTTTTCATGTCTTCATCATTTCATTTTATTAAGGATAGCTGATATGAGTTATTCTATTCATCACAAATAGAGAGCTTAGAAAGTGAGAATCAATTTCTGTTATGAAAAAAAGCTAGAGAGCTAGGATGTGAGAAATTTGTTTTTGTATTTGGCTTGAATTGGTATTTGTAACTTGAATTTGTTTATAGTGAAAAATTCTACCAATTGTTGTGGTGGAAACTGAATGTAGATTCTACTTTGGGATTGAACCAAAATACATCGTAATGTTCATCTTCTCTATTACAGCTTTCATAAAATCCTGAGATAACTTCATAAAATCAGTCTCCTCCTTTTTATTTTACTTTTATTTTTTTTTTGTGTGAACAAATGAAGATGCATTGAGAATCTATCTATCTATTCTTAATATATAAAAGTAGGTACATAGGTTTACCCACATTGCTTCTAAGTTATTTTTCTTCTTCTACTAACACAATGTCAGCACCAACGCTTACTTGGCAAAATTTTAGAATCCACCACTGAAATCTTGCCAAATCAACTTTTATTTTCACATAAAAAAAATACAAAAAACAAATAAAAATTTTGCCAAGTAATTGTTGGGATTATAAATTTATTGTATTGTTTATAACGGTAAGATATAATAAATATAGGAATTGTGAATTCAATGTATTTGTAGGTTACAAATTTATTGTATTGTATTTTTTAGTTTTTCATTTGTATATTTTATTTTTTTGTTGATTTGAAATAATAGTTGATTTGGCAAGGATTGAGTGGTTGATTCTAAAATTTTGCCAAGTAAGCGATATTGCTGACATGGTATTAATAGAAGGAAAGAAATGTCTTACAAGTAATGTAGGTCAACTTATCCATTTACTTTTATATATTAAGAATAGATGGAATTTGAATACTTGTAACGTAAAATTTGTTATGATTAATAATATTATTATGACATTTGTAATATAGATGTTTATTAACTTTAGTGAGTTATTTATAAAAATTAATAAATTAATTGTTGGAGTTATAAATTTATTGCATTGTTTATAACGGTAAGATATAATAAATATAGAAATTGTGAATTCAATGTATTTGTAGGTTATAAATTTAATGTATTGTATTTTTGAGTTTTTTATTTGTATATTTTATTCTTTTGTTGATTTAAAAATAATAATTGATTTGGCAAGAATTAAGTGATTGATTCTAAAGTTTTGCCAAGTAAGCGATATTGCTGACATGATATTAATAAAAAAAAAGAAATGTCTTACAAATAATGTGAATAACTTATCGATCTACTTTTATATATTAAGAATAGATAGATGGAATAATTTCGGTCCATATGGTATACTAAATTTATCTCAAAATGCATACATTTTAGAGTGCTATATAGTTACTGTCTTACTGATAAAGATTTGGTTTGCATTATTGTGGGGTTTGGTCATACACCAAGCAATGCATCATTACATCTTAAAAAACTCATATATACTAGTACTTTTTTGAGATTGTTTTTTAATACGTGGGCTGGGTTATGGTTGACCTAGCCACACACTCACTCACTCACTCACCTCTCGTCGCCCCACACACTCTCACTCACGCACACACACAGACTCGACGGAAAGATAAAAAAAAAAGAAAGAAAAGGGGAAGAGAAAAGAGGGGAGACCGCGAGAAGAGAAGGGAGGAGGAAGGAGGGAGCTGTCCACGCCGAGCCACCACGCGAGGAGAGAGAGTGAGAGCCGCGTCTCGTCACCGCCGGTCTGGAGCTCGCCGTTCGTGTCCCGTCGCGTCGCCGCCAGCCGCGTCCAGCTCTACGCCATCGCGTGAGATGCGTCCAAGAGAGGGGACGAGCGCGAGAGAGGAGACGCGGAAGAAGGACTGCCACCGTTCTGCCTCGCCGCTGTCGAACTGCTACAGCCGCCGTGCCTTGTCTCTGTCGCCGCTGAGCTTCAACCGCCGCCATGCCAAGTCGTCGTCGCCACTGTTGAGAGAGAAGAGAGAGCTCAGAGAGAGAGAGAGAGAAACAGGATGGGCGAGAGGAGCCGCCGTGAATAGAGGGCTGTTCCGTCACCGCTGTTGCGTAGCCATTCAGGTGAACCTTGGTTGCTACTGGAGCTGTTGGTGCCACCGGAGCTAAATAGTTCCTGTCAATAACCCAAACTATCGCCAGCTCCACTTTGTCAGTGTCCCAATCCAAATTCTGCGCTCATTCGTTCCATTCTACTTCCATCCTCACCTTGGATTTTGGCACTTTGGTTCGGTATCTTCGGTTTCTTAGACCAAGTTGTGAGTAAACTTTACATTTATAATTATTTAATTGTGCATTTATAATTATTTTGACATATATCTATTATGATGTTTGAATTATATTAATTATATTTGCCTTAAACGATTTTAAATTGATTAGAATAATTGATTAATTAGAATTAAATAATTTGCTTTTATGAAGTTTATACTTTCGAAACTATACATGAGACCATATATATTTATTATGAAATTTTGCATTATTCCAAAATGTTTGATTTTACTTGAATATCTGTTTTTGAAGTATTGAAGTATTTGTTGGTACTCAATTACTTTAAAGATTGTGAAATATGTTTGAAATTTCTTATAATTGAAAAAGAGTTCGGATAAGAAAATATTATCTGATTTGATTTGATTCGATACCTTATATATTTAAAAGATCAAAGATTTATTATATTTAAAATTATATGTTTTGAATTGGTTTGGGAGGCTCGTATTAGAAAACTGTAGTTAACGGTGGTTATGACGTTAACTTAGATGCATCTGGCTCAGATCTCAACTAGCAGGGGCGTTGCTAGCCTAACGTGTAGGCCGCACGTTGGATCTGTTATTCCGTACGGACATACTAGAGAAAAGAGCTATAGAGAAAAGGGCTATCCATAGAGGTGGAACCGCCCAAATGTGGACTTTTGATTTGATTTCTGTATGAGAACTCCCTTATTGATTCACTTATGATTATCAATTACTATTTTCTAATTAAAGTTACTTTAATAATAATGTTTATATGGTCTCATGTCGATTATAGGTGTATTGTTTAGAGTTGTAAAACTTACCTTTTTTTCTAAGAACATTTTTCAGGAACAAATACTTAATTATGTGAGACTTTCTATTCAAGAGTAACGATCTGCAATGAGTACCCAGTCTTTGTCGAGTTCCTAGATGTATATGCTCCATATGTCATAGACAGGATTCAAACATTCTTAATTATCTTAATTTTGTTAAAAATGTATAATTATTTATTTTAGAACCTGTATAATATTTATAACTTTCTTATTCAACTTATATTTGAGTCGATTAGGTTTGCTAGGGAACTATTTTCCTGAGCGCCGGTCATGGCTCATTTTGAGCCATTGACAACATGGTTTTCTGGTATATTTTCTCATTGATTTAATATGACATCACATAAATTTTCTTTTTTTTTTTTACGCATCATGTTTGATCTAGTGCATGGAGCCTTGAACCTATAAGAAAACAAAGCTCATGACGATGATGTAGATTGTAAACAGCAAGAAGGGAAGAGGAATGGACATAGTTAGTGACTCAATTTGCGATATGTAATGTGACCTGTCATATAGATATTGTAACATCTCAAGTTTTTTTTTTTTTTTGAAACATTGTACATATACCCCCTAATTTTATGAAAATACCTAAACTACCCTTTACCCATTTTTTCTAAACCCTAACCCTCTCCTAACACACACACACACGTTAACACCAACGCTTCTCACTCTCTGGAACCACAAAGAAGGAAAGAAAAGAGATAGAAAGAAACAGAGGGAGAGGGAGACGGAAGAAGAGAAGAGAGACCGCACGGCAAGGCTTGGTCATGCCGCCGCATCGCTGTCGCGTCATTGTCACAGGGGAGAAAGAGAGATGAGCCCGCACACGAGATTGCGACGGAGAAGAATGGAGATTACCGTCATGCACCGTCATTACCGTCATGCACCGTCCTGCCTCTGGAGCCAATTGGAACCTTTGCCGTCGACTCACACCGTTGCCGTCATTGTCGTCGCTGCGGCAGCAAGCGTGAGGGTCGACCAAGGAGAAATAGGTATGTGGAGGAGGGAGGAGCTGTTACGGCGTCGTCGAGCAACTGCCACCGTCGGAGCTCGCCGTTGAGCCTGCCTGCTTCGCGTTCTGCCCTTGCTCTACTCCGCCGGGGGCTGAGCCCTGCCTCTCCCTGTTCATCAGAGCTTGTGGTGTTGCTGTGGGAGTCGCTGTTAGAGGAGAGGAACTGCCGCCACCGCTGTTCCATTGTGTCCTTCACCGTCGACGTCGGGTGGTCACCGGAGCTGCTGATGCTCCATCCCTTATTTTCTTTTTCTTTGGTAAGACTAATCTTGTTTTGGCCTTGTCTTGCCATAAAGCTCTATTATTGACTCTGTCCTATCCTGCTTGATGTTTATTTCTGTTTTTGCTCAGTTTTTAAACCACCGTAGGCTATTAAATTCGCTGCCATTGTTATCGTGGTTGTTCTATGTTATACTAGGGCTGTTGTTGAGGTTGCTGCAGTGAGAAATCGAAGTTGTTGCTACTACCTCGGTCCGAATTTCGTGCTCTTTCATTCTATTCTACTTCAACCTTCCTCACCTTTTATCTTGGCACTCTGGTTTGGTTTCCTCGGTCCCTTGGGACCAATTTGTGAGTAGGCTTTACATTTATAACCGTTACATTTTTTGGTTTATGCTATTCTGAGTTTTTAATTATATTTACAAAACTATTGTTGAAGAACTTTGATTTGATTAGAATAATTAATTTATTATAATTAAAAAAATATTTTTATGAAGTTTATATCTTAGAAATTTTACATGAGACTATATATATTTGATGAAGTTTTATATTATTTTAGAACATTTGATTTTACTTGAAAATATACTTTTGAAACATTGAAGTATTTGTTAGTACTTATTGACTTTGAAATTGTGAAATGTGTTTGAAATTATTTATGATTGAAGAAGTTATGAGTTGAGAAAATGTTTCTGATGAAAAAGTATTATCTGATTTGATTTGATTTGATTCGATACCTTATATATTTGAAAGATAAAAGATTTGTTGTATTTGAAATTATATGTTTTGAATTGTTTGGGAGGCTCGTATTAGAAAACCGTAGTTAACGGCGGTTATGACGTTAACTTAGATGCATCTAACTCAGACTCCAGCTAGCAGGGGTGTTGCTAGCCTAACGTGTAGGCCACACGTTAGATCTGATATTCCGTTAGGACACACAAGAGGAAAGGGCTACCCATAGAGGTGGAGCCGCCCAAGTGTGGACTTTTGATTTGATTTCTGTATGAGAACTCCCTTATTGATTCACTTATTTATATAAATTATTATCTTCTAACTAAAATTATGTTTATATAGTCTCATGTGAATTATAGATGTACTGTCTAGTCACTGGGTTGCAAAACTCACTCCGTTTTTCTAAAAATATTTTTCAGGAATAAATATTTGATTATGTGAGCCTTTCTATCCAAGAGTAATGATCTGCAATGGGTATCTATTTGTTGTTGAGTTCTTAGACGTCATCTGCTCCATATGTCACAGGCAGGATCCACCCATATTTATTTTATTTTTTTTTGTTTGTTAAAAATATGTAATTATTCATTTTAGACATTGTAAATTTATTTAAAATATTTGTAATTTTCTTATTCAACTTATATTTGAGTCGGTTAGGCTTGCATGGGGATTATTTTCCTGAGCGCCGATCATGGCTCATTTTGGGCCGTGACAAAGTGGTATCAGAGCTTAGGTTTAATCTGTGTAATATGGAGCAAGTGTCCTATGGTAGGATCACAATTGTATAAATAGAAGCGCGCCTATTTGTACAAATTGTGGCACTATCAGAGGCCTATAGGAATGTCATCCTTGTCTTCTGGTTCTTGTCATCACGAGTCATCTGTTGATTCTTGACACCTCTTTCCTCTTCTTTGTACGCAACCTTGAGTTATTATTTGGTAGTTTTTCTTGAACTTGCTTTTGCAATGACTTTAGTTTCGGTTTTGGTTCACGATTCCTGCCTTGTAGCTAGTTCTAATCTTCCTCGTTTTTGTGAATATTTGCTTTAATCTTCTTCATATTCATGTTGTTTTCTATGGTTTCTGATTTCAAGATTTTATCCATTATCTAGAAGATTCGATATGTTTTTGCTGTGAATTATTATCTTATTCCTGTTATAGAATTGTATTTAGATTTGTGGATTATGGATTTACTTAGCTACTGATTGAGACGCTTTGTTCTGGATTTTGATAAAACAAGTTTGTTCTTCTTATGTTGATGATCTTTGAAGTTAACATAATTTTGAACCACTCGTGATTTTTTTCTTTCGAATCAATAAAAAAAAAAACTGTTATTCGGTTGCTCAGGTAGAAGAACTACGTGACAAATGCATGGAGTGTTATTCTTGTTTGCTAGATTGGAATTATAATTTTCTCTGTTTAGGTGTGGCAAATTTTTTATGAAGTGTTAGCTGATTTGAAGATCTTTTCCGATCTGAAAGTTTGATTGAGCTTTTTGTTTGATAATTTGTTCTGCTATGGTTTTCTTTGTTGAACGTGGCTTTTCTTTCAAGGGCACTATTTCTTCTGGGAACCTTCAAGTTCTTCCCTTTTCAATCTTATGATTCCTTTAATTCTAAATTTTTTGGATTTCAACATTGACTCATTTTGCTTATGCTCTGTACTGACAGCGCTTCATATTTTTCATGGTAAGAAAACTCAAAATAGCATGCAAATTATGGGGCATGAATTTTGTGCATAAAAATTTCTGTGTAGTAGTCACTTCTTCAAAACCCGTGCTTTCTTTTTTCTTTTCCTTTTTCGTTTTCCTACTGGTTGATGCTGCTTTGGATTAATACTCTTACCTTGCTGTGAAAAATAACTCAAACCAGTTTAGTTTATTGTGTACTGAATATTGTATTGAATTCTGAAAAAGTTCTTTTTTTTTTCCTCTTTCATTTGTTTTTCAATCATGTTCTGAAATCTAAGATTTTTTTGTTGTTTTTCAACACCCGAGTTGAGCATTGTTTTGAATACCTTTCAAAAGTTTTGAACTTATACTTGTTAGTTAGTTCTCTCTTTTTATGCATTTTATTTGTTTGATTTTTGAATACTGTAATATTATTTATTTTATGGAAAAGTGCTTTGAATGTTCAAGCTTCTTTCCTTTATAGACCTTTGTTTTAATCAATGCAAGTTTTACCCTTGTGCTTCTACAATGCTTTGCTTTCTTGGATTTTCACTGAAGACCCTTTACTCACAAGTTCCTAATTTGTTTACTGATTTTCGGTTGTTTCCTTGTTCCAAATTTACGATTCAAAAAAAAAATATATATTTTGTTTGAAGTTACTTTACCTTGTACAAGTTAACCATGTTCTGATTTGAACCTTGAATTGTTGCATATGTTGGGAGTTCTACTGTTAAGTGTTATGTTAATGGGGGTGCATTGGATAATACTACTATTTATGTTTTTTTTTTTATCGCCATGAATTAATTGGTAAAAAAAAAAAACTTTTTTTCTTTTCTTGTTATTAATTCTTACAACAAAAATATTGACACGAACCACACTTATCATGTCTCATGCCATTCATGTGATACAGTTGCTTTTTGGTTTTTGTATTTTGTGTATATACTTAAATGCTATTCTTGTGAATTTTTTTGGCATAGAGAAGACAAGAACTTTTGACTTAAAATAGAAATTCACCAATAAATCTGTTATACTTTCTAATACATTGAAATTACATCCTTCCCAATTTGTTTTGCCAGGTTTTGTACCTTGATTTTGATAATCTAAGTGATACTTTTACCTCAATTTTATTACAGTATTCTTAATGTTAATTTTGCCATTTTGACTGATTTTTTTATATTTTGATAACAAGATAATAAAATTCAGCATGAGCTAAATGTTTTTTTAAAAGCTACAAGCCTACAATTCGTATATATGAGAACTCAGTACAATGTATATAAAGAGAAGAGTGATGAGTGAATTTCTACTATGATTGCACTCAAAATGTGATTATATGACTAATATTAATAGAGATCATTGGGATTTTTTAAGTAAGAAGTCAATTTCTTTTGTGATTGATTGGACTTATGAGTTTTTTTTATTTGTATGTAGTGATTATTTTTGTGTTTCTTAGTCGGGTTGTAATTTTGTCAAAGACACTGTATAAAAAAAAAGGGGTTCTTTCTTTATGATATATTTTTCAAGATACGACAAGAATTTTGGAGATATATTTTTTTTATATTTAGATCCAATATATATATATATATATATTTAAGTTTGTCTTTAATTCAGTGAACTATTTATGAAGGTGAATTCTCTTTTTGGTATTTTATCTTTACATGAAATATGATCCCATACCAATTTTCTGAAATTCTTTTGCTATGTGCTTGGGTTATGTCAAAAGCAAAAAAAAAAAAAAAAACCAAAAAAAAAAAAAGTTATGGTAACTGATCTTAGTGTGTTAATTGCCAATACTTTAAATTTTAGTTTTATTATTATCATTATTTTATATGTGAATTTATTTGTAACTTAATACTAAGTCTAATTGCATGATTATAGGAAATCACATTATTGTATTTTACCAACAGTGACCATAATGAGTTAAATACCTAAATGTATATGTAAATTTTGTCTTAAAGGACAACGAGGAGATCAATTGCATTTCTTGTCTTGTTTTACATAATCTATTTACTATTTTGAGTTAGGAGATATCAAATTTGTATTGACATAATTATTTAATGTCCAAAGTCATGATAATAATCTCAAAGGTATTTAGTTGAAGGTTTCTATAAAAAAAAAGGGGGAAAAGAAGCATACTAATTTTTGGGATAGTTACCGTTTTCGATTTTTTATGACGGTTAAGTTGCCTATTCTAGAATGTGTTGTATTTTTAATTTGTGTTTTGCTTTGCTTTCTCTGTTGTTGATTTTGTCTTTTTGTTTATGCATATCCTTGCTTGATGGTACACCTAAGTATCCTCTAGGGTTTTTGAGGGAAAATATTTGCATATGACCCCTATTAATCTTCAATTCATAGACCTTTCATCTTTTTGTTTCAACTTGAATTTGTTTGACGTGATAGTATTGATGCTTTTATAATTTCTTTTGAAATATTCGTCTCATATCTTTTCTTCGAGATTGTGAAATGATTTTCTCTTAGTTGTATCTGTTGTAGATGGATATCCTACCTGATTGTGTTCTTAATCATTCTCTTAAATCTTTGTGAACATTACCATCGACTTTAGTGGTCATCTCTTGTGAGCTATGCACTCCTATTCAACTTGAATTTGTTTCGACGTAATACTCTATCTTTCTTTTATCGTTTCTATCGAAATTTCTGGATTCAGATTTCATTGTTAAGACGTGATTAGACTCTCTTTCTAGCACACTTCGTTGTTTCTGAACATCCATGTTTAATTGCGATCTTACACATCCTTTCGAATTCTTGCGAACATCATCTGAGATGCTTGTTCTTCTCTTCCTAAGTTTTGTATTCCTTTGAGTAAACTCGAGATTCTATTGGTTAACGTGTAGTCTCTAGATACAGCGAGCAATACGTTAGTTTTAGGACATGACGATGTCAAGAAGATTATGAAGTAAGAGTATTTTGAGGAGGAAGTTAAGGAGATTTTGGTACAAGTTGAAAAGTTAGTCTTGATATTTGACTTTCGGATTTACTTTGGGAGTGATGGACAAAGAGAAAAGCACCATGTGTGTTTGACTTATCAAGAGAACAAGAGTGTTAAATGTCAACCGCATCTTTTTAACACACACCTATGTTGTAATTTTTGCACCCGATAATACTTCTTTCTCATGTTTGGTAAAAAGGGTAAAACCATATAACATTTTTCATACTGTATCAATTTTCGAGGGCGAAAATTTTTTTAAGGGGGGTAGAATGTAACATCTCAAGTTTTTTTTTTTTTGAAACATTGTACATATACCCCCTAATTTTATGAAAATACCTAAACTACCCTTTACCCATTTTTTCTAAACCCTAACCCTCTCCTAACACACACACACGCTAACACCAACGCTTCTCACTCTCTGGAACCACAAAGAAGGAAAGAAAAGAGATAGAAAGAAACAGAGGGAGAGGGAGACGGAAGAAGAGAAGAGAGGAGGGAGAAGAGAGACCGCACGGCAAGGCTTGGTCATGCCGCCGCATCGCTGTCGCGTCATTGTCACAGGGGAGAAAGAGAGATGAGCCCGCACACGAGATTGCGACGGAGAAGAATGGAGATTACCGTCATGCACCGTCATTACCGTCATGCACCGTCCTGCCTCTGGAGCCAATTGGAACCTTTGCCGTCGACTCACACTGTTGCCGTCATTGTCGTCGCTGCGGCGGCAAGCGTGAGGGTCGACCAAGGAGAAATAGGTATGTGGAGGAGGGAGGAGCTGTTACGGCGTCGTCGAGCAACTGCCACCGTCGGAGCTCGCCGTTGAGCCTGCCTGCTTCGCGTTCTGCCCTTGCTCTGCTCCGCCGGGGGCTGAGCCCTGCCTCTCCCTGTTCATCAGAGCTTGTGGTGTTGCTGTGGGAGTCGCTGTTAGAGGAGAGGAACTGCCGCCACCGCTGTTCCATTGTGTCCTTCACCGTCGACGTCGGGTGGTCACCGGAGCTGCTGATGCTCCATCCCTTATTTTCTTTTTCTTTGGTAAGACTAATCTTGTTTTGGCCTTGTCTTGCCATAAAGCTCTATTATTGACTTTGTCCTATCCTACTTGATGTTTATTTCTGTTTTTGCTCAGTTTTTAAACCACCGTAGGCTATTAAATTCGCTGCCATTATTATCGTGGTTGTTCTATGTTATACTAGGGCTGTTGTTGAGGTTGCTGCAGTGAGAAATCGAAGTTGTTGCTACTACCTCGGTCCGAATTTCGTGCTCTTTCATTCTATTCTACTTCAACCTTCCTCACCTTTTATCTTGGCACTCTGGTTTGGTTTCCTCGGTCCCTTGGGACCAATTTGTGAGTAGGCTTTACATTTATAACCGTTACATTTTTTGGTTTATGCTATTCTGAGTTTTTAATTATATTTACAAAACTATTGTTGAAGAACTTTGATTTGATTAGAATAATTAATTTATTATAATTAAAAAATATTTTTATGAAGTTTATATCTTAGAAATTTTACATGAGACTATATATATTTGATGAAGTTTTATATTATTTTAGAACATTTGATTTTACTTGAAAATATACTTTTGAAACATTGAAGTATTTGTTAGTACTTATTGACTTTGAAATTGTGAAATGTATTTGAAATTATTTATGATTGAAGAAGTTATGAGTTGAGAAAATGTTTCTGATGAAAAAGTATTATCTGATTTGATTTGATTTGATTTGATTCGATACCTTATATATTTGAAAGATCAAAGATTTGTTGTATTTGAAATTATATGTTTTGAATTGTTTGGGAGGCTCGTATTAGAAAACCGTAGTTAACGGCAGTTATGACGTTAACTTAGATACATCTAACTCAGACTCCAGCTAGCAGGGGTGTTGCTAGCCTAACGTGTAGGCCACACGTTAGATCTGATATTCCGTTAGGACACACAAGAGGAAAGGGCTACCCATAGAGGTGGAGCCGCCCAAGTGTGGACTTTTGATTTGATTTCTGTATGAGAACCCCCTTATTGATTCACTTATTTATATAAATTATTATCTTCTAACTAAAATTATGTTTATATAGTTTCATGTGAATTATAGATGTACTGTCTAGTCACTGGGTTGCAAAACTCACTCCGTTTTTCTAAAAATATTTTTCAGGAATAAATATTTGATTATGTGAGCCTTTCTATCCAAGAGTAATGATCTGCAATGGGTATCTATTTGTTGTTGAGTTCTTAGATGTCATCTGCTCCATATGTCACAGGCAGGATCCACCCATATTTATTTTATTTTATTTTTTTGTTTGTTAAAAATATGTAATTATTCATTTTAGACATTGTAAATTTATTTAAAATATTTGTAATTTTCTTATTCAACTTATATTTGAGTCGGTTAGGCTTGCATGGGGATTATTTTCCTGAGCGCCGATCATGGCTCATTTTGGACCGTGACAGATATCTTCCTTTCTTTTACTTGGGCACTATCAGAGTGTGGCAACAAATTCAAGTATATAGGCATCTTCATTATCCCATGCTGTAATTTAATTTATAATCAAACTAGAATGAGATCCGCGCAATGCGCAGACTGTAAATTAATAATAGTATAAAATAAATATTAAAAATTGCTATGTTTTGTAGAATTAAATTAAATTAGAGTGAGATCCGCGCAATGCGCAGAGAAGTAGATTATTTATACTATATAGTATATTTTAATAAATGTTATATTAAAAACATTTTAGAGAACATATTATAAATAGATTTTGAATTTATTTATTTTTAAAAAAGACATAGGTTATTTATATTAGAGTTATACAAAACTGCATTTTTATTTTTTTTTTCATTTTTCGATTTACATTAATGGCTACACTTTGTCTTTTTTTGTAGTTTTTTTGTTTGTAAATAGTTAAAAAAATAAATGAATGAGAATGAAAAACATATAAAAATATTATATTAAATTTAAGGAATTTTTGACAATTAGTATGAGAGATTAAGAAATGAAGAGTAGTAAGAATGTTAATATGTATAAGTTGTAGAATTTGAATATTTGTAACTAAAATTTTTTATAATTATTATTATTATGACACTTTTAATGTATGCATGTTTATTGCATTTAATTAATACTTGATGTTTCAATTGAATAATAATAGATAAGAGTTTTTTGTTTTAATTTTTTTAAAACATTTTACTAAATAGTGATTGGTTGATTTTCATCTTTTACCAAGTCATTAGAATTGCTGATGTGACATCATTAACAAAGAAAAGATGACTTAAACTCATTGTGGAGAGAGTTGGTATCAGCTTTTAAATAGATAGATAGATAGAAGATAGATAGATAGATGTAAAAGATTTCATTTTCATCCTACATAGCAAACAATTACAACAAATTATACACATTTTTTTCTATTAATTAGTTATGAGTAGCAACAATTAGAATAATACATGTTATAAAATAATTTGTACTCACCTAAAGTGAAAGCTGAATTGGCAATATTTCTTAATCTAAGACATAGCTTTCTCTTCAAGGGTTGTAAAATTATTATTGAAGTAATTCTTTTTTAAAAAAATTATCCCATGAAGTATTAAAAATACAAATAGGCTTCTCAATTTCTTTCTCAATAATTTGATTTAACTAATGGATTGGACAATCTTATTACACAATAAAATTGGAAAGATATCCATATTTTTCTACAAATTGCAAAATTACTATTCATGTGATTTTTTGACCCAAAAATTATCCTTTTTTCACCGATTTTATTATTTTAAATATAATACAAAATATTTTATTTAAATCATACTTAATGATTCGTAAACAATTACAAAAGAATTTTTTTCTATTCATACCAAAAATCAATACAAAAAATAAAACAGAATATGTTATAAGACTTTTTTGTACTAACCTGAATTGGAAGCTAAATTGGCATTCCTCTTCGACCGGAGATGTTGCTTTCTTCTTATTCTTGCTTGTCTAAATTGGATAGATCTAAGTGTTTCAAATAATTGTGTTTCTACATTTTTAAAATAGGCATCAAAAGAGAAATAACAATTTGAAAAAGAGGAACTAAATTGTGGAATAATTTTAAATGCACATTAATTTTGGTTGTGACTGTTGGACAGAACCCGTTAAAAAAAGAGGAATACATAAACTGTGTTACTTGCAATGATTTCACAATTAAAATATTATGTATAACAATAAGTAAGCGACAAATTTGAAAATCTTTAGGAAAATACCTGGGAAGAATGGTGACGTTGACCTGAGATCTAGAATCGAGCTCCGGGAGGGAAACCGCAACAGGAGGAATGGAGTTTGACCTGGTTTCTGCAATTTACGCAATGCGGATCCATCGAAGATGGACATCGCGATGGACAATTTGTTTCGAGAAAAAAACAATGGCTCATGGGACCGGAAGAGGATGTAGGTAGGAAAAAATAATGGCTCAATGCGGCTCCATCGAATATGGACATCGCGATGGACAATTTGTTTCGAGGAAAAAACAATGGCTCATGGGACCGGAAGAGAATGTAGGTAGGAAAAAACAATAGCTCATGGGATGGTACGGAGAGGTGCGAAGAGGAAGAGGGTCTAGAAGTATGAGAAAGGTAAGGGATTTTTTTTTGGGTAAATGTTAATTTGTGTTTTTGTTGTTTTAGAAATAAGGATTGATTTGAAAAAATTTAAGTTGTTGATTTTTATTGTGTTTTTTAGTTTTATTTTGTATTTTTTTTGTTTGAAAATAAAAGTTGATTTGGCAAGATTTGATTGGTTAATTCTAACATTTTGCCAAGTAAGCAATGTTGCTGACATGGCGTTCGTAGAAGAAGAGGAATAGCTTCAAAGTAACGTGGGTAAACTCATGTATCTACTTTTATATATTAAGAATAGAAGCGTCATATTTGATATTCTATAGTCTAATACTAAATCATCATAGGATCGAGTGTTTGGTTAAATGGGTAAAGCAACAAATATTTGTGTAAATACCAACCTTTTTATTCTTTGTATATAATCAAGGACCATTCACCTTGGTTTTCTCATAGTTGGTGGAAGATGGTCCCCATGATCTGTTAAGCATCATACTTATCAGTTCATTACATTTGGATTAAAAGATATAAATTATTAACTATAATATAAACAAACAAAAATGAAAGATAAAAATTAAAAAGTAGTTTTATGTTGAAAATTATTTATTTTAAAGGTAGCAGACGCATGCAATGTAACAAAATACAAGTGGATTCACACCTCATCTAGTCTGGTAATAAAAACAGAAGGGTGAATAATTTTTTATTGGTATAGAGAAGCTTGAATGGTAGGTGGGTTAGTAAATAAATACAAGTGGATATTGTTAAACATTTTCCACCTAATGATTCATTGTAGAGATCATTTAAAAAATGGAATGATGAAGACCAAAGGAAACGAAAGCATCTCACAGCTTCGGAGAAAGAAAATAAGAAGCTTCAAATGAAATTTGTCATGAAGACAAAAGGGATTAAGCAAATGAAGTCAACATACATTATTATTGGTTAATTATAATAATCTCCGCCTGCAACACATTACAGTAATACTTCACTTAACTGCTACCGCTTCAAAACTCTGTCTTTGTGAGAGAATTCTGAGTTTGGAGTGCAAACAGAAACCGCTTCCCTTTCCTTACCTTTCTTACTTTCTTGCTGTTGTGAACATGGCTGCTGAACTTGTTGGAGGAGCTTTTCTCTCTTCATTTCTCAATGTTCTTTTTGACAGGCTGTCTGATCCTGAGATCATCAACATGATGAGAGGAAAGAAGGTTGACCAGAAGCTGCTTCAAAGGCTGGAGAACATTCTGAACGTGGTTGAAGCTGTGCTGAATGATGCTGAGAAGAAACAGATCACTGACCCTGCTGTCAAGAGGTGGCTCGAAGATCTCCAAGATGCTGTCTATGATGCTGATGACTTGTTGGATGAAGTCGCCACCAAAGCTGCCACTCAGAAGGATCCACCAGGTAACTTCCTGTCTCGCTTTCTCAGTTTGCAAGATAGGGAGATGGTTACTAGGATTGAAGAAATCATTGCTAGACTAGAAGATATTGCAAAACACAAAGATATCCTTCGTCTACAAAAGATTGCAGTCAAGAACATGTCAGGGAGAATTGAATCAACATCTCTTGTTCAAAAGTCTGATTTATTTGTTGGTAGGGATCAAGACAGGGAGGATATAGTCAAATTGTTATTAGATGATACTAATGATGGTGAACTATCTGTCATCCCCATCTGGGGTATGGGTGGGATCGGAAAAACTACTTTGGCTAAGTTGGTTTTTAATGATGATAGAGTGCAGCGAAAATTTAATATCAATGCATGGGTTTGTGTTGGGGAAGAATTTGATGTTCTTAAAGTGACAAAGACTGTAATAGAGGAAATAACTTCTAGTCGCTGTGATATGAATAGCTTAAACTCAGCTCAACAACATTTAAGGAGTAAGCTAACAGGGATGAAATTCTTGGTTGTTTTGGATGACTTTTGGAGTAACAATTACACAGCTTGGGCAAATTTTCTGATTCCTTTTAGATGTGGAAGTGAGGGGAGTAAGATCCTTGTGACAACTCGTAGCGAAAAGATTGCAAACATGGTGAAAGGTTTTCATTATCAAGCCTACAATTTGAGTGCGTTGAATGATGAAGATTGTTGGGTAGTGTTTGCAAATCATGCATTTCTTTCTGGAGAGCGTCTAGCTTTTGAAAAAGTTGCCAGAGAAATTGTTAAAAAGTGCAAGGGATTACCTCTAGCTGCTCAAGCACTTGGGAGCTTATTAAGGTCCAAAGATAATGAAAAGGATTGGAATAATGTTTTGAACAGTGAAATTTGGGAATTTTCTGAAGAGGAAATTGAAATTATTCCTGCTTTGAGGATCAGTTATTACCACCTTCCTTCTTACTTAAAACGTTGTTTTGTTTATTGTTCTTTGTATCCCAAAGACTATGAATTTGATAGAGATGAATTGGTGTTATTGTGGATGGCCGAGGGTCTTTTGCAACGGCCGAGGGGGGGAAGCACTTTAGAAGAAGTTGGCTATGAGTATTTTAGTGATTTAGCATCAAGATCATTTTTTCAACCTTCCAATAATGCTTATAATACTTCATTTGTAATGCACGATCTCATGCATGATTTAGCAACGTTCTATGGTGGAAAGTTCTTTTCTAGAACCTTTGAAGTCAAGAATGCAGCAAAGCATGATGTCAAAACTCGCCACTTGTCATGTGCTCGCAAGAATGATGATGATTCGTTTATGAAGATCATGGAAGCATGCAAAAGGTTAAAACATGTGAGGACATTGTTGCAACTCAATTTTCGTAAAGATGGTGGAATCCGAGAGGGAGATAGTGTAGCCGTTCCTTCTGACTTACTAGAACAATTGAAGTGCTTACGAGTTTTGTCATTTAAATTTTTTCCAGATGATGAAAACTTGTTGCATCATTCGATTGGGGAATTGATCCATTTGCGTTATTTGGATCTTTCAGACACATCCATCGTGACTTTACCTGAGTCGTTAAGTTGCTTGTACAATTTACAAACCTTGAAGTTGAGATACTGTAAAAAGCTTAAAAAGCTTCCTAGCAAGATGCAAAATCTTGTGAATTTGCGTCATCTTGATGTTTCTGAAACTGGTTTGGAAGAGATGCCAAAAAAGATGAGCGAATTAAAAGATCTGCAATTTTTAAGTTTCTACATCGTGGGCAAGCATGAAGAGAATGGAGTTGGGGAATTGGGAGGACTAGCACATCTTCATGGGTCATTATGGATTGAGAAATTGGAGAATGTTAAGAATAGTGGTGAAGCATCGAATGCAAGGATGGATGAAAAAATACACCTGAATACTTTATATTTGTGGTGGTCAACGTTTGAAGAAAGTGAGGTTTGTGATTCCGAAAGTGAAAAAGATGTACTTGACAAATTACGTCCTCACAAAGACTTGAAGAAGCTATCCATCAGTTGTTACAGAGGTACCATGTTTCCGGATTGGGTAGGGCAGTCTTCGTACCACAACATGACTTGGTTGGAGCTGAGGGGATGCAGGAATTGTTGGGTGCTTCCTTCACTTGGACAGTTACCCTCTCTGAAGAGGCTGCTCATTTCAGGGCTCGACAAGGTGAAGAAGATTGGTGGGTCATTCTATAAGGGTGATGGAACTCAGCATCAGGAGACACCCTTCCGATCCCTTAAATTTCTCATTATTCAAAGAATGCCTTGCTGGGAGGAATGGGAGTCATATGAATGTGATGATGATGAGGATGCACCATTTCCTCAACTTGACGAACTTCATATATTGCAGTGTCCTAAGTTAAGAGGAGATTTGCCCACTTTCCTTCCGTCTTTGAAATCACTATTCATTTATGAATGCAAGGAGCTTGGTTGTTATCTGCCAAGAGCTCCCATCCTACGCAAATTAATAATAAGGGACAAACAGGAAGCAAGAATGCGGGAGCTACCACTTTCCATGTTGGAGACACTAGTAATTAATGGAGAGCAGCTTGTGGATTCTCTGTTTGAGGCCATGACCCACACCCAACCAACCTCTCTCATAGAGCTACAGATCTCAGAGTGCTCATCAGCCGTATCATTTCCAGAGGATTCTTTGCCCCCTTCATTGGAATATCTAGGCATCTTCAATTGCAAGAATGTAGAATTCCCAATGCACCACCAACAACATCACTCGCTAGAGAGATTAGAATTAGTCAACAGCTGTGATTCGCTTACATCCTTCGCATTGCCAGCGTTCCCAAATCTCAAGGATCTCAGAATCGCAAGACGTGAAAAGTTGACATCTCTGGAGGTGTCACAGTCCCTCCGAGAATTATGGATTGCAGAGTGCCCTAAGCTGGAGAACATAATAAGGCTGCCTGCCTGTTTATGGGAACTCAAAATCAGAGAATGTGGGTTGTTGGGTAAAGGCATAGAGAGGAAGGACACCCACATTTGGCCATCCATTTCCCACATCCCCGTAATATTTGTTGATGAGAAACTGATTCAATATCACCCAACATCTTAAAACAGGTAACTCTTTTGCTCTTTCTCTATATCCCAAACCCACTTCATCTTCTCCAACATAATCTTATTTTTATTTCCAAATTTCTATACCTCATTCAAATTCTGTGTCTCCTACTCTTTTCACACTGTTAATCACCACTCTAGTCAATGCCTACTTTTGGGAACTTATAGTATGGGTATACAATGTCAATTTTGGTCTTTTTTTCCCCCTAATCTTCTTCTTTGTTCTTCATGTATAAGGACATTTAACTATTCTTCTGGGACTTACCAATTTAATGCAGTTCGGTTGTGCACCTCCATTCTTTTAAGGATGCTTCTTTGTTTCTAACATCTCTCTATTGAAGCTTGTTTTGTTAATTCAAGGATCATACCTTGAGAATGATGAAATCTTTCCCTTCCATTTTTTACCTTTTCTATTAATTGTTTTTCTTCTTTCTTTCTTATTTCAATCAGCTACTTTTGCACCATGCCTTGTCTTACACCTAAATGTAAGGCCTTTCGTTACCTTTCTTGGTGTTGCTCCTGCTTTCTTGCCCGTGCCCTTTGTTGGATTTGGTATAAGTTTATTATCTTATTATTAATTCTGTTGAATTAAGAAACTAATAAACTTTGTGATGGCAAACATTTATGGTTGAGTTAATGTGCACTAAGCGAAAATTGTATGAGTTATTATAATGTGTTTGTTTCGGTGCAGCAACAAACAAATTGAAGCGAAGTTGGAGTAAGCTCAATTTGGAGAGCAGGGGAACCTGGTCAAGAATGATTTCATGAGGTGTGGTCTCTGCATCAATAAGAAAGCTGAATTCATGGAAAACACCATCCTCATAGAAAATCAAAAGAAGAAATAGATGATGCAGAACAGAATTTCGCTAAGACCGATAGATCAATCAAAATGCAACAAGAGCACCTTCAATGATAAGGATACAGTTGGAGCAGCCTGTCAAAAATAGGCATAAAGTGTACAAACTTTGCAATGTTCAAAGAAAAAAGGAAGGAAAAACTTAATTATATATTTTGACTGACATTGTCCAATTATCTTTTTTCTCTTAGTAAGAGTTTTCATTCTTCATCATTTCATTCTATTTTAGGATAGCTGATATGAATTATTCTATTTATAAGAAAGAGAGAGCTTAAAAAGTGAGTATCAATTTCTGTCATGAGAAAGGCAAGAGAGCTAGGATGTGAGAATATGTAGAAAAAGCTGTAAGTGGTGTTTGAGAAATTTGTTTTTGTATTTGGCTTGAATTGATATTTGTAACTTGAATTTGTTTATAGTGGAAAATTCTACCATTTTTTGTGGTGGAGATTGGATGTAGATCCCACTTTTGGGATTGAACCAGGATATATCTCGATCTTTTCTATTACAGCTTTCATCCAAAATATCATTAAAATTGTCATCTGCATATCTTTCTGCAAATCTTGTGAAATCGTAAACGCTAGCAAGTTTTTTTTCTTAACAAATCAAGATGCATTCAGAATGTCATTATGTTACAAATATGAAGTGCTTATGGCAAAGATTGTAGTAGCAGCTTCTTTTGTATGTTAGCAATAAGCAAGGATTAGACTGAGCTAGGTAATTTTGTTACAGCCATTATAGGTTAGTTGTTATAGCATTCTTCTTCTATTTTGTGTGTAACAGCATAGTACTACAGGTTGATATATAAGCATTAGTGTATTAATTTATTGACATAGAATTGTAATTGTAATTCATTCTCATTTAGTAAATATACAAATTAGTTTTCTCATTTTCTACTTTCAATTCCTTCAACTCTGCTTTCTTTCTCCATTTTCTGATTTTTTTTCTTACTTTTATTCTCTTAAAGTATAATTTTAGTACCTCACTCTGACAATAGTTTTGGTTGTGTAGCATTGTTGTAGTGCAAAATTTAAATAGTAAAAGTTACAATAGATGGCAACAAAGTTGAAAATCAAATCATATGCTTTGGGTGGAAAGTTCATTCCATTCCCTTGCTGCATAGTTTCAACACTTCACAGGAGCCAAAAGATTAAAAGGTGTCACACATAATCACACATTCCATGCCCTTGGCTATTAATCATTTCTTGAAAATATTAGTGGCATGCTTTCTCACAATGGCAACCTCCATGCGCTACAGGTGCCACACTTTATACTTCAGCTATGAAATTCTTGTTGATACTTGAGACGCAATATATATTTCTTGTGTTTCTTAATTTTCTATTTATTTATTTATTTATTTATTATTATTTCAAGAATGGATCAAACATAAAGGGTTATTTTGCATGGCCATTATTACATTTATTTGATTTATTGGATGACTACAAAGTAAGCTATGGCCAATTATAAAGATATCCAAAACTCTCAGCAAAATGGTACAATTGGTTCTTGAGAGGTAGAATCATGGAAGGACCTTTTCCTGGCATTGAATATTAGGCAACATTGAGCACAGCTTATTGGCCCAAAGATGATGGAGAGGTATTTTGAGAGCTTCAAATTCTCATTTAGTTTTTAATGTCATAGATTCACAATTCCTATTATTCATAATCTTTTAATTTTATTTTGTTTTATTTTTCAGCAGGGCTAGAATATATGGGTGGAAAGATCATGATATGATCAAAGATGCTGAGGGAAAAAATGATGATTGACAAATCGAGTGCAGATATTATCCAGATTCCACATGGATGGAAGGAAATAGATGTGTAACCACAGAGAAGCCCTTTCTCTTTCTCAACTGAAAAAGAATTTTGTGAATAACCTACAAATTGTGCATTCAGATTTGTTGATAAAACTGATAATTTTGATAGCTTAGCTGAGTCCACTACTGAGATACTTTATGCTGTTTGATTTAGAATCATGTTTTTTTTTTTTGTTACCAAATAGATTAATTTTCTGTATGAGTAAGTGGCTTTGATTGATTCAATACTCTGTTACACCATCGGGTTTAAAGCAATAATCGAATAAATTAAATTTCCTTTTTGGCAACTCTTCTATATACATTTTTAAAATGGTATATCTCTTTCTCTATGGCTTATTCTGATAATCCTGTATTTTCCAATGAGTAATCCCAATGAATATGTGATATGCCACATCATCCTAATATTTTGCTAAAACTTCTAGCTATGTAGCATATTTCCTTTCCAATAAGTGAGCATCTTAAGTTGCATGATGGACCAACATAATTTTATGGTTAAATTCAGTAGAAATTATTGCAATAAAGTTATGCTCAAATTTATATATTTTTGAATAATTTCAGTCCATATGATATACTAAATTTATCTCAAAATGCATACATTTTATAGTGCTATATAGTTACTGTCTAACTGATAAAGATTTGGTTTGCATTATTGTGTGGTTTGGTCAAACACCAAGCAATGCATCATTACAACTTAAAAAACTGTCATATACTAGTACTTTTTTGAGATTGTTTTTTAAATTTGCTTGTAGAAAATTGTGTGAACGTTCTGATAAGTTTACTAGTCTTGGTGAGTGGTTGACCTTGTGCCATCTCTTTTTAATATGTGGGATTGTTATGGTAAAAATAGTTTATATAAAATAATTTTTTTTAATAGCAAAATCTGATTGGACCATTATTGAAGACTGCATGAAAATGTTGTTGAGGTTGTTGGGATACATGTCTTCAATTTATGTGTTTAGCTTTTAGAATCACCTACTGAGGGGAAAAAAGAAGCTTTTAGGAATCATATTTCCCTCTTAATGAAGCGTAGAAGCCAGAAATAGATAAAGGCTGAATACATGGTTTTCTGGTGTATTTTCTCATTGATTTAATGTGACATCACAAGAATTTTCTTTTCTTTATGCATCATATTTGATCTAGTGCATGGAGCCTTGAACCTATAAGAAAACAAAGCTCATGACGATGATGTAGATTGTAAACAGCAAGAAGGGAAGAGGAATGGACATAGTTAGTGACTCAATTTGCGCTATGTAATGTGACCTGTCATATAGATATCTTCCTTTCTTTTACTTGGGCACTATCAGAGTGTGGCAACAAATTCAAGTATATAGGCATCTTCATTATCCCATGCTGTAATTTAATTTATAATCAAAAGCGTCATATTTGATATTTCTATAGTCTAATACTAAATCAACAAATATTTGTGTAAATACCAACCTTTTTATTCTTTGTATATAATCAAGGACCATTCACCTTGGTTTTCTCATAGTTGGTGGAAGATGGTCCCCATGATCTGTTAAGCATCATACTTATCAGTTCACTACATTTGGATTAAAAGATAAAAATTATTAACTGTAATATAAACAAACAAAAATGAAAGATAAAAATTAAAAAGAAGTTTTATGTTGAAATTATTTATTTTAAAGGTAGCAGATGCATGCAATGTAATAAAACCCTACAACTTGTCTGCTAACAAAATACAAGTGGATTCAAACCTCATCTTGTCTGGTAATAAAAACAGAAGGGTGAATAATTTTTTATTGGTATAGAGAAGCTTGAATGGTAGGTGGGTTAGTAAATAAATACAAGTGGATATTGTTAAACATTTTCCACCTAATGATTCGTTGTAGAGATCATTTAAAAAATGGAATGATGAAGACCAAAGAAACCAAAAGCATCTCACAGCTTTGGAGAAAGACAATAGAAGCTTCACATGGACTTTGTCATGAAGACCAAAGGGATAAAACAAATGAAGTCAACATACATTATTATTGGTTAATTATAATAATCTCCACATGCACCACATTACAATAATACTTCTCTGACCTGCTACCACTTCCATACTGTGTTTGTGAGAGAATTCTGAGTTTGGAGTGCAAACAGAAACCACTTCCCTTTCTTACTTTCTTGATCTTGTGAGCATGGCTGCATCACTCGTTGGAGGAGCTTTCCTCTCTTCTTTTCTCAGTGTTCTTTTCGACAGGCTGTCTGATCCTGAGATCATCAACATGATGCGAGGAAAGAAGGTTGACCAAAAGCTGCTTCAAAGGCTGAAGACCATTCTGAATGTGGTTGAAGCTGTGCTGAATGATGCTGAGAAGAAACAGATTACTGACCCTGCTGTCAAGAGGTGGCTCGAAGATCTCCAAGATGCTGTGTATGATGCTGATGACTTGTTGGATGAAGTCGCCACCAAAGCTGCCACTCAGAAAGATCCACCAGGTAACTTCCTGTCTCGCTTTCTCAATTTGCAAGATAGGGAGATGGTTACTAGGATTGAAGAAATCACTGCTAGACTAGAAGATATTGCAAAACACAAAGATATCCTTCGTCTAGAAAAGATTGCAGCCAAGAACATGTCTGGGAGGATTCCATCAACCTCACTGGTTAAAAAATCTGATATATTTGTTGGAAGGGACAAAGACAGAGATACCATAGTGAAATTGTTGTTAGATGACGATGGTGAGCTGTCTGTGATTCCCATCATGGGCATGGGTGGGATAGGAAAAACTACTTTGGCTAAATTGGTTTATAATGATGACAAAGTGCAGCAGAAGTTTAATGTGAAGGCATGGGTTTGTGTTGGTGAGGTGGAATTTGATGTTCTGAAGGTCACAAAGGCGGTGATAGAGAAAACTTGCAGTCCTTGTTACTCAAATGATTTAGATACAGCTCAAAATCATTTGAAGAATGGGCTAGCGGGGAAGAACTTCTTAGTTGTTCTGGATGATGTATGGAGCAGTAATCGTGAGCGTTGGGAAAATTTTCTAACTCCTTTTGAATGTGGA
Organism: Arachis ipaensis; assembly: GCF_059453495.1. NCBI lineage: Eukaryota > Viridiplantae > Streptophyta > Magnoliopsida > Fabales > Fabaceae > Arachis > Arachis ipaensis. Next base: position 120,773,425 of record NC_142437.1, on the reverse strand, counting down.
AGTCAGGTCTGCAAGATTCTTGTAACAACACGTCTTGATACAGTTGCTTCTGTGGTGAAAACTAGACATAATGAAGCTCACAATATGAGTTTGTTGGATGAAGAACAATGCTGGTCAGTGTTTGCAAATCGAGCATGGGATCCTGCAGAATCCCGAGATCATTCAGCTTTAGAAGAAATTGGTAGAAAAATTGTTAAAAAATGTAAAGGATTACCTTTGGCAGCTCAAACAGTTGGAGGGTTATTGAGAGGGAAAGATAATGAAAAGGATTGGAATGATGTTTTGAATAGTGAATTCTGGGAACTCTCTGAGGAGGATAGTGGGATTCTTCCTGCATTGAGAATCAGTTATTACCACCTCCCATCCTATTTAAAACGCTGCTTTGTTTATTGTTCTTTGTATCCGAAGGACTTTGAATTTGATAGAGATGAATTGACATTATTGTGGATGGCGGAAGGTCTTTTGCTAGAACCAAAGAGTGGAAACACTTTGGAAGAAATTGGTTATGAATATTTTGATGATTTGGTTTCGAGATCATTTTTTCAACATTCTAACACTTATGTGAATTCATTTGTGATCCACGATCTCATGCATGATTTAGCAAAGTTCTATGGTGGAAAGTTCTTTTCTAGTATCCTTCAACTCAAGAATGCAGCAAAGCATGATACCAGAACTCGCCACTTGTCATGTGCTCGCCGCAAGAATGATGAGGATTTGCTTATGAAGATCACGGAAGCATGCCATAGGTTAAAACATGCGAGGACATTGTTGCAAATTTATAATGAATATGGTCTATTCTCAGTGGGAGATAGAGTAGCCGTTTCTTGTGACTTACTAGAACAATTAAAGTGTTTACGAGTTTTGTCATTTAATTTTCTTTCAGATGATGAAAACTTGATGCATGGTTCAATTGGCAAATTGATCCATTTGCGTTATTTGGATCTTTCATACACATCCATCGTGACTTTGCCCGAGTCTTTAAGTTGCTTGTACAATTTACAAACCTTGAAGTTGAGAAACTGTAGAAAACTTAAAAAGCTTCCTAGCAAGATGCAAAATCTTGTGAATTTGCGTCATCTTGATGTTTTTGAAACTGGTTTGGAAGAGATGCCAAAAAAGATGAGCGAATTAAAAGATTTGCAAATTTTAAGTTGCTATATTGCGGGCAAACATGAAGAGAATGGGATTGGAGAATTGGGAGAGCTAGCAAATCTTCATGGATCATTGTGGATTCAGAAATTAGAGAATGTTAAGATTAGTGGGGAAGCATGGAGTGCAAGAATGGATGAAAAAATGCACCTGAATGCTTTAGATTTGAGTTGGACATCATTTGAAGAAAGTGAGGTTTGTGATTCCCAAACTGAAAAAGATATACTTGAGAAATTACGTCCTCACAAAGACTTGAAGGAGCTATCCATCGGGTGTTACAGAGGTACGATGTTTCCGGATTGGGTAGGGCAGTCTTCGTACCACAACATGACTTCGTTGGAGCTGAGTGGATGCAGGAATTGTTGGGTGCTTCCTTCACTCGGACAGTTACCTGCTCTAACGAGATTGCTGATTTCAGGTTGTGATAAGCTGAAGAAGATTGGTGGGTCATTCTATAAGGGTGATGGAACTCATCAGCATCAGGAGACACCCTTCCGATCCCTTAGATCTCTGGACTTTCGTCATATGCGTTGCTTGGAGGAATGGGAGTCGTATGCATGTGATGATGATGATGATGCACCATTTCCTCAACTTGAGACGCTTATTATAGAGAACTGCCCTAAGTTAAGAGGAGATTTGCCCACTTTCCTTCCGTCTTTGAAACAATTTTACATTTCAGGATGCGAGGAGCTTGATTGTTATCTGCCAAGAGCTCCCATCCTATGCGAATTAAGAATACATGGCAAACAGGAAGCAAGAATGCGGGACCTACCACTTTCACTGCAACATCTAAGAATCGAAGGAAAGCAGCTTGTGGAGGATGTGTTTGAGGCCATGACCCACACCCAACCAACCTCTCTCAGTTATTTAAGAATCTCAAAGTGCTCGTCAGCAATATCATTTCCAGGGGATTCTTTGCCCCCTTCATTGAAACAGTTGCGGATCAATAACTGCAAGAATGTAGAATTCCCAATGCAACACCAACAACATGAGTCACTAACCAGTCTTGAAATAGACAACAGCTGTGATTCACTTACATCCTTCCCATTGTCAGCGTTCCCAAATCTCAAGTCCCTCATAATCGCCAGACGAGAAAATTTGACATCTCTAGAGGAGCTGTCACAATCACAGTCCCTTCGAGAATTAAGGGTTGAAGAATGCCCTAAGCTGGAGAACATAATAAGGCTGCCTGCCTCTTTAAGGGAACTCTCCATCAGCAAATGTCAGTTGTTGGGTGAAGGCATAGAGAGGAAGGACCCCCACATTTGGCCATCCATTTCCCACATCCCCGGTATTTATGTTGATGGGAAACAGATTCACAATGACTCAACATCTTAAAACAGGTAAAGCATTGTTTTTTGTCATCTATATTTCATTCTAAACCTTACAAATCCTCATTCTATGAGCCTTATTTTTCACTGTTCATTATGTCATTTGGGAAAAAGATTAGTGACATGCTTTCTCACAATGACAACCCCCAGGCCCCAACACATTCATTTAGTTCTATGTTATAATAATGCAAAACAGGGCATCAAGGTAAAACCTCTTTCAACATATTACTCCCAAAAGGCAAAAAAAAATAGCAATGGACTAACCACTATCTATTCATTATGATTGACATTCTGTGTTTTTAAATTTTTATTATTAGTTACAAAATGACATGAAATTTCCAACTAGCAGTTCAAGATTCAGGTTTCTTAGCATTTCATAGTTTTCATTAATGTCCTCAACTATGGGTACTACTCATTTATGTATAACTACCACCATCTATGTTTTGGCTGATGCAGAGAGTCCATTTTCAAATGAAGGGGTGTTTTTTCTTGTGTATTTTATTTTTCAATTAGATTATTTTACTGTATAGCTATGTAGCCTATTTCCTTTCCAATAAGTGAGCATCTTAAATTGCATGAAGAACCAAGATAATATAATTTTAGCGAACGATATAATAAATTTATCTTCAAATGCATGCATTTTATGGTGCTATGTAGTTACTGATAAAGATTTGGCTTGAATTATCATGTGGTCAGGTCAAAGAATACCAAGCAATGCACATTACAAGATGTGTCAAGGATGAAATACTTGTATGCAGTATAGGTGCCACACTTGATACCTTCAGCTATGAAATTTTTGTTGATATTTGAGACACATAATATATACTTCTTGTGTTTCCTAATTTTCTCTTTCACAATATAAATTCATGAGAACTCTTAATCTCTTATATTCGTGTTCTTTTTTCATTTTCCTTTTATTTTTTATTTTTCTTAACAGGGCTCTAATATATGGGAAGCAGGATACTTATGTGATAGGAAAAGTTATGGGAAAATAAAATGATAGTTGAGAAATTGAGTGAATGATGGTTCTAATGAGTCAGTCTCTTTTTCTTCGAAACACCTTAGTCTATGGGATACTATGAGGTAGAAATCAAAATGAGTGTTTGGTGTGAGGTGTTCACTTTTCTGTTGAAAAAAAAGGAGAGGCATGAGTGACTTGTAATCTATCTTGACAAATTTGTAATCTAAACTTGATTAGTGAAAATCCAATCCCACCATTTTTTGTGTTGGGGACTGGATATAGATTCATATTGAACTAGGATATATTGCCTGGGTAACTCTTCTACCTTAGTCTCTTAATTAAAATTTTTATTTGCTGCATTTCATGAGTTCTCATAAACTGTTATAAACGGTCGTACTAGTACTTTTGAGATTGTTTTGTAAATTTTCTTGAATTTCCTAATTTTCCATTTTATCTACTTTTTTTTTCCTGGCAGGAATGGATCAAATATAAAGGGGTATTTTGCATGGTCCTTTCTAGATTTATTTGAGTTATTGGATGGTTACAAAGTAAGCCATGGCCTATATTTTGTCGACAGAAATAATCCAGAATTGAAGAGATATCCAAAACTCTCTGCAAAATGGTTTAATTGGTTCTTGAGAGGTAGAAGAAGCACTTCTATAGTTGCTGTTATGAAGCTTGTAAAGGATCCATCTTATATTTCTATTTGACACTTATTTGTTTAATTTTTTTGCATTAGAGCTAAGTGTGGGAGTGTATTGTAGAAGAAGAAACTTTTAGCATAATAGTTTTTCATTTCTACATTGTATTCCAAATGTTGTTGTCAACTACAGAAAAATATAATGATAAAAGTGGAAGGATAATATTTAAAGTTGTCATTGGTCACATAAATTTATCACTCTATTTTGTTCTTTATCTTATACATATGACACATTATTAGAAATGGAACCTCTGATATACATACCGTGTTTGTTTGTACCTTCACAATCGTTCTAAATCCATAAGCTGAAAAATCATAAATCAAACCATTTCATAGAACATATTAAACTCTCTACAAAAACAGTAAGATAACGTTGAAACGTGCCTGTATTGATAAACTGTGAAGCAAAACGGGCTAACTTGGCAAAGATGAAAACATTGAAGACCAAATTAATTGAAATCATTGAAGCAGATGATGCCCCACTTATAGTGGTGGTGCAGCGTGATTTGGATTCCTAGGTCTGTTCTCTTTTTGTTCTGTTTCTTTTCTTATCTTGCTCTTTAGCAAAGATAAAATTATTCAGTTTACTGTAATATAAACAAACAAAAATAATAGATAAAATTTAAAAGTAGTTTTATGTTGAAGTTATTTATTTAAAAGGTAGTAGATGTATTCATTGTAGTATGAAACAAAACACTACAACTTGTCTGATAACAAAATACATGTGGATTCACATCACACCTTATAATGTCTGGTAATGAAAACACAAAGGTGAATAATTTTTTATGGTATAGAGAAGATTGAATGGTAGGTGGGTTAGTAAATAAATACAAGTGGATATTGTTAAACATTTTCCACCTAATGATTCGTTGAAGGGATCATTTAAAAAATGGAATGATGAAGACCAAAGGCACTGAAAGCATCTCACAGCTTCGGAGAAAGACAATAAGAAGCTTCACATGAACTTTATCATGAAGACCAAAGGGATAACATATATTATTATTGGTCAACTATAACACTCTCAGCATGGACCACATTACAATAATATTTCGCTGACCTGCTACCACTTCCATACTCTCTGTGTTTGTGAGAGAATTCTGAGTTCGGAGTGCAAACAGAAACCGCTTCCCTTTCCTTCCCTTTCTTAGTCTTGCTCCTGTGAACATGGCTGCTTCACTTGTTGGAGGAGCTTTTCTCTCTTCTTTTATCGGTATTCTTTTTAATCGGCTGTCCGATCCTGCCATCATCAAGATGATGCGAGGAAAGAAGGTTGACCAGAAGCTGCTTCAAAAGCTGGAGAACATTCTGAACGTGGTTGAAGCTGTGCTGAATGATGCAGAGAAGAAACAGATCACTGACCCTGCTGTCAAGAGGTGGCTTGAAAATCTCCAAGATGCTGTCTACGATGCTGATGACTTGTTGGATGAACTTGCCACCAAAGCTGCCAAACAGAAGGATCCACCAGGTAACTTACTGTCTCGCTTTCTCAATTTGCAAGATAGGGAGATGGTTACTAGGATTGAAGACATCATTGCTAGACTAGAAGATATCGCAAAACACAAAGATATTCTTCGTCTAGAAAAGATTGCAGCCAAGAACATGTCTGGGAGGATTCCATCAACCTCACTGGTTAAAAAATCGGATATATTTGTTGGAAGGGACAAAGAGCGAGATACCATAATGAAATTGTTATTAGATGATGTTAACAATGGTGAACTGTCTGTGATTCCCATCGTGGGCATGGGTGGGATAGGAAAAACTACTTTGGCTAAATTGGTTTACAATGAAGACATGGTGCTGCAAAAATTTAACGTGAAGGCATGGGTTTGTGTGGGTGAGGAGGAATTTGATGTTCTTAAGGTCACAAAGGCTGTGATAGAAAAAACTTGCAGTCCTTGTTACTCAAATGATTTAGATACAGCTCAAAATCATTTGAAGAATGCGCTAGCGAGGAAGAAATTCTTAGTTGTTCTGGATGATGTATGGAGCAGCAATCGTGAGGGTTGGGAAATTTTTCTAACTCCTTTTGAATGTGGAAGTGAGGGAGGCAAGATTCTTGTAACAACACGTCTTGATACGGTTGCTTCTATGGTGAAAACTAAACATAATGAAGATCACAATTTGAGTTTGTTGGATGAAGAACAATGCTGGTCAGTGTTTGCAAATCGTGCATGGGATCCTGCCGAATCCCGAGATCATTCAACCTTAAAAGAAATTGGTAGAAAAATTGTTAAAAAATGTAAAGGATTACCTTTGGCAGCTCAAACACTTGGAGGATTATTGAGAGGGAAAGATAATGAAAAGGATTGGAATGATGTTTTGAATAGTGAATTCTGGGAACTCTCTGAGGAGGATAGCGTGATTCTTCCTGCATTGAGAATCAGTTATTTCCACCTTCCTTCGTATTTAAAACGCTGCTTTGTTTACTGTTGTTTGTATCCAAAGGACTTTGGAAGAAATTGGTTATGAATATTTTGATGATTTGGTTTCGAGATCATTTTTTCAACATTCCAACTCTGATGATAATACATTTGTGATGCACGACCTCATGCATGATTTAGCAACATTTTACGGTGGGAAGTTCTTTTCTAGAATCTTTGAACTCAAGAATACCGTCAAGCATGATACAAAAACTCGCCACTTGTCATGTGCTCAAAAGAATGATGATGATTTGCTTATGAAGATCACAGAAGCATGCGACAAGTTAAAACATGCGAGGACATTGTTGCAAATTTTTAATAAATATGGTGTATTCTCAGCGGGAGATAGAGTAGCCGTATCTTGTGACTTACTAGAACAATTAAAGTGTTTACGAGTTTTGTCATTTAATTTTTTTTCAGATGATGAAAACTTGATGCATGGTTCTATTGCCAAATTGATCCATTTGCGTTATTTGGATCTTTCATGCACATCCATCGTGACTTTGCCTGAGTCTTTAAGTTGCTTTTACAATTTACAAACCTTGAAGTTGAGATACTGTGAAAAACTTAAAAAGCTTCCTAGCAAGATGCAAAATCTTGTGAATTTGCGTCATCTTGATATTTCCGGCACTGATGATTTGGAAGAGATGCCAAAAAAGATGAGCGAATTAAAAGATTTGCAATTTTTAAGTGACTATATTGCGGGCAAACATGAAGAGAATGGGATTGGAGAATTGGGAGAGCTAGCACATCTTCATGGTTCATTGTGCATTCAGGAATTAGAGAATGTTAAGAATAGTGGTGAAGCATCGAATGCAAGGATGGATGAAAAAATACACCTGAATGCTTTATATTTGACATGGTCATCAGGTGAAGATAGTGAGGTTTTTGATTCCCAAAGTGAAAAAGATGTACTTGACAAATTGCGTCCTCATGAAGACTTGAAGAAGCTATGGGTCTTGGGTTACAGAGGTACGATGTTTCCGGATTGGGTAGGGCAGTCTTCGTACCACAACATGACTGTGTTGAGGCTGAGTGGATGCAGGAATTGTTGGGTGCTTCCTTCACTTGGACAGTTACCCTCTCTGGAGAGGCTGATCATTGAAGAGTTCGACAAGGTGAAGAAGATTGGTGGGTCATTCTATAATGGAACTCATCAGCATCAGGAGACACCCTTCCGATCCCTTAAAATTCTCATTATTCGAAGAATGCCTTGCTGGGAGGAATGGGAGTCATATGAATGTGATGATGATGATGATGCACCATTTCCGAAACTTGAGACACTTGTGATATGGGATTGTCCTAAGTTAAGAGGAGATTTGCCCACTTTCCTTCCGTCTTTGAAATCACTACATGCGAGGAGATTGGATGTTATGTGCCAAGAGCTCCCATCCTACGCTCATTAAGAATAGATGGCAAACAGGAAGCAAGAATGCGGGAGCTACCACTTTCCATGTTGGAGAGACTATGGGTTAATGGAGAGCAGCAGGTGGAGTATGTGTTTGAGGCCATGACCCACACCCAACCAACCTCTCTCATAAAGCTAGACATCTCAGAGTGCTCATCAGTGGTATCATTTCCAGGGGATGCTTTGCCCCCTTCGTTGAAAGAGTCGCGCATATACGATTGCAAGAATGTAGAATTCCCAATGCAATACCAACAACATCACTCGCTACAGAGATTAGAAATACACAACAGCTGTGATTCGCTTACATCCTTCGCATTGCCAGCGTTCCCGAATCTCAATGATCTGAGAATTGAAAGATGTGAAAATTTGACATCTCTGGAGCTGTCACAGTCACAGTCCCTCCGATATTTAGGGGTTGAAGAATGCCCTAAGCTGGAGAAGATAATAAGGCTGCCTGCCTGTTTAAGTGAACTCATAATTTGGCCATCCATTTCCCACATCCCCCGCATTGAACTCGATGGGAAATGGATTCGCAATGAGTCAACATCTTAAAAGAGGTAACTCTTTTGCTATCTCTCTGTATCCCAAACCCACTTCATCTTCTCCAACATCATATTCATTCTCTCCTACTTAATCTTATTTTTATTTCCAAATTTCTATACCTCATTCAAATTCTGTGTCTCCTACTCTTTTGCGGAAAACACAAAACTGAATCCTCTCTTTTCACGCTGTTAATCACCACTCTAGTCAATGCCTACTTTTGGGAACATATAGTTTTTTATTTTTGGGACTTATAGTATGGGTATACAATGTCAATTTTGGTATTTTTTTTTCCTAATTTCTTCTTCTTTGTTCTTCGTGTATAGGGACATTTAATGATTCTTCTGGAACTTGTCAATTTAATGCAATTCGATTGTGCACCTCCATTCTTGTAAGGATGCTTCTCTGTCCCTAACATCTCTATTTGGATTTAATGTTACGTTTCTCCTATATTTTGCTTTTCTTTTTTTTTTTTCTCTGTTAAAACTGAAAGGGTTCTGAGAGAAGTAATTGACATTGCAGTACAAGTTTAAAATTTTAGATTGTTGATTTTTTTTCCCCTCTCTCTGATAGCATGGTTAAATTTGATTATTTGGGGCCAGTAATGTTGAAAGCTGGGCCGAGTGGCTGATATGATGATCTCAAAACAATGTTGCTCAACTCAAGGAAGATATGAATTCCGAGGCATGTCTTTGAGTAAGTTTCTGTTTACCCCATAAGTATTCATGAGCAGTGTTGAGCAAGTGGGCAATGGCATGGCTTATAAGCAGAAACAAATGGCCATATATTTTTCCTTTTCGGGAAAAAGGTGGGGGGGGGGGTGGTTCAGAGAGAGAATAGGGATTTTGGGGATAATGTTATATATAAACTACATATAGCATAAACATGCTTTGTTCTACTTCTAAGTGCAAACACAATGTTTATTAGAAGGTTATAGTTTTGTTAATTCAAGGATCATCCCTTGAGAATGATGAAATCTTTCCCTTCCATTTTTTTGCCTTTGTCAGTAACGGTATTCTTTTTTTTCCTATTTCAATCAGCTATCTGAGGCCTTTCATTACCTTTCTTGGTCTCGCTCTTGCTTGCTTGCCAGTGGCCTTTGTTGGATTTGGTATATGTTTATTATCTTATTATTAACTTCTGTTGAACTAAGAAACTAATAACTTTGAGATGGCAAACATTTATGGTTGAGTTAATATGGGCTAAGCACAAATTGTATGAGTTGTTCTAATGTGTTTGTTTTGGTGCAGCAAGAAACAAATTGGAGCAAGTTGGAGTAAACACAATTTGGAGAGCAAGCTAACCTGGTCAAGAATTCATGGAAGACATCATCCTTGTATAAAATCAAAAGAAGAAATGGAAGACATCATCCATGTTTTCCCTTTATACCAATCTTATCCATGATTTTTGCACTGATCTTTTTACCAACACATCTCAATTATTTCATTGAAACCTCAAATTTCAAATCAACAAGACCACAAGAAGGGAAAAAACATCTCCATTTCCAAAACCATATCCAATTAGTAGCACATTCAAAATGCAAAGGAACACTCTACCCTAATCTCTGTGTCTCAGCCTTATCCACATTCCCAAACCGTGAAACAAAAACAATGCCACAAATAATCTCCAAAGTTGTCAACCACACAGTCCATGAAGTCAAATCTTCATCCAACAACTGCACCAACATAATCAAGAATCTCCAAAACACTCTCAACACCATTGAGAAAAGAGCCTTAGATGATTGTCTCAAACTCTTTGATGACACCATAGTAGAACTCAACACCACCATTCTTGATCTCTCAAAAAATCCATCATCATCATCATCATCATCTTCCAACCAAGATTTATTGCATTTTCTTCATGTATAGGGACATCTACTGATTCCTCTGGGACTTGTCAATTTATTGCATTTGGGTGCTTGTAAGGATGCTTGTCTCTCTCTCTAAGCTCTCTATTTGGAATTTGGATTTAACCTTAGGTTTGTCCTATACTTTGCTTTCTTCTGTTGAAACTTCAAGGGTTCCTGGAGGATTAATTGGCATTGCTGTACAAGTTTAACATTAAAAATGCTCGAATTTATAATTCTATACTCTTCAAAAGTCTCATGTTTGAAGTCTGCAACAAACAAATATAGGAAATCTTTGGGCATGCTTAAAGAAAGATCTTGTAGAATAATTGAGTTATTTGTTTCACTTTTCTTAATGCAGAAAGATCCTAAAAGTTTTGTACGTGGCAATTCTTTTCTGGTTGAGTACATGGACAAGGAGCTACACATTCTTGTCTCAGACAGGAACTTCAAGCTGGGCCACTCTTAGAGGTATTCTCCTACACTGCGTTACTCTTATGATTCATAACATTTTAATGGGATCATAAACAAGTAAGCACAAGCATTAAATTTATCTTGTGCCTTTTTCCAATTTTCCACAAAATTCTGAGATTGTTGCTTCCTTTTCCAATTCCAATATAGCATGGTTAAAGTTGGTTATTTGGAGCAAGTAATGCTGAAAGCTAGGCTGAGTAGCTGATATGGTGATCTCAAAATAATGTTGCTCAACTCAAGGAAGAAATGAATTCTGAGGCATGTCTTTTGAGTAAGTTTTTAGTTTTGACTAGTATTAGATGGCCATTATTGTTTAGCTCATAAGTATGCATGACACAGTATTGAGCAAGTGGCCTTGAGAATGATGAATTCTTTCCCTTTCCATTCTTGCCTTTGTCATTAATGTTTTTCTTCTTTTATTCTTATTTCTGTAAGCTAGGTTTGCACTATGCCTTGACTCATACCCAAATCTAAGGCCTTTCATTACCTTTCCTGGTGTTGCTCTTGCTTGCTTGCTCGTGGCCCTTGCTGGTTTCAGTATGCCATTTATTATCTTCCCCTTTCAACTTTTGCCTTTGTCATTAACGGTTTTACTTCTTTTTATTGTTATTTCTGTAAGCTACTTTTGCACCACCCCTTGACTCACCCAAATCTAAGTCCTTTCATTACATTTATTGGTGTTGCTCTTGCTTGCTTGCTCGCTCGTGGCCCTCGTTGGTTTGATATGCTGTTTACTATCTTAGTATTAACTTCTGTTGAATTAAGAAATTAATTAACCTTGTGATGACTATGCACTAAGCAAAAACTGTATGAGTTGTTCCAATGTGTTTGTTTTGGTGTAGCAACAGATGAATCGAAGCAAAGTTGGATTAAGCCTAATTAGGAGACCAAAGGAATCTGGGCAAGAATGATGGAGGAAAATCGAATCCCAAACAAATCAGATGAGGTGCAGTCTCTGCATCAATGCAAAGGAAGAATTCATGGAAGACATCATCCTCGTACAAAATTAAAAGAAGAAATGGATGATGAAAAACATAATTTTTCAAGGACAGATAGACCAATCAAAATGCAACAAGAATACCTTCAATGATATGGATACAGTTGGAGCAACCTGTCAAAAATAGGCAGAAAGCTTACAAACTTTTCAAAGTAAAAAAGGAAGGACAAACTTAGTTTTATATTTTTATTTACACTGAACAATTATCTTTTTTTTTCTTAAGAGTTTTCATGCCTTCATCGTTTCATTCTATTTTAGGAGAGCTGATATGAGTTATACTGTTTATACGAAAGAGAGAGCTTAGAAAGTGAGAATCAATTTCTGTTATGAAAAAGGCAAGAGAGCCAGGATGTGAGAATATCTAGAAAAAGCTATAGTGCCGTTTGAGAAATTTGTTTTTTGTATTGGCTTGAATTGGTATTTGTAACATGAATTTGTTTATAGTGAAAAATTCTACCATTTATTATGGTGGAGACTAGATGTAGATCCCACTTTGGGATTAAACCAGGATACATCGTGTTGTTCATCTTCTCTATTACAATTTTCATTCACAATATTGTTATAACTGTCATCTGCATATGTTTTCTGCAAATCATGCGATCATTTTATAAAATCACCTTTTAATCATTCAAATCTGCATCCCTATTCCATTTTCTATGTCTAACAGTATAGTGCTGCAGGTTAGTATATAAGCATTAGTGTTATTAATTTATTGACATAATTAAATTTGAAAATGAGAGGGAAGAATGTCATCATCAAATAGTAAAATCAGAATGTGTTTACTGTGTATGGTGTTCACTTTTCTGTAAAAGAAAAAAGGCATGAGTGTTTGTATGTGAGTGAGAGCATCTAGCAAAAGCCTTAAGAGAGTCTGAGTGACTTGTAATCTTGACAATTTGAATTCTGAATCCGTTTAGTGAAAATCCCACCATTTTCTATGGTGGGAACTGGATCTAGATTCTACATTATTGGATTCGAACCAGGATATATCACTGAGTAACTCTCTTCTAACTTTCATCTCTTTATTAGCATGTTTATTTACTGCATTTCATGAGTTCTCATAAAATTGTTATAACCTGTCATACTAGTACTTTTGAGATTGTTTTGAAAATTTTCCTGTTGAAAATTGTGTGAATGTTCTGATAGGTTTATTAATCTTGGTTAGTGGTTGACCTTGTGTCATCTCTTTTGAATAGGTGGGCTTGTTATGGTAAAAAATAGTTTATATGTTTATATAATTAATTTTTTTTCTGTAACAAAATCATATTCCGAGATATTGATGTGGTTGATTCCCAAATTGAAAGAGATGTGCTTGACAAGTTACATCCTCACAAAGACTTGAAGGAGCTAAGAATCAAGGGCTACTGAGGTACAATGTTTCCAGAAATAAACAACAGTTGTGAGTTGTGATTCACTTACATTCTTCATGTTCCCAGCGTTTCCAAATCTCAGACTTCTGACAATCAAAAGATGTGAAAATTTGAGATCTCTTGAGATGGTGTCAGAGTTACAGTTCCTCTGGCAATTATCAATTAAGAGCTGTCTTAAGTTGGAGAACATAAGGCTACCTGCCTCTTTAAGCGATCTTAGAATTGGTGAATGTCCATTGTTCGGTGAATGTAGACGGAGGAATCGCCACATTAAGCCTACTATTTCCCACATCTCCACCATTTATGTTGCTAGGAGACAGATTTCAAGATGATTCGAAATCTTAAAACAGGTGAAGGATGAACCTTTTATCATCTGTATTTCATTCTTAACCTTAGGAATCATCATTCTGTAAGCCTTATATCTTATTTTACATACTAATGTCTAGCTTAAGACAATGGAGATAGGAAGGCATTGTAGAATCATGGAAACACTTTTTTCAGCATTGTGCATTGGATACTGATGGTGAAATAGATATGGTTTCAAATTTCAGGGCAACGTTGAACACAGCTTATTGGTCCAGAGGATGAAGGGGATGAATCTTGAGAAGTATAGTGAAAGCTTCAAACTCTCATTTAGTTTTTTGTTTTCACAAATTCACAATACATGACAATCCTTAATATCATAATCTTCTTCTTTTTCTTTGACCAGTTACATCACCTTACTGTACAACTAACGTGGCTTTGAATGCTTTGACTGAATCAGTACCCTGTCGCACTATGGGATTTACAGCAAGAATTGAATAAATTCACGCTCCTTTATGGCAATCCTCCTATATTCATATATGAAAATGGTAAATCCCTTTCACTTTGGCATTTCTGATAGTTCTGTATTTTCGAACTAGAAATCATAGATGACCATTAGGTGCACATAGAAGGTTACTCACATACCTACTCAAGGATCAACAAATACGTTATGTTTCATCATCCTGATAAGTGAGCATCTTAAGTTCTATTGAAATGCATGCATTTTATAATACTGTATAGTTACTGATAAAGTTTCGGTTTGCAACTTTGCATTATCATGTGGATAGGTCAAAGAACACCAAGCAATGCATCATTACAAGATGAGTCAAGGGTCAAATACTTGCATGGATATATTGGTGCCACACTTGATGCCTTGAGGTATGGAAAGTGCATCTAGATTCTTCTATTTTTGTGCTTTTGAAATACTAGAGTTAACATTTTTTTCAGAACTGATTCATGGAAATTAAAAAATATTTTGCATTCGGATGGCTTTATAAAATACTAAAGTAAAAGCTCTTCCGTATTCAGAGGGCTTTATAAAGTAAGCCCCCCCCCCCCCCCCTCCCCCTTTTTCTTTTTTTAGATGTTTTATTAATTCAATGTATATCAAATAAAATTAGTGTCAAAAACTTTACCCTTCAACTTGGAATCTATTAATAAAACCATGTATACACTTCTTGTGTTCCCTAATTTTCTATTTCACTGCATTTTTTTTTCCCGCAGAAATGGATCAAATATAAAGGGATTTTTTGCCTGGTCTTTTTTAGATTTTTGAGTTATTGGATGGTTACAAAGTAAGCTATGGCTTATATTACGTTGATAGAAATGATCCAGAATTGAAGAGATATCCAAAACTCTCTGCAAAATGGTTTAATTTGTTCTTGAGAGGTAGAAGAAGCACTTCTATAGTTGGAGCTATGAAGCTTGTAAAGGATCCATCGCATATTTCTATTTGACACTTATTTGATGAGTATAGGTTGTTTAATTTTTTAGCACTGGAGCTTAATGTGGGAATGTATTGTAGAAGTAGAAACCTTTAGCATAATTTTTCATTTCTACATTCTATCACAAATGTTGTCAAATACTCATTAAAGCTGTCACAAAAAATATATATATGTTAGCTAGATCAAATCAAAATCAAATTCCTAATTCCTTTCATGAATAGAATTAATTATAAATCTTTTTCTTTTTTAGTTTAACTTAATTTTAGGGATTTTATGGTTAGAAATCTTTCTTTTATTTTAGGCTAGTATTTTCCCTTCTTTCCTATTTTCTAGTTATTTCTATTTCTGTAATTCCTCTATAAAGAGGTTGATTCTCTGTACATTTGATAATATAACTTATTCAAACACTTCAACTTGGTATCAGAGCAGGATCTCTGCACTGTGCCTCTGATTTATAGCTATGGCTGACAGTTCCTCAGTCATTAATCCTGAACAGAAGGAGAACACCACTCCTACTCCATCAGATTTCAAATCTGAGCAACGGGTTCTAGTTAGTGGTGACTCCCATTCAGTTCAGATCACCACATTTCGACTCAATGGGTCAAACTATCTTAGGTGGTCTCAATCAGTTCAGATGTATATCCGTGGAAGAGGGAAGATTGGATATCTCACCGGTAAGCGAAGCCAGCCTAACATCACTGACCCGCAATATAATGTGTGGGATACCGAAAATTCTATGGTGATGACATGGCTGGTGAACTCAATGGAGGAGGATATCAGCAGTAACTGCATGTACTATACCACTGCCAAAGAATTGTGGGATAGTGTCAAGGAGATGTACTTTGATCTTGGGAATAAATCCCAGATTTATGAACTTACTCTAAAAGCTAGAGAAATTCAACAAAGGAGTGACAATGTCACCAAATATTTCCACACATTGAAGCGGGTGTGGCAAGATCTTGACCACTTCAATAACTACAAGTGGAATTCAGCTGCTGATGCCAAACACCACCAACAAACAGTGGAAGAAGGGAGGATATTCCAGTTTCTTGCAGGCCTCAACGTGGAGCTAGATGAAGTTCGTGGCAGAATTATTGGAAGAGCAATCCTACCTTCAATTGGAGAAGTATTTGCTGAAGTTAGAAGAGAGGAAACTCGTAGAGCTGTGATGATGGGGAAAAGCAAGACTGAACAGACTTCTTTGGAGTGTAATGCACTCTTAGTGGCACCTGCTGCACTTAAAAGTTCATCAAATCAGAAGCACCACTCCAATCTTTGGTGTGACCACTGCAATAAACCTCGTCACACCCGAGAAACCTGCTGGAAGATTCATGGAAAACCAGCACATCTTAAAGGCAGCAAACCTGGTCCCAAAATACGCTCTACCCCAGTTGCTCATGAGGCTAAAAAATCATTATATGTTAGAATAATGTCATCCACATATACAATTAAGATGGCAGTTTTATTAGCTGCTGAATGTTTATAGAAAAGTGTATGGTCAGCTTAGCTTTGAGTATAACCAAGTCCCTTCACCACCATTCCAAGTCGTTCAAACCAGGCTCTTGGGGATTGTTTCAATCCATAGAGAGATTTCTTTAGTTTGCACACTTTATTCCTCCCTAGTTCAGCCTCAAATCCAGGTGGAAGTTTCATGAAAGGAATTAGGAATTAGGAATTTTTCATTTCTACATTATATCACAAATGTTGTTAAATACTCATTAAAGCTGTCACAATATATATATATATATATAATGATAAAATCAGAAGGATAATATTTAAAGTTGTCATTGGTCAGATAAGTTTATCATTGTTCTTTATCTTATAATTTACAAATTATTAGAAATGGAACCTCTTTTATACATACCATGTTTTCTTGTACCTTCACCAACGTTCTAAATCCTAAAAAGAAATATCATAAACCAGACAATTTAATAAAACATATTAAACTATCTACTAAAACTGTAAGATGATATTGAAACGTGCCTGTACTAATTAACTGTGAAGCAAAATGTGCTAACTTGGTAAAGTTGAAAATGATGAAGACTAATTTAATCGAAATCATTGAACCAGATGCCTCACTTCTAGTGGATTCACATTACATCTTGTCTGTTAACAAAAACAGAAAGGTGAAAAATTTTTTATGGTATAGAGAAGCGTGAATGGTAGGTGGGTTAATAAATAAATGTACAAGTGGATATTGTTAAACATTTTGCAGCTAAAGATCCGTTGTAGGGAGCATTTTAAAAATGGAAAAATGAAGACCAAAGGCATCTCACAGTAGCTTTGGAGAAAGAAAACAAGAAGCTTCACGTGAACTTTGTCATGAAGACCAAAGGCAAAAAGCATATGAAGTCAACATATATTATTATTGGTTAATTATAATAATCTCAGCATGCACCACATTACAGTAATACTTACACTGAACTGCTACCCCTTCCATAACCTCTGTGTTTGTGAGTGAATTCTGAGTTTGGAGTGCAAACAGAAACCGCTTCCTTTTCCTTCTCTTTCTTACTTTCTTGCTCTTGTGAACATGGCTGCTGAACTTGTTGGAGGAGCTTTTCTCTCTTCTTTTCTCAATGTTCTTTTTGACCGGCTGTCTGATCCTGAGATCATCAACATGATGAGAGGAAAGAAGGTTGACCAGAAGCTGCTTCAAAGGCTGAAGACCATTCTAAATGTGGTTGAAGTTGTGCTGAATGATGCTGAGAAGAAGCAGATCACTGACTCTGCTGTCAAAAGGTGGCTCGAAGATCTCCAAAATGCTGTCTATGATGCTGATGACTTGTTGGATGAAGTCGCTACCAAAGCTGCTACTCAGAAGGATCCACCAGGTAACTTCTTGTCTCGCTTTCTCAATTTGCAAGATAGGGAGATGGTTAGTAGGATTGAAGAAATCATTGCTAGACTAGAAGATATTGCAAAACACAAAGATATCCTTCGTCTGGAAAAGATTGCAGCCAAGAACATGTCTGGGAGGATTCCTTCAACCTCCTTGGTTAAAAATTCTGATATATTTGTTGGAAGGGACAGAGAGCGAGATACCATAGTGAAATTGTTGTTAGATGATGTTAACAATGGTGAACTATCTGTCATTCCCATTGTTGGCATGGGTGGGATAGGAAAAACTACTTTGGCTAAATTGGTTTACAACGATGACATGGTGCAGCAAACATTTAATGTGAAGGCATGGGTTTGTGTTGGTGAGGAGGAATTTGATGTTCTTAAGGTGACAAAGGCTCTGATAGAGAAAACTTGCAGTCGTTGTTACTCAAATGATTTAGATACAGCTCAAAATCATTTGAAGAATGGGCTAGCAGGGAAGAACTTCTTGGTTGTTCTGGATGATGTATGGAGCAGTAATCGTGAGCATTGGGAAAGTTTTCTAAATCCTTTTGAATGTGGAAGTGAGGTAGGCAAAATTCTTGTAACAACACGTCTTGATACAGTTGCTTCTGTGGTGAAAACTAAACATACTGAAGCTCACAATTTGAGTTTGTTGGATGAAGAACAATGCTGGTCAGTGTTTGCAAATCGAGCATGGGATCCTGCAGAATCCCGAGATCATTCAGCTTTCGAAGAAATTGGTAGAAAAATTGTTGAAAAATGTAAAGGATTACCTTTGGCAGCTCAAACACTTGGAGGGTTATTGAGAGGGAAAGATAATGAAAAGGATTGGAATGATGTTTTGAATAGTGAATTCTGGGAACTCTCTGAGGAGGATAGTGGGATTCTTCCTGCATTGAGAATCAGTTATTACCACCTCCCATCATATTTAAAACGCTGCTTTGTTTATTGTTGTTTGTATCCGAAGGACTTTGAATTTGATAGAGATGAATTGACATTATTGTGGATGGCAGAAGGTCTTTTGCTACAACCAAAGAGTGGAAACACTTTGGAAGAAATTGGTTATGAATATTTTGATGATTTGGTTTCGAGATCATTTTTTCAACATTCTAACTCTGCTAAAAATTCATTTGTAATGCACGATCTCATGCACGATTTAGCATCATTCTATGGTGGAAAGCTCTTTTCTCGTATCCTTGAACTCAAGAATGCAGCAAAGCATGATACCAAAACTCGCCACTTGTCATGTGCTCGTAAGAATGATAAGGATTCGCGTATGAAGATCAGAGAAGCATGCAATAGGTTAAAACATGTGAGGACATTGTTGCAATTCAATTTGCATAAAGTTTTTGGAATCCCAGTGGGAGGTGGAGTAACCGTTCCTTGTGACTTACTAGAACAATTGAAGTGCTTACGAGTTTTGTCGTTTAGTTTTCGTTCAGATGATGAAAACTTGATGCATGGTTCAATTGGAAAATTGATCCATTTGCGTTACTTGGATCTTTCATACACATCCATCGTGACTTTGCCCGAGTCTTTAAGTTGCTTGTACAATTTACAAACCTTGAAGTTGAGAAACTGTAGAAAACTTAAAAAGCTTCCTAGCAAGATGCAAAATCTTGTGAATTTGCGTCATCTTGATGTTTTTGACACTGGTTTGGAAGAGATGCCAAAAAAGATGAGCGAGTTAAAAGATTTGCAATTTTTAAGTTGCTATATTGCGGGCAAAAATGAAGAAAATGGGATTGGAGAATTGGGAGAGCTAGCAAATCTTCATGGATCATTTTGTCTTGAGAAATTAGAGAATGTCAAGAATAGTAGTGAAGCATCGAATGCCAGGATGGATGAAAAAATACACCTGAATGCTTTGGAGTTGTGGTGGTCATCATTTGAAGAAAGTGAGGTTTGTGATTCCCAAACTGAAAAAGATGTACTTGACAAATTACGTCCTCACAAGGACTTGGAGGAGCTATCCATCAGGGGTTACAGAGGTACGATGTTTCCGGATTGGGTAGGGCAGTCTTCGAACTTCAAGATTACTAAGTTGGAGCTGAGGAGATGCAGGAATTGTTGGATGCTTCCTTCACTTGGACAGTTACCTGCTCTAACGAGTTTGGAGATTTCACATTGTGATATGGTGAAGATGATTGGTGGGTCATTCTATAAGGGTGATGGAACTCATCACCGTCAGGAGACACCCTTCCGATCCCTTAAATATCTCTTCTTCTCTAATATGTGTTGCTGGGAGGAATGGGAGTTATATGAATGTGATGATGATGATGATGATGCACCATTTCCTCAACTTGAGACACTTAGGATATGGGATTGTCCTAAGTTAAGAGGGGATTTGCCCAATTTTCTTCCGGCTTTGAAAGAACTTTTCATTACTGGATGCAAGCAGCTTGGTTGTTATCTGCCAAGAGCTCCCATGATACGCGAATTAAGAATAGAATGCAAACAGGAAGCAAGAATGCGGGAGCTACCACTTTCTATGTTGGAGAAACTAGTAATTAATGGAGAGCAGCAGGTGGAGTATGTGTTTGAGGCCATGACCCACACCCAACCAACCTCTCTCATACAGCTAGACATCTCAGAGTGCTCATCAGCCATATCATTTCCAGGGGATTCTTTGCCCCCTTCATTGCAAGAGCTGTACATCACAGATTGCAAGAATGTAGAATTCCCAATGCAACACCAACAACATGAGCCACTAAGGAGTCTTACAATAGACAACAGCTGCGATTCACTTACATTCTTCGCATTGCCAGCGTTCCCAAATCTCTTGTTTCTGACAATTGAAAGATGTGAAAATTTGACATCTCTGGAGCTGTCACAGTCACAGTCCCTCCAACACTTATCAATTTCAGAGTGCCTTAAGCTGGAGAACATAATAAGGCTGCCTGCCTCTTTAAGGGAACTCAGAATCGATGACTGTCAGTTGTTGGGTGAAGGCATAGAGAGGAAGGACCCCCACATTTGGCCATCCATTTCCCACATCCCCTACATTAATGTTAATGGGACATGGATTCGGTATGACTCAACATCTTAAACAGGTAACTCTTTTGCTCTTTCTCTGTATCGCAAAGCCACTTCATCTTCTCCAACATCATATTCATTCTTACTTCTATTTTTCAATTTTAAATGAATAGCTTATTCACCATTCAAGTTGATGGCAGGAGACAGTTTCCATGAGGACTCAACATCTTAAAGCAGGTAAAGCATTGTTTTTTCTCATCTATATTTCATTCTAAACCTTACAAATCCTCATTCAACATGCTTTCTCACAATGACAAGTTGACAACCCCCATCACATTCATTCAGTTCTATATTATAATAAAGCAAAACAGTGCATCAAGCTAAAACCTCTTTAAACATGTTACTCCCAAAAGGCCAAAAGAATAACAAGGGAGTAATGGACTAACCACTATCTATTCATTATGATTCACATTCTGTGTTTTTAAATTTTTATTATTAGTTACAAAAATTACACGAAATTTCATTTCCAACTAGCAGTTGAACTTTCAGGTCTCCAGCATTTTATAGTTTTCATGAATGTCCTCAATTGTGTGTACTACTCATTTATGTATAACCACCACTATCTATGTTTTGGCAAATGCAGAGAGTCCATTTTCAAATGAAAGGGTAATCAATTTTTTCTTTTTTTCTTTTTTTCAATTTTATTACTGTGTAGCTATGTAGTATATTTCCTTTCCAATAAGTGAGCATCTTAAGTTTCTTGATGAACCAAGATAATTTAATTTTAGTGCATTAAGATTTGGTGCTATATAGTTACTGATTAAGATTTGGTTTCCATTATCATGTGGTCATGTCAAAGAATACCAAGCAATGACTCATTACAAGATGTGTCAAGGGTGAAATACTTGCATGCATGCATGTATACGTGCCACATTTGATACCTTCAGCTATGAAATTTTTGTTGATACTTGAGACACATGGTATATACTTCTTGTGTTTCCTAATTTTCTGTTTCATTCCTTTTTTTTTTCTTTTCAGGAATGGATCAAATATGAAGGGGTATTTATTTTGCATGGTCATTCTTAGATTTATTTGAGTTAACGGAGGATTACAAAGTAAGCTATGGCCAATGATAGAGATATCCCAAACTCTCAGCAAAATGGTACAATTGGTTCTTGAGAGGCAGAGAAGAAACATTTCTACGATTGGGGCTATTGTTGCAGAAGTTTGGAACAGGGGAATTGCATGCTTAAGTAGTTGCTGGGATGTATAGTTTCTAAGTTTGTGTGATGTTAGCTGTTAGTTTGACGAATCTTGATGGCAATGCCTAAGGGATTCGACCACACACTAGTCTTTATGTCTTTTATTTTGGGTCTTAATCGAAAAGTTTTATGTTATAATTTATAAACTTGTATTATGAACTCCTAAATCTTAACAGCATGGTACTCTTTTTCTTTGTTCGGGTTTTGCCAAGTGAGTTTTTGATAATTGATTTCTTTTTATTAGATGTATATATTTTAAATGGGTAAAGCAACAAATATTTGTGTAAATTACAAACCTTTTTATTCTTTGTATAGATCAGATTAATATAATCAAGGACCATTCACACTTGGTTTTCTCATAGTTGGTGGAAGATGGACCCCATGATCTGTTAAGCATCAACTTATCAGTTCACTACTTTTGGATTAAAACATAAAAATTATTAACTGTAATATAAACAAACAAAAATGAAAGATAAAAATTAAAAAGTAGTTTTATGTTGAAATTATTTATTTTAAAGGTAGCAGATGCATGCAATCTGACAAAACACTATAACTTGTTTGCAAACAACATACAAGGATTCACAACTTTCACTCTTTTAAACAATAATTTTGGCACCTCATTCTCACACATGTTTTGGCTGCACAGCATTGTTATAGTGCAAAATTTAAATAGTAAAATTTACAGTAGATGGCAACAAAGTTGAAAATAAAATCATATGCTTTGGGTGCAAATTGCATTCCATTCCCTAGCTGGATAGCTGCAACACTAACACAGGAGCCAAAATGATTAAAAGGTGTCACATATAATCACACATTCCATCCCCTTGAGAGCCATTAATGTAGGCAGCATTTAAGATCCATGCTACATTATGAGCCTCTTTGGCACAACTAATACAAACTCCAAAAGGGTCAAGTTTCATGCCTATCTCTGTGATATAATCTACACAGAAATTCAAACTCAAACAACACTAAAATGCACCAGAATTAAACTACACTTAAATGCATCAAAATTAAACTCCTAAAAAATTTAGATAAGAAAATCTACTTTTGTAATAAAGTCAAATTGTGGTTTTGTACATTTCCATCAAGTGTTTTGTATCTTTCTCAGGATGTAAATTTGGCCAAGCAATCCAGCAGATAGCTACTACCTTTTCCTTACCAGTTGATAGAAACTTTAGTTGAGTACAAACTATCACCAATATTTGGTTCAATTTGAAAGTCTAATAGACTAATAGTGGAACAAATCACCATGATTAATAGACTAATAGTAGAAGTAGAAGGAAACCCATAGTAGTTCCCCCAAAAAATTATAGATCATCAGCATGATTTTTGGTTAATGGGGAAATCAATAAAAAATTTGCTTAAACTCAAACCTTATTGTCAAACAAAGATGAAGTTTACCAATTACAAATGAACTTGAGTATCCGAATAATGGACACTGCAACAGTTGAGGCTTTAACTTTTAGCCATATTGTTTGACTTAACAGAAGGTTTAGAATAATGGATCTCTTACCAAGAAGCTAAGACAAATATACTTGAGTATGGTATTGTCCGCTTTGGGGCCTCACGGTTTTGCTTTTGACGATAGGGATGCTAGCCAAAGCCCCCCACACTCACTCATCAAAACACGTCATGCTAGAGAGAGGTATCCAAATTCTTATAAGGCATGCTTCGTTCCCCTCCCCAAACGATGTGGGCCTTACAGCTTATTTGCTGATGTCATTGTAAATGTTATTCTTTTGCAGTTTATATAGTTAATTAATGCAGAGAATATTTCATATGCCTTAGACAAATACATTAAAATCATACCAAGGTTGCTGTTATTGCAGATATCAATTAGAAGTGATGCTGCTATCAACATAAGCACCAGAGGCAGAGCCTTGCATATATAAGAAAACAAACCTCAATGGCAATGATGTAAACTAAATTTAGACCCCTAATGTGCGAAAAACTAATACTATAAATCTTTTGTGCACATTTTTTAGATAATTAAAATGATAATAGAGGAACTTTGAGTTTTATAATTAGTTATAAAACAACATATATAGTTCTTAAAATAAATATTATAAATTTTATAGTATATTATACTGATAATAATATCATAAAAACTAATACGATCAATCTATACTTTTTATATATATTGAATTAATTGTTTAAGTAGTATTTTTAACTCTTAAAATAAAGAATTGTATTATAATAAATTCGGGTAGTATAATAAAATCTAGTTCTATCAATCTATAATGTTTGTGTGTGTGTATATATATATATTCAAGTATTTGTTCAAGTATTAAAAAAAAGTTAATTTTTCCCCTATTGGTTTTGATAAATTCAAGTATTTTTGCAACAACTTCTCTTAATATCATTGAATATCAATTAACTTCACATCTTATGATTTTATCTTAAAAATTAAAAAATTTATAATGAAAATATAATATATAAATTATTTGATCTATAATACAAAGTATATAAGAATAGAATAATATTTTAATAAATAGAATTAATTAATGACAAATAAATAATGCGATAATTTTTTTCTTACAAAATAATCTAATAATAGTGATAGCAATATATTCAAACACATTAATAATTAATAGATATTAAACGTTCAAATTTTTTTTATTCTATAAAAAATATAAGTAAAAAGTTATCTAATTTAAAAAAGTCATGAAAACAAACAAAAATATATTTAGATTTTTTCTCTTTTTTTTTGTGAATTCTGAAATAGTCATATTCCACTGATTTTGTAGACACAAAATAAATAAGTACCATTTTCTATCTCATGATATGATCTTAAAAATACAATTATATACTTACAAGGTCCACCAAGTATAGCATGTAGTGTCTCTAAAGTCTAACGACAGTTTCTATCATAGGACCTTCTAAAGTTCTAAAATATTTTGACATACAAAATATAGCCAAGTTAATGGTTGTCAAACAAATCAATAAATACATTATCAATCAAATATTAATCCATATGATAATTTGTCCAAATTCAATACTAAATTATATCGAAAATATAAATACCAAGAAAATATTTAATTGTGATTAAATCTCTCACATGTTAAACTCAATTAGTTTCAACACAAAATATTATGTTTCATGTGAAATTTCTTTTATAAAATAACTAATATAGATATCATGCTAATAAATAAGATAGGAAATTAAATTTATTTTTTAATAATTATAAAAATTATACAATACTAAAATTTAATTATAAATATAAAATTTATTTACAGACTAAGATCTAAGAAAAAATTTTTTACTGTAAAATAATTTTTTTTTAAAATTTAATATCACACATATAATAATAGCTCTAATAAGTTAATATTGACATCAATTGATATAAATATATAATAGAACTTAACTATACAAAAATCTTAAGTTCTATATTTTCGAATTTATTAATACTCATAACTAAAAATATGATAAAAAAATAAAAAATATAAGTAATTATCAAACTCAAATTATTTTAATATTTTAATAATCGATAAAATTTGAATTAAAAGTAATTTTTTCTCTTCTTTAAATTTAAACTACCAGAACTAATTAACTGTGAAGCAAAAATTTTTTATGGTATAGAGAAGCGTGAATGGTAGGTGGGTTAATAAATAAATGTACAAGTGGATATTGTTAAACATTTTGCAGCTAAAGATCCGTTGTAGGGAGCATTTTAAAAATGGAAAAATGAAGACCAAAGGCATCTCACAGTAGCTTTGGAGAAAGAAAACAAGAAGCTTCACGTGAACTTTGTCATGAAGACCAAAGGCAAAAAGCATATGAAGTCAACATATATTATTATTGGTTAATTATAATAATCTCAGCATGCACCACATTACAGTAATACTTACACTGAACTGCTACCCCTTCCATAACCTCTGTGTTTGTGAGTGAATTCTGAGTTTGGAGTGCAAACAGAAACCGCTTCCTTTTCCTTCTCTTTCTTACTTTCTTGCTCTTGTGAACATGGCTGCTGAACTTGTTGGAGGAGCTTTTCTCTCTTCTTTTCTCAATGTTCTTTTTGACCGGCTGTCTGATCCTGAGATCATCAACATGATGAGAGGAAAGAAGGTTGACCAGAAGCTGCTTCAAAGGCTGAAGACCATTCTAAATGTGGTTGAAGCTGTGCTGAATGATGCTGAGAAGAAGCAGATCACTGACTCTGCTGTCAAGAGGTGGCTCGAAGATCTCCAAAATGCTGTCTATGATGCTGATGACTTGTTGGATGAAGTCGCTACCAAAGCTGCTACTCAGAAGGATCCACCAGGTAACTTCTTGTCTCGCTTTCTCAATTTGCAAGATAGGGAGATGGTTAGTAGGATTGAAGAAATCATTGCTAGACTAGAAGATATTGCAAAACACAAAGATATCCTTCGTCTGGAAAAGATTGCAGCCAAGAACATGTCTGGGAGGATTCCTTCAACCTCCTTGGTTAAAAAATCTGATATATTTGTTGGAAGGGACAGAGAGCGAGATACCATAGTGAAATTGTTGTTAGATGATGTTAACAATGGGGAACTGTCTGTCATTCCCATAGTTGGCATGGGTGGGATAGGAAAAACTACTTTGGCTAAATTGGTTTACAATGATGACATGGTGCAGCAAAGATTTAATGTGAAGGCATGGGTTTGTGTTGGTGAGGAGGAATTTGATGTTCTTAAGGTGACAAAGGCTCTGATAGAGAAAACTTGCAGCCCTTGTTACTCAAATGATTTAGATACAGCTCAAAATCATTTGAAGAATGGGCTAGCAGGGAAGAACTTCTTGGTTGTTCTGGATGATGTATGGAGCAGTAATCGTGAGCATTGGCAAAGTTTTCTAAATCCTTTTGAATGTGGAAGTGAGGTAGGCAAAATTCTTGTAACAACACGTCTTGATACAGTTGCTTCTGTGGTGAAATCTAAACATACTGAAGCTCACAATTTGAGTTTGTTGGATGAAGAACAATGCTGGTCAGTGTTTGCAAATCGAGCATGGGATCCTGCAGAATCCCGAGATCATTCAGCTTTAGAAGAAATTGGTAGAAAAATTGTTGAAAAATGTAAAGGATTACCTTTGGCAGCTAAAACACTTGGAGGGTTATTGAGAGGGAAAGATAATGAAAAGGATTGGAATGATGTTTTGAATAGTGAATTCTGGGAACTCTCTGAGGAGGATAGCGTGATTCTTCCTGCATTGGGAATCAGTTATTTCCACCTTCCTTCGTATTTAAAACGTTGCTTTGTTTATTGTTCTTTGTATCCGAAAGACTTTGAATTTAATAGAGATGAATTGACATTATTGTGGATGGCAGAAGGTCTTTTGATACAACCAAAGAGTGGAAACACTTTGGAAGAAATTGGTTGTGAATATTTTGATGATTTGGTTTCGAGATCATTTTTTCAACATTCCAACTCTGATGATAATACATTTGTGATGCACGACCTCATGCATGATTTAGCAACATTTTATGGTGGAAAGTTCTTTTCTAGAATCTTTGAACTCAAGAACACAGAAAAGCATGATACCAAATCTCACCACTTGTCATATGCTCTCAACATTTATAATGATTCGCTTATGAAGATCGCAGAAGTATGCCAAAGGTTAAAACATGCGAGGACATTGTTGCAAATTAATTCGGCTAAATATGGTAGATCGTTTACGAGAGTAACTGTTCCCTGTCACTTACTAGAACAATTGAAGTGCTTACGAGTTTTGTCACTTCAATATTTTTTAGCTGATGAAAACTTGTTGCATCGTTCAATTGGTGAATTGATCCATTTACGTTATTTGGATCTTTCATACACATCCATCGCGACGTTGCCCGAATCGTTAAGTTGCTTTTACAATTTACAAACCTTGAAGTTGAGAAACTGTGATCAACTAAAAAAGCTTCCGTCCAACATGCAAAATCTTGTGAATTTGCGTCATCTTGATATTTCCGGCTCTTTGTTGGTGGAAGAGATGCCAAAAAAGATGAGCAAATTAAAAGATTTGCAATTTTTAAGTAACTATATTGCAGGCAAACATGAAGAGAATGGGATTGGAGAATTGGGAGAGCTAACACATCTTCATGGGTCATTGCGGATTGAGAAACTAGAGAATGTTAAGAATAGTGGTGAAGCATCGAATGCAAGGATGGATGAAAAAATACACCTGAATGCTTTATATTTGAGTTGGACATCATTTGAAGAAAGTGAGGTTTGTGATTCCCACACTGAAAAAGATATACTTGAGAAATTACGTCCTCACAAAGACTTGAAGGAGCTATCCATCAGGCGTTACAGAGGTACCATGTTTCCGGATTGGGTAGGGCAGCCTTCGTACCACAAGATTACTAAGTTGGAGCTGAGGAGATGCAGGAATTGTTGGATGCTTCCTTCACTTGGACAGTTACCCGCTCTAACGAGATTGGAGATTTCAGGATTTGATATGGTGAAGAAGATTGGTGGTGAATTCTATAAGGGTGATGGAACTCATCAGCATCAGGAGACACCCTTCCGATCCCTTAAATCTCTGGAATTTTATAATATGGGTTGCTGGGAGGAATGGGAGTCATATGAATATGATGATGATGATGATGCACCATTTCCTCAACTTGAGGAGCTCCGTATTTATAACTGTCCTAAGTTAAGAGGAGATTTGCCCACTTTCCTTCCGTCTTTGGAGGAGCTTTGGATTGAAGCATGCGAGGAGCTTGGTTGTTATCTGCCAAGAGCTCCCATGATACGCGAATTAAGAATAGATGGCAAACAGGAAGCAAGAATGCGGGAGCTACCACTTTCCATGTTGGAGAAACTAGTAATTAATGGAGAGCAGCAGGTGGAGTATGTGTTTGAGGCCATGACCCACATCCAACCAACCTCTCTCAGTTATTTACAGATCTCAAACTGCTCAACAGCCATATCATTTCCAGGGGATTCTTTGCCCCCTTCATTGCAAGACCTGTACATCCACGATTGCAAGGATGTAGAATTCCCAATGCAACACCAACAACATCACTCGCTACGGAGATTAGAAATACACAACAGCTGTGATTCGCTTACATCCTTCGCATTCCCAGCCTTCCCAAATCTCAAGTATCTCACAATTGAAAGATGTGAAAATTTGACATCTCTGGAGGTGTCACAGTCACAGTCCCTCGAACTATTATGGATTGAAGAATGCCCTAAGCTGGAGAACATAATGAGGCTGCCTGCCTCTTTAGAGACTCTCATAATCAGAGAATGTGGGTTGTTGGGTGAAGGCATAGAGAGGAAGGACCCCCGCATTTGGCCATCCATTTCCCACATCCCCCGCATTCGACTTGATAGGAAACTGATTCTCAATGACTCAACATCTTAAAACAGGTAACTCTTTTTCTCTCTCTCTATATCCCAGACCCACTTCATCTTCTGCATATGTGCACCAACATCATCATATTCATTCTCCCTTAACAAAAATTTTACTTCTATTTCCAATTTTAAATTGATAGGTTATTCATCAACCCACATCCCTACTATTGTAACCAAAGTATTCCTGTCCCAAGAAACTCATTCCTCAACTTCTACCCTCAACTCATTTCTACTCACGTTCATACTCTTGTGAAGTAACAGATTTTTCGGCTCCAATTGGGAATTGTAAGCGGCTTTTCATTCTTTAATGTCTGTTGAATTTTGAAACTAATTATCATGTGATGACAAACACCGGATTGAATTTGCACCGAGTTAAATTGTTGACTTCTGCTTTTGATGTGTGTGTATTTGTGTTTCAGCAAAAAGAAATTTTGGATCAAGGAGACACATGGGCCAATTAGAATGCAGCAAGGAGTCTCCCAGTGATGAGGATACAGCAACAATGTAACATTAGAGCCTTCTAAGAAGAGGTAGAATTGTACCTCAAGCAGCATTCAAATTTGGAAACTATACAGTTGAAGGTTTGGAAGTAGCAAGAAAATTAGAAAGTGAGAGGGAAGAATATCATCATCCAAATAGTAAAATCAGAATGTGTTTACTGTGTATGGTGTTCACTTTTCTGTAAAAGAAAAAAGGCATGAGTGTTTGTATGTGAGTGAGAGCATCTAGCAAAAGCCTTAAGAGAGTCTGAGTGACTTGTAATCTTGACAATTTGTATTCTGAATTCATTTAGTGAAAATCCCACCATCTGTTCTAACTTTCATCTCTTCATTAGCATGTTTATTTACTGCATTTCATGAGTTCTCATAAAACTGTTATAACCTGTCATACTAATACTTTTCAGATTGTTTTGAAAATTTTCCTGTTGAAAATTGTGTGAATGTTCTGATAGGTTTATTAGTCGTGGTTGACCTTGTCTTATCTCTTTTCAATATGTGGGCTCGTTATGGTAAAAAATAGTTTATATGTCTATATAATTAATTTTTCTGTAGCAAAATCATATAACTATAGTGGCTATGAGATGAAGATAGTGATGTGGTTGATTGCCAAATTGAAAGAGATGTGCTTCACAAGTTACTTTTTCTTTTTAAGATTTCTTAAAGAGGGATAAAAATGGCATATTGGGGTGAGAGAGGCTCGAACTCTCGACCTCAGGATAACTCAGAAGCTATGAGACCTACGCGCTAGCCAACTGCGCCACCACCCCAGGATATATCTTTCAATGTGATATATATTTGATGAATTGAGCTTGGTGATCTGTAGTAGAACATTAAAAATTTAAAACCATAATTCCTTTGTAAATATGGGTGCAAGAGATAGAGAGACATACATAACAAATAAGATTTTGCCCTTTTATTAAAAATAAAAAACATTTCTACTTTCCTAATCCTAACATAATGACAGGTTTATTTAAAGTAAATTTATTTTGCTATTTTGAGGGGCATAAGTTTAATTTTCCTTTCTCGTGAACATTTTTATCCTCTTGAACTAGCGCGGCAGCAACACTTGCTCATCATTATCATCGAGGTCAATACTCTCCAGTGGCTGCAATTCTGATTCCATTTGGGCTATCATTCCTGCTTGCTCTCTGTCCCTTGGATACGTCCAATAAAGTGCTTTTGCCAATGCTGCAGCATTTCCTCTATCCGCTTTAACGGAGGACGAATCTCCATTTCTGATTTGTTTATATCCATAATGTCAACAATAGGAGGAGCGATTGACGCCAATATAGTTGAACGAGACTTCTCTGGGATTATCTCTGCAAGTATTGGACTGTTGATAATGTTAACTAAACATTTTTTGTATGTATGGTAAGAGTCATATGGGTACGTACTTGTTTGTTGCTGAACCATTCCAGCTCATGAAGAAACCCATGATGAAGAGAGCAAGGGCGTGCAAGAAGGGAGTGGATGGATCATAAGGCAATACCAACAGCAAGAGGAGCAGCTGAACCAACGCTTATCTGTGCCATTATTATTTTACCCCCAAACAGAGCTGCTACTGAAATAGCAATGATGAACATGGTCCAAAGCAACGCTGTTGTCTTGTGTGAAAATCCAATGAGTTCTAACCAAAGTGTGGCAAATGAGAACAATGCTGACCATGGAATTGACCCAGATACACCCTGTGCCACAATTACCCGAAAAGATGGGATTCTCATAACTGATTTTACTTCTTTCAGCATATCTTTCATTCTGGATAGTGTGGATCATTAGCAAAGAGGTGTACTAATACACCTGCTATGACACTGATAAGGGCAACAAGGTGGTATGCCAGTAAATGAAGTTGATGCTAGAATTACAGCCAAGGGTCCGCCAAGAATGCTTCCAATGTTTCCGGTTAATGAAAGCCACCCAAAAGCCATGCCACGGTTACTGTCATTTGTGCAGTCAGCAACCAGAGATTTAGTTGCCGGAAAAAAAATGGCAACTCCTATCCCATTTAAAGCTCTTGAAATTGCCACCTAGTAATAATTAAAATTAAATGGTGATCTTGGTGTGATATGTTGCAATAAGCAAATAAGCTCAGAGCAGCGGGATCTTCTTGAAAAGTTTTACCAACTTCTTTGTACACCGCTGGAAGCAGAGACGAGTCTGCGTTATCCATTATGTTAACCATGTTAATCATCACCAGTGTCACCGTTGCACTCTCCCATTTCATCTTCATCTTTTTCTATTTCCAACTAAGACCATAAGATATGAGAAACTCAAGGTTGACTTGGACTAGCTGTGAGAGATGAGCCACCACTTTGCTTGGTTTGCACAACACCATCATTTTACATATACTGCCATTGAAATTGTGATTTTCGTCCACATTTATAATGCTAGTAAGAAAGTCTTTAGCCCAAGAAGTAATACAATTACATGAAACCACCATTTGATTTTAAGCCTTCAAGTATGATTATTATAAGAATAAGGGTTAAGTATTTTTTTAGTCTCTAAAATTTGAGGCCAAAATCAAAATCGTTCCCTACCTTTTTTCGTTATTAAAATCATCCTCAACGTTACAAAACGTTATAAAATTGCCCAAAAAATATTGTTTTTGGACAAAAGGACGATTTTATAATGTTTTGTAACGTTGTGGATGATTTTAATAATGAAAAAGGTCGGAGACGATTTTGATTTTGGCCTCAGATCTTAGAGACGAAAAAAATACTTAACCCCTTTTTTTTATATTGATTATTTTTAGAATTTGAGACTTAATTCTTTCATAAAATGTTAGTGAAGATATGTATTTCAAATTTTAATTTTAAGCTTTTAACTATTTTATATTTTTTATTTACATGACATCGGTTTTACTGGTTCAACCAGTAATTTATCGGTTGAACCAATAAACTAATAAACCAGTAATTTGATTGGTTCGATTACCGGTTCGATTCTGACAAATATGCATAGATGCTTTGGGAAAAAATGATGATTGATGAATTGAGTGAAGATATTATCAAGATTCTACATGGATGGAAGGAAATAGGTGTGTAACCAGCAACCACTCGCAATTGAACAGATCGAGCAAGTTCAAATTGACGTAACATGAAACCTATTAATGCGAAAGCGCCGTGGAGAGCAACAAAAGTCCACAGACCACCTAATTGACACCAACGGGCACCAGCCCTTACTCTTTCTCAACTGAAAAATGAACTGAATGAGTAACCTACAAAGTGTGCATTCAGATTTGTTGATAGAACAAATAATTTGGATTGCTTAGCTGAGTCAATTAGTGAGATACATTATGCCATTTGATTTAGAATCAAGTTTTCTGTTTTGCTTTGTGATTTTATTATTAGTTACCAAAATGACATGTCACAGTTTTCTGTGTGAAGTAAGGGAGAATAATTTTGTTAATTTTTCATGTTTGGTTCCACAGTTGATATCTTGAGGAATGGAAAGGGCATCTAGATTCTTCTAGTTTTGTGCTCTTAATATACTCAGATTTTTTTTTTCAGTTCTGATTTATGGAAATTTAAAATATATTTCATACACAACATAAGCTAAAAGATATTTTGCATTTGGATGAATTAATAACATAACCCTCCTTCCCCCTCCCTTTTTTTCTCCTTTTCAGATTTTTTTCGATATAAAATAAATCAAATTTGGTAAACTATTAATAAGACCAAGTATAAGCATCTTGTGTTTTCTAATTTCCCATTTCATCCCCCCCAAAAAAACCCACACAGACAAAAAAAATGGATCAAATATATTTAAAGGGGTACTTTGCTTGGTCCTCCTTAGATTTATTTGAGTTATTAGATAAAGTAATCTTATTAAGCTATGGCCTATACTATGTTGACAGAAATGACCCTGAACTAAAGAGTTCCAAAACTATATACAAAATTGTTTAATTGATTCCTGAGAGGTAGAAAAAGCACCATATAGTTGGAGCTATTGATCTTGTAAAGATCCATCTCATATTTCTGTTGGACACCTATTTGATAAGTCGGTTTTATAACTTTTTTTGCATCAGAGATTAAAGTGGGAATGTATTGCAGTAGAAGAAAAAATGAGTATGGAATAATTTTTCATTTTCTGTTGTTAAAAACTAATTAAAGGGAAAAGATAATGTCTAAGGCTGACATTGGTCAAGTAAAAAATTTATCATTATATGTACTTTTATGAGTATGGACTTTTCACATAAATTTTTATGCAATTTATTAATATATATGTTAATAAATTACTAAGTAGCATGTATGATCCTTCTCTTTTCTTAGTTAATAGCAAAATATCACAAAAAAGTTGGATTTAATTTATGTCCACATGTAAGTTGACACAGATATTTAATCATGTGTTGTTCTATTAATAGAAGTGATTATATTTACACCCATTACTTGAAAAGACATTCAAAAGATGACAAGGATGAATTTAATTAAATAATAATGCAAATAAATTTACACTTACTTTAGATAAGAAAATCTACTTCTGTAATAGAGTTAAAAACATGTTTTTGTACATTTCCATCTAGTGCTTTGTATCTTTATCTGAAGGTAAATTTGGCCAAGCAATCTAGCAGATAACTACTACCTTTTCCTTACCCTTTGTGTTTGTGAAAAGCCTGAGTTTGAGTACAAACTCAAAAAGAACTTTATGAATAACCTATAAATTGTGTATTCACCTTTGCTTCAGGTTATTAATAATACGTTATGTTTTTTTTGTAAAAACTATGGACAAGATTACTTAAGAAAACCCAATGGCAAATAGAAGCTATAAAATTTATCACTTGATCAATCTAAATTATAAGCAAGCAGTACAAACAGGCTGCATAATTGAGTATGGTTTTTTACAAAATTTTTATGTTTGTTCAGCTTGTGTTTGTCAAATTTCCTGGCTTCGCTTATTTGCTGAGATTACAGTTAATGTTATTCTTCTGCAGTTTATATATTTAATGCAGAGTATTTTACATGCCTTAGACAAATACATTAAAAATAATAATAAAAAAAATGAAATCATCCAACTTTGATAAAATCATCCTACAATTTTCCCTGTAAAAATTTGGACATTGTAAGATACATTTGGACACACTGAGAGTGTGGCAACAAATTCAAATATAAGGGCATCTTCATTATCTCATGCAATAATTTAATTTATAATCAAAATAGTCATATTCTGTAATCTAATACTAAATCATCGTATGATTGCGTGATTTTGGTTAAACGGGGGAAAACAACAAATATTTGCTTAAACAAAACCCTTTTTATTGTTTGTATAAAGCAGTTTACTACTTTACTGTATGTATAGCTAATAATAAAATTAAGGACCATTCACATTTGGTTTCCTCTCCAGTTGGTGGAGGATGGTCCCCATGACGTTAAACATCAAACTCATCATTTCAATACATTTGCATTCCATTTAGAAAATAGAAGTATCTTATCCAAAAAAAAAGTAAGAAATGAGTGAATGAAATGTGATGCAAAAACAAAAAAGAATATATGTGCACTACTCAATAAATGAAGTGGGCCATAAACTTTTTGAAAGCACTGAAACATGTCACTGCCTTGGAGGAAGAAACAAAGAAGCATATGTGAACTTGTCCCCAGTACCAATAACAGTAAGCATTTCAAGAAAATATCACCACCACACCATATACTTGGCTATGCTACAATGCAAACTACCACTTCACTATTACCCTTCTGTTTTCGTCAATTCTGAGTTTTGAGTGCATACCTCAAACCACTTCCCTCACTCTTTCATACTTTGATCTTGTGAACATGGCTGCTGAACTTGTTGGAGGAGCTTTTCTCTCTTCTTTTCTCAATGTCCTTTTCGACAGGCTGTCTGATCCTGATTTCATCAACATGATGAGAGGAAAGAAGGTTGACCAGAAGCTGCTTCAAAGGCTGAAGACCATTCTGAATGTGGTTGAAGCTGTGCTGAATGATGCTGAGAAGAAACAGATCACTGACCCTGCTGTCAAGAGGTGGCTCGAAGATCTCCAAGATGCTGTCTATGAAGCTGATGACTTGTTGGATGAAGTTGCTACCAAAGCTGCCACTCAGAAGGATCCACCAGGTAACTTCCTGTCTCACTTTCTCAATTCGCAAGATAGGGAGATGGTTACTAGGATTGAAGACATCATTGCTAGACTAGAAGATATTGCAAAACACAAAGATATCCTTCGACTAGAAAAGATTGCAGCCAAGAACATGTCTGGGAGGATTCCATCAACCTCGCTGGTTAAAAAATCTGATATATTTGTTGGAAGGGACAAAGAAAGGGATGCCATAGTGAATTTGCTTTTAGATGATGCTTACAATGGTGAACTGTCCGTGATTCCCATCATGGGCATGGGTGGGATAGGAAAAACTACTTTGGCTAAATTGGTTTATAATGATGACAAAGTGCAGCAGAAGTTTAATGTGAAGGCATGGGTTTGTGTTGGTGAGGAGGAATTTGATGTTCTGAAGGTCACAAAGGCTGTGATAGAGAAAACTTGCAGTCCTTGTTACTCAAATGATTTAGATTCAGCTCAAAATCATTTGAAGAATGGGCTAGCGGGGAAGAACTTCTTGGTTGTTCTGGATGATGTATGGAGCAGTAATCGTGAGCTTTGGGAAAGTTTTCTAACACCTTTTGAATGTGGAAGTGAGGGAGGCAAGATTCTTGTAACAACACGTCTTGATACAGTTGCTTCTGTGGTGAAAACTAAACATAATGAAGCTCACAATTTAAGTTTGTTGGATGAAGAACAATGCTGGTCGGTGTTTGCAAATCGAGCATGGGGTCCTACAGAATCCCGAGATCATTCAGCTTTAGAAGAAATTGGTAGAATAATTGTTATAAAATGTAAAGGATTACCTTTGGCAGCTCAAACAGTTGGAGGGTTATTGAGAGGGAAAGATAATGAAAAAGATTGGAATGATGTTTTGAATAGTGAATTCTGGGAACTCTCTGAAGAGGATAGTGGGATTCTTCCTGCATTGAGAATCAGTTATTATCACCTCCCATCATATTTGAAACGCTGCTTTGTTTATTGTTCTTTGTTTCCGAAGGACTTTGAATTTGACAGAGATGAATTGACATTATTGTGGATGGCAGAAGGTCTTTTGCTACAACCAAAGAGTGGAAACAATTTGGAAGAAATTGGTTATGAATATTTTGATGATTTGGTTTCGAGATCATTTTTTCAACATTCTAACTCTGCTAAAAATTCATTTGTAATGCACGATCTCATGCATGATTTAGCAAAGTTCTATGGTGGAAAGTTCTTTTCTAGTATCCTTGATCTCAAGAATGCAGCAAAGCATGATACCAAAACTCGCCACTTGTCATGGGCTCGCAAGAATGACGATGATTCGCTTATGAAGATCATGGAAGCATGCAATAGGTTAAAACATGTGAGGACATTGTTGCAACTCAATTTGCATAAAGGTCATGGAACCCGAGAGGGAGATAGAGTAGCCGTTCCTTGTGACTTACTAGAACAATTGAAGTGCTTACGAGTTTTGTCATTTAATTTTTTTTCAGATGATGAAAACTTGTTGCATCGTTCAATTGGTGAATTGATCCATTTGCGTTATTTGGATCTTTCATACACATCCATCGTGACATTGCCCGAGTCGTTAAGTTTGTTGTACAACTTACAAACCCTGAAGTTGAAACTTTGTAGAAATCTTAAAAAGCTTCCCAGAAACATGCAAAATCTTGTGAAATTACATCATCTTGATATTGGCGGCACTGATTTGGAAGAGATGCCAAAAAAGATGAGCAAATTAAAAGATTTGCAATTTTTAAGTTTCTATATTGCGGGCAAACATGAAGAGAATGGGATTGGAGAATTGGGAGAGCTAGCACATCTTCATGGGTCATTTTGTATTGAGAAATTGGAGAATGTTAAGAATAGTGGTGAAGCATGGAATGCAAGGATGGATGAAAAAATACACCTGAATGCTTTATATTTGAGGTGGTCATGTTCATCATTTGAAGAAAGTGAGGTTTGTGATTCCCAAAGTGAAAAAGATGTACTTGACAAATTACGTCCTCACAAAGACTTGAAGGAGCTATTCATCTGGGATTACAGAGGTACCATGTTTCCGGATTGGATAGGGCAGTCTTGGTACCACAAGATGACTGAGTTGGAGCTGAGTGGATGCAGGAATTGTTGGGTGCTTCCTTCACTTGGACAGTTACCCTCTCTAATGACATTGAAGATTTCAGATTGTGATATGGTGAAGATGATTGGTGGAACATTCTATAAGGGTGATGGAACTCATCATCATCAGCAAACACCCTTCCCATCCCTGAAATATCTGTCATTTTATTATATGAGTTGCTGGGAGGAATGGGAGTCATATGAATGTGATGAAGATGATGCACCATTTCCTCAACTTGAGCATCTATTGATAGCGAACTGTCCTAAGTTAAGAGGAGTTTTGCCCTCTTTCCTTCCTGCTTTGAAAGAACTTGTCATTTCAGGATGCGAGGAGCTTGGTTGTGATCTGCCAAGAGCTCCCATCATACGCCAATTAGAAATATATGGCAAACAGGAAGCAAGAATGCGGGACCTACCACTTTCACTGCAAAATCTAAGAATCGAAGGAAACCAACTTGTGGATTCTCTGTTTGAGGCCATGACCCACACCCAACCAACCTCTCTCAGTTATTTAAGAATCTCAAATTGCTCATCAGTCGTATCATTTCCAGGGGATGCTTTGCCCCCTTCGTTGGAAGATTTGCGCATATACGATTGCAAGAATGTAGAATTCCCAATGCAACACCAACAACATGAGTCACTAACGTATCTTACAATAAAGAACAGCTGTGATTCACTCACATCCTTCGCATTATCAGCATTCTCAAATCTCTATTATCTTAGAATCCAAGAACTTGAAAATTTGACATCTCTGGAGGTGTCACAGTCACAGTCCCTCCAAGACTTATCAATTTCAGGCTGCCCTAAGCTGGAGAACATAATAAGGCTGCCTGCCTGTTTAAGGGTACTAAGAATCAGAGAATGTGGGTTGTTGGGTGAAGGCATAGAGAAGAAGGACCCCCACATTTGGCCATCCATTTCCCACATCTCCTATATTTATGTTGATGACAAACGGATTCGCAATGACTCAACATCTTAAAACAGGTGACTCTTTTGCTATCTCTATCCTAAACCCACTTCACTTCATCTTCTCCAACATCATATTCATTCTTACTTTTATTTTCCAATTTTAAGCTAATGGAGTAATGGACTAACCACCATCTATTCATTATGATTGACATTCTGTGTTTTTAAATTTTTATTATTGGCGTCATTTGATTCCTGTAACCAACCCCACCTAGTGGGACAAGGCTTTGTTGTTGTTGTTGTTGTTGTTGTAGTTACAAAAATGACATGAAATTTCCTACTAGTAATTGAACTTAGTTCTCTCAACATTTCATAGTTTTCATTAATGTCCTCAACTGTGAGCACTACCATCTTCTTTGTTTTGGCAGATGCAGAGGGTCCATTTTCAAATGAAGGGATAATTAATTTTTTTCTTTTTTCATTTTTTCCAATTTGATTACTGTATAGCTATATAGTATATTTCCTTTCCAACAAGTGAGCATCTTAAGTTTCATGATGAACCAAGATAATTTAATTTTAATTCATTATGTAATAAATTTATCTTGAAATACATGCATTTTATTGTGCTATATAGTTACTGATTAAGATTTGGTTTGCATTATCACGTGGTTAGGTCAAAGAATACCAAGCAATGAATTATTACAAGATGTGTCAGGGGTGAAATACTTGCATGCATGTATAGGTGCCACACTTGATACCTTCAGCTATGAAATTTTTGTTGATACGTGGAGACACATAATATATACTTCTTGTGTTTCCTAATTTTCTCTTTCATTTCCTTTTTCTTTTTCTTTTTCTTTTCAGGAATGGATCAAATATAAAGGGTAATTTATTTTGCATGGTCATTCTTAGATTTATTTCAGTTACTGGATGATTACAAAGTAAGCTATGTCCAATGATAGAGATATCCAAAACTCTCAGCAAAATGGTACAATTGGTTCTTGAGAGGCAGAGAGGAAGCACTTCTACAATTGGGGATATTGTTGCAGAAGTTTGGAACAGGGGAATTGCATGCTTAAGTAGTTGCTGGGATGTATAGTTTTTCTAATTTTGTGTTGTTTAAGCTGTTGGTTTGACGGGTCTTGATGACATTCGACCACACCACTACGATTTATGTCTCTTATTTTGGGTGTTAATAGGGAAATTTTATTTTATAAACTTGTATTATGAACTGCTTAAATCATAATATCATGGTACTCTTTTTCTTTGTTTGGGTTTTGCCAAGTGAGTTTTTGACTTTTTTCTAGTATAGTTTTAACGAGGTTGCTCCATTGTGATCCTGCTGGTTTATATGCTCCGTAATCTAAAAGAATATTGTAGATAAAGAAAAAAATGGGTATTGAACGATGCTGAGAGGAAACAGATCACTGACCTTGCTGTCAAGAGGTGGCTTGAAGATCTCCAAGATGCTGTCTGTGATTCTGTCAAAATCACCATACATGACAATTCTTAATATTCACGATACATGTCAAAATCATGACAATTCTTGATGCGATCAGAGAGGCTGTGGGAAAAATGATGATTGACAAACTGAATGAAGATATTATCCAGATTAAAGCACTTTGAGAGACTCACTTTCTACATTGATGTAAGGAAATAAGTATTTCTGGATAATTGATCCAATAGTCATCTGCTGTTACGAAGGTCAGCTAACAGATACCTTTCTTGATATAATTACATAATGTTACTATTTAAGTACAAACAGCATGGACATGCTTATTTTCTATATATTTTTTAAAAACAAATTAGGTGCAAATTTGAAGGTTGTATTTTTTGTTAATTAAAAATAAGATCATCCCTTGAGAAATGCTGAAATATTTACCATGCCCTTGTAATTAGTGGGTGTTTCAGCAAATTACTTTGGGCTGAGTTAAATTGTTGAGAGCTGTTTTAATATGTGTATTGTGTTTCAGCAAAAAGAAAATTTGGATCAAGGAGTGCAAAAGCAAAACTACTGTGATACATAGACTAAAACAAGGAAAGCAATCAAACACAAGGCAGCAAAATGAGTTAGTATTCAAAATGAGTGTTTGGTGTCTGATGTATTCTCTCTGTCTCTCTCTTTTCCTTTTTTCTTTTCTTTTCCCTTGAGTATTAGGATGTTAGTCCGAGTGACAGATTAGTGAAAATCCCACAGTATTTTGTCTTGCGGTTTAGCAAAGATAAAATTATTAGTTGAGTTAATTGTATGTAAAATAAACAAAAATATAATGTTAAAGGCAGTTTTATGTTGAAATTATTTTTTAAAAAGGTAGCAGATGCATGCATATGTGATAAAATACTATTGGATTCACACTATATTAAAAAGAGAAAGGTGAACAATTTTTTATGTTATAGAGAAGCGTGAATGGTTGGTGGGTTAGTAAATAAATGTACAAGTGGATATTGTTAAGCATTTTGCAGCTAAAGATCCGTTGTAGGGAGCATTTAAAAAATGGAAAGATGAAAGTCAAAGGCAAAAGACATATGAAGTCAACATTCTTCGCTGAACTATTACCACTTCCTTACTCTGTGTGTTTGTGAGAGAATTCTGAGTTAGGAGTGCAAACAGAAACTGCTTCCCGTTCCTTCCCTTTCTTACTTTCTTGCTCTAGTGAACATGGCTGCTTCACTTGTTGGAGGAGCTTTTCTCTCTTCTTTTATCAGTGTTCTTTTTAATCTTCGGTCCGATCCTATGATCATCAACATGATGCGAGGAAAGAAGGTTGACCGGAAGCTGCTTCAAAAGCTCGAGACCATTCTGAATGTGGTTGAAGCTGTGCTGAATGATGCTGAGAAGAAACAGATCACTGACCCTTCTGTCAAGAGGTGGCTTGAAAATCTCCAAGATGTTGTCTATGATGCTGATGACTTGTTGTATGAATTCGTCACCAAAGCTGCCACCTAGAAGGATCCAGGTAACTTCCTATCTCGCTTTCTCAATTTGCAAGATAGGGAGATGGTTAATAGGATTGAAGAAATCATTGCTAGACTACAAGATATTGCAAATCACAAAGATATCATTGGTCTAAAAAAGATTGCAGCCAATAACCTGTCTAGGAGGATTCCATCAACCTCACTAGTTAAAAAATATGATATATCTGTTGGCAGAGACAAAGAGAGGGATACCATAGTGAAATTGTTGTTGGATGATGCTAACGATGGTGATCTGTCTGTGATTCCCATAGTTGGTATGGGTGGGATAGGAAAAACTGCTTTGGCTAAATTGGTTTATAATGATGACAGAGTGCAGCAAAAGTTTCATGTCAAGGCATGGGTTTCTGTTGGGGAGGAATTTGATGTTCTTATGGTGACAAAAGCTGTGATAGAGAAAACTTGCAGTCCTTGTTACTCAAATGATTTAGATACAACTCAAAATCATTTGAAGAATGCGCTAGCCAGGAAGAATTTTTTGGTTGTTCTGGATGATGTATGGAGCAGTAATCGTGAGGCTTGGGAAAGTTTTCTATCTCCTTTTGAATGTGGAAGTGAGGATGGCAAGATTCTTGTAACAACCCGTCTTGATACAGTAGCTTTTATGGTGAAAACTAAATATAACAAAGCTTACAGTTTGAGTTTGTTGGATGATGAACAATGTTGGTCAGTGTTTGCAAGTCGTGCATGGGATCTTGCTGAATCCCGAGGTCATTCAGCTTTAGAAAAAATTGGTAGAAAAATTA
Source organism: Arachis ipaensis (assembly GCF_059453495.1). Classification (NCBI taxonomy): domain Eukaryota; kingdom Viridiplantae; phylum Streptophyta; class Magnoliopsida; order Fabales; family Fabaceae; genus Arachis; species Arachis ipaensis. The sequence goes on along the minus strand of NC_142437.1, from coordinate 120,730,821 downwards.
TAGAAAAATGTAAAGGATTACCTTTGGCAGCTCAAACACTTGGAGGGTTATTAAGAGGGAAAGATAATGAAAAGGACTGGAATGATGTTTTGAATAGTGAGATTTGGGAATATTCTGAGGAAGAAAGCGGACTTCTCCCTGCATTGAGAATTAGTTATTTCCACCTTTCTTCATATTTGAAATGTTGTTTTACTTATTGTTCTTTATATCCGAAAGACTATGAATTTGATAGAGATGAACTGACGTTATTGTGGATGGCAGAAGGTCTCTTACAACAACCAAAGAGTGGAAACATTTTAGAAGAAGTTGGTCATGAATATTTTGATGATTTGGTTTCTAGATCATTTTTTCAACATTCCAACTCTGATGAGAATTTATTTCTGATGCACGATCTTATGCATGATTTAGCCACATTCTATGGAGGAAAGTTCTTTTTTCGAACTCAAGAATGCAGCCAAGCATGATACCAAAACTCGTCATTTGTCATGTGCTCGCAACGATGATGATTCGGTTCTGAAGATCGTGGAAGCATGTGGTAGGTTAAAACATGCAAGAACATTGTTGCAAATCAATTTGAATAGACATGGTAAATTTTCAAAGGGAATAACCAGTCCTTGTCCCTTACTAGAACAATTGAAGTGCTTACGAGTTTTGTCATTTCATTTCTCTTCTGGTGAGGAACGCTTGTTGCATGATTCAATTGGCGAGTTGATTCATTTGCGTTATTTAGATCTCTCTGAAACACCTGTCATGACATTGCCCAAGTCATTGAGTAACTTGTATAATTTACAAACGTTGAAGTTGAGATTCTGTGAAAAACTTAAAAAGCTTCCCTCCAACATACAAGATCTTGTGAATTTGCGTCATCTTGATATCTACGGCACTTATTTGGAAGAGATGCCAAAGAAGATGAGCAAATTAAAAGATTTGCAATTTTTAAGTTGCTACGTCGTGGGCAAGCATGAAGAGAACAGGATTGGAGAACTGGGAGAGCTTCTGAATCTTCATGGGTCATTTCATGTTAAGAAACTAGAGAATGTAATCAACAATGGTGAAGCACGGGAGGCAAGGATGGTTGATAAGAAATACATCAGTGTTTTGTGTTTGGAGTGGTCATCAGGTGAAGATGTTGATTCCCAAACTGAAAAAGATGTACTTGACCAATTACATCGTCACAAAAACTTGAAAGTGCTAAGAGTCATTGGTTACTGGGGTACAATGTTTCCAGATTGGGTAGGGCAGTCTTCGTACCACAACATGACTAAATTGGAGCTGTGCGGATGCAGGAATTGTTGGGTGCTTCCTTCACTTGGACAGTTACCCTCTCTCATGGAATTGGAGCTTGGAGGATTTGATATGGTGAAGATGATTGGTGGTGAATTCTGTAAAGGTGATGGAACTGATCATCATCAGGAGACACCCTTCCCATCCCTTAAATATCTCTCATTTTCTTCAATGCCTTGTTGGGAGGAATGGGAGTCATATGAATGTGATGATGATGATGCTGCACCATTTCCTCAACTTGAGATGCTTGTTATATATCTCAAACTGCTCATCAGTCATATCATTTTCAGGGAATTCTTTGCCCCCTTCATTGCGATGGTTATCTATCAAGAATTGCAAGAACTTAGAATTCCCAATGCAACACCAACAATATTTCTCACTTGAGTACCTGCACATAGACAACAGCTGTGATTCACTTACATCCTTTGCATTACTAGTGTTCCCAAATCTCAAGAATCTGAAAATCACAAGACTTAAAAATTTGACATCGCTTGGGGACGTGTCACAATCACAATCCCTTCAAGAATTATCAATTTTAGGCTGCCCTAAGATAGAGAAAATAAGGCTGCCTGCCTCTTTTAAGAGAACTCAGAATTAGTGAGTGTCGGTTGTTGGTTGAAGGCATAGAAAGGAAGGATCCCCACATTTGGTCAACCATTTCCCACATCCCCCACATCGAAGTTGATGGATTCAGATTTCATGATGACTCAGCATCTTAAAACAGGTAGAGGATCATTTTTTGTCACCTATATTTCATTCTTAACGTTAGGAATCATCATTCTGTAAACCTTGTATATTACTTACAATACAAGGTACATGTGTGTATGCACTTTACTTTCAGTTTGTCAGTGGAATCCTTATGAGACTTTAGAAAGTATTCAAATTCAAATTCTCAAAAAAATTATAAACACCTTGTAGATTTACCAGTTTCAAACCGAAATATAAGAACCTTGCAAAATCACAAGTTGCATAAATTCAATGCCTTGTTTTTGTTTTTTCACACTTTGTTTCTTCAGCTTGCTTTCATCAATTTACATGCCTTACCTTATTTCCTAACTAGAATGAGACCCGCGCGATGCGCGGGACGGTAAATTAATGATAGTATATAATAAATATTAAAAATTGTTATATTTTGTAGAAATAAATTAAATATGTGTAAATTGAAGCTAAATTTAAAAGGTGTTTTATTTTAAATAATTTGTGGTACAAAAGATTTAGATGTTGGAGTTGTACAAAGTGACATTTTTATTTGGTGGTTTGATTTTTGTATTTGTTTTAGTTGATGGACTTAGTCATCTTATGTGTCGCTCATCCTCTTTTATTTTGTTAGTTGTTAGAGTTGATGCTTTCTTCTTTTTGTCGTAGGTTCTTGCGAAGACATGTTCTTTATGAATTGTTGAGTTTGATGCACTTTCTATTGTGTTATTTGGTTCCATCTTTGTATGCATATTCTTCTTTCGAAGATGTGTCTTAAATTTGTGTGATTTTCTTTCTCCTTAATCTCTTGATGGGGTGGTGCTTCAATGTGATTATTTTTCTGTTAAAACAGTTGTACCCAATAAATTTTTTGCGTCGCCATCAAATAGTACAAAAGTTGTTATAACACTTTGATCTAAAACCTTTAATTGAATTTTGAACCTAAAATAAGTATTGGGCTAGCAACTAATAATTTGATAGATGAGATTATGAAAAGTATATAGTTACTTTATTGTTGGATATTGTAGTGTTTGATTACATGTGCCACAAATGTAGTTGTTTCTTTTTTTTTATATACTTTCTTCTAATACTTTTTACATTTAACATAGTTCCATCCTAATTTGTCATCAATTTCGTTTATAGTTGCTAAAATTGTGAAGATCTTTTCCTATTCTAATATTCAATTTATGTTATTATTAGGTATATGGTATTTGAGTAAGTATGAATGTATGATGCATGTTGTGATTTTTTTTGTCATACCTGATCATCAGATTCTCATTGCAGTTCGGAAATAAATTTTTTTGTGCTAAATTTGATGTTATGTGAAGGAATAGTGATAAGAGACTTATATATGTAGTTTAAATGGTATGAAATTTAAATACTTATAACGTAAAATTATTATGATTAATAATATTATTATAACATTTGTAATATGGATGTTTATTACCTTTAGTGAATTATTTATAAAAATTAATAAATTAATTGTTGCAGTTATAAATTTATTGTATTGTTTATAACGGTAAGATATAATAAATATAGGAATATGAATTTAATGTATTTGGAAGTTACAAATTTATTGGATTCTATTTTTTAGTTTTTTATTTGTATCTAATATGAAAATGTATGTCTAATATCATATTTTTTGGTTTCGTTTTGATACTCTTTTAATAAATTTGTTTTTTTTTTTTTAGTTTTCAAATATTCTTTTCAAATTTTATATTGGTAAAATAAAATAGAATTTGTTTTTAATAATAAGTAAAAACTACAATAATAGTTCTTTGTACCTAGTGTTACTTCTAAAAATTAAAATAATTATTTTTTTTAACCAAAGATACAGAGACTCGAACTCGCGACCAATATGGGAGACTATGCTATTTGAGGTATAACTCATTGGCAAAAATTAAAATGATTATAATAAATATAATTATAATAATAAAATATAATTTTCATTTTTTAAACTTTTAATTTATAAATTAATTGTTGCGGTTATAAATTTATTGTATTATTTATAACGGTAAGATATAATAAATATAGGAATATGAATTTAATGTATTTGGAAGTTACAAATTTATTGGATTCTAGTTTTTAGTTTTTTATTTGTATCTAATATGAAAATGTATGTCTAATATCATATTTTTTGGTTTCGTTTTGATATTCTTTTAATAAATTTGTTTTTTTTTTTTTAGTTTTCAAATATTCTTTTCAAAATTTATATTGGTAAAATAAAATAGAATTTATTTTTAATAATAAGTAAAAACTACAATAATAGTTCTTTGTACCTAGTGTTACTTCTAAAAATTAAAATGATTATTTTTTTTTAACCAAAGATACAGAGACTCGAACTCGCGACCAATATGGAAGACTATGCTATTTGAGGTATAACTCATTGGCAAAAATTAAAATGATTATAATAAATATAATTATAATAATAAAATATAATTTTCATTTTTTAAACTTTTAATTTATAAATTAATTGTTGCGGTTATAAATTTATTGTATTGTTTATAACGGTAAGATATAATAAATATAGGAATATGAATTCAATGTATTTGGAGGTTACAAAGTTATTGGATTCTATTTTTTAGTTTTTTATTTGTATATTTTATTTTTTTGCTGATTTGGAAATAATAGTTGATTTGGCAAGAATTGAGTGGTTGATTCTAAAGTTGTGCCAAGTAAGCAATATTGCTGACATGGCATTAGTAGGAGAAAAGAAATGTCTCAAAAGTAATGTGGTGCATGCTTATGTATCTACTTTTATATATTAAGAATAGATGTGATTTCAAATGGGAATTCTCCTAAAGGTTTAGATTTTATTAATACAGAACATTTTAGAATTTATGTTGAGCAAGTTATTTGATGTCAATTGAAGATTCATCTAATGTTATTGCAGACTATGTCCTTGGTGATGAAACATTGGTGACATGATTTTTTCACAATGAAAAGCGCCAACAATAGATTATGGCTTCAAATTTCATGGGAAATAAAGGTATTGTGAGAGCTTCAAACTCTCATTTAGTGTTTTTTTTTTTTTTTTTTTGGTCTTGGGGGTAAAGACCCTCATTTAGATTTTGATATCACAAATTCACATTACATGACAATTCTTAATATTCATAATCATTTTCCCTGTTTTTTTTCCTCTTCATCAGGGCTAGAATATATGGGTGGAAAGATCTGGATTTGATCCGAGAGGCTATGTGAAAAATGGTGATTGAGTGAAGATGTTATCCAGATTTTACATGGATGGATGGAACTTGGAAGGAAATATGTGTGTAAGCAGTGAGAAGCCCTTTTTCTCATTCTCAACTGAAAAAGAACTTCATGAATACCTACAACTTGTGCATTCACATTTGTTGATAAAAGTATTGACAGCTTATATGAATCCATTGGTGATACTTTATGCCATTTGATTTAGAATCATATCAGAATGAGACCCATGCTATGCGCAGAGAGAGTAAATTAATTATACTATATAATATATTCTAATATTGATGAGTTTGGAAAACTCCTATTTAATTTTAATGATGAACAAACATTATTGAAATATTGAATTACAAAATTATTAATTTGATCTTAATTCATATTTGCTTAATTAATAATTTTGTTGTGCAGATCTGTGTTGGGCCGAAAATGAAATTCTGGTCTAAGCCCAATTGTGCAAAATAATCATCCTTGCTACATGTTTTCTTTTATGTGGCTGATTTGTTATATTAATGGGCCAAGCTCAATGTTATTGCAACCAAGCCCATATTTAATTTTGATGAAAGTTTTCTATGCTTGATCCGAAAAATATACATCAGGAAAGCAAATGTTACTAATTAGGCCAGAATAAAACTCAATGTTACAAAGCCCAATCTTATTGTTGGTGAATGTTTCCAAACTTGGTCCGAAACCAAGAAGAAGAGAAAGCAAAAATGCTTTCAACGGATCCAAGCACTTCACCATGAGATGGATTCCAAAATTCATTACATTGTCATTTAATGCATGGGAACTATGAGAGAGAAAGTTACAGCTGAATTGATTGATGGCTATAGTGCTACACGCCACTCTAAGCTAGGGAAGTAAAAGCAACTTTTACCAACTAATTGGTTTATTACATTTGAATTGCTTTTCTTTCAAGTTGTTTATTCTCTCTCATCTCTTTCTTCTTTTTCGGTCAATATCCAGAAAATAAAGGAAGCCATGGAAGCTACATGGAGCTACCGAAATGAAGCTGCATGCATCAAGACCATCAAGCTAATGATGGCAAGAAAACATACTAAAATAAAAATGAGCTGTGGCTGAGATATTCACCAAATATGGTTAGATTTGGTGAAGTAATCTTGAGCTCTTCAAGCTCAAAAAGGGAAGATGAAGATTCGGCCAGCAAGGGAGATTCTTGAAGCATGGCTTGTCTTTGATTCTGCTCAACCACCACAGGAAGTAGCTAGAGTGGCGAAGTGATGGTTGAGGCAGAGATTGAAGCAGATGAAGTCATTATCATCATGAAGCATCAAGGGCCAGAAATCCATCTTGGAGAGCAAGCCAAGGATGGAGAGCTCGGATTGATGAAGGGTGATGATCAAGAAAGGACTAGAGGTAATTGCATGTTGGGTTTTGCATGGTTATCTCTTCTCTCTCTATGTGGCCGAACCGGTTCTGTTTTGTTGAAGGAGGAAGAAGTTGGTTTGGGTGTTGGCTTCAAGTGTGGAGGCTTCCCTCTTCTTTAAAAAGAGAGAACAGCCACTGTTTGGAGCAAGGAGAAAATTTGAGAGTGCAAGGCACAGTATTCTCAGAGCTACCTGAGCTAACAGTTTTCTCTTCTCCTTCAACGTATTCTGTTTAATTTTGTCATGTCTTGAGTCTCATGGAAAAAGGCAAACAGTGAGGTTTGTATGAAAAAGCCATAGAGCAGAAAAAGGCAGAGAGTGCAAAATTAAAAGAAAAAGCCATAGATGTCTTAGAGTTCCTTTGTTCATCTATGTTGTGTTTCATGATTCTGTGGGAATCCCCTTGTAAGTTGGGTTAGCACTTTATAGTTTGTAATCAGATTGATTATAGTGAAATTCCATCATGTTTGTGATGGAGACTGGATGTAGGTTGCACTGCACTTAGCAGCTGAACTAGGATATATCTGGGTGTAATCTTCTACTCTTCTCTTCTACATTTCTGTTTCTACTGCACAGGAGCAAAAACCAAAATTATCTCGTGCCAAGTGACGAGACAAAAAGAAAAGTCTCGTGGCTAGGGACGAGACAAAAGAAAAAGTCTCGTGTAAAGTGATGAGCAAAAACCAGAAAAGTCTCCTCTAAGTTCAGCAAGGGTTATCAATTGAAAAAGGGGGCTAAGATTCAACCCCCCCTTCTCTTAGCCACTGAAACCATCAATTGGTATCAGAGCTTGGTCTCAAAGAGATCAAGCTTTGCAGCTTGGTGTAAAGATCCTTATGGCGGAAAACAGTGGCGCAAATGTGGTGTCCTATAATCTGACTGAAGGTCAATCAAGCAATAGACCCCCCTCTTTTCAATGGGAAAAATTATACCTATTGGAAGGAGAGGATGAAGATATTTGTGCAAGCAGTGGATTACAGACTGTGGAAAATTATCTTGGAAGGACCTCAATATCCAACTGTTACAAGTGCCGAAGGAGTTGTTTCTCTCAAACCTGAAGCAAGCTGGACCGAGGAAGATAGGAAGAAGGTGGAGTTAAATGCCAAGGCAGTAAACCTACTCAATTGTGCTATCAGCTTCGAGGAGTACCAACGGGTATCAAGATGCACAACGGCAAAGGAAATCTGGGACAAATTGCAAATCACCCATGAAGCAACCACCATTGTAAAGAAGACTCGGACAGACATGTTGAATAGAGAGTATGAAATATTTGCAATGAAGGAAGGAGAGTCCATTGATGAACTGTTCGAACGGTTCAATGCCATCATTGTTGGCTTAGATGCTCTGGGAATCACACACTCTGAATCTGTGCTGGTGAGAAGAGTGTTGAGATGTCTCACAAAAGAGTGGGAAACTAAAGCTTTAATTATTTCTGAGAGATTCCATGACAGTTGATGATTTGAGAGGAAATCTTCTTGCTTTTGAAAACACCTATTTGAAAAAAGATTCAAAAAAGAAAGGAATTGCTTTTTCTTCTATGACTAACCCTCTGGATGAAGAATCCAGTGATAACTCCTCTGAACATGAATTTGTGTTGTTTGCAAAAAAATTTAGGAAAATGATGAAGCTTAAAGGCAAAGGCAGCAGCTCAAGGAGAGTGAAGAAAGGCCTTAGCAAAGTAACTTGTTACAACTGCAAGGAAATGGGACATTTCAAATCTGATTGTCCCAAGTTAAAGAAGGAGGAAAAGCCGAAAAGAGGAAAGAAGAAAGGACTGATGGCCTCATGGGAAGACTTGGAAAATGACTCCGATGATAATGATGAAGAAACCGAGACCAAGTCACAAACATGTCTCATGGCAGATCACATAGATCAGGTGTGCCTAGCATCCAAAAGGAAGGAAAATATGTAGTATATGGACAGCAGATGCTCTAGGCATATGACCGGAAAGACAACCTTCTTCATAAAGCTTGATGAATATGATGGAGGGCTTGTCACTTTCGGTGATGATACAAAAGAAAAAATTGTGGCTGTTGGGAAAGTGGGTAAAAATTTCTCATCTTGTATAAATGATGTTCTCCTTGTACACGGCTTGAAACATAATTTACTTAGTGTTAGTCAACTATGTGATTTGGGTTTTGAAGTTATTTTTAAGAAGTTTGTTTGTTTAGTTGTTTGTGAGAAAACTGGGAATGTTCTTCTTGAAGCTAAAAGATGCAACAATGTGTAAGGATTAACTCTTGAGGATTTAAAGGAACAAAATGTAACATGCTTTACGTCTTTTGAATCTGAAAAATGGCTTTGGCATAGAAAGTTGGGACATGCTAGCATGTATCAAATTTCTAAGCTAGTCAAAAGAAATTTAGTTAGAGGAATTCCAAACATCAAGTTTGACAAGGATCTTACTTGTGACGCTTGTCAATTGGGCAAACAAGTAAAATCCTCTTTTAAAACAAAAGATGGAATCTCAACCAAAAGGCCATTGGAAATGTTACATATTGATCTTTTTGGTCCTACTAGAACTCAAAGTTTAGGAGGTAAACATTATGGTCTTGTGGTGGTAGATGATTACTCTAGATTTGGTTGGGTACTTTTCCTTGCTCATAAGAATGATGCCTTTCATGCTTTTTCCACCCTTTGTAAGAAAATTCAAAATGAAAAGGATTTGAAAATTGCCCATTTGAGAAGTGATCATGGAAGAGAATTTGAAAATCAAGATTTTGAAAAATTCTGTGATGACTTAGGGATTTCTCATAACTTTTCATGCCCTAGAACCCCCCAACAAAATGGGGTGGTTGAAAGAAGGAATAGAATCCTTCAAGAAATGACTAGGGCTATGTTATGTGAGAGTGAAATTCCTAAATTCTTATGGGCTGAAGCTGTGAACACAGCATGTTATATTTTGAATAGAACAATCATTAGAAAAGGGTTAAAGAAAACACCTTATGAGCTATGGAAAGGAACCCCTCCAAATCTTAAGTATTTTCATATTTTTGGATGCAAATGTTTTATGCTCAACAATAAGAAAAACCTTGGAAAATTTGATCCAAAATCTTATGAAGGAATGTTCGTTGGATATTCCACCACAAGTAAGGCCTATAGAGTTTATCTCAAGGAGCATAGGACAATAGAGGAATCCATACATGTTACTTTTTGTGATTCTAACTTAATTCCCAGTATTGTGAAGGATAATGATTCAGATTGTGAAGAGGTTGGAACAAATAAAGAAAATCCCAAATCTGTGGAAAATGAAGAATCTGTCAACCCGGTTTTGTCTCGTCAGTTTGGAGGAGACATTTCCATTTTGTCTCCTGAGCAGGCACAAGCAACTGAAACAGTGAGACCACCAGAAGTCCATCAAAGCTCTACACTTATCCGAAAGCCTAGAAAATGGAAGTCTATGAGGGGTTATCCTCATGACTTCATCGTTGGTGATCCCTCTCATGGTGTAACAACAAGATCCTCCACCAAAAGGCAAACCAAACCTAGCAACTTTGCTTTCTTGTCACAAATGGAGCCCAACAATGTCAAACAAGCTCTTGAAGATCCATCATGGGTCAAGGCCATGCAAGAGGAGCTAGCTCAATTTGACAAGAATGAGGTTTGGACATTAGTACCTTATCCGGATGGTAAAAAGGTAACGGGTACTAAGTGGGTATTTAAAAACAAACTTGGTGAGGATGGACAAGTTGTTCGTAACAAGGCTAGATTAGTGGCCCAAGGTTATGATCAAGAAGAGGGTATAGATTTTGATGAGTCTTTTGCTCCGGTAGCTAGAATGGAAGCAATTCGGTTGCTTCTTGCCTATGCCGCCCATAAAGGTTTCAAAATGTTCCAAATGGATGTTAAATGTGCTTTCCTTAATGGCTTTATTGATAGAGAAGTGTATGTGGCACAACCCCCTGGTTTTGAACATAAAGAGTTTCCAAATCATGTTTTCAAACTAACTAAGGCTCTTTATGGTCTTAGACAAGCTCCAAGAGCTTGGTATGAAAGGTTTAGTGCCTTCTTGTTGGAAAATCAATTTCAAAGGGGTACCACCGACACTACTTTATTTATTAAAGCATCTAATAATGATATACTCCTTGTTCAAGTTTATGTTGATGACATTGTATTTGGATCGGCCAACATTTCCTTGTGTGAAGAGTTTGGAAAACTCATGACTAGTGAGTTTGAAATGAGTTTAATGGGAGAGCTTACTTTCTTTCTTGGCCTCCAAATTAAACAAACTCCTAGTGGTACTTTTATTTACCAAGGAAAGTATGCAAAAGAACTTATCAAAAAGTTTGGCCTAGAAATTCCAAATCAATGGGTACTCCGATACATCCTAATACAAAACTTGAAAAGGATAATGATGGCCAAGATGTGGATGAAACAAGGTATAGAGGAATGATAGGATCACTCATGTATCTTACCTCCTCTAGACCGGATATAGTCCAAAGTGTGGGTGTATGTTCAAGGTTCCAATCTCACCCAAAAGAATCCCATCTCACGGCTGTTAAACGCATCATTAGATACATTAAGGGAACTTGTGATTATGGGTTATGGTATCCTAAATCTGATGACTTTTGTGCAGTAGGGTTTTGTGATGCAGATTATGCAGGAGATAGAGTGGATAGAAGAAGCACCTCCGGCATGTGTTGCTTCCTTGGAAGCTCACTTAACATGTGGTCAAGCAAGAAACAAGCCACAGTGGCTCTATCCACAGCCGAAGCTGAATATATTTTCGCATCTGCATGTTGCTCACAATTAATTTGGTTAAAAACACAATTGGAAGATTACAAATTAAAAATCAATGGTATACCTTTATTTTGTGATAATATGAGTGCTATAAACATTTCAAAAAATCCTATTCTGCACTCAAGAACCAAGCACATAGAGATAAAATATCATTTTATTAGGGAACATGTGCAAAATGGTACTATTGATATTCAATTTGTAAAATCTGAAGACCAAATTGCTTATATTTTTACAAAACCCCTCTGTGAAGACAGATTCTGTACCTTAAGAAAAAGTTTGGGAATGTTTGATTTAAGTTTCATTGAAAATTTGTAAATTTTTTAACTCTGTCCAGTTTTGTCTCGTAGGTTTGGACGAGATAAAAATGCAAGCTTGATAGAGGAGCTATGATCAAGGGGGAGGCAATGCTGAGTTCAAATTTTATGGGCCCCACCAAAATTCCTTGACCCCACCTTAACAGTTATGGTAGTTATCTCTCTACAAATAAGAATCTTCTTCTTGTGTCATCAAATCTTCTTGGAAGTGGTTATTGTCAAATCAAAATCCTTCTCTCCATCTAATCCCTTGATTTAAGGCAACAACTTTTCAGTTTTAGATTTCAAAAGTTAAAAGGGTTCAAATAGCCCTTGATTCTGAGACCATTGGAGCGGCCCTGGGCTTCAAGGATGAAGGACCGCGAGCGTATATGGTAGACAAATGGGATACACAAGTCGGCGTTTCATACAAAGCAGTTCTTCAGCACATCTACGAGAATCTTTCTGGCTTGCATGGAACGATTCCAACCCACAAGGCTCTAGGACCAGTCAACTCTCTGCTTCACCGAATCATCACCCATATTTTGACTCCCCAAAGCGGCTCACATAACCGAGTAACATTTTCTGACTGTCTCATATTATTTGCTTTGGTTACCTCTACTCCTATATCTTTTGGCTATATTATGATCAGGCATATGTGGGATTCTGTTAGAAGCACCAAAAAGGCTAACCTGCCTTATGGTATATTTTTAACAAGAATTTTTGAATACTTTAAAGTTGATCTGTTGAATGAGGCAGTAGAGAACAAAGTTTCCTCAATCCGAGGAGGAGGAGCGACTAAGGGAACCAAAGGGGGCAAATCTGTGGCATCAGACAGTGACCATGAGACTCAGCCAGAGTCTTCCAAAACAGTCAAATCCATCAAAAAAATTTTGGGTGAATTCTCAAACATGGCAGACATGATGATTCAATCTCACAAAGAGGCTCGCAAGGAAGCCTCTGAGAGCGAGAAAGCTTGGAGAAATTGCAAAGAAAGGGTCGGCCTGATGTTAGCAACTCTTAAGGAGGATCTGGGCGATAATAGTGAAGAAGGCGCTGAGGACTCTGCTTTTCATCTATCAGATGATTGATGACTGTTGTTTTATGTTATTTGATATTGGCATGATTAGGCTCAATCTTTCTTTTGTAGTAGCATGACTTGATACTCACTGCTTCTTGACACTTTGACTTATTTGGCATCTTATGAGTATTTTGTTATATTGCCAATGCTTTCTTGCTGCAGGTACATAATGCCCCTTTGATGACAAAAGGGGGAGAAAAGCTGAAAATTGAAATATGAAAAACAGGGGAGGAGAAAATAGAAAACAGGGGATGAAATTTTCTGTTGAAAATTCATGATCACCCTTGTTATATTTGGTACTTGATGATAGCTTGATGATAATATTGAAACTGCATTGTGTTTGCTGATATTGTTTAATAATGATTTGACAATGCTTTTGAAGACTAGTTGATAATTAACCATGATGAATATATATGCATGATTAAAACTCAGTTTCATCTTGGTTAATATGCTTAATTTTTTTGGCAGTTCCTTTAAACTATGGAAAACATAAAAACTGCCATATTTTGACCATATGTGCCTCAAACATTTTTCTTACCATAATAATGCCCTGATGTCTTGTTCAGAAAAATATTTGAATAAACTTTCTTGTTGATTGGTGTGTTGTTGATTGGTGTGTGTAAAAGTTTGAGCAGTAAATCAGTTTATGATATCAAATAAGTTTTTGATTATCAATTTAAAACTGCTCATAAATCAAGCATTTAGCATCACATAATATGCTAAATAACATTATTTGTGAAGCTTGATTAAAATGTTACAGGTTAGTGCTTCCCTTGGTAAAATAAGCATACATCAAGGGGGAGCTATGTGACATTTAGCAAGGGGGAGAAATTCAAATTCAAAGGGAGTATTCTTTACTCAATCCTTAAATTTCTTTCTATTTCAATTTTAATAATGTTTGTCATCAAGGGGGAGATTGATGAGTTTGGAAAACTCCTATTTAATTTTGATGATGAACAAACATTATTGAAATATTGAATTACAAAATTATTAATTTGATCTTAATTCATATTTGCTTAATTAATAATTTTGTTGTGCAGATTCTGTGTTAGGCCGAAAATGAAATTCTGGTCTAAGCCCAATTGTGCAAAATAATCAGCCTTGCTACATGTTTTCTTTTATGTGGCTGATTTGTTATATTAATGGGTCAAGCTCAATGTTATTGCAACCAAGCCCATATTTAATTTTGATGAAAGTTTTCTATGCTTGATCCGAAAAATATACATCAGGAAAGCAAATGTTACTAATTGGGTCAGAATAAAACTCAATGTTACAAAGCTCAATCTTATTGTTGGTAAATGTTTCCAAACTTGGTCCGAAACCAAGAAGAAGAGAAAGCAAAAATGCTTTCAACGGATCCAAGCACTTCACCATGAGATGGATTCCAAAATTCATTACGTTGTCATTTAATGCATGGGAACTATGAGAGAGAAAGTTGCAGCTGAATTGATTGATGGCCATAGTGCTACACGCCACTCTAAGCTAGGGAAGTAAAAGCAACTTTTACCGACTAATTGGTTTATTACATTTGAATTACTTTTCTTTCAAGTTGTTTATTCTCTCTCATCTCTTTCTTCTTTTTCGGTCAATATCCAGAAAATAAAGGAAGCCATGGAAGCTACATGGAGCTACCGAAATGAAGTTGCATGCATCAAGACCATCAAGCTAATGATGGCAAGAAAATATACTAAAATAAAAATGAGCTGTGGCTGAGATATTCACCAAATATGGTTAGATTTGGTGAAGTAATCTTGAGCTCTTCAAGCTCAAAAAGGGAAGATGAAGATTCGGCCGGCAAGGGAGATTCTTGAAGCATGGCTTGTCTTTGATTCTGCTCAACCACCACAGGAAGTAGCTAGAGTGGCGAAGTGATGGTTGAGGCAGAGATTGAAGCAGATGAAGTCATTATCATCATGAAGCATCAAGGGCCAGAAATCCATCTTGGAGAGCAAGCCAATGATGGAGAGCTCGGATTGATGAAGGGTGATGATCAAGAAAGGACTAGAGGTAATTGCATGTTGGGTTTTGCATGGTTATCTCTTCTCTCTCTATGTGGCCGAACCGGTTCTGTTTTGTTGAAGGAGGAAGAAGTTGGTTTGGGTGTTGACTTCAAGTGTGGAGGCTTCCCTCTTCTTTAAAAAGAGAGAACAGCCACTGTTTGGAGCAAGGAGAAAATTTGAGAGTGCAAGGCACAGTGTTCTCAGAGCTACCTGAGCTAACAGTTTTCTCTTCTCCTTCAATGTATTATGTTTAATTTTGTCATGTCTTGAGTCTCATGGAAAAAGGCAAACAGTGAAGTTTGTATGAAAAAGCCATAGAGCGGAAAAAGGCAGAGAGTGCAAAATTAAAAGAAAAAGCCATAGATGTCTTAGAGTTCCTTTGTTCATCTATGTTGTGTTTCATGATTCTGTGGGAATCTCCTTGTAAGTTGGGTTAGCACTTTACAGTTTGTAATCAGATTGATTATAGTGAAATTTCATCATGTTTGTGATGGAGACTGGATGTAGGCTGCACTGCACTTAGCAGCTGAACCAGGATATATCTGGGTGTAATCTTCTACTCTTCTCTTCTACATTTCTGTTTCTACTGCACAGGAGCAAAAACCAAAATTATCTCGTGCCAAGTGACGAGACAAAAAGAAAAGTCTCGTGGCTAGGGACGAGACAAAAGAAAAAGTCTCGTGTAAAGTGATGAGCAAAAACCAGAAAAGTCTCCTGTAAGTTCAACAAGGGTTATCAATTGAAAAAGGGGGCTAAGATTCAACCCCCCTTCTCTTAGCCACTGAAACCATCAAATATTGTTTAGAGATTGATTAGATAATATGCATACTACTGTTAAATTTGAAGTATTTTATATTAAAAATATTTTTTTGATAATTTATATATAATTATTCAACAAAAATATAATACAAATTGGATTATAGATTATTATTTTTAGGATTTTGAATTCATTTATTTAAAAAAACTATAAATTTTTTATATTAGAGTTGTACAAAACAAAAAAGTTAGGAAAAATGAATTCGAATGGAAACACCAAAAATATAATATGAAATTATGAATTAACTTTAGTGTCATTCCCCCATTGTACCTAGTAAGGAGATGTTGTGCTAAATTTAAATTTACTTGGAGCAGTTTTTAACAATTTTGTATGAGAGATTAAGAAATGAAGTAATAGTAATAAGAGTTGTATGCAACATGATTTGTAAATAAACCAAATAGTGTAGTAGTAAGAGTCTTATACAATATGTATAAGTAAGCCAAATAATGCGGAATTTGAATATTTATAACCGGAACTTCTTATAATTATGATTATTAATGACACTTTGTTTGTATATATTTATTGTATTTAATTAGTAATTTATGCTTCTGTTGAATAAGATTTTTTTTTTAAATTTTTTTCTTAAAGATGATTGGTTAATTCTCGAGTTAAACTTTAAATTGGTCCCTGAAATTGTACTCGAACTTCAAAATGGTCCCTGCAGTTAATAGTTATCAAAAAGCCACTGCAAAATTGTACACTTGGTTCTAGAGAAGTAGAAGAAGCACTTCCATAGTTGGAGCTATTGAGCTTGTAAAGGATCCATCTCATATTTTCCTTTGGACATATTTGATGAGTAGGTTCTTTAATTTTATTTACACCAGAACTTAATTGGTTCTTCAGAGGTAGAAAAAGCGCACTTCTATAGTTGGAGGAGCTATTGAACTTGTAAAGAACATCTCATATTTCTGTCGGACTCCTATTTGATGAGTAGGTTTTTTTTAACTCTGTTTTGCATCAGAGATTAAAGTGGGAATGTATTACAGAATGCAGTAGAAGAAAATTGAGTATAGAATAATTTTTCATTTTCTACAATGCATCACATAATGCTCCAAAAGATAATATTTATGGTTGTCATTATTGGTCAAGTAAATTACTAAATTTATCATTTTATGTACTTTTATCAGAATATGAAAAATTAGAAAATGGAACTTTTCACATAAATTTTTATATAAATCAGCAGAATATCACAAAAAAGTTGGATTTAATTTATGTGCACTTGTAAATCAGTTGACGCAGATATTTAATCAGACACCAGAAGATATTTAGTAACAAAAGTGATTATGTTTTGCACCCATTACTTGAAAAGACATTCAAAAGGTGACAAGAATGAATTTAATTAAATAATAATAGAAATAAGTTTACACTTAAAGTTAAATCGTTCGATCTAGTGCATTGTATCTTTCTCTGGATGTAAATTTGGCCATGCAATCCAGCAGATAACTACCACCTTTTCCTTACCAATTGATGAAAACTTTAGTTGAGTGCAACTACAGCCACATCTTGTGAACATGTCAATATAATAAATCTATTCTTAATATATAAAAGTAGGTACATAGGTTTACCCACATTGCTTCTAAGTTATTTCTCTTCTTCTACTAACGCCATGTCAGCACCAACGCTTACTTGGCAAAATTTTAGAATCCACCACTCAAATCTTGCCAAATTAACTTTTATTTTCACATAAAAAAAAAACACAAAAAACAACTAAAAAACACAATAAAAACCAACAAATTAACTTTTTCTAAATCAATCCTTATTTCTAAAACAACAAAAACACAAATTAACATTTACCCCAACAAAAAGCTCTCAAAACCAAAGAGCTTATTACCTTTCACAAACCCTCACCCTCTTAGTACCTCTCCGTACCGAGATCCTATTTCCTCCATCCTCTTCCGGTCCCATTCTATTTCCTCCATCCTCTTCTGGTCCATGAGCCATTGTTTTTTCCTCAAAACAAATTATACATCGCGATGTCCATCTCCGGCGGAGCCGCATTGTATAAATTGCAGAAACCATAGCAAACTCCATTCCTCCTCTTGCGGATTTCTTGCCAGAGCTCGATTCTGGGTCTCAGACCAACGTCACCATTCGGCGCCGCCAACGTAGGAAATTTGTCTCAGGTATCTTCCTAAAGATTTTCAACTTTATCGTTTACTCTTCTCATTGTTCAATATCATTTTCAATAGCCCTATTTATTTGTTATAAATAATAACATTTTAATTGTGAACTCATTACAAGTAGCACAAGTTTATGTATTCCTCTTTTGTAAACGGTTCTGTCCAACACTCACAACCAAAATTAATGTGCATTTAAAATTATTGCTCCCTATATACTATCAATTGCAATATTTCATCATCAAATTATAAATTATTATTATTGCTTCCACAATTTACTTAGAATGGATTATCATTCTTTGACTATGTCTTATTCTCTTTGTTGTACAATGATTTGCAGTGGTAATGACAGACCGGAAGAGTTAATACCCAAAATTGCTTGATGAAAATCAACCAATCACTATTTAGTAAAATATTTTAAAAAAATTAAAACAAAAAACTCTTATCTATTATTATTCAATTGAAACATCAAGTACTAATTAAATGCAATAAACATACATTAAAAGTGTCATAATAATAATAATTATAAAAAATTTCAGTTACAAATATTCAAATTCTACAACTTATACATATTAAGACTCTTACTACTCTTCATTTCTTAATCTCTTATACTAATTGTCAAAAATTCCTTAAATTTAATATAACATTTTTATATGTTTTTCATTCTCATTCATTTATTTTTTTCATTATTTACAAACAAAAAAACCGCAAGAAAAGCCAAAGTGTAGCCATTAATGCAAATTGAAAAATGAAAAAAAAATGCAATTTTGTATAACTTTAATATAAATAACCTATGTCTTTTTTAAAAATAAATAAATTCAAAATCTATTTATAATATGTTCTCTAAAATATTTTTAATATAACATTTATTAAAATATACTATATAGTATAAAACTATAAATAATCTACCTTTCGGCGCATTACGCGGGTCTCACTCTAGTTGTTACTAATAGGTGTTATTTTTTGTAAACAAATATGTACAAGATTACATAAGAAAGCCAATGGCAAACAAAAGATATAAAATTTATCACTTGATCAATCCAAATTATAAGAAAGAAGTACAAACAAGCTGCACAATCGAGTATGGTTTTTTACAAAAAAAGCTTCGTTTCTTCAGCTTGTGTTTGTCAAATTTCCTGCTTCCCTTATTCGCTGAGGTCTTTGTTAATGTGATTCTTCTGCAGTTTATAGAGTTAATGCAGATAGCATTTTATATGCCTTAGACAAATACATTGAAAATCCTACCTGCTGTTATTGCAGATTTCAATTAGAAGTGATGCTGCTATCAACATAGACACCCGAGGCAGAGCCTTGCACCTATAAGATAACAAACCTCAATGGCAATGATGTAGATTGCAAACAGCAAAATTAACATTGTTGTACTCTTTCACTTTCAGTTCAATAAATTTAAATCACATGCTAAAAAAAATTAACAAATAAGAATTTCATTTGAAATTCCATTAAGAAAAGTAAAAATTCTAGAACTATAATGTGTAAAAGTAGCTTGATGTAAAAATAATAATAATAATATAATAAAAAAATGAAATGGTCTTACTTTGGTAAAATCATCCAACAATATTCTTATTTAGATTATTGTTTTCCCTGTAAAAATTTGGACATTGTAAGATACATTTTGGACACTATGAGAGTGTGGTAACAAATTCAAATATAAGGGCATCTTCATTATCCCATGCAATAATTTAATTTATAATCAAAATAGTCATATTCTGTAATCTAATACTAAATCATTGTATAATTGCGTGATTTTGGTAAATTGAGGGAAAACAACAAATATTTGGTTAAACAAGTATAAAGCAGTTTACTGTATGTATAGCTAATAATACAATTAAGGACCATTCACATTTGGTTTTCTCATCAGTTGGTGGAGGATGGTCCCATGACGTTAAACATCAAACTTATCATTTCAATACATTTGGATTCCATTTAGAAAATAAAAGTATCTTATCGAGAAAAAAAAAAAGTAAGAAAAGAGTGAAAGAATGTGATGCAAAAACAAAAAAGAATTTCTGCTTCAACAGTTCAACTCAATAATTGAAGCAAAGATCACCATATTGGGTATTGGATGCTGTAGTGGGTCATAAACTTTTTGAAAGCACTGAAACATGTCACTGCCTTGGAGGAAGAAACAAAGAAGCATATGTGAACTTGTCCCCAGTACCAATAACAGTAAGCATTTCAAGAAAATATCACCACCACACCATATACTTGGCTATCTTACACTGCAAACTACAACTTCACTATTACCCTTCTGTTTTTGTCAATTCTGAGTTTTGAGTGCATACCACAAACCACTTCCCTTACCCTTTCATACTTTCTTGATCTTGTGAACATGGCTGCTGAACTTGTTGGAGGAGCTTTCCTCTCTTCTTTTCTCAATGTCCTTTTCGACAGGCTGTCTGATCCTGATTTCATCAACATGATGAGAGGAAAGAAGGTTGACCAGAAGCTGCTTCAAAGGTTGAAGACCATTCTGAATGTGGTTGAAGCTGTGCTGAATGATGCTGAGAAGAAACAGATCACTGACCCTGCTGTCAAGAGATGGCTCGAAGATCTCCAAGATGCTGTGTATGATGCTGATGACTTGTTGGATGAAGTCGCCACCAAAGCTGCCACTCAGAAGGATCCACCAGGTAACTTCCTGTCTCGCTTTCTCAATTCGCAAGATAGGGAGATGGTTAGTAGGATTGAAGAAATCATTGCTAGACTAGAAGATATTGCAAAACACAAAGATATCCTTCGGCTAGAAAAGATTGCAGCCAAGAACATGTCTGGGAGGATTCCATCAACCTCGCTGGTTAAAAAATCTGATATATTTGTTGGAAGGGACAAAGAAAGGGATGCCATAGTGAATTTGCTTTTAGATGATGCTTACAATGGTGAACTGTCCGTGATTCCCATCGTGGGCATGGGTGGGATAGGAAAAACTACTTTGGCTAAATTGGTTTATAATGATGACACAGTGCAACAAAAGTTTCATGTGAAGGCATGGGTTTGTGTTGGTGAGGAGGAATTTGATGTTCTGAAGGTCACAAAGGCGGTGATAGAGAAAACTTGCAGTGCTTGTTACTCAAATGA
This sequence comes from Arachis ipaensis, assembly GCF_059453495.1. NCBI lineage: Eukaryota > Viridiplantae > Streptophyta > Magnoliopsida > Fabales > Fabaceae > Arachis > Arachis ipaensis. The sequence continues at coordinate 120,710,108 of NC_142437.1, read as the reverse complement.
TTTAGATACAGCTCAAAATCATTTGAAGAATGGGCTAACGGGGAAGAACTTCTTGGTTATTCTGGATGATGTCTGGAGCAGTAATCGTGAGCGTTGGGAAAGTTTTCTAACACCTTTTGAATGTGGAAGTGAGGGAGGCAAGATTCTTGTAACTACACGTCTTGATACAGTGGCTTCTGTGGTGAAAACTAAACATAATGAAGCTCACAATTTGAGTTTGTTGAATGAAGAACAATGCTGGTCAGTGTTTGCAAATCGTGCATGGGATCCTTCTGAATCTCGAGATTGTTCAACTTTAGAAGAAATTGGTAGAAAAATTGTTAAAAAATGTAAAGGGTTACCTTTGGCAGCTCAGGCCCTTGGAGGGTTATTGAGAGGGAAAGATAATGAAAAAGACTGGATTGATGTTTTGAATAGTGAATTCTGGGAACTCTCTGAGGAGGATAGTGGGATTCTTCCTGCATTGAGAATCAGTTATTACCACCTTCCTTCGTATTTAAAACGCTGCTTTGTTTATTGTTGTTTGTATCCGAAGGACTATGAATTTTATAGAGATGAATTGACATTATTGTGGATGGCAGAAGGTCTTTTGCTACAACCAAAGGGTGGAAACATTTTAAAAAATGTTGGTTATGAATATTTTGATGATTTGGTTTCAAGATCATTTTTTCAACGTTCCAACTCTGATGATAATACATTTGTGATGCACGACCTCATGCATGATTTAACAACATTTTATGGTGGAAAGTTCTTTTCTAGTATGCTTGAACACAAGACTGCAGCAAAGCATGATATGAAAACTCGCCACTTGTCATGTGCTCGCCGCAAGAATGATGATGATTCGCTTATGAAGATCATGGAAGCATGCAATAGGTTAAAACATGTGAGGACATTGATGCAAATCAATTTGCATAAAGGCGGCGTAATCCCAGAGGGAGATGGAGTAACCGTTCCTTGTGACTTACTAGAACAATTGAAGTGCTTACGAGTTTTGTCGTTTAATTTTTCTTCAGATGATGAAAACTTGATGCATAGTTCAATTGGCAAATTGATCCATTTGCGTTTTTTGGATCTTTCATTCACATCCATCGTGACTTTGCCCGAGTCTTTAAGTTGCTTGTACAATTTACAAACCTTGAAGTTGAGAGAGTGTAATAAACTTAAAAAGCTTCCTAGCAAGATGCAAAATCTTGTGAATTTGCGTCATCTTGATATTTCCGGCACTGATGATTTGGAAGAGATGCCAAAAAAGATGAGTGAATTAAAAGATTTGCAATTTTTAAGTTCCTATGTTGCGGGCAAACATGAAGAGAATGGGATTGGAGAATTGGGAGAGTTAGCACATCTTCATGGATCATTGAGTATTGAGAAATTAGAGAATGTTAAGAATAGTGGTGAAGCATCGAGTGCAAGAATGTATGAAAAAATACACCTGAATGCTTTAGATTTGAGTTGGACATCATTTGAAGAAAGTGAGGTTTGTGATTCCCAAACTGAAAAAGCTATTCTTGACAAATTATGTCCTCACAAAGACTTGAAGATGCTATTCATCTGGCGTTACAGAGGTACCATGTTTCCGGATTGGGTAGGGCAGTCTTCGTACCACAACATGACTGTGTTGATGCTGAGTGGATGCAGGAATTGTTGGATGGTTCCTTCACTTGGACAGTTACCCTCTCTGGAGAGGCTGATCATTGAAGAGTTCGAGAAGGTGAAGAAGATTGGTGGGTCATTCTATAAGGGTGATGGAACTCATCAGCATCAGGAGACACCCTTCCGATCCCTTAAATTTCTCATGATTCAAAGAATGCCTTGCTGGGAGGAATGGGAGTCATATGAATGTGATGATGATGATCATGCACCATTTCCGAAACTTGAAGAACTTTGGATAGAGGACTGTCCTAAGTTAAGAAGAGATTTGCCCACTTTCCTTCCGTCTTTGAAGCAACTCCGCATTCGAGGATGTGAGGAGCTTGGTTGTTATCTTCCAAGAGCTCCCATCTTACGCGAATTATTTATATTAGGCAAACAGAAAGCAAGAATGCGGGACCTACCACTTTCACTGCAAGTACTAGGAATCGGAGGAAAGCAGCTTGTGGAGGATGTGTTTGAGGCCATGACCCACACCCAACCAACCTCTCTCCGTTATTTAGAGATCTCAAATTGCTCATCAGCGGTGTCATTGCCAGGGGATGCTTTGCCCCCTTTGTTGAAACATTTGCGGATCAATAACTGCAAGAATGTAGAATTCCCAATGCAACACCAACAACATCACTCGCTAATGGAATTAAAAATAGACAACAGCTGTGATTCACTTACATCCTTCGCATTGCCAGCGTTCCCAAATCTCTGGTCTCTGACAATTGAAAGATGTGAAAATTTGACATCTCTGGAGGTGTCACAGTCACAGTCCCTCCGAGGATTATGGATTGAAGAATGCCCTAAGCTGGAGAACATAATAAGGCTGCCTGCCTCTTTATGGGAACTCAGAATCAGAGAATGTCCGTTGTTGGGTGAAGGCATAGAGAGGAAGGACCCCCACATTTGGCCATCCATTTCCCACATCCCCCGCATTCAACTTGATGGGAAATGGATTCGCAATGACTCAACATCTTAAAACAGGTAACTCTTTTGCTCTCTCTATCCCGAAGCCTCTTCACTTCATCTTCTCCAACATCATATTCATTCTCTCCTACATAATCTTACTTTTATTTTCCAGTTTTAAACTAATAGCTTATTCACCATTCAAGTTGATGGCAGGAGACAGTTTCCATGAGGACTCAACATCTTAAAGCAGGTAAAGCATTGTTTTTTGTCATCTATATTTCATTCTAAACCTTACAAATCCTCATTCAACATGCTTTCTCACAATGACAAGTTGACAACCCCCATCACATTCATTCAGTTCTATATTATAATAAAGCAAAACAGTGCATCAAGCTAAAACCTCTTTAAACATGTTACTCCCAAAAGGCCAAAAGAATAACAAGGGAGTAATGGACTAACCACTATCTATTCATTATGATTCACATTCTGTGTTTTTAAATTTTTATTGTTAGTTACAAAAATAACATGAAATTTCCAACTAGCAGTTCAACACTCAGGTTTCTTAGCATTTCATAGTTTTCATTAATGTCCTCAACTATGGCTACTACTCATTTATGTATAACTACCACCATCTATGTTTTGGCTGATGCAGAGAGTCCGTTTTCAAATGAAGGGGTAATTAATTTTTTCTTTTTTTCATTTTTTCCAATTTGATTACTGTGTAGCTATGCAGTATATTTCCTTCCAATAAGTGAGAATCTTAAGTTTCATTGAACCAGGATAATTTAATTCTAGTGCATGATGTAATAAATTTATCTCGAAATGCATGTATTTTATGGTGCTATATAGTTGCTGATAAAGATTTGATTCACATTATCATGTGGTCAGGTCAAACCAAGCAATGCATCATTACAAGATGTGTCAAGGGTGAAATACTTGCATGCATGTATAGGTGCCACACTTGATACCTTCAGCTATGAAATTTCTGTTGATACTTGAGACACATAAATATATACTTCTTCTGTTTCCTAATTTTCTATTTCAGGAACGGATCAAACATAAAGGGGCCATTCTAAGATTTATTTGACTTATTGGATGATTCAAATGTAAGCTATGGCCAATTATAGAGATATCCCAAACTCTCAGCAAAATGGTACAATTGGTTCTTGAGAGGCAGAGAAGAAGCATTTCTATAATTGGGGATATTGTTGCAGAAGTTTGGAACAGGGGAATTGCATGCTTGAGTAGTTGCTGGGATGTATAGTTTTTTTTTGAGTTTTTGTGATGTAAAGTGTTGGTTTGACGAATCTTGATGGCAATGCCGAAGGGATTCAACCACAACACTAGGCTTTATGTCTGTTATTTTGGATGTTAATAGGAAAATTTTATGTTATAAACTTCATTATTAACTCATCTATTCTTAATATATAAAAGTAGATACATAAGTTTACCCACATTACTTTGAAGCTATTTCTCTTCTTCTACTAACGCCATGTCAGCAACATTGCTTACTTGGCAAAATGTTAGAATCAACCACTCAAATCTTGCCAAATCAACTATTATTTCCAAATCAACAAAAAATAAAATATACAAAAAAAGAAAACTAAAAAATACAATACAATAAATTTGTAACGTACAAATACATTGAATCCATATTCCTATATTTATTATATTTTACCGTTATAAACAATTATAATCCCAACAATTAATTTATTAATTTTTATAAATAACAAATGTCATAATAATATTATTAATTATAATAAATTTTACGTTACAAGTATTCAAATTCTATACTATTTGAACTACTTATATAAGTCTCTTACCACTATTCTTTCAAATAACATCAAATTTAACACAAAAAAATTATTTCTGAATTAGACATCTCAAACTTATTCAATGGAGCATCATTCTTTCAAGGCAAAATGATTAGAAATCGAATAACTATCAAAGATCTAATAGCCATGCAACGAGAATCTGATGATCAGGTATGACAAAAAAAAACTCACAACATGCATCATACATTCATACTTACTCAAATACCGTATATCTAATGAATACATAAATTGAATATTAGAATAGGAAAAGATCTTCACAATTTTAGCAACTATTAACAAAATTGATGACAAATTTGTATGAAACTATGTTGAATGTGAAAAGTGTAACTCTATATAAAAAACAACTACATTTGTGGCACATGTAATCAAACACCACAATATCCAACAATAAGGTAACTCTATATACTTTTCATAATTCTATCTATCAAATTATTAGTTACTAATCCAATATTTATTTTAGATTCAGAATTCAATTAAAGGTTTCAGATTAAAGTGCTACAATAATTTTTGTACTATTTGATGGCGAAGCAAAAAAAAAATTATTGGGCACAATTGCTTCAAATCTAATGACACTCTGGAAAAGTAATGGCATTGAAGTACCACTCCATCAAGAGATTAAGAAGAAATAAAACCATACAAATTCAAGACATTTCTTCAGAAGAAGAACATACATGCAAAGATGGAACAAACAACACAATAGAAAGTGCATCCAACTCAACAATTCATAAAGAACATGCCTTCACAAGAATCTACTACAGAAAGAAGAAAGTAACAACTCTAACAACAACCAATAAAAAAAAAGGAAGACGAGCGCTACATAAGAAGACTAAGTCCATCAACTAAAATTGATGAGTTTGGAAAACTCTAATTTAATTTTGATGATGAACAAATATTATTGAAATAATTAATTACAAAATTATTAATTTGATTTTCATTTAACATATGTTAATTAATAATTTTGTGATGCAGGTTTCTAATTGGGCCGAAAATAAAATTCTGATACAAGCCCAATTAAATAAAAAATTAAGCTTTGGTTTGATGCTAGAATATATGATGAGTATGGCTGAATTATTTATTGTGCTAATTGGGCCAGATTGAGTTATTATTATTACTACAAGCCCAAATGAATACTTTCCTATTTGCTCAATGCATGATCCAAAAATTCATCAGGAAAGCAAATGTTATTTCTGGGCCAGAAATTAAATGTTGTTGCAACTAAGCCCAATTTTACATTTGATAAAAGTTCCTCATGCATGATCCGGAACCAATGGAAAAAGGAAAGCAAAATTGCTTTCAACGGATCCAAGCATTTCACCATGTGATGGATTCCAAAATTCATTACATTGTCATTTATTGCATGGGAACTATGAGAGAGAAAACAAGACACTTGATTTGATTGTAGCACTTATGGCTACACGCTACTCAGCAAGGAAAGAATCATTTCATTTAATCTCATTCTCTTTCCTAATTCAATACTTTTCAAACTTCTCTCTTCTCTCTCTATTTGCTTCTCTTCTTCGGTTATTACACAGGAAACAATGGATGCCATGGAAGCTACATGAAGCTACCGAAGTGAAGGAAGAGCAAGTCTAAAGACCATCACAATGATGGCAAGAAAACATAACAAAACAAAAGTGTGTTGTGGCTGAGATTTTCACCAAATATGGTTAGATTTGGTGAGGTAGTCTCGAGCTCTTCATGCTCAAAAAGGAAGAAGAAGATTCGGCCAGCAAGGAGGAAACTCTTGGACGTGTGACTTGTCTTTGATTCTGCTCAACCACCACAGGAAGTAGCTAGAGTGGCGAAGTGATGGTAGAGGCAGAGATTGAAGCAGATGAAGTCATCATCATCATGAAGCATCAAGGGCCAGAAATCCATCTTGGAGAGCAAGCCAAGGATGGAGAGCTCGGATTGATGAAGAGTGGTGACCAAGAAAGGACTAGAGGTAATTGCATGTTGGGTTTTGCATGGTTATCTCTTCTCTCTCTATGTGGCCGAACCGGTTTTGTTTCTTGAAGAATAAGAAGTTGGCTTAGGTTTTGGCTTCAAGTGTGGAGGCTTCTTTCTTCTATAAAAAGGGAGAATAGCCACTGTTTGGAGCAAGGAGTTAGAAGTAAGCAGTGAGAGTGCAAGGCATAGGATTCTCAGAGCTACCTAAGCTTACAGATTTTCTTCTCCTTCAATGTATTCTGTTTAGTATTTTTCTGTTTAATTTTATCATGTCTTGAGTCTCATGGAAAAAGGCAAACAGTGAGGTTTGTATGAAAAAGCCATAGAGCGGAAAAAGTCAGAGAGTGCAAAATTAAAAGAAAAAGTCATAGATGTCCTTAGAGTTCCTTTGTTCATCTATGTTGTGTTTCATGATTCTGTGGGAATCCCCTTGTAAGTTGGGTTAGCACTTTACAGTCTGTAATCAGGAAGATTATAGTGAAATTCCATCATGGTTGTGATGGAGACTGAATGTAGGCTGCACTGCACTTAGCAGCCGAACCAGGATATATCTGGGTGTAATTTTCTCTCTTCTCTACTCCATTTCTGTTTCTACTGCACAGGGGCTAAAACTGAAAATTATCTAATGCCAAGTGACGAGACAAAAAGAAAAGTCTCGTGCCAACTGACGAGATAAAAATAAAAGTCTCGTGGCTTGGGACGAGACAAAAATCCAGAAGTCTCCTAGAAGTTATTTCAAAGGCCAGCAAGTGTTACAAAGCAAAAAAGGGGGCTAAGATTCAACCCCCCTTCTCTTAGCCACTGAAACCATCAATTGGTATCAGAGCTTGGTCTCAAAGAGATCAAGCTTTGCAGCTTGGAGCAAAGATCCTCATGGCAGAAAATAGTGGCTCAAATGTGGTGTCCTATAATTTGACCGAAGGACAATCAAGCAATAGACCTCCTCTGTTCAATGGGAAAAATTATACCTATTGGAAGGAGAGGATGAAGATATTCGTACAAGCAGTGGATTACAGACTTTGGAAGATCATCCTGGAAGAGCCTCAATATCCAACTGTTACAAGTGCCGAAGGAGTTGTTTCTCTTAAACCTGAAGCAAGTTGGACGGATGAAGATAGAAAAAAGGTGGAGCTCAACGCCAAGGCCATCAATCTGCTCAACTGTGCTATCAGCTTTGAGGAGTACCGACGGGTATCACGTTGCACAACAGCAAAGGAAATCTGGGATAAACTCCTAGTCACTCATGAAGGAACAACCATTGTGAAAAAGACCAGGATTGATATGTTAAACAGAGAATACGAAATGTTTGCAATGAAGGAAGGAGAATCCCTTGATGAGATGTTTGAACGCTTCAACACCATTATTGTTGGCTTGGATGCTATGGGAATCAAGTATCCTGAATCTGTGCTAGTGAGAAGAGTGTTGAGATGTCTCACAAAAGAGTGGAAAACAAAAGCTTTAATTATCTCTGAGAGTAGTGGTCTTGACTCTATGACCTATGATGATTTGAGAGGAAATTTACTTGCTTTTAAAAACACCTACTTAAAAAAAGATTCAAAAAAGAAAGGAATAGCTTTTTCTTCTGTCACTAACCCTCTGGATGATGAATCCAGTGATAACTCATCTGAAAATGAATTTGTGTTGTTTGCAAAAAATTCAGGAAAATGATGAAGCTCAAAGGCAAAGGCAGCAACTCAAGGAAAATGAAGAAAGACCTTAGCAAAGTAACTTGTTACAACTACAAGGAAATGGGGGCATTTCAAATCTGATTGTCCCAAGTTAAAGAAGGAAGAGAAGCCAAAAAGAGGAAAGAAGAAGGGACTGATGGCTTCATGGGAAGATTTGGAAAATGACTCGGATGATGATGATGAGAAATCCAAGACCAAGTCACAACCTTGTCTCATGGCAGATCACATAGATCAGGTAGTCTTTCATAACCCTAACACTGAAGATCTTCATCTTATGATAGACCACCTTTCTAAAAAAATAAGATGTTTTCTGCTGGAAAATCAAGAACTTGAACAACAAATCACCATTCTTAAAGCTGAAAATAGTTTTCTTAAAGAGAAAGTGAGAGAGGCCGAAACTGCTTGTGATCTTGTTGAGGAAAATAAGCAGTTAAGAGCCCAAATTAAGAGCTGTGAAAGTAATCATTCCGTTCTTGCATATGTAGATTGTTTTAAGCAAAATGAAGAGTTGTTTAAAGAGGTTAAAAGGCTTAAGGAAGACTTAGCCAAGTTCACCCAAAGTTCTGAAAATCTGAATCAAATCTTGGCTAGTCAAAAACCTCTTTATGACAAGGCTGGGTTGGGGTTTTATAAATCTGAAAAATCTCATTTTGAAAACATTGCTTTATCTTCAAATGATATAAGGTATCAAGACCCCACCTACTTTAACAAAACAGCAACTCCAAGATTTTGTAGGCTATGCAATCGAAATGGACACTTTCCTATTCAATGCTTCTTTGGTGAAAGAATGATTGGTGATAAAGTTTGTAAAGTTGTTTTTGATTACATGGCTTAGGACATAAGAGATGGTTTAACGTGAAAGGATCCAAGAAAATTTGGATACCTAAGGTCACTTAAGCTTATTTTGTAGGTGTGCCTAGCATCCAAACGGAAAGGAAATATGTGGTATATGGACAGCGGATACTCTAGGCATATGACCAGAAAGAGAACCTTCATAAAGCTTGATGAATATGATGGAGGACTTGTCACTTTGGTAATGATGCGAAAGGAAAAATAGTGGCTATTGGGAAAGTTGGTAAAAACTTTTCTTCTTGTATAAATGATGTTCTTCTTGTGAATGGCTTGAAACATAATTTACTTAGTGTTAGTCAACTGTGTGATTTAGGTTTTGAGGTTATTTTTAGGAAGTTTGTTTGTTTAGTTGTTTGTGAGAAAACAGGGGATATTTTATTTGAAGCTAAAAGATGCAATAATATGTATGGATTGACTCTTGAGGACCTAAAAGAACAAAATGTAACATGCTTTACATCTCTTGAATCTAAAAAGTGGCTATGGCATAGAAAGTTGGGTCATGCAAGCATGTACCAAATTTCTAAGCTAGTTAAGAAAAATCTGGTTAGAGGAATTCCAAACATCAAATTTGATAAGGATCTTACTTGTGATGCTTGCCAATTGGGCAAACAAGTAAAATCCTCTTTTAAACCTAAAGATGGAATCTCAACCAAAAGGCCATTAGAGATGTTACATATTGATCTTTTTGGACCAACAAGAACTCAAAGTTTAGGAGGTAAACACTATGGTCTTGTAGTGGTAGATGATTACTCTAGATTTGGCTGGGTACTTTTCCTTGCTCATAAAAATGATGCTTTCCATGCCTTTTCCACTCTTTGCAAGAAAATTCAAAATGAAAAGAATTTAAAAATTTCTCATTTAAGAAGTGATCATGGAAGAGAATTTGAAAACCAAGATTTTGAAAAATTCTACGATGACTTAGGAATTTCTCATAACTTTTCATGCCCTAGAACCCCCCAACAAAATGGGGTGGTTGAAAGAAGGAATAGAAGCCTTCAAGAAATGACTAGGGCTATGCTTTGTGAGAATGAGATTCCTAAATTTTTATGGGCTGAAGCTGTGAATACAGCTTGTTATATTTTGAATAGGACAATCATTAGAAAAGGGTTAAAGAAAACCCCTTATGAGTTATGGAAAGGAACCCCTCCAAATCTTAAGTACTTTCATGTTTTTGGATGCAAATGCTTTGTACTTAACAATAAAGAAAACCTTGAAAAGTTTGATCCAAAATCTTATGAAGGAATGTTTGTTGGATATTCCACCACAAGCAAGGCCTATAGAGTTTATCTCAAAGAGCATAGAACCATAGAGGAATCCATACATGTTACTTTTTGTGATTCTAACTTAATTCCCAGTACTATGATAGATAATGATTCAGATGGTGAAGAAGCTGGAACAAGTAAAGAAAATCCCAAATCTGTTCAACATGAGGAATCTGTCAGCCCAGTTTTGTCTCATCAGATTGGAGGAGACATTTCCGTTTTGTCTCCTGAGCAGGCACGAGAAACTGAAACAGTGAGACAACCAGAAGTTCATCAAAGCTCAACACCTGTCCGAAATCCTAGAGAATGGAAGTCTATGAGGGGTTATCCTCATGACTTCATCATTGGTGACCCCTCTCAAGGTGTAACAACAAGATCCTCCACCAAAAGGCAAACCGAACCTAGCAACTTTGCTCTCTTGTCACAAATGGAGCCCAACAATGTCAAACAAGCTCTTGAAGATCCATCTTGGGTCAAGGCCATGCAAGAGGAGCTTGCTCAATTTGACAAGAATGAGGTTTGGACACTAGTACCTCATCCGGATGGTAAGAAGGTAACGGGTACTAAGTGGGTTTTTAAAAATAAACTTGGTGAGGATGGACAAGTTGTTCGTAACAAGGCTAGATTAGTGGCCCAAGGTTACGATCAAGAAGAAGGTATAGATTTTGATGAGTCTTTTGCTCTGGTAGCTAGAATGGAAGCAATTAGGCTGCTTCTTGCCTATGCTGCCCATAAGGGATTCAAAATGTTTCAAATGGATGTTAAATGTGCTTTCCTTAATGGCTTTATTGATAGAGAAGTGTATGTGGCTCAACCCCCGGGTTTTGAGGATAAAGAGTTTCCAAATCATGTTTTCAAACTAACTAAGGCTCTTTATGGTCTTAGATAAGCTCCAAGGGCTTGGTATGAAAGGCTTAGTGCCTTCTTGTTGGAAAATCAATTTCAAAGGGGTATCTAATGATGATATACTCCTTGTTTAAGTTTATGTTGATGACATTGTATTTGGATCGGCCAATGTATCCTTGTGTGAAGAGTTTGGAAAACTCATGACTAGTGAGTTTGAAATGAGTTTAATGGGAGAGCTAACCTTCTTTCTTGGCCTCCAAATCAAACAAACTCCTAGTGGTACTTTTATTCACCAAGGAAAGTATGCAAAAGAACTTATCAAAAAGTTTGGCCTAGAAAATTCCAAACCAATGGGTACACCAATGCATCCTAATACAAAACTTGAAAAGGATGATGATGGCCAAGATGTGGATGAAACAAGGTATAGAGGAATGATAGGTTCACTCATGTATCTTACCTCCTCTAGACCGGATATTGTTCAAAGTGTGGGTGTATGCTCAAGGTTTCAATCTCACCCAAAAGAATCCCATCTTACGGCTGTTAAACGCATCATTAGATACATTAAGGGAACTTGTGATTATGGCTTGTGGTATCCTAAATCTGATGAATTTTGTGCAGTAGGGTTTTGTGATGCAGATTATGCGGGAGATAGAGTGGATAGACGGAGCACATCGGGCATGTGTTGCTTCCTTGGAAGCTCACTCAACATGTGGTCAAGCAAGAAGCAAGCCACAGTGGCTTTATTCACAGCTGAAGCTGAATACATTTCTGCATCTGCATGTTACTCTCAATTAATTTGGTTAAAAACACAATTGGAAGATTACAAATTAAAAATCAATAGTATTCCCTTATTTTGTGATAACATGAGTGCTATAAACATTTCAAAAAATCTTGTTCTACATTCAAGAACCAAGCACATTGAGATAAAATATCATTTTATTAGAGAGCATGTGCAAAAGGGTACTATTGATATTCAATTTGTAAAATCTGAAGACCAAATTGCTGATATTTTTACAAAACCCCTCTGTGAAGACAGATTCTGTACCTTGAGAAAATGTTTGGGAATGTTTGATTTAAGTTCTATTGATAACTTGTGAATATTTGATTCTGTTCAGTTTTGTCTCGTAGGTTTGGACGAGATAAAAATGAGGACATGATGGAAGAGCTATAATTAAGGGGGAGGCAATGCAAAATTCAATTTTTATGGGCCCCACCTAATAGCTTTTGACCCCACCATGACAGTTTAGTTAGTTTCTAATTTTTTTGAAAAATAAAATCACAATTCCTTAGTTGTCTTATCAAATCTTGTTGGAAGAAGCATGTTGTCAAATCAAATCTTTTCTTCCAACTAATCCCTTGATTCAAGGAAACTCCTTTTCAGTTTTTGAAACCCCCCTTGGTTAATAACCGCGCCATTAATGGTTAATACCTCCCTCCATTATCTCTCTCCACTCCACATTTATTGCACCACTAACCTCCCTCCTCCCTCACTCCGTTTCGGCCTTCCTCACCCTTTCATATTCAACTTCTCTTCTCTCCTAACCATGAAAAAGAAAACTGCTCCCAGGAAAAGTGAAAGGCTCTTATTCTCTCAAAAATAGTCCACTCCACAATCACACACTCACATTCACATTCACTCTACATCATCATCGTCACCCTCACCTCCCTCAAAACAAACAGACACAATGAGAAGAAATGTCATTGCCACAAAAACCTCCTCAAGAAGGAAGAAAGGAATGGCTCCCGTGGAAGAAGAAGAAGAGTCTCATACATCACCTATTCCTCCCCCCCACCATCACCACCGAAAAGATCAACTCCCCATGCATCCGGAAAGAGCTCTCAAAAGGCCAAGGGTTTCGTGCTTCATGAGACCAGAGAACCCACGAACCTTGGTTCAATGGATTTCAAGAACAAGTTTCACAAACCTCACTCACATTTTGATCCTTCAAGGTTCTCTACGTGCGCTTTCTATGAATTTCACAAAGAAGTTTTGGAAAAACGGCATCTGTGCCCCTCTTACTTAGTGAATCTCGAGTCTCTGGCCTCCAAAGGAATCAATCTCCAGCGGTCCAGCCCCTGTTTGATAGTCTCAAATGGTCACCATTGCTCCTTATTCATAAAATGGTGTACCCAGGGTTGGTGAGACAGTTTTATGCGAATCTAAGGTTTATTGATGGCAGCCTTCATTCTTACGTGAAACGGGTTCATATCACCCTGAATTCTGAAACCATTGCTTCTGCCCTTGGATACATTGATGAAGGGCCAAAGGTTTACATGAGTGATAAATGGGATTCACATGTAGGGGTTACATACAAGCAGGTTCTTCATCAAATTTGTGAAAATTTGTCTGGCCTGGATGGAAATGTTCCTACTCACAAGGCTTTGAGTCCAACTAACTCCCTGCTGCACCGCATCATAACTCACATTCTCACTCCTCAAAGTGGTTCTCACAACAGGATAACCGTATCTAACTGTCTCATAATATTTGCTCTTGTTACTTCATCTTCCATTTCATTTAGTTATATTATGATTAGACACATGTGGGAGTCTCTGAAGAGTACAAAAAAGGCTAATCTACCTTATAGAATGTTTCTCACGTGCATTTTTGAGTACTTTAAGATAGATTTAACCAATGAGGATGTAGAGAACAAGGTCTCTATGATCAAAGGAGGCGGGCTGTTAAAAAGGGAAAGAAATCAATGGCTTCTGATGACGACTTTGAGAGCCGCCCAAAATCCTCAAAGACGACCGGTTCCCTCAGAGAAATCCTCACAGAATTCTCCAACATGTCCAAACTCATGGTTCAATTTCACAAGTCTGCTCGCAAACTTGCATATGAAAATGAGTCGGCTTGGAAGAAATGCCAAGAAAGGGTCGGTCTAATGCTTGAAAGCCTTGATGATGAAGTTGGTAGTGATGCAGGAGCTGAGGGATCTGACTTTAATCTTTCTGATGATTAACTTTCTGGTTACTATTTGCTATTGGCACACTTTGGCTCAATTTGTTATTTTGTTAGGTTGCAAACTGATAGTCGTATAACCGTGTGACACTTTGTTAAACACTTTTGGATTATGTTCTGGGTTATATTTTGCATATTATGTTTCCATGTTCAATATTTCTTGCAGGTGCCCCTTGATGCCAAAAGGGGGAGGAAAATAATCCCAAAAATTGAAACTGGAACAGGGGATGAAATTCTTTGAGAAAAGAATTCATGATCACCTATGTTAATGATTGATTGATAATGCATTCGGTTTATGCATTTGGTTTATGTTGGTTGATAATGCATTTGGTATACTATTTTTGATAAATGATAATGCATTTGATTCATATTGATTACTGCCATTGTTTGATGTTTATCTTGGTAAAATGTGTTTACTGTGATAAAATGATTTATGTTTGATTTATTTTTGGCAGTTCCTTTAGTTCTTAATGATGAAAATTGCTGTGTTTGAAAAGATTAAATCATGATTGAAAAATATTTTTTCTACAAAGACTGCTCTGATTTATTGAAAAATATTTTTGAACAGCAAGTCTTTTGCCAAAAACAGATTTTGGTTGATTATGGTGTTGTTTGAGCAGAAAATCAATTTATTGATAACAAATGAGTTTTGATTATCATCCAATTCTGCTCATAAATCAAGCATTCAACATTTTCAAAATTAATATGTTGAATAACATTGTTACTTGAAGCTTGATTAAAATTGTTACAGGTTAGTGCTTCCCTTGGTAAAAACAGCATATATTAAGGGGGAGCCATGTGACAATTAGAAAGGGGGAGAAATTCAAATATTCAAAGGGAGTACTCTATACTCCAATCTTTAGAATTTCTTTCCATTTCAATTTTAATAATGTTTGTCATCAAGGGGGAGATTGATGAGTTTGGAAAACTCTAATTTAATTTTGATGATGAACAAACATTATTGAAATAATTAATTACAAAATTATTAATTTGATTTTCATTTAACATATGTTAATTAATAATTTTGTGATGCAGGTTTCTAATTGGGCCGAAAATAAAATTCTGATACAAGCCCAATTAAATAAAAAATTAAGCTTTGGTTTGATGCTAGAATATATAATGAGTATGGCTGAATTGTTTATTGTGCTAATTGGGCCAGATTGAGTTATTATTATTACTACAAGCCCAAATGAATGCTTTCCTATTTGCTCAATGCATGATCCAAAAATTCATCAGGAAAGCAAATGTTATTTCTGGGCCAGAAATTAAATGTTGTTGCAACTAAGCCCAATTTTACATTTGATAAAAGTTCCTCATGCATGATCCGGAACCAATGGAAAAAGGAAAGCAAAATTGCTTTCAACGGATCCAAGCATTTCACCATGTGATGGATTCCAAAATTCATTACATTGTCATTTATTGCATGGGAACTATGAGAGAGAAAACAAGACACTTGATTTGATTGTAGCACTTATGGCTACACGCTACTCAGTAAGGAAAGAATCATTTCATTTAATCTCATTCTCTTTCCTAATTCAATACTTTTTAAACTTCTCTCTTCTCTCTCTATTTGCTTCTCTTCTTCGGTTATTACATAGGAAACAATGGATGCCATGGAAGCTACATGGAGCTACCGAAGTGAAGGAAGAGCAAGTCTAAAGACCATCACAATGATGGCAAGAAAACATAACAAAACAAAAGTGTGCTGTGGCTGAGATTTTCACCAAATATGGTTAGATTTGGTGAGGTAGTCTCGAGCTCTTCATGCTCAAAAAGGAAGAAGAAGATTCGGCCAGCAAGGAAGAGACTATTGGAGGTGTGACTTGTCTTTGATTCTGCTCAACCACCATAGGAAGTAGTTAGAGTGGCGAAGTGATGGTAGAGGCAGAGATTGAAGCAGATGAAGTCATCATCATCATGAAGCATCAAGGGCCAGAAATCCATCTTGGAGAGCAAGCCAAGGATGGAGAGCTCGGATTGATGAAGAGTGGTGACCAAGAAAGGACTAGAGGTAATTGCATGTTGGGTTTTGCATGGTTATCTCTTCTCTCTCTATGTGGCCGAACTGGTTCTGTTTCTTGAAGAAGAAGAAGTTGGCTTGGATTTTGGCTTCAAGTGTGGAGGCTTCTCTCTTCTATAAAATGGGAGAACAGCCACTGTTTGGAGCAAGGTGTTAGAAGTAAGCAGTGAGAGTGCAAGACACAGGATTCTCAGAGCTACCTAAGCTTACAGATTTTCTTCTCCTTCAATGTATTCTGTTTAGTATTTTTCTTAATTTTTTCATGTCTTGAGTCTCATGGAAAAAGGCAAACAGTGAGGTTTGTATGAAAAAGCCATAGAGTGGAAAAAGGCAGAGAGTGCAAAATTAAAAGAAAAAGCCATAGATGTCCTTAGAGTTCCTTTGTTCATCTATGTTGTGTTTCATGATTCTGTGGGAATCCCCTTGTAAGTTGGGTTAGCACTTTACAGTCTGTAATCAGGAAGATTATAGTGAAATTCCATCATGGTTGTGATGGAGACTGAATGTAGGCTGCACTGCACTTAGCAGCCGAACCAGGATATATCTGGGTGTAATTTTCTCTCTTCTCTACTCCATTTCTGTTTCTACTGCACAGGGGCTAAAACTGAAAATTATCTAATGCCAAGTGACGAGACAAAAAGAAAAGTCTCGTGCCAACTGACGAGATAAAAATAAAAGTCTCGTGGCTTGGGACGAGACAAAAATTCAGAAGTCTCCTAGAAGTTATTTCAAAGGCCAGCAAGTGTTACAAAGCAAAAAAGGGGGCTAAGATTCAACCCCCCCTCCCTTCTCTTAGCCAATGAGTAATAGCTCAAATGGCATAGACTCCCCATACTCAATTAAGAGGTTGCGGGTTCGAGTCTCCTATCTTTCCAAATTTTGCCAATGAGTAATAGCTCAAATGGCATAGTCTCCCCATACTCAATTAAGAGGTTGCGGGTTCGAGTCTCCTATCTTTGGTTAAAAAAAAAACTATATCAAAATTCCTACATTACCCTTTATTCCTTTTTTCCAAACCTAACCCTAATTTTATCCTTACAAACCCTTTCATAACAAACACATACAGCTGCCCTCTCCTAACACACACACATGGCTGAGGATGAAAGAAAGAAAAAGAGAGGAAAAACAGAGAGGGAGAAGAAAGGAAGAAGAGGGGGAAGGAGGATGACGCCTGTGAGGGCTACGCTGCCGTCGCAGCTGGAAGTCGCAGAGAGGCACGAGGAAAGAGAGTGATGCGCACGAGAGAGAGAGAGAGAGAGAGAGAGAGAGCGACGGCTTAAGACAGAGAGGGAGACCACAACAGAAAAGGGGGAGGAAGAGTTGCCTCTGTCGCCATCGAGTCATCGCCGTCGTCACTGTCACCAAGGAGCCCAGAGAGAGACTTCGAGAAAGGGGCAGGAGAACGCAACAGATCTCATCGGTGGGAAGGGAGGTGATGGTGGTAGGTGTTGTCGCCGCCGCTGCCATTGATCGAGACCGTTGCCATCCCGCTTGAGGTCATCGTCGTCGCCAAACAGGGCAAAGAAGGAGGGCGCGAATGGGAGAGAGAAAGGGCAGCTCTACTGGAGCTCGTCACAGAAATGCTGTTGCATTCCACCACCGCGACACAGAGCCGGCCTTCTGTTCTTCCACTTTCATTGTAATTGCCTGCGTTTTAGGTGGAAGAGGTCATACCAGAGACGGGATTGTCCTGCTCTGCTTCTGCTTTTAGTCTTCTATTGGTTGTCAGAGTCTCTAGGGCCATGAATGTTGCCGCCGGAGTCGTCGAAATTGTTGCCGCCAAGAGCCACCACTGCTATACCTTTACATTGGTAAAACAAACCCCATTCTTCTTGTACTTGACATCTCTTTCTATTCCTGTTCCACTTTTATCTACTTTATTGTCTCGCTCCATTTTTGTGCCCTTTTGCTTGATTAATTTGCTTTTGCTGTTGTTCGTTAAGGGCTAGAAGTGGTAGTGATGCTGCTGGTGTTGTCGAGATTACATCCGCGATGTAGTCGTTACTGTTGTTTGAATTGAAGTTGTTGCGGTCCAAATTCTGCGTCCTTTTGTTCCATTTTGTTCCAACATTTCTCACATTTTAATTCGGCACTCCGGATTTGGTCTCTTCGGGTCCTTAGGACCAAGTTGTGAGTAGACTTTACATTTATAATTGTTTTATTGTGCATCAATAATTATTTTGACCTATAACTAGTATGATCTTTGAATTATACTCGCTATATTTACCTTGAATGATTTTAAATTGATTAGTATAATTGATTTATTTAAATAATTCGTTCTTATGAAGTTTATACTTTTGGAACTATATATGAGACTATATATATTTTTGAGGAAGTTTTGTATTGTTCTAAAATGTTTGATTTTACTTGAAAATCTGTTTTTGAAGCATTGAAGTATTTGTTAGTACTCACTTACTTTAAAGATTGTGAAATATGTTTGAAATTTCTTATGATTAAAAAAGTATGATGGGAAAGATTTCTGATGAGAAAGTATAATATGATTTGATCTGATTCGATACCTTATATATTTGAAAGATCAAGGATTTGTTGTATTTGCAATTATATGTTTTAAATTGGTTTGGGAGGCTCGTATTAGAAAACCGTAGTTCACGGCGGTTATGACGTTAACTTAGATGCATCTTAACTCAGACCCCAGCTAGCAGGGGTGTTGCTAGCCTAACGTATAGGCCACACGCTAGATCTGTTATTCTGTTAGCACACACGAGAGGAAAGGGCTACCCTTAGAGGTAGAGCCGCGCTAGTGTGGACTTTTGATTTGATTTCTGTATGAGAATTCCCTTATTGATTCATTTATTATTATTATCAACTATCATTTTCTAATTAAAATTACTTTGATAATAATGTTTATATGGTCTCATGTGGATTATAGATGTATTGTTTAGTCACTGAGTTGCAAAACTCATTCCTTTTTCTAAAAATATTTTTCAGGAATAAATGCTTGACTATGTGAGACTTTCTAATCAAGAGTCACGATCTGCAATGAGTACCTTTTTTTTTTGTGAATTCCTAGATGTATATGCTCCATATATCACAGGCAAGATCCAACCATTCTCAATTATTTTAATTTTTGTTAAATATCTATAACTATTTATTTTAGAACTTATAAAATATTTGTAATTTTCTTAATCAACTTATATTTGAGTTTGTTAGGCTTGCTAGGGGATTATTTTCCTAAGCGCTAGTTATGGCTCATTTTGGGCCGTGACAAAGTGGTATCAGAGTTTAGGTTTAATCTGTGTAATATGGAGCAAGTGTCCTATGGTAGGATCACAATTCTATAAATAGAAGCGCGCCTATTTGTACAAATTGTGGCACTATCAAAGGCCTATAGGAATTTTCTCTTTATCCTCTATGTCATTATTGTCTTCTGATTATTGTGATCATGCGTCTTCTGCCGTTTCTTACTACTCCTGTCCTTTTGTATCCAATCTCGACTTATCCTTTGATAAACTTTTTCGAACGTGTTTTTGCAATGGTTTCAGCTTTGGTTCTGGTTCGTGATTTCTGTTGTAGCTAGTTCTAATTTTACCCGATTTTGCGGATGTAGCCTTAATCTTTTCGTCTTCGTGTTTTCAATGATTTCTGATGTCAAGATATCATGCATTATTTAGAAGATTCGTCGATATTTGCGATAAATTGCTATCTAATTTCCTTATAGAACGGTATTTGAATTTATGAATTGCATGAATTTGCTGAGTTACTGATTGAAATGCTTTGTTTTGAATTTGATAAGTTATATTGGAGTTTTTCTTCTTATGTTGATAATCTTCGAAGTTATAACATAATTTTGATTTACTTTTGATTCTTTCTTTTAATTTAAAAATCTTAAAAAAATGTTATTTAGTTGCTTAAGGAGAAAGACTATGTGATGAAACCTATGAATGGAGTGTTATTATTGTTTGTTGGATTGGTGATTTTTGCTACTTAAGTATAGTGAACTATTTGGTGATCAGTTAGCTGGATATATAGAAGGTCTTTTCCAATCCAAAAATTTGGTTGTGCTTTTTGATTTAATAATATGATATGTAAAATCTGATGTGAATCTAGAACTTGCATTGATGTTGAAAAATTTACAAAGTGATTGATTTGAACTTGCAAATATTATGGAATAAAATATGAAAGTGTATTATTGATAATGTCAGATTCAAAAAATAAATAAATAAATAAATTTGGTAGTTATTTATGTTGGAGCATTATGAAAAATATGCATTAAACAAATACTACATGACATGTGAAGGAATTTTTTTAGCATCGTACACAATAAATTATAACAAAAGTATTCCAAAGCAAGTAATGTGAAATCATCTAATTGAACTTGTGAAGTCAATTTTCTTTAGCTAGAAAATTTTTATTTGTGCTAGATGATTCTAGAATAAGAAGTAAGATAATTGGATTTGACATCTTAAAACTTCTTATACTAGCACGGAGTTAAGGAAAATAAAATGCTGATGACAACTAGAAAGATGTACTCTGTGATGCAAATTATTTGGCTTGATGAACCTTATTATTTGTCTTGTAAAGATTGTTGATTCTTGTTTTTTTTGCAAACAATTTGTTCTGCCAAAAGTATAGAGAATCTCACTATAAGAAAATTTACTGTGTTAATTTATGTTTGCCTATAGTAATAATATTGGTTTTTGGCATTAGAATTTTCCTTCCTTGTCATATAAGATAATCTTTGGTATATTGTAACTACTGACTCACATATAAAGAAAGTTTACCGCAGCTATTGTCTTCTCTATTTTCAACATGGTTTTTAAAAGGCTCATATCTCTTTTAGTGTTTCTTTTTTTTCATCTGACGTTTGCGAAGTTTTGTTCTTGTTTTGGGGGAAAAAAAAAGAATAGTCAAATATACGGCTACTTCTCATGTTTATAGATTTAAAGTTAAAATGATTATCTTATTGGTCAACATATTGTGGCAATCATAAAATGATATGTGTTTCATTTTTGCTAATGATTCTATTCTCCTTTCAGTTAACTATTTATGAAGGTGAATTCTTTTTTTGGTATTTTATTTTTACAAACAATATGATCCCATACCAAGTTTTTGAAATTCTTAAATTTTTTTGCTACGTGCTTGGATTATATTAAAAGCAAAAAAAAAAAAAGTAGTTATTATAACTGATCTTAATGTGTTAATTGCTAGAACTTTAAATTTTAATTTTATTATTATCATTATTTTATATGTGAATTTATTTATAACTTCATACTAAGTCTAAGTCTAGCTGCATGATGATAGGAAATCATTTGATTGTATTTTTCAATAGTGACCATAATGAGTTAAATACCTAAATGTATATGTATATGTAAATTTTGGCATAAAGGACAACAAGAAAATTAATTACATTTTTGCCATATTTCACATAAGTACATAACTTATCTACTATTAGAGTCGGGGGATATCAAATTTTATATTTGCATAATTATTTAATGTCCGAGGTTACGATAATAAGACCAAAGGCACTTATGGAAACATATTGATTTTTGTGGCAGTTACTGGTCTCGATTTTTATGACTGTTAAGTTGTCTATTCCAGTATGTATTGTCATAATTTTTAATATATGTTCTGCTTTGTTTTCTCTGTTATTGCTCGTCTTTTCACTTATGCATATCCTTGCTTGATTGTGCACCTAGTTCTTTAAAAAAAAAATTTTGCCCCTAATCCCTATTAATCTTAACTTCATGACCTTGCATTTTTTTTTTACTTGAATTTCTTTGACGAGATAGCATTTATGCAATTGTCATTCCTTTTGAAATGTTTGTCTCATATCTTTTCTTTGAGAAGGTGGAATGTTTCTCTCTTACTTTCATCCATTGTTGATGGATGTCCTATTTGAATATATTCCTAATCTTCCTCTTAAATCCTGGTGAACATTGCTATTGACATTAGTTGCCACCTTGTACTTCTTTGATCCAGTTTGAAACTTGTTTTGACCTAATACACCATCTTTTCTTTGATTGTTCCTTTTGAAGATTCCTTGATTTAGTTTTCCTTTCTTAAAATGTGATTTGACACCCTTTCTGGAACACTTGATTGTTTCTGTGCATCATTGGTTAATTGTGATCTTAAGTAACCTTTCATGTTCTTGCGAACACCATCTGTGATGTTTGCTCTTCTCTTCCTAAGTTTTATATCCTTTTGAGTAAACTCGAGCTTATTTCAATGTTATGTGCGACTCTTAGAAATAGCAAGCGATCCGTTAGTTTTTTTTTGGACATAACTTATCGATGCTGAAGTTTAGAAAATTGTAATTATAAGGCTTGACATGAGATCGGTTGCTATCATAGATATGAACAACAGAACCAAGGAGATTACGAAGTAAGAGTGTATTTTGAGGAGATTGACGAACGAAGTGAAAAGCATTATATGTGTTTGTCTTATCAAAAGAACAAGAGTGTGCGTCAATGTTAACATCTTTTTAATACAACCCTATCTTGTAACTTTTGCACCCCCCATTATACTTCTTTCTCATGTTTAATAAAGGGCTAGAACCATGTAACCTTTTCGCAATATATATATATATATATATAAATTTTCGAGGGCGAAAATTTTTGTAAGAGGGGTGGAATGTAACGTCCCAAATTTCTCTTTGAAACATTTTACATTTGATTTATTTTATTACTATCCTACTCTCTAACTATATCAAAATTCCTACATTACCCTTTATTCCCTTTTCCTAAACCTAACCGTAATTTTATCCATACAAACCCTTTCATAACAAACACACACAGCTGCCCTCTCCTAACACACACACATGGTTGAGGATGAAAGAAAGAAAAAGAGAGGGAAAACGGAGAGGGAGAAGAAAGCAAGAAGAGGGGGATGGAGGATGACGCCGGTGAGGGCCACGCTGCCGTCGCAGTTGGAAGTCGCAACTGGAAGTCGCAGAGAGGCATGATGAAAGAGAGTGATGCGCATGAGAGAGAGAGAGAGTGAGAGAGAGAGAGAGAGAGAGAGAGAGAGCTTAAGACAGAGAGGGAGACCACAACAGAAAAGGGGGAGGAAGAGTTGCCTCTGCCGCCATCGAGTCGTCGCCGTCATCGCTGTCACCAAGGAGCCCAGAGAGAGACTTCGAGAAAGGGGCAGGAGAACGCAACAGATCTCATCGGTGGGAAGGGAGGTGATGGTGGTAGGTGTTGTCGCCGCCGCTGCCGTTGATCGAGACCGTCGCCATCCCGCTTGAGGTCATCGTCGTCACCAAACAGAGCAGAGAAGGAGGGCGCGAACGGGAGAAAGAAAGGGCAGCTCTACTGGAGCTCGTCACAGAAATGCTATTGCATTCTACCACCGCGACACAGAGCCGGCCTTCTGTTCTTCCACTTTCATTGTGATTGCCTGCGTTGTAGGTGGAAGAGGTCATACTAGAGACGGGATTGTCCTGCTCTACTTCTGCTTTTAGTCTTCCATTCATTGTCAGAGTCTCTAGGGCCATGAATGTTGCCGCCGGAGTCGTCGGAATTGTTGCCACCAAGAGCCACCACTGCTATACCTTTACATTGGTAAAACAAACCCCGTTCTTCTTGTACATGACATCTCTTTCAATTCTTGTTCCGCTTTTATCTACTTTACTGTCTTTACTTATCTTTCAATTCCTGTTCCGCTTTTATCTACTTTACTGTCTCACTCCATTTTTGCGCCCTTTTGCTTGATTAATTTGCTTTTGCTATTGTTCATTACGGGCTAGAAGTGGTAGCGATGCTACTGGTGTTGTCAAGATTACATCCGCGATGTAGTCGTTGCTGCTGTTTGAATTGAAGTTGCTGCGGTCCAAATTCTAGGGGTGAGCACGAGTCGGTTTGGTTCGGATTCAAGGTAAAATTAGAACCGAATCGATCAAAAAGTAATTTGTTTGGTTTGGTTCGAATTTGCATTTTTTTATGCTTGTACCCGAACCAAACCAAACCGATTAAGAGTGGGTTGGTTCAGTTCGGGTAGCGGGTACCCGATGAATTTGAAATTCATAAAAAAAATAAATTGGCAAATTTTTATGTTAAAAATTCAACAAACACAATAAACATGTCACATCAACAAAAATAATGCAAACATATTAGACACCAAATACATTAAAAACTAAACTCATCAAAATCCAAACATAGTAATAGTGAATAACCTTGTCTAATGAAAATATAAAAGTGCAATAGAAATATTAGAAGTTAAATACAAAAGCCTAGTGAATAATCTTTGAAAAAAGCTAAAACCAAAACACAATAAAATCTTAACATTAGAAGCTCAATACAAAAGTGCAATAGAAATATTTGTCTAGTTTTCAAAGTCTTCACTCCATAATTCTTCACTCCATCGACCAAGCATATTCAAGAGAGGAGTTGTGACCTTCAAAAAGTCAGCATATAATTAACTAATGTCAATATATAAAATTGATTAATTAAAAGTAATTCAACAAATAACAGTAATTAAAAATGTTAACCTTAAATATATATATATATATATATATATATATATATATATATATATATATATATATATATATATATATATATATATATATAGACATCGGTTTAAATTAATCAAATCAACTCAATTAACAAGATAAAATCACATATTAGTGAAATTGCATGATAGATAAAAAACTCTAAGGGTTTGGTCTCTGTTATAAATATCTGCTACCATGGATTATAATAGTAACTGCATAGCAATTAGCATAATATTTTTGAAGTTAAAAATCAAAATTAGCTTATAGAAGATCCCCAGTTCAAAATCAAATCTAGCTTTTATATAAGAGCAAGATTCTATTAATATTTAAAAAATTGAACAGCACGATTGTTTCAGAGTGATCAAGATTGCTTTATTCAACAACAACTAAGAATGTATAATTTCAAAAATTGAATAGAAAATAAAACAATTAATAGTTTAACATATAACATATAACATTTCCCAAAAATTAAAGACTAACCTAAACGAGTGACCAGAGAAGACGACGCTGGAGCCTGGAGGAAGCTGGCTGCTGGAGAGGGAACGACTGACTGGAGATGAAGCTGGCTGCTGGAGAGGGAACCGCGAACAACGATGCTGATAGAGATACCGACTGAGACGCCAACAACCGAGAGAAAGTTGGTTGCTGCATCGCTGCCGCTACGAGGAAGATGATACACCAGATGGTCCCACGGATGAGGTGGAGAAGACGATGCGCCTGACGCCTAATGGAGAAGACGATGAAGATTGGAGAAGCTGGTTGCGTGGTAGGAGGAAGCTCTGCGCCTCTACCTCTGCTAGGGTTTCGCCATGGTTTGGTTGCGCCGTTAGTGAGAATGAGATAGTATTAGGGTTATCAGGTTATGTGTTTTCAAAGTCATATATATATATATATATATATATATATATATATATATATATATATATATATATATATATATATATTATTTAATTAAATATGATTGGGTATACGGGTCGGTTCGGGTTCTGCGCCCCCAAAACCGATACCCGAACCAATCATCAGCAAATGTCATCGGTTCGGTTCGAGTTGGACCCGATTACCCGTCGGTTTCTGAACCAATTTAATTGGTTCGGTTTGGGTCTGGGTGGGTAATCGGGTACCCGCTACCCGTGCTCACCCCTACCAAATTCTGCGTCCTTTTGTTCCATTCTATTCCAACATTTCTCACATTTTAATTCGGCACTCCGAGTTTGGTCTCTTCGGGTCCTTAGGACTAAGTTGTGAGTAGACTTTACATTTATAATTGTTTGATTGTGCATCAATAATTATTTTGACCTATAACTAGTATGATCTTTGAATTATACTCACTATATTTGCCTTGAATGGTTCTAAATTGATTAGTATAATTGATTTATTTAAATAATTCGTTCTTATGAAGTTTATACTTTTGGAAATATATATGAGACTATATATATTTTTGAGAAAGTTTTGTATTATTCTAAAATGTTTGATTTTACTTGAAAATCTGTTTTTGAACCATTGAAATATTTGTTAGTACTCACTTACTTTAAAGATTGTGAAATATTTTTGAAATTTCTTATGATTGAAAAGTATGATGGGAAAGATTTTTGATGAGAAAGTATCATATGATTTGATCTGATTCGATACCTTATATATTTGAAAGATCAAGAATTTGTTGTATTTGCAATTATATATTTTGAATTGGTTTGGGAGGCTCGTATTAGAAAACCGTAATTAACGGCGGTTATGACGTTAACTTAGATGCATCTAACTCAGACCCTAACTAGCAGGGATGTTGCTAGCCTAACGTGTAGGCCACACACTAGATCTGTTATTCTGTTAGGACATACGAGAGGAAAGGGGTACCCTTAGAGGTGGAGCCGCCCAAGTGTGGACTCTTTGATTTGATTTCTGAAATCAAATCAAAGAGTCCACACTTGGGCGGCTCCACCTCTAAGGGTACCCCTTTCCTCTCGTATGTCCTAACAGAATAACAGATCTAGTGTGTGGCCTATACGTTAGGCTAGCAACGCCTCTGCTAGCTGAGGTCTGAGGCAGATGCATCTAGATTAACGTCATAACCGCCGTTAATTACGGTTTTCTAATACGAGTCTCCCAAACCAATTCAAAATATAATTTTGAATATAATCAATTCTTCAGTCTTTCAAACATATGAGGTATCAAATCAAATCAAATAATACTTTCTCATCTAATCTTTTCCAATCATATTTTCTCAATTTCAAAGCATTTCAAATATATTTCACAATTTTAAAATAAGTGAGTACCAACAAATACTTCAATGTTTCCAAAATACATATTCAAGTAGAATCAAAAGCTTTAAAATAATATAAAACTTCTTCAAACATACATATAGTCTCATAAAAACACATAGTCTCATGTGCATATTAAAATGAACTTAACAAAGATAAATATTTAATTCTAATAAATCGTTTATTCAATCTAATTAAAAATCCTTCGATAATAATATTTGTAAGTATAATTATAAGTTTCAAGCAACATATATCAAAATAATTATAGATGCAAAACCAACCAATTATAAATGTAAAGCCTACTCACAAATTGGTCCCAAGGGATCGAAGAGACCAAACCCGGAGTTCCAAGATAAAAGGTGAAGAAGGTTGAAGTAGAATGGAATGAAAGAGCACGAAATTTGAAGCGGGACAGCAGAAAGTTGCGGCTGCAACAACATAAGCTTCATTCCTACCAATATACACACAAATCAGTGGAGTAATGACAGCATCATTACTGGCAGCCCTAGTAGCAACAGCATGGGACAACCACAGTAAAAATAGCAGCGAATCCAACAAGAGCAAAGGCAAAAAGGGAATCAAGACAGGACAGAGTCAATAATAGAGCTTTACGGCAAGACAAGGCAGATCAAGATTAGTCTTACCAAAGGAAACAACGGGATGGAGCATGAGCAGCTCAGATGATCCTCTCCAGCGTCAACGGTAAAGGACACAGCAGAACAACGGTGGTGGCAGTTCCTCTCCTCTAGCAGTGACTCCTGCAGCAACACCACAAACTTTGACGAACAGCAGAGAGGCAGGGCTCAGCTCCCAGCAAAGCAGAGCAAGGGCAGAATGCGAAGCAGGCGCAGGGGATCTAGCAGCCTCAATGGCGAGCTCCGACAGTGGCATTTGCTAGGCGATGACAGCAGTACAGCTCCATTCTTCTCTGTCGCAGTGTCTCGTTCTCTCTCTCGTGCGCGGGCTCCTCTTCTGTCTCTCTTTCTCCTCTGTGACAATGACACGACGACGATGGCAATGGCGGCAGCAGGACCAAGCCTTGTCTCTCTCTTCCCTCCCCTCTTCTCTTCTTCCCATCTTCTTCCGTTTCCCCCTCTTCCTTTGTTTCTTTCTCTCCTTTCTTTCTTTCCTTGTGGTTTCAGATTGAGAGAGATTGAGAGAGAGTGTGAGTGAGAAGTGTTAGTGCATATGTGTGAGAAGTGAGAGTGAGTGGGTATTTAAAATTAGGGTTAGGTGAAAAAAAAAGAAGTAAGGAAATTTTAGGAATTTTAATAAAATTAGATAGTAGAGTAGTAATTAAAAACTAAATATATTTCAATAAAATTATTATAAAAATATTATTTATTTATTAATTTGCTAATTAGTTTTTTTAATAAGTACTTTAACATTAAATTAGAGATAATTCAATTAAATTCTTTTTTTTTAAAGTTCATAAGATTAAAGCATTAAATTTCAAATCTCAATTATTCAAAATAAATAATCAAATTTTTATTATTTTCAAATTATTAAAATTTTTAAATATTAAATAAAAAAATATCCAATAATAATGAATATTATATATAAGGTCCTAATAAATTTTTTAAATTCAAAGTATCATAAAATTTAATTTAATACTATTAATAAAAAAATTTTCAGAAAATAAAATCCTAAACAAAGATAATGAATCATAAATAAATCATTATTTAGTTTGCAAAAATTCGGGTGTTATATTCTACCCTCCTTACAAAAATTTTCGTCCTCGAAAATTTACATAATTTGCAAAAAGTTACACAATTTTTTTTTGGCCATATAATAAACATGAGAAAGAAGTATAAGGTAGTGCCAAGGTTATAAAATAGGTTTGTGTTAAAAATGCGCGGTTAACATTCACACACACTCTTGTTCCCTTGATAAGACAAACACATATAGCGCTCTTCCACTTGTACCAATATCTCCTTAACTTTCTCCTCAGATCACTCCCACTTCATAATCTCTTTATTCTGTTGCACATAAGTCATATATCCATGGTAGCAACTGGTCTCAGATCAAGACTTGGAACTTCAACTTTCCAAACTTCAGCATAACTTATCTTCACAACTCCTTGTAACGTTGCACACTTACAAGTTTCACCTTCCGCGTTCACAATTCGTGTTCTATAGAACTAACGTATCACTGGCTATATCTAGGAATCGCATGTGACATCGAAACAAGTTCGAATTTACTCAATGGGATACAAAACTTAGGAAGAGAAGAACAAACATCACGGACGATGTTCGCAGGAATTCAGAAGGGTGTTTAGGATCGCAACTAAGCAATAATGTACAAAAACAATGAAGTCTTCTAGAAAGAAAGTCAATTCGCATTTTAAGAAAGAAATCTGAATCAAGAAACTTTGATAAGAACAATAAAAGGAAAGATAGAGTATTAAGTCGAAAAAGTTCAAACTGAATAAAAGAGGTACAAAGCTCACAAGAATTGATCACTAAAGTCAATGGCAATATTCACAAAGATTTAAGAGAATGATTAGGAACACAATCAAATAGGCCATTCATTAACAATGGATAAAACTAAGAGAGTCATTTCACATGCTCAAAGGAAAGATATGAAACGAACATTTCAAAATAAATGAAAAACACATAAATGATATCACGTAAAAAAAAATTAAGTTGAAACAAAGGATACAAAGTTCATAAATTGGTGCTTAATAGCGGTTAGGGGCAAGGGTTTTTGCTCAAGATCTCTGGAGGATACCTAGGTGCACAATTAAACAAGGATATGCATAAAAAAATGGAATGTGGTTAAAAAAGAATCAAGTTGTGTTCGATGAAAAAAAATTGGGGTGAAAGTCTCCTATAAAGTTAATAAAAGAATAGGTGGTGTTAATAATTGGAATTTAACTTTGAACAAAGATTTTTCTTTAATATTTCTACCTAAAAGCATTGTACAACTCCTTTGAGTTAATGAATTGAACCACAAATAAGTAGTTGTAAGTGAATTGTATTCGACTATAAAATGAGTTATATTTTTATGCGTTAAAGTTGAAGAAGGCTGCTGATGGTCAGAATAGAGAATGTGATGCAGCGAATATAGAGGGGCAGAAATACCATTACATTCAGAAGTAATAATAATCAGCAATCTCATATCACATAACAATAGCAAACTAAGGATATAGTTCTCTCTTAGTAGAGTTGAGCAACTCTCATAGTTCTCTCTTTCTTCCCAATATACTAATTATTTCAAATTCTTTCATTTAATGTTCCTACTTGAAGGGAAGAAGGGTTCAAAAATCATAAAGCTTCCTTTCTCAATTAATACCCTTACCAAATAACAAGGATATAACATTCTTTCAAGTATGCGAATCTTTTCCTATAAATCTTTTCTGAATAACATTACCAAATAATTTTTCCTTTGTTTATTGAAAATCAAGTATGAAATTTGGGATTGAATCAGATGCGACAACTACAAACCAAGGTTTAAAAGCAAAAATGACAGATCAGTAATTGAATTCCTCGAAACACCAAATTCCATAACAATAGCAAATAAAGAGCCAAACTGATTCATTCATACTCCTCATCATGTATTATGTTTATGTTTATTGTATTGTCCAGACATATTCCTTCAAATATTGACAATTCTGAATTTTCATAAATGTCCAAATTCAGTACAACAGTTAATCAAAGGAATGCAAGAAATTTAAAGGGAAATAACATAACAATGAAGCAAATGCTTTTACTCAGCACTTTGAAATGTTTTATGTCCAAGATCTAAAATGAACAAAAGATAAATCAAGAACTATAAACAATTACATGCAAGGTAGTGAAAGAACTATTACATTGTGTTTAATGAAGATGGATTAGTGAACCTAAATGGCAAGCAAAAAAAGCAAACTAAGGCCTATCTTGTTATCTCCGTTCATTTATCTTTAATTAACTTCAAATGACAAGGAAATTAAGGCTCCATAATGTTAATTAGTTCACCTTTACAAAAAGTAACAAGGTTTAATCATACACAGGCAAATTAAGACTCTATAAATCAAGCTTAATCACACACTGTATTTTCACCTTTTTCACCTCATAAAGAGGAAAAACACCTGAACTAATATAAAAAGATAGAAATATGAAAATTGAACTAATCTATATTGTGAACAGAACAAGTAATCAATATTCAATATTCAATAATCAATTAATCAAAAATCAAGATGTCAAGAGAAGCATTCAAATTAGAAGAGAGACATTACATAGCTACAGCGACGGTGGAGAGAGAAGACGTAGTAGCACGATTAGATCGAGATATGCATAAGATGTAGGAGATGAAGCAAAAGAATCAAATCACATTTCGAGAAGAATTAAAACAAGGAGCTCCCAATATGAAAGATAAAAGAATGAATGATATGTCAAATCATGCGGAACGATCAAAACGCATACTTCAACACAAACTAACCTGAGAAGAACACCTAGTGTTCCCAAACTTAACGATTACCATTACTAAAAATAAAGGAAAGGAGGAGTTTAGAAGAACTATTCCTCGTATGTTATAATTTTTTAGCCTTGTATGCATCATGCCCAACAACCACACCACAAGATGTGACAACACTAGATATTTTACCTCACGATACACGATTTATAATAATTAGTTGAAAGTAATAAAGGAAAAACTCTTGTAAAAAAATTGTTTAACTTTAAGGAATTAGATAGTAATTCACAGCAAACACAGATCGAACCTTCGTAATTCCTAAAATACTGACATCAGAGATCATAGAAAACAACACGAAGATGAAGAAGATTAAAGAATACATTTGCCGAAAATCGGGGAAGATTAAACTAGCTACGAGAGAAATCGTGAACCAGAACCCAAACTGAAACCATTACAAAAACATGTTCAAGAAAATCTACCAAAGGATAAGTTAAGATTGGGTACAAGAAAAAGGACAGGAGTAGTAAGAAGCGGCAAAGGACGCATGATCACAATAATCAGAAGAGACAATGACACAGAGGACAAAGATGACATTCCTATAGGCCTTTGATAGTGCCACAATTTGTACAAATAGGCGCGCTTCTATTTATACAATTGTGATCCTACCACAGGACACTTGCTCCATATTACACAAATTAAACCTAAGCTCTGATACCATTTTGTCACAACCCACAATGAGCCATGACTGGCGCTCAAGGAAAAAGTCCCTAGCAAGCCTAACAAATTCAAATATAAGATAAATAAAAAGTTACAAATATTTTTGATAAATTTATAGTTTCTAGAATGAATAATTACACATTTTTAACAAAAATAAATAAATAAATAAATACATAAATATAGATGGATCCTGCCTGTGACATATAGAGCAGATACCGTCTAAGAACTCAACAAAGAATAGATACCCATTGCAGTTCATTCCTCTTGAATAGAAAGGCTCACATAATCAAATATTTATTCCTGAAAAATATTTTTAGATAAACGGAGTGAGTTTTGCAACCCAGTGACTAGATAGTACATCTATAATTGACATGAGACCATATAAACACTATTATAAAAATAACTTTAGTTAGAAAATAATAATTTATATGAATGAGTAAATCAATAAGGGAGTTCTCATACAGAAATCAAATCAAAGAGTCCACACTCGGGCGGCTCCACCTCTAAGGGTAGTCCTTTCCCCCCGTGTGTCTATACGGAATAACAGATCCAACGTGTGGCCTACACGTTAGGCTAGCAATGCCCCTGCTAGTTGATGAGGTCTGAGCCAGATGCATCTAGGTTAACGTCATAACCGCCGTTAATTACGGTTTTCTAATACGAGTCTCCCAAACTAATTCAAAACATATAATTTTGAATATAATCAATTCTTCAGTCTTTCAAACATACGAGGTATCAAATCAAATCAAATCAAATAATACTTTCTCATCTAATCCTTTCCAATCATATTTTCTCAATTTTAAAGCATTTCAAATATAAATTTCACAATTTTAAAATAAGTGAGTACCAACAAATACTTCAATGTTTCAAAAATATATATTCAAGTAGAATCAAAAGCTTTAAAATAATATAAAAGTTCTTCAAACATACATATAGTCTCATAAAAATATATAGTCTCATGTGCATATTAAAATGAACTTAACAAAGATAAATATTTAATTCTAATAAATCGTTTATTCAATCTAATTAAAAATCCTTCGATAATAATATTTGTAAGTATAATTATAAGTTTCAAGCAACATATATCAAAATAATTATAGATGCAATACCAACCAATTATAAATGTAAAACCTACTCACAAATTGGTCCTAAGGGATCGAAGAGACCAAACCCGGAGTTCCAAGATAAAAGGTGAAGAAGGTTGAAGTAGAATGGAATGAAAGAGCACGAAATTTGAAGCGGGACAGCAGAAAATTGCGGCTGCAACAACATAAGCTTCATTCCTACCAATATACACACAAATCAATGGAGTAATGACAGCATCATTTCTGGCAGCCCTAGTAGCAACAGCATGGGATAACCACAGTAAAAATAGCAGCGAATCCAACAAGAGCAAAGGAAAAAAGGGAATCAAGACAGGACAGAGTCAATAATAGAGCTTTACGGCAAGACAAGGCAGATCAAGGTTAGTCTTACCAAAGGAAACAACGGGATGGAGCATGAGCAGCTCCGGTGATCCTCTCTAGCGTCAACGGTAAAGGACACAGCAGAACAACGGTGGTGGCAGTTCCTCTCCTCTAGCAGTGACTCCCGCAGCAGCACCACAAACTTTGACGAACAGCGGAGAGGCAGGGCTCAGCTCCCAGCGAAGCAAAGCAAGGGCAGAACGCGAAGCAGGCGCAGGGGATCTAGCAGCCTCAATGGCGAGCTTCGACGGTGGCAATTGCTAGGCGGTGACAGCGGTACAACTCCATTCTTCTCTGTCGCAGTGTCTTGTTCTCTCTCTCGTGTGCGGGCTCCTCTTCTGTCTTCCTTTCTCATCTGTGACAATGACACGACGGCGATGGCAATGGCAGCAGTAGGACCAAACCTTGTCGTGCGGTCTCTCTCTTCCCTCCCCTCTTCTCTTCTTCCCATCTTCTTTTGTTTCCTCCTCTTCCTCTGTTTCTTTTTGTCTCCTTTCTTTCCTTCCTTGTTGTTTCAGATTGAGAGAGAGTGTGAGTGGGAAGTGTTAGTGCATATGTGTGAGAACTGAGAAGTGAGATTGAGTGGGTATTTAAAATCGGAAAAGCTCTGCATACAAGCCATTAGGGCTTGTATGCTTTACAAGTTCATTAAGCAATAAAACAAAAAAATGCGCTGCTACACATACGTTGTATACACGCGCTATATAAGATCCCGCGTATATCTAACTACCAAATTTAAAAGATTTGTTTCCTTCTTCGTTTTCGTTATTTCGAGATTTGGTTGTTCTTCTTCTCGCGCGTCTTCCCTCCTTCTTCTCCATCGTTCTTTTCCTCTCCTTTTCTCACTGGTATGTTCTTCGTTTACGTTACTTTCCTCTCTCTGTGCAACTCGAGCTTCGTTTTTTATTTTGATTTGTTGTTTTCTGAAATCAAAGTTTGAACTCGTTTTGAAGATAATGGATCATTCAACCTCAGATTGTCAGCTGAATCCAGGCGAAGTGGATTATGAATTTGAATCTAACGAAGTTCTTGAGGTTTGATTTACATAGGATTAGTATGAATTTTCTTGCAGTAATTTGTATAGCATTGTGTAGTTGAAAAATTGTTGAACATCGACTGTGAAACTAACACGTTAACATGAATCTGTCGATTCAATGTATTAGTTTTGATTAATTATCTGGAATTTATAGCAGATGCTCGGGTGTAGATCAGGTCTTTTTTGGGTGTATTTTTGCTAGAAGTGTGGGTGTATTTTACACTTTACTGGTTTTTTGTTATTTTAATTGAGTTGTTGTTGTTCAGGTGTATTATATCAGACATGATTAGGTGTGTTTTTAGTTTTTGACATGGTGTATTCTGCAGCATGTGTATTTACAGTTTATGGCTTTATTGTCATTTTAGTTGAGATGTTGCGGTTCGGGTATATCATATTAGACATGATTGGGTGTATTTGAATCATATTTATGGGTGTATTTGAATCATATCTATGGGTGTATTTACAGTTTTTGACATGGTGTAATGTGCAGCCTCTCTCGGTTGTTGATGACGAGCTTGTTCCGAAGGTTAGAATGACCTTTACCACCCTTAAAGATGCTGGAAAATTTTACAGGAACTACGCCAAGGCTGCAGGTTTCTCTACAAGAGTTCGGAGCACAAATAGGAAGGGAAACGAGATTAAGAATCAACTGATTACATGTAGCAGAGAGGGAAAATGGAAATCTAAAATATCTCCGACCGAGAAGACCAATCCAACAGCCGGTCTAAACTGTCCTGCAAGAATTTATATACACACATTGATGGATGTCGGTGCTTGGATCATTTCAAAGGTTGTGCTGGATCATTCACACCCCTGTTGTCCAAGTAAATCAGAGATGCTCAAACAGCACAGGGAACTAAGCATGTCCATTCGTCGTACAATAGAGAATAACGAGGAGGCCGGTATCAGACCAAGCAAAACCTACTAATCATTTGTTGCGGCTGCCGGGGGTCACCGCGAGTTAAATTTTATCGAAAAGGACGTGAGGAATTACATTACCAGGGAAGTGCGGAATGTTTCCGAACAAGAAGATGCAAAGAAATTCGGGAAATATTTGTTAAGAATGAAAGAGAAGAATCAGAATTTCTTTTTTGAGCTCGAACTCGAGGAGGATCAATCGATTAAGCTGGCTTTTTGGGCCGATGCAAGAAGCAGAGCTGCCTTTGAGTATTTCGGAGACGTCATTTCATTCGACACCACCTACAATACAAACAGGTAACAAACTGCCCCTGTTTATGATGCTAAATTAATGTATTTTTACGAATCCGCAACAGAGGTGTATATTGGCTGTTTCTTTGGGTGTATACAAAACATTTGTTGGGGGTGTACCTAATGATTTTACATTCTGCACCATGGTAATTTGTTTCAGGTATAATTTGGTCTGTGGTTCTTTTGTCGGGGTGAATCACCACGGTCAGTCAACACTTCTCGGATGATCTTTGATGAAAAATGAAGAAATTGAATCATTCAAATGGTTATTTAAATGCTGGCTTCGTTGCATGGGAGGAAACGCTCCGAAAGGGTTTCTCACCGATCAGTGCGCATAAATGAAAAGGGCTTTAGAGGCCTGTATGCCAACAACAATTCACCATTGGTGTATTTGGCACATCATGAAGAAGATTCCAAGCAAATTAAACGGGTACAAGGGACATGCCGATATTGAACAAGAAATGAGCCAAGTTGTTTGGAACTCTCATAGCAAAGACTCATTCGATAGGAATTGGAATGATTTTCTGCTGAATTTTGGTCTTGCGGACAACAAGTGGCTTTCAGGTAATGTCTTTTTAAAATCTGCAGCAGAGGTGTAAATTGCATGTTTGGGTGTATTTATAGTCTGTGTTTGGGTGTATTCTGCAGATCTGTACGAAGACCGTCACATATGGGTTCCTATCTATCTGGATCACCACTTTTGGGCAGGGATGAGAAATACACAAAGGAGCGAGAGAATGCATTCATTTTTTAACAAGTATATCACCCGGAACAGCTCGCTTAT
The DNA here is from genome assembly GCF_059453495.1 of Arachis ipaensis. Taxonomy (NCBI): domain Eukaryota; kingdom Viridiplantae; phylum Streptophyta; class Magnoliopsida; order Fabales; family Fabaceae; genus Arachis; species Arachis ipaensis. The sequence continues at coordinate 120,673,838 of NC_142437.1, read as the reverse complement.
TCAGTTCGTCAAACAATACGATAATTGCCTCGAAAGCAGGGAGCAAGCAGAGAGAGAATCAGATGCTGCAGATTTTCATACGGTCATACCGTGTGCAACCAAATCCTCCATTGAAGCTCAGTTTCAAGATGCGTACACTCATCAAAAGTTTAGGGAAGTCCAAGCGCAATTCAAAGGAAAGGCGAATTGCATCACCAGATTAACGAATTCCGCTCTAGGCTATTCAGTATACGAAGTCGGAGAACAAGTTTCCAGCTCAATATTCAACAAGTTTGTGGTTACTTACGACTCAGTTGCAGCCGAGGTAAAATGCCAATGCTTATTATTCGAGTCGAGAGGGATACTGTGCCGTCACGCACTAAGCGTGTTAAGCTTCGAACAAGTAAGCCAAGTGTCACCTAGATATATACTGGAACGATGGAGCAAGAAGGTAAAGAGGCGACACACACACATCATGAGCAGCCACGACGAGCCACTGATGGAGCCAAGAAGCAAGAGGTTTGACCAATTGGTTTTTCGTTCGCAAAATATTTGCGAATTTGCATCCGAATCGGAGGAGCTGACTGCAATTTTGCACCGTGCGTACGATAACGTCATGGCTGAGATGGAATCTTTCAAAGCCAAAAGGAAGGGGACATCTTCTTTATCTCACGAAGACGCCAACTTGGAATCCGTTAACGAGCTTCAAAGCCCGCCAAGGATTCGAACAAGAGGACGTCCAAAAAATAGGCTAGGTTCAAAGTTGGACAAACAGATCGCAAATGCCACAAAGAAGAAGAAGACGAAAGTTTTAAGCGAGGTAAAAGTAATGTTCTTTAAATTTGTGGCGATTGAGTTTATTTTTCTCATTAATAGTTTAGCTAATATGTGAGTGTTATATTCAGATAAACCTGTTTGATGCTGCATCAGCGGTGCATTCAAATTCCAGCCAATATCAAGGACATGTTATGAATTATCAGTTCAGGGTACCAGCAGCAGGGGATAACTCTTTGGGTGTATAGTTTTACAGAATACGGGTGTAGAAGCACTGTGCTTTTGGGTGTATTTTTGTTAATTCACAATTTACATATAGATACATATATATAATATTTGTGTTTTAGGGTTTACAGGTTAGGGGTAAGGGTTTAGGTTTTAAGTGTCTAGGGTTCAGGGTTTTAGTGTCAAAGCATCAGGGGGGGATAGATTTCAGGGTGTATGTTCAACTTTATTTGGGTGTAAAAATTCGCAGGTTATGGGTGTATATTTGATTTGATGTTTTTCTTCATATTTTAGTACCTGTAATTTATACATTTTAAATACAGCACAGACAGTTTAACAGCACAGACAGTTCATATTTTATGCAATCTTGGGTGTATTATTACACTTGCGTTGGGTGTAAAAGTTTATAATTTGCGTTTATATATGTCTTGATTTTTTCCTTCATATTTTACCACCTGTAATACAGCTTTTGAATACATCACAGACAGTTTAACAGCACAGATAGTTTAAGTATGGAAAAAAATATACATGGAATAGAAGTTGTTGATAAATGGCAAATATTTACAACATTTGTTCAATTTACAAACTACCCAGCAGTTGGATTACGCAGTTTCTATATCAGCAGAATTTATCTGACAAAACGGACTCAATAATACAGAGGATGGCTTCGACAGCCTTATAGCATTACTCTCTCTAATTTCCTGATCCCTCTCTTTATTCATCTCACTGAATAGTATCCGCGAAGCATACTCCACTCTATAGTGGTCCACCTCCTCCTACAATTAAAAAGTATATTCTGTTTAAACAGCAATATTAATTCAGTAAAGTAATACAGAGTTATATAGTTCTAAAGACAGTTACCTGTTTCCAATTATCCCATTCATACTTCCCCTTTTTAATGTTTTCCGGCTCAATTAACTCAAGCCACTTCATAACATAGATAGCGCAGTCATAGCTGAAAACGAAGAAAATAAATAAATTACAAATCTCATTTAGGAAAGTTTAATGTTCAGTGTCACAAATTTATACCTTGATTTTTGGCCTGATATTTTAACATATGATGCTTTAATTTCCTTCTCCTTCTCGTCTTTCTTCAGAGGTTCCCCGCCGACATATGCTCTCAATCTTGAAAATACATATCCCTTAAATACCAAAACAAATCAGTAATACACCCGAATGAATGCACAAGATACACCTAACTGAATGGACAATATACACCCAACACAACTAATGAAATAGACCTATCTATTAAAGTAAAGAAGACAGAGGCAACTTACAGTGAATTTATTAAGCTGCTTTCTCTCATCGCTTGGAGCTTTCTTGTGTAGCGGGTCAAGTATATGAAATCTCCGCTTTGTTGTATCAATCACCTATAACCACCAATGGCCCGAGTAGCAAACAGGTGCAAAAATCTGAAGGATTGCCACATTTCAACAGTGTGTTATTTTATTTGGCATATAAGTAAAGAACAGTACTAACAAATTTAGCAAATGAAAACTTACATATGGATGCGAAGTTAATTTTTTTGCATCTATGAAGGGAATAAAACTCGGGTAGTCTTCCACCCTGAATTCTTTATTGGTTTTAGGTGATATAAATTTCCCATTTGGGTGCTTCGAAAGGGCCATGTTCTGCAATAATTGCGAAACAACAAATAAAATACTGAAAATACACCCAAGTGAATACTTTAAATACACCCAAATGACTATACAACTTACACCCAATCGAACGTAAAAAATACACCCAAATTAGAATAGAAAATACACCCAAAATTCGTAGAAGTAACACTTACCACAATATCGGGGGGGAGACAGTATATTTGTTCTTGAAACCTTTTATCATTTTTTTGGTTGAGGATGAGGTAGATGGCAGATACAATCTAGAAATATATGCCGAAATCAATTTTACATTAATAAATATTGCAGTTGACTTTGGTGTAAAAAACATTAATGTTATTCTAATATTACCTCAGATTCTATATAACTTTTTGCCTGGAGGGATGCAAGGTGCATTCTAATCAAAATGTATTCATCTTGGGCAATCAGAGTGCACATGTGCTCATACTCGTTAGTATCGCCATCTGCGTCTGTCTTCAGTCGCGTCCCCCAGATGTAGCACTTTTGTTTCATATCATCCGTAATCTGATTTATTCCCTCAGGAGTTTCAAACTTCCCAGAACTTTCTCCCCCAGTCTCCCTTTGAATTTGTGGACTTTTATTTTTTTCCTTTGCCGCACTGCTTGCTATTTTTTGGACCAAATCGTCTAATTGTTCTAGCAAATTTGCAGCTTCTGGAGATTTTGCCCTTTCTATCTCCTGCGTTGACGCTCCCTCTTGGCTTGAATCAGTCAATCCAAGGCTGAATGATGGCACTGGATCTGTTTTAGGAACATAGGATGCTGTCCGTGCCATCATCATCAGGGCAGCAGTGTCATCTGCGGCTGGATGACTGTGTCATCATGTATAACGTATTATAAGAATAAGAATATATGGATGATAAGCAAAGATTGATTTTAGTCTGATGAACTTATATTTTAGTTGGAGCTGGGGGAAGCGTGGGTGTGGTTTCTTGAAGTTGTTTGGGGGGTTCAGGAGTGCTGCACAGTTACACAAAATTAATCATGGCGTAAAAAAAACTATTCAGAAACAATATACACCCAAACTGTTAGCAAATATACACCCAAACTCTAAACAAATATACACCCAATACTATTTCTTACGTTTCTTTAGTCCCTTCAATCTGTAGCATAGGGGTTGGTTCAAAATCTATCTCAGGTGTTTCTTGAAGTTCTGGCATAGTGGTTGTTTGGGACGCCGGCACAAAAACTTGAATCGGGACTCTAAACAAGAAGAAAAATGAAAGGTTAACAACGCCTTTGAAAATAATAAGGTTATAAGGTTGAAATATTCTTGAAAAACTTACATTGCAAGCGCATCCGACGGTGTCTATTCCCTCACAACCATCATATTCGAATTAGCCGGCTCACTGGCTGACTGTTGAACCGGACTCAACCTAAAATACACCCAAAGAAAGTTAAAAAATACACCCGATCAATTCAAAAAGAAGACAGGCTTTGTTTTTTGAGAACTTACATACTTGCAGTTTTTGCTTTTTTTTCCTGCCTTTTTTTTCTCGAATAAAATAATAAAGGGCTTTTTTTCTAAAAAAAATATATACAGAATTAGAAGTAGAAGGTAATAGAAGAACAAAAGTAACAGTTATTTGAAAGAGAAATTACATGCTCTCTGACGGCTGGTTTATACTACTCTGTTCTGTGCGTCCTTGAGAGGAAGGATCATCACTTCCCAAGTTCATAGCCGGTATTCTAAATAGATTTCATGTTATTCAGACAAAATAAGATACAGGTATAAAATACACCCAAATGATTGCACAAGATACAACCAACTGAATGCACAATATACACCCAACACAACAAACGAAATATCCCAATAAACAACATACACCCAAGTTGATCAACAAAATACACCCAAATGGTTCCACAAAATACACCCAAATCATGATAACAAGATTTTATTAAATAAAGCTTCTTACGTTTCAGAGGAGACATAGCGACCTTCTGTCGATCGCAGGTCAGCTTCGTTCTCCCTGCGAAACAAGAAACAATTATTAGCAAAGAAAACACACTAAAATCTGAAATAGACACCCCAACAAGACATACCCCTCTGCAGCAGTTTTTTCAACGTTTCCCCTTAGCCATTCATCTAGTTCTTCACTTGATATTTCATATCTCTCACTACATTCATAAAAGAAGATGTTAACAAAAATAATTATGATGATAGACGGTAATATAGCTTACGAGGTACTGTACCCATCAAAGTATTGATCTTCTTCAGGAGATGAATGCTCAACAACAACTTTTTTCTTTTTGGGTTGTGTTCTGGGTGGAAAAAAAAAGTATGAATCAGAAATAAAAAATTAATTTTATCACAGAATATTATCCAAAGAAGTGCTCATTTTTTTGGTGTTGTTTTTGTCTTTTTCTTTTTCTTTTCCTTCTCCACCAGTGATGATTCTTCGCTTCTATAAGTTAATAAGAGACACTTCAGTTAATACACGAAATCTTTATAATGAAGCCAAAAGAAATGAGTAATAATTTCAGAACATTACTCATCACTTGATTCAGATTCAGATTCTGAATCAGAATCGGACTCCTCTTGCCTCTTCTTTCTTTTTCTGGAGTCCATTCTGGAAGGCAAACAATCATTATTTAGAACATACTAAAAATACACCCAAACTGAATATACAATATACACCCAACGCAGCAAACAAAACACACCCAGCTTAATAAACTACATACACCCAAATGGTTCCACAAAATACACTCAACTCGAAAAAGAAATTACACCCAAGTATGGTACTTACTTTTTCCCCTTTTTGCTGGGGTGTTTTCTTGCTGAATCCTCTGAGTCTTCTTGAGTCTCAGACTCAGAGGTAGAACTGTCACTGTCAGTAGTTGTTTTTTCCTCCGAAGACAATGTTGAACTTGCCTTCCTTTTTTTTGTTTTCTTGATTTCTTGTTTTTTTCTGTTTTCTTTATTTTTTTCATTTTCTCTCTTGTTTGCGCCATGTTTACAATCCCCTGAAACATTAGATATTTTAGTTAGCAGCATTCAGATAAATAAATATACACCCAACATATTATGTTCAACTTACCAAAATTTCCTCTATTTCTGCATTCATTCTTTCGACCAACTGCTCCTTACTCCAGTTGGCAATCCATGGTTTTGGTGGTCTTTCAGCCCTCTTCTTGCCTTTGTTTTTTGAAAGATGAAAGTATATTATCATCAGGGCAAAAAGACAGCCATCAATTGCCTTCTTCTTTTTCTTCTTGTAGTCTGTGATGCCCTTGACGATGAAGGTCAAAACATGGCCCCCCAGTTTCGCTCTGAGATGCCGTCCATCTGAAAAATTGGGGCCAGGTGGACAGACGAGATTTTGTTTATTGTCGTTGGCAAAAGGAACGCCATCTGTATATAGAGGATGAAAATTCTCTTGAACATTAGGCGTTCCTCTTCGTTGCCAACGCCGATATCCATCATCTCATCGGTAAGACTTTTGAGGGTCTTACCCTGGAATCTTCTAAAAATTATTTTGTCATCCTCAGAAAGTTTCTTATACTCGACTTTTTGAGGAAACAGATTTCCTACAAAAAGGAAAACAACAAAGTATCAAAGTCGGTTCAAATACACCCAAGCTTCAACCTTAAATACACCCAAGCATCAACTTAATATACACCTATAATTTTGAGCTAGTTACCTGTTGCATTGATGCCAAGCGCATGACCTATCTTTCTTGGGGTTATTTTGAAAGAACCATATCCTGTTTCCAGTCTGTTCTTCCCAAGTTTGAAGTTGTTTGCCAGCTCCCTTAACAGTTGGTGATGCACCCTTAGTGGTGGGATGTGCATCAACCCACCGAATCCTAGATCCCTCACAATCACCTTCTTCTCCTCACTCATGTTTCTGAATTTATCACTTAGGAGATGTGTGGCACACTTAAGGTCTTTTGTTTGGTTTCTTGCTGCCATTTTCTCTGAAATGAAAAATACACCCAAAGACATCAGTAAGATACACCTATATATATGAGTCAAATACACCCAAAGATATCAGTAAGATACACCCATATATATGAGTCAGATACACCCATTGATAACAGTAAGATACACCCATAGATATGATTCAGATACACCCATTGATAACAGTGAGATACACCCATAGATATGATTCAGATAAATCCATATATATCAGTCAGGTATCACTCAAACATGCTTCAATATCAAGCAACATTACAAGGTCAAGCAATATACACCCCCAATCTACGGAATATACCCCCAAAAATCAGTTACCAGAAGATCTAGAACAACAAGAATAACAGGAGAACCTAGAACAACAACGTAGAAGAACAGTGTAACAAAGAAGGAAGAATAATAGTAAACCCTAGAACAACAACGTAGAAGAAAAGTAAAACCTAGTTCGTAATGTAACGCACCTTGAGTATTCTTGCTTTGTTTTCACTGGAGATTCTTGATGGAGATTTTGATGGTGTGTTGATGGAGGTTTCGAAGGTTAGCGACGAGTTCTATATTTTGATTTTCGATTTTCGCTCGAAAATGGAAGGGTTGCTTTGTCTTCGAATTTCTTTGAGAAGTGGAAGAAGTGGAAGAGTCTGCCATTACTCGTAGCGTACGTAACCGTTTCAGTGGCGAGCGCGTGAATGTTACGCTCCATTCAATCTCTCTTCATGCGCGTGAGTTGTATTTGGGCTGGGCCAACTTGCAAACTTGTAAGCTTGTATGTGTAGCAGGCCCGATTTAAAATTAGGGTTAGGTAAAAAAACAAAGAAGTAAGGAAATTTTACGAATTTTAATAAAATTAGATAATAGAATAGTAATTAAAAATTAAATATATTTTAATAAAATTATTATAAAAATATTATTTATTTATTAATTTGCTAATTAATTTTTTTAATAAGTACTTTAACATTAAATTAGAGATAATTCAATTAAATTTTTTTTAAAAGTTCATAAGATTAAAGCATTAAATTTTAAATCTTAATTATTTAAAATAAATAATCAAATTTTTATTATTTTCAAATTATTAAAATTTTTAAATATTAAATAAAAAAATATCCAATAATTATGAATATTATATATAAGGGTCCTATTAAATTTTTTAAATTCAAAATATCATAAAATTTAATTTAATTACTATTAATAAAAATATTTTTGAAAAATAAAATCCTAAACAAAGATAATGAATCATAAATAAATCATTATTTAGTTTGCAAAACTTCGGGTGTTAAAGAAAATTAACCAATCACTATTTAGTAAAATGTTTTAAGAAAACTTCAGTTACAAATATTCAAATTCTACGACTTATACATATTATGACTCTTACTACTATTCATTGTTTAATCTCTCATACTAATTGTCAAAAATTCCTTAAATTTAATATATTTTTATATGTTTTTCATTCTCGTTCATTTATTTTTTTAATTATTTACAAACAAAAAAATCGCAAGAAAAGACAAAGTGTAGTCATTAATGCAAATCCAAAAATGAAAATACAGTTTTGTATAACTCTAATATAAATAATCTATGTCTTTTTTAAAAATAAATAAATTCAAAATCAATTTATAATATATTTTTTAAAATATTTTTAATATAATATTTATTAAAATATACTATATAGTATAAATAATCTACTTCTACACGTATTGCGCAGATCACAAAATGTTATAATTATCATTGATGTGCTTTTTCAACTTTTTCTGAATAAATTTGATTTCAACTCATAGCCACCGGCCAAAATAAAAGTATATTTTGAAGAAAAAAAAATAGTAGAAAAAGTAAGAAACGTGTGAAAGAATGTCATTCAAATATCATCCTATTGGCTATTGGATGCCGTGTGGACCACACATATAATTATGAAAGGACAGAAACTCACCTGCAGTCGCCTGCTTCTAGATGGCTGACACGTATTATTATATGGTTTAAAAAAATCGATTTATTTTATATAAATGGTTTATTTAAAAAAAAGGTTTAAATTGGACCAAACGGTTATTTTTATTCCCTTCTTCGTTTTCACACGTTCGTTCTCTTTCAATCTCTTTTTCAGAACTAATATCAAACTTTCAATTAGGTATTTCTTCTTATTTATATTTCTTAATCAAATTTATTATTTCAAATGTATTTCTTAATTTATGTTTTTATTCATTCCTCTGTGAATGATGAAAATTATTTAATAAATACGTACATATTTATGTCATCACACCATTTTGATATTCAAGATGAAATTGATTGGACATTAGACAACAATTTTAGGAGTTCTACTGTTCACATCTTTGACAGTTTGATGTATAAATTATCTTAGATTATGGTGTTTAATATAATATTTAATACACATTACTCTAACACAATTTATGTATTAATAGATTTAGAAGATTCACGTTTTTGAATTTAATTTAAAAGAATCAAATAAAATTAATCTTTTTCTATTTTATTTAAATAAAAAGCCTAAAAAATATGTGTAGAATGTATTTATCTTTTTTATTTTTTTAAAGAAATAATTGTACTAGCAAATGGAATACGTAGAAAATATTAGCTTTGAAATTTGGTGTTAATGATTTTGTGGGAATCGTGTTTAACATAGTTGGTTAATATGAAGAAAGAAAAAATGAAAATAGAGATTCTTTACAAGTCTAAGGAAGATATCATAAATGCCAAGATAATTCATCGCAATTTCATGTGGTAGAAAACAAAAATGTAGTTCCTGGCACCATAAAAGGACTGTTTGAAAGTTGGACAGGATTTCGCACGGGAAAACAAGAGCAGAGGAAGTGGCTGACGGGGTTCTTTGCAGTGATCTGGAACATCTGGAGGGAACGGAACGATAAAATTTTCAACAATAAAAAAGCAGGTGTTGAGGAAATACAAAGCAGGAGAGTTTTGAGCTACCAAGAATGGACGTCCAGCGATCCTAGTGGGTGTTGAGGGCAGATACATGAGAGTCAAGGAAATAGCTATCTCTCATGTAGGCAGTTTTCTTTGTGTTTAGCTTTCTTTTATTTATTGTTACTGATGCTCCACTTTATTGTGTTGAGCTTTCTTTGTTTCAAAAAAAAAAAGAAAACAAAAATGTAATTATGGTATAATGTGGACTGTTTGATAACATGAGCATAGTTAAAATTTTGGCATGATCTCTTTCATATTTGTTGCATGTCTCTTTAGTTGGTGATGTTATAGTTTATTGTGATGATATGATGGTAGTTTGATTGTATGAGTTAGGTCCTTTTTATTTGGTTGGATTTTTTCTATGGCTATCCTATTCTTGATGGCAATGCCAAAATAAATATTTTCATTAGTTGTTCTTTTCTTGCCTCTATTCTTGGGTTGATTTTATTTTAAAAAATTTTATTAAAAATTATGTTCAATTATTTAAGGAGACCAAATTAATATTTTGATTAGATACTTTTGTTTTATTAAAAATAAATTCTAGTTTTATTAAAAATAAATTCTAGTTGATAAGTAAAAACACAAAAACGTGCATGACAATGAAATTATAATTTCTAGACAAATAAATTATCGTCTTATTATCTTAAAAAAATAATTTATTTATAGAATAATATTGAAAAATCAATAATAATTTGCATGAAAATAATTTATTAGTAAAATAAGAGTTAATTGATTGATTACCATAAAATTTAATTTAACGGTAAATTTGTAATTGAACATATTTTTAAAGTTTAATTTAAAATTTGTTTACAGCTTAATTTAAAAGCAACTGAAAATATAAGTTATAGGAAATAAAACAAAGCTCATCAAGAAGATAGAAACAGAGACACAAAAAAAGGACAGATGATACCATTTATGCTATTTCTATAAAAAAACGTGAATTTTGTTTCTTGTTCAGAATACTAAATGTTACTTTTTCAAACAATTTGTATACATATATTTGACAAAAATTAAATAAATAAAAGTTTCAGATAAATTTAAAGAAAAATTGGTCAATAAGAATGAAGAAGAACATACCAAATTCATAGAATAACACGCAGAAAGAATTAAAATTATTTTAAAGGTAGTTATTTGATCTATTTAAACCGATTTTTTTAAACCATATAGTAACACGTGTCAACCATCCAGAAACAACTTCACCTACAATCGACTGCAGGTGAGTTTCCACCTCAAACATGTGACTTTTTTTTTCCGAGGAAGAGAGACGGAAGCATCATATGAACTTGTCCCAAAGACCAATGAGCATGTGTGAAGTCAATGTCTTTTTGCTACAAGGAAAACAAAATACATAAGCAATTAAGCATCACTTTCTGAACCTGCTGCTACTACTTCCTTTACCTTCATTGCAAACATTCATCCACTACTTTCCTTTGTTTTCTTTCTTCTAATCTTGAGATCAACATGGCTGCAAGATTTGTGGGAGAAGCTTTTCTCAACTCTGCACTTGGCACTATCTACGACATGCTGATTTCACCCTTAATTGTCAACCTCATCCAGAGAAAGAAGCTTAACCGGAAACTGGTTGAGAAGCTGGAGACAGTTCTGAAGGCTGCTCATGCTGTGATCAATGACGCCGAGCGGAGGCAGATCGAGGAGGAGGCTGTGAAGCACTGGCTGGACAGGCTGAAGGATGTTGTGTACGATGCTGAAGACATACTTGATGAAGTCACCACCAAAGCTGCCATTCAAAAGGTTCAAGGTAACTCTCTGTCTCGCAATGTCAATTTGCATGGTGATGATGAGATAGTAACCAAGATAGAAGACATCATTGCTGCATTAGAGTCAATTGTAAATGAGAAAGATGGTCTTGGCTTGAAGGAGATACCGGTGGAGGACATGTCATGGAGGATCCCCTCAACATCTCTGGTTGGTGTGCATCAAATATATGGCAGGGACCAAGACAGGGAGGCCATAGTAAAACTGTTGTTAGATGTTACCAATGACGGTGGAATATCCGTGATTCCTATGGTCGGCATGGGTGGAATAGGAAAGACTACTTTGGCTCAGATGGTTTACAATGATGACCGAGTGAAACAAAAATTTGATGTTAAGGCATGGGTTTGTGATGGGCAAGAAGAATTTGACGTTCTTAAGGTGACAAAGGCTGTGATGGAAGCAACTTCTAGTTCTTGCAACTCAACTGAGTTGAACAAAATTCAGGAGAGTTTGAAGGAAGTCCTAGCAGGGAAGAAGTTGTTGGTTGTTTTGGACGACATGTGGAGTAACAATTATGATGCCTGGATAAGTTTTCTAAAGCCTTTTAAATCTAGTAACGGGGGTGTTAAGATTCTTGTAACAACCCGTCTTGATTCGATTGCTGATATGGTGAAAACTATTCCAGCTTACCATTTGAGTTTGTTGGGTGATGATCACTGCTGGTCAGTGTTTGCAGATCACGCATGTCTTAATTCTGCTGAACCTCATATCCGTTCTGGTTTAGAAGTAGTTGGTCGAAAAATTGTCAAAAAGTGTAATGGGTTAGCTTTGGCTGCTCAAACACTTGGAGGTTTATTAAGAGCAAGAAAAGAAGCAGCGGATTGGGAGTTTATATTGAGGAGTGAAATTTGGGAATTTCCCAAAAAAGATAGTGGGATTCTTCCTGCATTGAGAATAAGTTATCACTACCTCCCTTCATACTTAAAACGTTGCTTTGTATATTGTTCTTTATTCCCAAAAGACTATGAATTCGAAAGAGATGAACTGGTGTTACTGTGGATGGCAGAAGGTCTTTTGCAGCAACCAAATAGTAGTGGAGGTACTTTAGAAGAAGTCGGTTATAAATATTTTAACGATTTGGTTTCGAGATCATTTCTCCAACATTCTGAAACCGATGAAAATTCATTCGTGATGCACGATCTCATGCATGATTTAGCAATATTCTATGGTGGAAAGTTCTTTTGTAGAACCTTAGAACTCAAAACCGCAGACAAGCATGAGGCTTATCCTCGTCATCTTTCTTATAGTCTTAACATCCGTGATTCGCTCTCAAAGTTCTTGGAAGCATGTGATAATTTACAAGATACAAGGACATTGTTGAAAATCAATGCTGGTATCAGGCATGATTCCTCAAAGAAAATCGATCCTTGTCGCTTACTTGCACAATTGAAGCACGTAAGGGTTCTGTCATTTGAATTCTTTCCTCGTGACCATAATTCGTTGCCCGATTCAATAGGTGATTTGATCCATTTGCGTTATTTGGATCTCTCTGATTCACCTATCGTGACATTGCCAGAGTCAATGTGCAAATGTTATAATTTACAAACACTGAAGTTGAGTGATTGTGAAAGACTAGAAAAGCTTCCAAGCAACATGCAGGATCTTGTAAATTTGCTTCATTTGGATCTCTCTTGTACGGCAATTGAGGTATTGCCCGAGTCATTGAGCAAATTGCATAATTTACAAACGTTGAAGTTGAGAGAGTGTGAAAACCTGAAAAAGCTTCCAAGCAAGATGCAAGATCTTATAAATTTGCACCATCTCGATATTGAAGGTACTAAAATAGAAGAGATGCCGAAAGGGATGAGCAAATTAAAAGACCTGCAGATTTTATGTTACTATATTGCCGGCAAGCATGAAGAGAATGGGATAGGGGAATTGGGAGGACTTGTAAATCTTCAAGGGTTATTTCGTCTTAAGAAATTAGAGAATGTGGTTGATAGCAGTGAAGCTTGGAAGGCAAGGATGGTTGATAAGAAATACATCAGTGATCTACGTTTGAAGTGGTCATCAGGTGAAGATAGTGATATTGTTGATTCCCAAATCGAAAAAGATGTGCTTAGCAAATTAGAACCTCACAATGACCTTAAATATCTAACAATAAAGGGTTACAGGGGTACAGTGTTTCCGGATTGGGTAGGGCAGTCTAGGTACCACAACATGACTGAGTTGGAGCTGAATGGATGCAGGAATTGTTTGGTGTTTCCTTCCCTTGGACAGTTACCCTCTCTGGAGACGCTGCTCATTGCAGGGTTTGACAAGGTGAAGATGATTGGTGGCTCATTCTATAAGGCTGATGCAACTCATCAGCATCAGGAGACACCCTTCCGATCCCTTAAATATCTCTCATTCTATCAAATGAGTTGCTGGGAGGAATGGGAGTCATATGAATGTGATGATGATGATGATGCACCATTTCCGAAACTTGAGGAATTCTATATATCGCAGTGTCCTAAGTTAAGAGGAGATTTGCCCACTTTCCTTCCGTCTTTGAAAAAACTTGTCATATCAGGATGCGAGGAGCTTGGTTGTTATGTGCCAAGAGCTCCCATCCTACGCTCATTAAGAATATCTGGCAAACAGGAAGCAAGAACGCGGGACCTACCACTTTCCATGTTGGAGACACTAGTAATTAATGGAGAGCAGCTTGTGAATTCTCTGTTTGAGGCCATGACCCACACCCAACCAACCTCTCTCATAGAGCTACACATCTCAGAGTGCTCATCAGCCATATCATTTCCAGGGGATTCTTTGCCCCCTTCATTGGAAGTGCTATTAATCAACGATTGCAAGAATGTAGAATTCCCAATGCAACACCAACAACATGAGTCACTAATTAGTCTTACAATAAACAACAGCTGTGATTCGCTTACATCCTTCGCATTCCCAGCGTTCCCAAATCTCAAGTATCTCACAATCGCAAGTCGTGAAAATTTGACATCTCTGGAGGTGTCACAGTCACAGTCCCTCAAAGAATTATGGATTGAAAAATGTCCTAAGCTGGAGAACATAACAAGGCTGCCTGCCTCTTTACGGGAGCTCAAGATCTATAGATGTCAGTTGTTGGGTGAAGGCATAGAGAGGAAGGACCCCCACATTTGGCCATCCATTTCCCACATCACCTACATTAAAGTTGATAGTAATCTGATTGACAAAGACTCAACATCTTAAAACAGGTAACTCTTATTGCTATCTCTCTATATCCCAAACCCACTTCATCTTCTCCTACATCATATTCATTCTCCCCTACATGATCTTACTTTTACTTTCCGACTTTAAATTAATAGCTTATCCACTATTCAAGTTGATGGCAGGAGACAGTTTCCATGAGGACTCATCGTCTTAAAACAGGTAAAGCATTGTTTTTTGTCATCTATATTTCATTCTAAACCTTACAAATCCTCATTCTGTGAGCCTTATTTTTCTCTGCTCATTATCTCATTTGGGGAAAATATTACTGACATGCTTTTTACAATGACAACCCTCAGGCCCCAACACATTCATTGAGTTGAGTTCTATATTATAATAATGCAAAACAGGGCATCAAGGTAAAACCTCTTTCACAACATATTACTACCACCATCTATGTTTTGGCTGATGCAGAGATTCCATTTTCAAATGAAGGGGTGTTTTTTTAAGTGTATTTTACTTTTCAATCAGATTATTTTACTGTATAGCTATGTAGCATATTTCCTTTCCAATAAGTGAGCATCTTAAGTTGCATGAAGAACCAAGATAATTTAATTTTAGCACAAAATATAATAAATTTATCTTCAAATGCATGCATTTTATGGTGCTATGTAGTTACTGATAAAGATTTGGCTTGAATTATCATGTGGTCAGGTCAAAGAATACCAAGCAATGATTCATCAAGATATGTCAAGGGTGAAATACTTGCATGCATGTATAGGTGCCACGCTCAGGGACAGACCCAAAAAAAATTAACAATGGAGGCAAAAATATATAAAGTAAAATTTATGTATAGATATTTTATTATATCTTTTTTTTTCACCGTATACTCTAACATAACAGATCAATGATTAATCTCTCCATTTAAGAGTCTATCATTATCCAATAAAATTTATGTATAGATATTTTTTTTTTTTACAGTATACTCTAACATAACAGATTAAAGATTAATCTGTCGTATATCTAAACTCCATTTAAGAGTTTGTTATTGTCCAATAAATTATTATATATACAAAGTAAAATTCGAATTCTTGACACTTGCTTAAATGAATATTCTAAGACATATTCCAAATAACTCCTAATTAGCTAGTATCATGAAGCTAATTAACACTATTTTTTTAGTTAATTTATTTATTTATTTTAGGAATAAACATAATATAACAAAAAGATAAATATTAACATTTAGATATAATTATGTTTTTTTATCAAAATCTTTGTGCCCCGTCTTTCTTCTATGAAATATTTGTTGATATTTGAAACACATAATATATACTTCTTGTGTTTCCTAATTTTCTGTTTCATTCCCTTTTTTTTCCTTTTCAGGAATGGATCAAATAAGAAGGGGTATTTATTTCGCATGGTCATTCTCAGATTTATTTGAGTGATTGGATGATTAAAAAGTAAGCTATGGCCAATTATAGAGATGTCCCAAACTATCAGCAAAATGGTACAATTGGTTTTTGAGATTTGAGAAGCAGAGAAGAAGCATTTCTATAACTGGGGATATTGTTGCAGAAGTTTGGAACAGAGGAATTGCATGCTTGAGTAGTTGCTGGGATGTATAGTTTTTTTGAGTTTTTGTGATGTAAACTGTTGAGTCTTGATGGCAATGCCGAAGGGATTCGAGTACACCACTAGGCTTTATGCCTGTTATTTTGGGTGTTAATAGAAAAATTTTATGTTATAATTTATAAACTTGTATTATGAACTCCTTAAATCATAACAGCATGGTACTCTTGTTTTTTGTTCGGGTTTTGCCAAGTGAGTTTTTGATAATTGATATCATTTTATTAGATGTACATATTTTTAAAAAATATTACCAAGTGCCATGTATGAGCCTTGTTTTCTTAATTCATAGTAAAAGATGACAATTACTGAAATCATATAAAAACATGAGGAATACTTTAAAATGCATTACAAGTCCTATAAGCATTATTTTTGCATATGATTTTTCATACCCAATACAGATTAAAGATCAAGCTCAAAACAAGTGAATTCATCAAGTCCAAAGATCTTCGGTTCCTCCCATAAAATCTGAAGCTTCTTACATGCATCATCATTCATATCTTTCACACTATTACTCTTAAGAAAATGCAAAACTGATGAGTTTGGAAAACTCTAAATTACTTTGATGATGAACAAACATTATTGAATCAATTAATTACAAAATTATTAATTTGCTTCTCATTTAACATATGAGGATTAATAATTTTGTGATGCAGATTTTGCAATTGGGCCAGATTGGATTATTATGCTACAAGCCCAATTTAATTAAAAATGATCGGCATTGATACAAAAATTATTTTTGATCCTTGTGGCTGAAATCATGATCATGTATTTGGGTCAGATTGAATTATTATTACAAACCCAAATAGATCTTTGCTAAATTAGACCAAAACTTGGTCCGAAACCATTAAGCAAAGAAAGCAGAGTTTCATTGCTTCCAACGGATCTCTTTTTTAATCATGTGATGGAACTCAAAATTTTATTGAGTAGAGTTAATGCATTCCTTAGAACCATGAGAGAGAAATTATGATTGATTAGATGGTTTGCCTTAATGAGGCACGCTACCTAAAGCAAAGGGAAGTAAAAGCAACTCATTTTTTTAATTAATTTGTTTATGTTCACTTAAGTGCTTTTCTTTTCCTCTCTCTCATTTCTTTCTTCTCTATTCGGTCATATCACAGTAGCAACCATGGAAGCTATAGCAAGCTACCATAGAGAAGAAGAAGCATGCCACAAGACCATCACAATGATGGCAAGAAAAAGAAAAAAAAAAAAGTATGCTGTGGCTAAGATTCTCATTACTTGTGGTAAGATTTGGTGAAAAGATCTTGGCTTCTCCATACCAAAAATAGTTGAAGAAGATATCGGTCAAAGAAAGAAGATCCTTGGAGGGATGGCTTGTCTCTGATTTTACTCAACCACCACAAGAGGTAGCTACAGTGGCTACGTGATGGAGGAGGCAGAAGTTGGAGCAGATGAAGCTATCATCATCAGTAACTCATCAAGGGCTAGGAATCCGTTTTGGAGAGCAAGGTAAGATGGAAGGCTCGGATTGATGAAGATTGGTGACCAAGGAAGGACCAGAGGTAATTGCATGTTGGATTTTACATTCAGTTTCCTCTTCTCTCTCTGGCCGAACCGGTTTGCATGAAGAAGAAGAAGATTAGTTTGGTTTATTTGGTTTCAACCGTAGAGGCTTTCCCCTATATATAAGGGTGAACAGTCAGGGCTTGAAGAAAGGAGTGAGAATGCAAGGCACAGAATTCTCAGAACTACCTAAGCTAACAGAATGGCAATGTTAAAAATCTAAGTGTCTAGTTTATGTTCTTTTGAACCCACTTAAGAAATATCCTAAAAACCTTTCATGAAGTATCCACACACGTAACAAGAAAAATATTATAGTAATGAGAGAAAATTTTATAAATAAGGAAAATTATTGTTTGAATAAAAACTTAAATCTAATTAATATAATTAATACTACTTCGCCCACCAAAAAAATAATAAAAGAAAAATAATATTTATATTATTTTTTTGTGTATTTTGTTCATTTTTTAAATATAAAATGACATGATACAGTTTTCTGTGTGAAGTGAGAATAATTTTGTTAATTTTCATGTTTGGTTCCATAGTTTAATGTAAAGTGCATCTTGATTCTTTTAGTTTATATATAAAGGGGTACTTTGCATGGTCTTTCTTAGATTTATTTGAGTTATTGGATGATTAATTGATTACAAAATAATCTTACTACGTTATGGCCTATATACTATGTTGACAGAAATGACCCTGAATTAAAGAGTTTTACAAAACACTCTGCAAAATATTTATTTGGTTCTTGAGAGGTACAAAGAGTGCACTTCTAGTTGGGCCTACCGATCTTGTAAAGATCAATCTCATATTTCTATTAGACACCTATTTGATAAGTAGATTTTTTTACTTTGCTTGCATCAGAGATTAAAGTTGGAATGTATTGCAGTAGAAGAAAAAATGAGTATGGAATAATTTTTCATTTTCTACAATATATCACAAAATCCTAATTAAAGGAAAAATTACTAAATTTATCATTACATGTACTTGTATCAGTATGGACTTTACACACACACACACATATAAATTACTAAGTAGCATGTATGATCTTTCTCTTTTCTTAATTAATAGCAAAATTACAAAAAAGTTGGATTTAATTTATGTGCACGCGTAAATCAGTTGACAGGCATATTTGATCATGTGTTGTTCTATTAACAAAAGTGATTATATTCTACACCGATTACTCGGAAAGACATTCAAAAGATGACAAGATGAAATTAATGAAATAATAATGTAAATAAGTTTACACTTAAATGCATCAAAACTAATCTCTAAAAATTTTAGATAAGAAAATCTACTTCTGCAATAAAGTTTACACTTAGGTGCTTTGTATCTTTCTCTAGATGTAAATTTGGCCATGCAATCCAGCAGATAACTACACCTTTTCCTTACCAATTGATAGAAACTTTAGTTGAGTGCAAACTATAACCGCTACATCTTGTGAACTTTGTGTTTGTGTTTGTGAGAAGTCTGAGTTTGTGTGTGCAAACTGAGAAAAACTTTATGAATAACCTACAAATTGTGTATTCACTTTTGCTTCAGGTTATTAATAAGCGTTATTTTTGGTAAAAAATATGGACAAGTTTAAATAAGAAAGCCAATGGCAAACGAAAGTTATAAAATTTATTACTTGGTCAATCCAAATTATAAGAAAGAAGTACAAACTAGCTGCACAATCAGGTACAGTTTTTTACAAAAAAGCTTCGTTTCTTCAGCTTGTGTTTGTCAAATTTCCTCCTTCGCTTAGTCGCTGAGGTCGTTGTTAATGTGATTCTTCTGCAGTTTATAGAGTTGATGCAGATAGCATTTTATATGCCTTAGACAAAAACATTGAAAATCATACCAAGGCTGCAGTTATGGCATCTATCAATTGGAAGTGACGCTGCAATGATGTAAATTGCAAACAGCAAAGTTATCATTGATGTACTCTATTTTCACTTTCATTTCAATTAATAAATTAAAATTTCATTTGAAATTCCAGTAAGAAAAATAAAAAGATAGAACTATAATGTGTAAAAGTAGTGTAATATAAAAATAATAATAAAAAACTGAAATCATCCTACTTTGATAAAATCATCCTACAATATTCTTATTTAGATTATTGTTTTCCCTGTAAAAATTTGGACATTGTAAGATAAATTTTGGTGCATACCACAAACCACTTCCCTTACTCTTTCATACTTTCTTGATCTTGTGAACATGGCTGCTGAACTTGTTGGAGGAGCTTTCCTCTCTTCTTTTCTCAATGTCCTTTTCGACAGACTGTCTGATCCTGAGATCATCAACATGATGAGAGGCAGTGGTGGATCCAAGGGGGCTAAGGCGGCCATGGTCCCCCCCATTTTTTTAAAAAAATATTAGTATTATTAGTTTATTATTATTATATACTTTATATATATATATATATATATATATATATATATATATATATATATATATATATTAAATATATTTTAGTATATTACCGCATTAAAAAAAATTTATATGTTAGTATAAATTATAATGTGAATTATAATATATTAGTAGCAATTAATAAATAAATTTAAAAAATAATAAAAACATATAAATATATAAATAATTAAAAAGTTATTAAAAAATATAGGTTTGGATTAATATAAAAAAGTAATAGCTATAAAAAAAATTATTTTGACTTTTTCTATAGCAACAGTAACAACTAACAACAGTAATAATTGAATAGACTTTTTAAATAATAAAAATTATTAAAATAAGACTTTAAAATAAGATAAAAGATGAATTGTTAGTAGATTATATGATTGTATATGTTGAAAAAGAGAATACTTCAAAATTTATTTTAGATGATAAATTAAAAATTTTAGTTATATGAAATATCGTAGAACAAATTTAAAAATACTAAAATCCTAAAGTATGTAGTTGAATGTTGATTTTTATATAATATAATTATTAATTTTGACTTATATACTATAAATGACATTTTATTAATTTTTTGTTATATTATATTTTAATTTATTTTGTATTTAATTTGGTCCCCCTCTTATAAAATTTCTGGATCCGCCATTGATGAGAGGAAAGAAGGTTGACCAAAAGCTGCTTCAAAGGCTGAAGACCATTCTGAATGTGGTTGAAGCTGTGATGAATGATGCTGAGAAGAAACAGATCACTGACCCTGCTGTCAAGAGGTGGCTTGAAGATCTCCAAGATGCTGTCTATGATGCCGATGACTGCCACTCAAAAGGATCCACCAGGTAACTTCCTGTCTCGCTTTCTCAATTTGCAAGATAGGGAGATGGTTACTAAAATTGAAGAAATCATTGCTAGACTAGATGATATTGCAAAACACAAAGATATCCTTCGTCTAGAAAAGATTGCAGCCAAGAACATGTCTGGGAGGATTCCTTCAACTTCACTAGTTAAAAAATCTGACATATTCGTTGGCAGGGACAAAGAGAGAGATACCATAGTGAAATTGTTGTTAGATGATGCTAACGATGGTGATAAATTGTTGTGAGGACAATTGAGTAAGTTTGAGATGTTGTGTAGTTCGGAAATAAATTTTTTGTACTAAATTTGATGTAATTTAAAGGAATAGTGATAAGAGACTTATATAAGTAGTCCAAATAGTATGGAATTTGAATATTTGTAACGTAAAATTTATTATAATTAATAATATTATTATGACATTTATAATATGGATGTCTATTACATTGAATGATTTATTAATAGAAATTAATAAGTTAATTATTGGAGTTATAAATTTCTTGTATTATTTACAACGGTAAAGATATAATAAATATAGAAATATGAATTTAATGTATTTATAAATTACAAATTTGGTTAGACACTATTAATTTTTAATTATTGTCATTGGTAATTATTGTATTATTTTTTATACATTTTATTTAGTTTTTTTTTTTTTGCTGATTTGGAAATGATAGATGATTTGCCAAAAATTGAGTGGTTGATTCTAAAATTTTGCTAAGTAAGCGATGTTGTTGACATGGCATTAATAGAAGAAGAGAAATAACTTAAAAGTAATGTGAGTAAATTTATGTACCTACTTTTATATATTAAGAATAGATAGATGAGTGCTTATTTGGACGTCATTATCTTGATAAAAAAAAATCTTTTTTTAATAAAAAATATCTTTTTTTAGTTTTTAGTGTGTTTGGCAAATTTCTAGTAGTAAAAGTAAAAGTACTAAAAAAATTAAAAAAAAAACATCTTTTTTAAAAAGCTGTTATTTACATTTTTTTTTTAAAAAAAATTCTAAAAAAAAGATGTTTTTCATATAATAAATAAATAAAAAAGTACTTTTATATTGTTATATCTAAATATATTAATATAATTAATACTATTTCGCCCACCAAAAAATAATATTTATATTATATTTTTTGTGTATTTTATTCATTTTTTATCGATTAGTTTTAACGTAACGAATAAAAAATGTATAAGAAAGTGTATACAAAAACTATATCTATATAATATTACTCTAAAAAGACAAAAAGAAAAAAAAAATATTTTATGTGGCATCACTTGCTTTCATATGTTTTGACTTTTGACTTTCTGAGTTTCATAATTGTTCGGTCCGTTTACTCTCTGTAAAGATAATTGAATTTAAGACAGAGCTTACACACATTGAGAAAAGTCAGAAAACAACTTAGTTCATCAGATGATGGAACCAAAAACATGTTATTCAACATTCCTTACTTTGAAACTAATAACCTTTTTGCTTCTAAACTTTACTTTGAGAAAACTAAGTGCTTATGAGAATTATTATAGCAGAGATGATTTCCCTCATGACTTTATTTTTGGTGCAGCCACCACTGCTTATCAGGTATTAACTGTTCTACTCCACTATTGATTCTATGTTCTCTTTAACTTAATTAATCCATTGCAATAATATGATTACTCCTATTAATCAATATTGTTATATTGTGTGTGTTTATGAATAGGTGGAAGGAGCTGCTAATGAAGATGGAAGAACTCCAAGCATATGGGATACTTTTGCTCATGATGGTTACTTCCTTTTCTTTATCTCCTTTCTTCTTTTGATTCATCATACACATAATTGATTAAAAAAAAGTTTTTTTTTTTATTTTTATCCTAACATAAAATTGTTTTTTTAAATAAAAATTTATTTTTCTTTTTTGAAAAGCAAATCCAAAACTGAGTCAAATAATTAAAGTTGAAGATATTGAATTCAGTTAGTAGTTATATCTTGTTAATAGTCAAATTATTGTAATGCAATAAAATCAATCATACTATGTATATACCAAATATTACTCATCAAATCAACTATCCGTATAGAATACATGCTAAAATACAAAATATACATTGAAATGAATTAAACAATACGTGTATTTATATACAAATACATAATAACTGATTTTTTTTGTGTACATATAGTATTTTTGTAACAGTATAATTAGTTAGTTAGTTAATTAGTTCTTGACTCTATAACTTGTCATTTTCCCTTGACAAACTAAAGAGACTCATAATATATCTCTATATTAACAGTGTTTGAAGGGACAGAAAATGGAAATGTAGCCTGTGATGGCTACCACAAGTATAAGGTAAAGTACTATGCTATTAATCTTCAATTTTTAATCAACTTGAGTTGGTCGAGTATCGCGAGTTCGAATTCCGCCTTGTATATGTAGCAACTCAATGGTAGTTGGTCGAGTATCGCGAGTTCGAATTCCGCCTTGTGTATGTAGCAACTCAATGGTCAGATCCTTAAATGGAAATCAAATCTGTGACGGATTAGTCCTTGGCCTGTCGGGGCTAGGGGGATAGTACACACAATCGTTTAAACTTAAGAATGTGTAATACAGGAAGATGTGAAGCTGATGGTGGAAACAGGCCTTGATGCCTATAGATTCTCCATTTCTTGGTCTAGACTCATACCAAGTATTATGCTATGAACCCTAATTTTTGTACTCTTTCTCTACTTTGCCTTTATTTTTAATTATGCCGTCGAAAATGCCTTTTTTTTTCTGCAGATGGCAGAGGACCTGTGAATCCCAAGGGATTGGAGTACTACAACAATCTCATCAATGAGCTCATTAGCAATGGTTCTAGAAATTCCTTTAAGAAAAAGAGTTTTGGAATCAATCATGCCTATTCAATTAATATACATTCCATTTCTTTTCCCTTTACAGGAATCCAACCACATGTAACACTACACAACTTTGATCTTCCACAAGTACTTGAGGATGAATATGGAGGATGGGTTAGTCGTAAAATCATGTATGTTTGAGATTAACTCTTGAAATTTTCAAGTGTATGAATTTCTATTGTATAAACATTAGTCCTTAAGAATTTAAAATTAGGCACTTTGTGATTATCTTAATTCAACGTAGGTGGTTGTATAGTTTAAATAGTTATTTATTTTCATTTTGTGCATGATTGTATTTTGTGCTTGATATTCACTGCTATTATATTACGGTCATAGTTCATAGACAGAGCCAAAAGTTATGAGTTAAAAAGAATTTTTTTTAATGTGAATGCAGAAGAGATTTCACAAACTATGCAGATGTGTGTTTTAGAGAGTTTGGTGATAGAGTCTTGTATTGGACTACTATAAATGAGCCAAACGTGTTCGCCATCGGCGGTTATGATTTGGGAGCAACCCCACCTCGGCGCTGCTCTCCCCCGTTCTGTCATTCAACTGGCAACAAGGGTAACTCAACAATAGAACCCTACTTGGCAGTTCACAACATCTTGTTATCTCATTCTTCAGCTGCAAGATTGTACAGAAGAAAGTATAAGGTACACATCACCTCCTAATTTCTATGTTCTATATTTCAAATTTTAATAGACAGATAGATAGAATATAATAGTATTAATGTGTGTTATGATAGAAGGTAAATATGGGAAAGGAAAATTTTGTTGGCAAAGAATATTCATGATTCTTGAGAAACAAGTAACATTGCAGGAAAACCAACATGGATTTGTTGGTATATCAATCTTTACATTTGGTTGTCATCCGATAACAAACACGGAACGAGACAGGGTAGCATGTCAGAGAGTTTATGATCATATGGTTGGTTGGTAAGTTGCAAATCCTAAAATCAATTTTCATGTTCTGTGTTTTGCCCTTTGTTCATTGTTTCCTTGGTAAAAATAAAAACAAGAAATGTAAAAATAAACCAAACAGGTCTTAATGTTTCTGTCTTCTGTCAATGACTTTGACTAAAATGAGAAAAGATATGGCAGTTTTACATGCCTTCTGCTGCTGCTTTATTGCAGGATTATGGAACCATTGGTGCGCGGAGACTACCCGATTTCCATGAAGAGAAATGCAGGCTCAAGAATTCCAGCCTTCACAAGTCGCGAGTCGAAACAAATTAAAGGTTCAGCTGACTTCATAGGTGTGATTCACTACTACAATATCAATGTCACAGATAACCCTGATGCCTTGAATAATAATCTGAGAGATTACAACATGGACATAGCTGCAGTGCTTTACTGTAAGTTTTCTTGTGCTTTACTAGTTCCATTCACCATTTCTTTTTTCCATTATCATTTTGAAAATGTGTAATAGTTCAAATTTTGCATCATTTACATTAGTTTTTTGAAAATAACAATCCTGCTTTGTCTTTTCTTTGCAGTTGAGCTGTTTTCAAATGAAGAGGTGAAAAAAATTAGTAACTATTTTCTTAATTCATTGGTTCAATTATTCAGATTATTGTTTTTGCTTCACTGTATACGGCTTTTCCTTGACTCAGATTGCTGTCACCCCATGGAAGTTGGTGGAGGAACTAAACAAACTCAAGCTTCTTTATGGCAATCCTCCATTATTCATATATGAAAATGGTACAACTAGTGATTACATAAATTGCTAGAATTTGTTAACATGAATTAAGGGTTTACTGATTAATCAAATAAAGTGATATATAATCCAATTACTCAGTTAAAAAATGTCACATATTTTGGTAATTGAACTAGAGTAACAAAAAAAATTATTGACATGAATAATT
The DNA here is from genome assembly GCF_059453495.1 of Arachis ipaensis. Lineage (NCBI taxonomy): Eukaryota > Viridiplantae > Streptophyta > Magnoliopsida > Fabales > Fabaceae > Arachis > Arachis ipaensis. The sequence goes on along the minus strand of NC_142437.1, from coordinate 120,648,371 downwards.
ATGCATATTCATGGGTTGACTCTTGTTAGGTCAACGAACCAATAGCAATTCTTCATTGCAAGATGTGACAAGGGTCAACTACCTTTATGGATACATTGGTGCTGTGCTTGATGCATTGAGGTACTGCCATAACTAAATTTATCAATTTTCCACTTACGAATCAAAATCGTATTGAAAATAAGCGTGAATAGTCGTCCAAAAAAATGGATGTGATTAGACGATTACGTAAAATGATTTACACTGTTAGTGTATCAAAATCAAATTCTTAATATTATTATTATTTTTCATTTTGGGACTTGTCACATTGACACACATCTAATGTGATCTCTTATCTTTCTATGTCATGATAATTTTTTTTTTCAGAGATGGATCAAATATAAAAGGTTATTTTGTATGGTCATTCATGGATGTATTTGAGTTATTGGATGGATATGAATCAAGCTTTGGACTATACTATGTTGATAGAAATGATCCTGAATTGAAGAGATATCCTAAGCTCTCTGCAAAATGGTACAACAAATTCTTGAAGGGTGGAAGAACTTCTATAGTTGGAGATCTTCAACAACTTAATAAGGATCCATCACATGTTTCTGTTGGCCACTCAATATAACAGTTTAGTTTAGTTGTTTGTTTATTTATTTATGTAGTGTTCATTACAAAAGTTTGAATAATCGACTTTGGAGATTGATTATGTGAAGAAGAAAATAAATCAGAGGCTCGTTGAAGGAGAAACTAGTATTAAATACAAATATAGATATTTTATAATTACTAAATCTAATAAAAAAAATGTTATTTGTACACTATAATTAACCATTAAAATTAATTACTATAGATTTTGTATATCAATTATGTTAAGTGTACACCAAAATCAGCTACTATGTATTTTGTGTATAAATACATATGTTATTTAACTTATTTTCAATATATATTTTATATTTTCACATAAATTTTATATAAATAATTTATTTTGATATACAAATATAATTTTTGTTTATATATAAATACATATATTTTTTAATTTATTTTTAATATATATTTTATATTTTATAGTAATAATTAATTTTGTTATACTCCGAACAAAATCTAATATTGCATGGAAGAGATTTTGTTTCAAGATCACCGACACCGCATATGATAATTGATGACCCACGTAACTATGGAGAAGTGTCACACAAACACAACAGTAAGCTATTGCGACGCCTCAAGATTTCTGTCACAAATAGTAAGTAGGGTCTCGTTTACTAAGTACTGAACATTTATTTATTGTCTATTTAAATTTTAGAATAAATACATACATTAATTTCGAATAAATCTATTATTCTAAAATTTTTAGGCAAATTAGTCTTTCTATAAAAAGAAAAAAATATTGTCTTATATAATATTTTTTAAATTTAATTATCTTATTACAAAATTTATTAAAAAAATATTTATTTAATACATATATAAAGTATTTTATTAAAAATGATAAAAACAAAAATTTCTGATAAAATAACTTTTTAAATAATAAAAATTTATTACAGATCGAATATCAAATCTATTGTGTGGAGAATGTTTAAGGTTTTTAGAAGAAGAAAAAAAAATTAAATCATTTATTTATTTATTTATTGAATGTTTTAGTTTCCAACACAAAACATATTATTATTATTATTATTAGTAGTAGTAGTAGTAGTAGTAGGTAGGTAGGGATATCCACACTGTTGTAGACAGCAACCTTTCAAAAAATAAAATATTGGCATATGTAGTTGCAAAGATAGTAGGATTGATCCAGAAACAAACACATACAAACCTAGTCACATAGATAGATGATGAAACTAGAACAATATTTGAGTTTGATGAGCAATAATATTGCTTTGAAGCTTACTGTCACGGTAAATTTTAGAAGGTTAGATTTAACAGTGTTTGTATAGTTTTCTGGAGTGTTTGAGAATGCTCTAGATGGTTTCGGAATATTCTAAAATGTCCTAGAAGGTCCCAAAATACTCTAGAAGGTGCTAGAAGACTCTGGAAGGTCATAGAATATTCTAGAAGAGTGAGGAAGTATATAGGAGTATAAAGAGTAGTATGGAAGAATCTAGAAGTATTTAGAAAGTTGTGGTATGATGGATATTTGTGAAGGTTCTAGATGATTAATCTAGACCGTTGATTAGATTTAATCCTAACCATCCATTGAGGAAGTGGATGACTATAAATAGGAGGTGAGAGTTAGTGTGAGTATGTGTGAATCATTTGTAACCAACACTTGAGTAATAAAGTGTTCTTTCCACCAAAGCTTCTTTTTTCTTGTGTTCTCTTGTGTTCTTAGCTTTCTTGCTATGTATTGAGGGTTAGGTTGACTTGGTCTTAACTCAAGAGGTTGAGTAAATTCGAGTGCCGGCACGGTAGCATTGGAGTGTGTCCAAGGTCGTGACAATTTGGCATTAGAGCAAGATTTGAGAGGGGGCACAAGTGGTTTGTGGGTATGGCTTCTAGTATCACCATGGAGCATGTTGAGTCTCAAAGAGGAAGGGATGCAATTCCTTCTCAATGGGGAGGCAAGAAGGTCCGTTCTTCAAGTGAGCCTAAAGGTAAGGACTCTAACTTCTTAGAAGAAAGAGTTTCTATGTTGGAAAATGTTCTATCCTCTATGGATGAGCGCTTCCAAAGGATAGAACATGACAAGGAGACCCTCGAGGCTCACGTATTGGGAGAACTAGATGCTTTCAAAGAAAGCATGCTCCAAATTGAAGAGAAGCTTGAGAATTCCTTGAAGCTATTTGAGGAAGTTCGAGTTTGGTTCGAGGAGGCAAAATCTCGACCAACCATTATAAGGGAGACGACAAAGATTGATCTCCCAAAGCCAAAGGAGTTCAAGGGCGTGAGGGATGCTCGAGAGGTGGAGAACTTCCTATGGCAAATGGAGAGGTACTTTGAAGGCCAAGGGGTGGTCGAAGAAGCAATAAAGGTACGCACTGCAGCTCTCTACCTTTCTGATAATGCTACTTTGTGGTGGAGGAGAAAGTGCGTAGATATGGAAAATGGTACTTGCAACATAGCCACATGGGAAGATTTCAAAAGAGAGTTGAAAAGACAGTTCTTCCCCGAGAATGTGGTTTATGAAGCGAGAAAGAAGTTGAGGGAGTTGAAGCACAAGAGTACGATTAGCGATTACGTAAAGGAATTCACTACTCTCATGCTTCAAATTCCCAACTTAGCATCAGAGGATGTGTTGAGTTAAGAAATTAACTAAATTCATTAGTGATGACAAACATTATTTAATTGGACAAAATAAATAATTAAATGTTGATTGTTTATAATTATATAAAGCTAATTATTTATTATTGCAATACTGAAGCCCAAATGAAATGGAAAATGAAACAAGGCTGATGGGTTGACAACTCAAATGAAGCCCAAAAGAAAACAAATAAAGGAACCAACGGGCCAAGCAAATCAAACCCGATCTAAGCCCGTATCCATAAACCCAAGTTGATCCCACCAAGCTTCTCATACAAGATTGAAGTCTTCATTCTCTCTCACTTGCTTTTACCAAAGCAACGTTCTTCTCTCCTCTGTCTTAGTCAAATCACAAACTCAGAAAAGTGAGAAAGAGAAAGAGAAAGAGAAAGCTTCTTCCCTAAGGTGATCATCAAAGAAGCAAGAAAGAGAAAGTCCAAGCTTGAAACATAGAAGTCTAATCAGAAAATCCAAACCAAATCAATATTAGGTTAAAGGTAACCCATTTCCTTTTACATGCAACACACTTTCTTCTCTTCATCTTCAACTATCTGTATCTCCGTTTAGAGCTATATAGAAAAGAGGATCTCTGTTCCTCTCTACTGTAAATCTACTGTCTCAAACATGTCTTGGGGACCAAGTTAGTTTTCAAGGGCTAAGATCAAGTTGACCATTGGAAGACTTTTGTGGTTGCTACTTTATGGCTTTCAGTCAAGATGGGGAAGTCAGAAGCAAAGTTTTTACTCTAAGGTTTAATGAGAAAAAGTGAATTTGTGGGTTGATGAAGCTCAAGGCTCAAGGTGTTGACCTTGGAAGAAGAACCCAGCAACATGCAAGGAGATAAAAGAAGTCTTGCTGTTCATTCAAAAGCCAAGTAGAGAAAACCAGAGTTAGAGAGTTGTGTTCTGAAAAAAGAAGTTCCTCTACTTGGATAATGCTTTCTTTAAAAGAAGCATTCGGCCAATACTGAAGAACTCAAGCTGAGGTTTGCAAATCTGGTTTTGCACATAGCGAATAGGCTGTTGATGAAATCAATCTCCTTCATATTTTACTGATTGTAATGTACTTTTCTATGTTTATCTTTCTGTAATTTCTTGTGAGAAAAGGCATTGTGAGAAAGCTCAAGTAAAAGCCATGAGTGGAAAAAGGTTGAGTGATACACTTGAGAGAAAAGCCTAGAGTTATTTTCTGATTTCTTTAGGTATGTCTATGTCTTGTATCCTGTACCTGTGAGGTATCCCTTTCTTAGTTGGGTTAGCACTAAGAGTGAATAGTTAGGTATTAGCATAGCCAATGTCAAGTTAGGTTAGAACATGAGTGTAAAAGGATTGTGTCAATCCTGTGGAATTGGTGTATGTAATACTGTTAACTATAGTGAAAATTCCTCCATTGTTATGGAGGAGACTGGACGTAGGTTGCATAGTACAAGGTAACTAAACCAGGATACATGCTGGTGTTAGCTTTTCTCTTCTCTATTGTGTTCTGTTTTCTGATATTCATGAGACAAAAATAAATTGTCTCATAAATTTCCGCTGCTGAGTACAAACAGAATTAGAATTAAAAGTTTGTTTTAAAAGGGTCATAACAGTAACTAAAAAGGAAGGCATAGATTCAACCCCCTTCTCTAAGCCTACCACAACCTTCAGGATGCATTGTTCTTCTTCATTGATGGACTCCAACCTTGGGCAAAACAAGAACTACAAAGAAGAAATGTTAAGGACGTCGATGAGGCCATCGTGGTGGCCGAATCACTCACCGAGTATCATAGGGGAGACTCTAAACCCAAGTCTTCCTCCAAGCCTAGTTCTGCTAAAGGTGGGGGAGACAAGGGGAAGAGTTTTTCAACCAAGAAGGAAGGAAAATACTCTTCAAATAAAGAGTACGAAGAAAAAAAGAAGGCTTTCGTGCCCAAAGGAGGATGCTTCGTGTGCAAGGGACCACACCAAATGAAGGATTGTCCCAAGCTAGGGACTTTGACATCTATCGCCGAGGAACGAGAAGTTCAAACTCAAGTAAATGAGTGTTCACCATAGGTGGTTATGATCAAGGAACAACCCCACCTACACGATGTTCGCCCCCATTTTGCCAGAAATATAACAGCAGTAGGGGTGACTCCACAACTGAGCCTTACTTGGCAGTTCATCATATTTTGCTATCACGTTCTTCAGCAGTGAGATTGTATAGAAGAAAGTACAAGGTATATAGGAATTACTTGCTGCAAAGGAAAAAGCTTTGACTTAGTTACTTATACCAACTCTTAATTGAAGTTCATAGTCTTTTTATATTGAATTTAGATTATTCTTCCACATATAGAAACCTTTGTTGGGGCAAAGAATGTTCATGATTCTATATATAGAGGTGAAGTTATATTGCAGGACAAGCAACATGGGTTTATTGGCATTGCTGTCTGTTCATCCGGTTTAATTCCTGCAAATGATACAGATGAAGACCGGGCAGCCACTCAAAGAGCCCGTGATTTTTTTATTGGTTGGTAAGTTATAGACCTTCAACTAGTTGTTCTACTCTCATGTTCTCCTTATATTATTTGGTTTTTCTCTTTACACCGTAGACTCATTGATTTTTAATTTATTCTGCAGGATTTTGGGACCCTTGGTGCATGGAGACTATCCCATTTCCATGAAGACTAATGCAGGTGCCAGAATTCCAACCTTCTCGGACCGCGAATCTGCACAGTTGAAGGGTTCATGTGACTTTATAGGCATGATATTTTACAACAACTTGAATGTCACAGACAATTCTGTTGCGCTGAAGAGGAATCTGCGAGACTATGGCGCAGACATGGCTGCACAGCTAACCTGTATGTGTTTCACTATGTTTAAGGATAATGGATCTCGTATAAGATTGGACATGGTCATATAAGCATGCTGTACTAATTGCATTCCACACATATTTACAACTATCATTTTGAAATATAGAATTTTCTCGTCTCTTGTCACGGATCCTAACAATTTCCAACAAATTTAATTTCCATATCATTTAGCACCTTACCCTCCAATAATTTCCATTTGTTCACACAAGCAACTGCCACTCCTTCCTTAGTAATTGGGGGTAGCAAGTTTAAATAACTAACCTTCTTTCCTGGTTTTGGCAGTTGCACAGGCCTTGTTTTCGAATGAAGAGGTAAATTTGAAGTTAAAACTTGCTGTAGTTATTCCTCCACACTTATTGGTTCACTTATTTAGATTTCTTAGTTGCATAACCACACGGCATTACCTTTGTTCAGTACCCTGTCACACCATGGACTTTACGCGAAGAGCTGAATATCATGAAGACCCTTTATGGCAATCCTCATATTCATTTATGAAAATGGTCTCTCTCTCTCTTTCATATATTATTTCAGCAACAGGGGTGAATGTGAATCATTATAATGCATTGTGCCATTGGTAAAGTAGTGTGACAAATGGCTTGTTTTGTTAGGTCAACGGACACAAAGGAATTCATCACTTCAAGATGTGACAAGGGTGGAATACTTGCATGGATATATTGGTGCTGTGCTTGATTCCATAAGGTAATGCAGTTGCTAGTTTTTTGTGGTTTGAAAAAAAAATGAGAGCTTATTTTTTCTTGAGTTACTACTCTGTTTAGCTTATTTAAAAAGTTAAAGATAAAGCTTATGAAATTTTGGTTACATAACATGTGAAAACTGATTTTTGGCTAATGAGTTACCTTAAAGTAGCCGATTCAGTTCGAACCAGAATAGATCGATTCTAGAAGGCTCATAGTGCTAATAAATTAGACCCTCATAAAAGGAAAACATGATTGCTTTGTGTGTTTGTATTTTTCTCATGTGATCCTAAATTTTTCTTCTCAGAGATGGATCAAACATAAAGGGATACTTTGGATGGTCTTTCATGGATGTATTTGAGTTGTTGGATGGGTATAATGCGAGTTTTGGCCTATACTATGTTGATAGGGATGATCCAAAGCTGAAGAGGTACCCAAAACTCTCGGCAGAATGGTATGGGAATTTCTTGAAGGGTGGAAAGACCTCTGTTGTTGGAGCCATAGAACTAGAGAAAGATCCATCCTCTGTTTCCGTTGGCCATTTGTTTCAATAGGCACTTTTAACTTGTTTACATATATAGGAGTTTCATCTACTCATGCAGCTATGCTTAGATTTCACAAATAGATATGAATTTCCCAAAACAAATAATCCCCCCCCCCCCCTCCCTCTTCTTTTCCTTTTCCCTTCTTAGTTCCTACATAATTTTTCTCTGTTTTTTCTTATGCATAAATAATATTTGTATTATTTTATATACACACCTTTCTTTTATAATATAAAAGACAGATTTCTTTTTTTTTAATATATTTTCTCACTTTTTATCAATCAGTTTTAATATTAAAGTTGAAGGTGTACAAGAGAGATGCATAAAAGTAATACATATAACATTTTTTTTATAAGTTTAAAGTTTAGGATATAATTGTATAATTAAATTTTTTAAATGTTTAATTAAGTAGAGAGTCTAAGAGTTTACAACTCATATGCATGTAATCATATATAATTTAACATGATCCCTAAACATTTTACAATATAAATGTTTTTTTTTTTTTTTTGACAAATGATAAATTTTCTTTATTCTTGGTATGATTAGAAAAGTTTCTATTTAAATTATTTCATTTGAGATTTTTATATATTGGTTTATCATCCAATAACAACATGTTATAATTTTTAATTCCATCAATTTCAGGTGTCATATTCATTGATTATAAGTTTATAACCATTCATATCTCTAACAAAATTCAGCCAATGAAAATTTTTTTCATTTTAATATTTTACGATTCTCAGCTCACCAAAAAAGCTAGAGCCACCTTTTCTAATTGAAAAACTTGTGTGCAGTCCACAGGTAGCACCTAGTGCTATGCACCTATGCCCCTTCCTTGTAACGAAAGAAAAAGTATCAACTTCAAGAATCACAAACGGAAAGGTTTTATATATCCAAACGTCTAAAACTCTCAGCAAATACGAAACTATTATCATCCCTTCAATAGTGGAGAGTTATTCATACCTTTTTTTTAATATGGGGCACCACTCTTTCTTTAAAAAAAGAGAAAAATCCATATTATGTTGAATATGTGCTTTAGTTTATCATAATGTTTAGTCTTAATAAACAATAGTTTCTATCAGAAGTTTAAAAAGTCACTTTTTAAACCCTAAACCCTAAAATATTTGCTTTCAATAATTATTAACACAGAGAACAATAACTTCAGATTCATTAATCCAGTAATAATTTCTCATGTACATGATGACAGAGGGTAAAAGGGAAGCAATCCAATATTGTTCTTTATGTTTCCAACTTTGAAAGTAAACTGCAGCTTAACATAATATAAACTATAATGTCAAATTGTATCAGATCAATAACATAGTTGTGAATTTTCCAAGAACATAGGTTCTTTGTTTCTTCTTTTTTCTTTTTTTCCTCCTTTTGCTGAAAGGATTGTGTTTATTGCTGTAGTATATATAGATGCAGTGTAGCCAATGTATAGATCAGTGTTTGGTCTTTGGCCTCTTCACAATCATCACAGTGCAGTGAGCATGATGAGCACAATAGTCACTTACACTACCTAAAACTGCCCTGCAAAATCAAAGATAGTGCCAAACATAATGAATCAGGAAATTTTGAAGTCAAATTGTCTCTTCTTGTAATAGCACACATTATTTCATTGAAAATTATATATATATATATATATATAACCCTTACTCTTCTTATTCCTGATAAAAAACAGGACAAAGTCGTCCCTTAAAATTTAGAAAGAGGGTTACAAATTAGTTTTTTGATATAAAAATATGTACACGTATAGTGTGGGAGTTCTAATTTGTCCACTTTCTTCTAATAATGAGGACAGACTTGGCTAGTAAAAAATGGTAATGAACAAAATGCACCTTCAAATGTTATAGTTCAATAGTTTGTACTTTGTAATACACCTTTTCGATCCAGTCTCTTTAGGTTGAAATTTTGTGATGAAGTCTCTAATAAAATTACATTATCTCAGAAACTATAGTGACGATGATGTTTTTTTGGTTCATCTTGAAAATGCAAGATTCAATTCAGGATGTAAATGAAACTATACCTTTTTATAGCACCATAACCATGACTTCCCACAACTAGTATTGAAGCATGGTACTTCTCCACAGCATCACAAAGAACATTTCTAGGATCACCTTCGACCACTTCTGTAATCACATCAGTTACCTGATACCAAAAAAAAAACACATAGTTACCAAATAATTATTCTACAGGTTTCATAACTAACATATGATGTGTTGAATCAACAAAATTGATGTAAAATGGTATGGCATCATATGGAAAACCAATTTCAAATGAATTCACTTGCACAGCAGACCAAAGATGCACATAAACTTTTATGAAAATCCGTGCAAAGTAACAACAAGAATTGACATAATTTCATAACCATATGTTGGATTTAACTTCTTTTCACTGAATAAATGAATACCAGAGCAAGTAAAGGTAATGCTCTACTATAAATCCTATTTATGTTCATAATATTTTAACATCTAAATCCCTTCTAATATTTCATCCTAAACCCTAACATGTTATAACCCTATCAAATCATAAGTAGCACCATTGATAAGTTTAAGTACCAACAAATTTTGTTGTCACAGAGAAACATTAACTAATCAGATAATTGTTAGAATCTTCCCTTCATCTTCTCTATCCTCTCCTATAAAGTATTTACCACACTAACATATACATACAAACATCTTATAAAGTTGGGATAAAATTATACTAGTGTAAAATCAGGACATATGCCACTAACATTTTATAAAAACATAATCCTTATCGATCTAACATATCAATCACAACAAATAAACGAGATGGAATACTTACGGATCTCTTGGAGCAAATCTGCTTGGCATTGTCAACAACTCTGGCAGCAATCTTCCTCAAGTCAGAGTCCACAATGGGAAGAACCTCAGCAGCTCCTGCATACGCTAAGCCCACGCATCACAACAATTTTCAACATCAACACCAAAATTCTCAAACCAAAACATCTCATGAATCAAAATCGTAAATCCAAAACTAAAAACCATTAATCTAAGAGTATAATTTCGATGCATTCACAGTATAAAACGCTTTACACAATCGTCAAATCACAAACCGTCCTTGCAATTAGTCAATTAGAGTACACATACAAAACTGTTTTAATCAGTGCATCAAAATTAAATTCTTAATACAAAAACATCAAAATTTGCAAAATTCATTAATTTAGAACAAAATGCATGAAACATGATATATGAATAACGATGACGAAGACGACGACGACGAAGGTGAAGGTGAAGGTACCAACCGGGGCCGGCAAGGCCAACGGCAGAGGTAGCAGAAGGCTTGGCATGAAGGAGGACAAGTTTGAAGATAGGATTGGGGAGAGTCGTGAAGAAGTGATCGAGAGTCCATTGGAGAGCGTAGCTGCTGTGCTCACTGTCATCAACTGCCACAATCATCACTTGCTTCTCATCAGATGAGGTGGTAGCCATGGATGATGGATCCGGAAATTGATTCTGTCAAATTTTTCTCTCTTTCTTGTGTTTTGTTTGGTTTGACTTCATTTCTTACAAGTCGGAATATATATAGGGAAATCAATCGAAGCTCCTGGACTGGAACAGATTACGTGTTCCTAATTATTACGTGCGCCTTTTTTTACTAAATTACCAAAAATATTTTTACATAAAAAATATTATTTATACGTCAAAATAAATTTGTTATTTTTAATGTATTTATATATAAATATATATTTCAACTTTGTAAATACGCATTAATTTTTAACTATAATAGATATACACTAGTATAAGTCAGATATTAGTCATGTCTACAAGATACACTTAGTATGTATACAAATATATATTCCAACGGTATATTTTACCGTTGATTTTAATATATTTTTAACACATATATATTTGATTTTTTAGTATACACCTAGTATATATACTAATATATATTCTAATCATATATATTTAGTATATATTTGTACATAAATATATAGAAATTAATTTTAATGTATAAATAATATTTTAATGTATATTCTATTCTAATTTTAGTGACTTATTTCAATATGCATTTAATATAATTGATTATATATATATTCTCAATTAAGAAACGTTTTATAGATCGTTTTTAATATATTTTTTTATAAAAAATGATAAAAGATTATTAAAATTTATTATCTTTTGTCATTATTTTGTCAATAATAATTTATACTAACATATAATTTGTAATTATATTTATCAAAATTTACACACATGAATTAATATAATTTGTATCTATATTTTATAGAATTTATACACATAATTTTAGACTAACATTTGATAACAATAGTTTGCATTCATATTTACAAGTATTTGTACACAAAAAATATATAATTTATCTATATTTACCAAAAATTTACACATATTAATCAATATAATTTACACCCATATTTTTTAAAATTTATATACATCAATGATAATTTAATATATATAATTACTAAAATTATAAAAAATTGATAGTCACTTAGAATTTTTCATTTTTTATAGACATAATTAAAAAAATAAAATATTTTATTTTTAAAATTTAGTGAATGTTAAATAAGTGTATTTTTTGAATTCTGTAAGCTTTTTAAATATATACACAAATGTTTATAATTTTTTTTTTATTATTTTTATCAAATTTTTTAAAATATTGTAGAGCATTTTTATCATTTTAATTTTTTAACAATATTTTTGTCCTTACTTAATCTATCAAAAAGAAAAAATTATAGTATACTCCTTACTTGAATATATTTAATTTTTAAATAGCAAAGGATTCTTTGATTTTCTCAATTTGTTGGGTAAAAAATAATGAATATGTTGTAAATGTTTTTTAACTATAGAGATTTTTTTCATATGAATTGTAATGAAATTTAAATAACTTCAATTTAGTAATTAACTTCAATTTTTCATAATAAAATTTAAACGTAAGATGTCACGATATATCATTAAATTCAGCGTAAACTCAATGAGAACATTCTCGATTACATCAACTAGAAATAGTGTCTTTCTCAGAATTGTTTCATTTCCGATAAATTTAAAAAAAAATTATTGAAAATTTTTTTCTGTAAAACGAACTGGACATTTCTAAAAATGTCCTTGCTGTTATTAAGAAATATTGTCCCCATTTGAGTGTTATGAAGTACAATAGACCTTCTGATATGCCATCCAATACATTTAAAAAGTGGCCTGACTGTGACTCATAATATACTCGATTTATGGTATTTCGAATTTATCTAAGACTCTAGAAATAGTACTAAAATGCTAAAAATTCTTAACTGTTGTTAGCACATGGTAATTCTGAATGTAAGAAATTGCTTTAATATTAATTTTATCAGATGAATGACCGAAAAATATTCCGACGAGATATGTATTCTTGAACTATTAGCATTACGAACTTCACCAAAGAGCTACACGAAAGACTTGCAATTTTTGTGACAGAAACAAGAGTTTGTGTTTGGAAAGGAACTCTATTCATCCTATGTCCTATGATTAGAATACTCATACTGATTTACTGAAAGTAATAATGTTACGTTATTTAATTCAGAAGTTATTTTATAAATAAAATTCAATTTTTACGAAAATTTAAAAATTGAAAAAACAGACCTATAATAAAGATTTAATCATCATATATATACAAGTGAAAATTTAAGTATAATTATGTAAAATTAATAATTAAAAACGTTAAATAAAATTTAATCAAATTAATTAAATTACTTAACTATTTTTAATTATCATTCTACGTTAAATTTAAATGGACTTGAATTTTCACCGTTCATATGTATTATTAATTTATTATGTAAGTAAGGCTAATAAAAATAAAAATGACTATACGTAAGTCATAAAAAGGTCACTGACACCATTATAGAATGAATTAACAACCGCTATCTTTTTTTTTTTTTGGTCTTGAACAACCGCTATCTATGAAATGTAAATTGTATTTTTATGGGTACGATATATAGTTACTTTTCTATGAATATGAATACATACAATATTTACTCTCTTTAAATTAAGTTTTGAGCTGACCTTTCGATGATGGTTAAATTAAGCAAGTTTAATACCAACTAAATTTGCATAAGGAGCTAATAATATATAATTAAATGGTGTGTATATATATATATATATATAAACAAAGCGGTGCTTATCTTCTTAAAAATAATTCAGTATTACTTTATCTTTTTTATATTATTGGAATAAAAAGGTACGCCTGAAAACGACTGAGCAAAATTATTTCGTCTTTAAAGGGAAATGTAAGGGTACATACCGGGCAGGTATTATCATTTCTGAGTTGTTATGAATTGTATGTGGACAATTATGTATTTTCATTTCATGTGATAAAATAATTGATATATAACTTTATCTAAAAGAGATTATTTTATTATTACTGAAAAATATGTATATATGTTAAATATCATATAATAAGTAAAAGTGTTCTTTTTATGAGTATACAAATTATTAGTTTTTTTTGTTGTATAAAAAATTATTTTTGTAACACCCTACCACCTTAAGCCTTACGTTTAAGTCATAAAATAAAAGTGGTGTAATATTACGACCTTTAAAATAAAATGTGTACATATAATAGCAGAAAGATTATAGTATATTAGGAGCCTTAAAGAATAGAGGAAATAAAAATCGCGAAATAAAAGCGCAACAGCTCAAGAAACGAGTTACCTTGCTTACATAAACAAAATTCTGTCTCTCCATAAACCTCTAAGAGGATAAAAAAGAATAAGTTATGCGGAGAGAAAGTTAAGTACATATATATACATCACTATACAACAAGATAGTCCAATAACCACTTCGCTTCAGGAGCTAGACGCCTAACGAGACGCCTCTCGACCTGCATCTGAAAAACAACAACATAGTATGAAATGAGAACCAGAGATTCTCAATATGGTAAAAGTGCCCGCATAGTTAATATAAAAGGTCCCGGGAGAGCCAGAAGCAGTCCTAGAACTTCGACACTCAGAATCAAACTTAAGGAAAATAAACTAAACCAAAAATTAGGTAAGTTATCTAAGGTATTAAAGTTCTAAATCTAACTTTAACTTAACACTTCACTTTCTGATCCCTCCAATTCTCCGAGACTCCGGTGGAACAACCCCCCCCCCCGCCCCCACACCTCCGTCAAGAGGGATTTCTTAGAAAACATACACATACAATTTAAGTAAGGAAAACACAGATAGAGAAGCATTTATAGCAAGTAGAACAAGTAGCAGATAAGCAGAATTAAACAGTTAAGCAAACTAAAACAATGCACACTCAAACAAAGCAAACAAATTATTATATGTCTGTCCTATGGCTGATGAGTCTCATCTATCGGTTATACAGCCAACCCGACATACCCTAGTAGTTAACCATTGGACAGTCCCTCTGTGCGCGCATCCCCAAGCTCAATAATATTCCATGGAGTCAAACTCCAAGCTCAAATATAATATTCAATATTCATATATATATGCATGCCCATGGGGAATCCGGGGAGTTAAAGTGCCCAGTCACATCTTGCGACAGAGGGTCAACAAATAGTCTCAAATACACAAGCCACATAATAATCTTTCCTTTTTAAAATAACACTTCAAATCAAAACTTCAATCCTTATAGAAATTTTGGCAGTATCTCCTCTAAAACTCGAATTCCTGCCACACTTTAAGGGTTCAAACTACCAAACAAAACACCTCTCAGTCATTCAAATCGTTTCTAATAACAAATTATTTCAAAATCAAACAAATACCAATATTAAATCTTTTCCCAAAACCAACCAACTTCAACAGCAAATTATTAACAATAGCTAAACCACACATTCAGTTCAGTTCCTATCTTAAGGTCTTCTAGCCTAAGTTTTCACGTGACATTAAACATTAACTACGAGAAATCAAAACCATACCTTCGTACGGAATCAAAATATTCAAAGTTCTGAAGAAGCTTTCTGTCCGAGCTATCGAAGAAAAAAACGTCCAAAATCGTCTGTGCCTCTTAAAACTTCCGTTGGCCGAACTCAAGGAGTAGAAAAATTACGTTACTATCAACTTCTACCGATCAAAAATGATACCAACGTATAGAAAAGAATGATACAAATATTTTTACCGGATTAGATTTTTATTGAAATTACGGATCGCAAAAAATTAAAGCCAAAAGTTCGGAAGAATTTACGTTCTCTCTCCGTCACGCTCTTCTCTCTCGCCATTTTCTTTCTTTTTTTCCTCTCGCATACGCTATATATATATATAATATATATATATATATAATTAGTAAACCGCCTTCGCTTCTTTATAGTATATATGCCTTACGATAATACAACGTAGTGCATAATGATAGTAAATAATATATATGTAACTTGATGCATAATCCAAACCGCTTTTTGTTTCCGTACTTTATGAATAATAATAATAATAATAATAATAATACTAGCAATAGTAATGATAATAATAATAATAATAATATAATTATAGTAATAATATATATAAAATTAAATGTATATGAGTTATTAATATATTATTTTTTATGTGAATGTGACTTTATTTTTTGTTTATCGTTTTTATTTTTTTTAGTTAATTCTTCAAGATTTTTAGATATGATTTCTTTTAATTATATTTATGTACTTATAATTTTTTTTTAGAGGTCGTAATATCTTACCATTTTTTCTTTACAATTTGAGCGTAAGATTTTGTGTGATAGGGTGTTACAATTTTTATTGGAAAAATAAAATTAATTAATAATAATTTCGTATAAATCTGTTTACAAAATCATCCAATTATGCATCTTGTCGTTAAAAATTTTATTATTTATTATAATTATTTTAAACAGTATAAATTTAATATGATTATTAGTTGAAAATATATTTGAAGAAAAGGTTTATATTACGCCAAAATTAGCTGTTGAAAAGAAAAAAAATGGAAGTTCTTTTTCTTATTTATACGTTGGTTACGTTGCACAAGAATCATGGCTGAATAATATAATGAATAAATCAATAATATATGAAGCTTTAATTATTGCTTAATAATATGCAAAAAGTAAAAGAAGATAAAGATAAAAATCGTCACAAACAGTCTCATGCATCTTTATCTTGTATGTTTTCTTGGGCACGCGGATTTTTGTTATATTATCGTGTCTCATTAAATTGGGATCTTTAAGTAACAAAAATAAATAAAACAATGACAAAATTGGTTTAAGTTCTTGGAACTAATTTATGAACAATTATTGCTCTTGATGATTGAATT
This sequence comes from Arachis ipaensis, assembly GCF_059453495.1. Lineage (NCBI taxonomy): Eukaryota > Viridiplantae > Streptophyta > Magnoliopsida > Fabales > Fabaceae > Arachis > Arachis ipaensis. Next base: position 120,631,901 of record NC_142437.1, on the reverse strand, counting down.
GGCTAGTTGGCTGAATATATGGGAACATTATTAGGTAAACCAATGGGCAATGGCGAAAGCTGAAACTGTTGGCTCTTATTGCGCCAAAGGTATAAGTGTATAACATATCCATAGCTTTTTTTGAAGCTAATCTAAGGACACATATACATGAAAGATGGATAAAAAAATTATATACTTATTACTAAAAATATAAATAAATAACTGTGATATGTTAAAAGCATATTAATTATTATCTCTATCAGCATAAAAAAAATTATTATATACTTAATTATTATTAAAAATATTATGTGCACATAAAAAAAATTGGATGAATAAATTATATATTAATCACGCAACTAATTTAAATTGATTACGAACAGTGGAATTAGTAATTGATTATCTTTTGTATATAAGTAATATAGTTCATCTATTACTTAAGCATTGTTTAATTTTCTAATTGATAAGCATTATTTGACTCATTAATTAATTAATTTTAGGGTCAATTTTTAAATATTTGTACTTTTTATTGCATAATTACTTAAATATACAATAGAAATATAACAAAAAGAAAATATCCTATAGAAATAATGAACAAATTAAATTATATACAAATTTTTGTTGAAGTTTATCCTAATTATATACTGTTCGTTACTTGGGGTCCACGGGTTGTCGGTAGGTGGTGACTGAGAGAGTGAGGGAGGTTCCGAGCGTGCGCGGAGCGAAGGCTGGCAACGTCAGAGGGCGGACGGAGCGGGGGGTGGCCACCTGCAAGGACACTCCGACGATCAAGTCAGAGTCCGTACTAGGGGTGGCAGAGTTAGGTAAGGATGTGACGTACGTTGGGGGGAGAGCTATCCTCCCCCTTTTATATGCTGTGCTGGGTGGGCCTAATAGGGGCCTAGCCCATTGGTTGAGGAGTAAAACTGTCATCCTCCACGTGTGCGGGTCGTCCATACTTGGAGCCGGTACTCGGGGTGCCGATCCTAAGGGTTCCGACCCGGGTGGTGGCGCATTTAGCCCGGTGAGTTGATCTCCCTCTGGGTCGGGCGTGGCTGACCGACCCGTGGGGACCGGTCGTAGCTTCTTGGGTCTGGGCGGGGCGGTGCCCCGACCCGGCGACTTCCTGGGCTGGGTTGACAGCCCGTAACAGTGCCCCCAACGCGCCAGCCTCGAGGTTTGGGGCTCATGGTTGGGCGCGTTTGCCTTTTTGCTGGAATGGTAAGCTTTCTTCCTTTCTCGGTAGCTCGTTGGTGGCGTTTTGTTTCTCGCGCGCTTGGTGGCTTCGGTTTTCGTGTTGCTTTCTTGGTTTTAGCGCCTGGGCATTAAATGCCCATCATTTCATTGATTTGAAATTTTGGGCGAAATGTCGAACGTGCCCCTGTCTTTTGGCGTTCTTCCTTGGCGGTTACTCTCTCCTTTTATTATTTTTATTTCGTAACCCCTTCTTCTCTTTACTCTTTTCCTTTTCCTTTCTCCCTTTCTTCTCACGCTGCTGCTGCTCCTTGTTCCTGTCACCGCTGCTGTTTCAAGCATTCTTGCTCCCTGTTCCAACTTTGCAAGTCCTGCTTCTCCTGGTAAGCTCTCATAGCCCCTTTCTTTTTGGTTATTTCTCCTTATCTTTTGTGCATTTGCTTCGTGTATGTTTGGGTCTTCCTTTCTTTCTAGAGGGGGTGCCACTGGTTTCGCGTTTCTGGGTTTTTCTAGATTTTGTTCATGTTTCTGGGTTTTCCTGGATTTTTGTTCATGTTTCTGGGTTTTTCTAAGTTAGTATGCCGGGGGGATAGGGAGAGGTTCATAGTTTTTCTTTCGCTTTCTCGTTTTGAGGGTTCCTGACTTTCCGTGTTGACTAAGTGGTGCCCCCGTTGTAGCTATGGACGATCGTGTCGCTTCCTCGAGTCAGGCCCAGCGCCCTTTGGCTGACTTCATCGACCATTATGCTTGGGTCTCCTCCGATGTGAAGGATACTCCTTCTAAGATGACCAAGGAGGGGCTCCAGAAGCTACGACAATCCGGGCTCTTATGTGGAGGTGGTCCCGAGGAGGCGTTTTACCAGGTCCAAGGTTGTCAAACTCGCGAGTCTAGGTAAACTCGTGGAGCTGACCTAGACTCGACTCGTAGAATCGACTCGTAGACTCGTACGAGTTTACCTGTTATACATTTTTAAAAAAAAAATATATATATATATATATATATATATATATATATATATATATATATATATATATATATTTACTCAGATATAGACATTCAAACCTAACAATTTCAACATCAAAACACATAATAAATTAACCTAATACTAAAATTACAAGTTACAACAAGTACTTTGGATCACACATTTAAATCCTTCACAAGTATTTATCTAGTTCAACATAAAACACACAATTACACAATCAAAGGTTCATAAGACATAACCAAAACACAAAAGAAAACAACAAAGCAACAATTAAATTTCTAATAAACTCTAAAACTCAAATCCTCCAATATCTTCATCTTCCATGGCATCAACATCATCATCTTCACCATCTTCATCAGAAACATCATTTCTTTTAGCCTCAGGTTCAACACGGTCAACAAAATCTTCATCATCATTCACATGTTCATCTCCTAGAAACAGCAGGTGTAGGTCTAGGAATACTAGGAAGCGAAGACCCTATCCCTGAACCAACATTCTCAGACATTTTGTATTTTTATCCCTAAAAATCAACAACCCAAACAACAAATTCAGATTCAGATTATCCACTAACTAAATTCAGATTCAGATTATCCACTAACTTAATTCATAACTAACACTAGTTTCAGCTACACTTACAACAATAATGTTTAAAAGATGAAAAATTTTCAGCATCATAAGACTTAATCAATAATCATCACTCCAAATGCAGTACAGCAAGCAATACATTTGTGATTCGAAATATTATACCACCCAGTTATGAGTTAACCCAAAAGTCCATTCTCATTGTCATATGAACCCCCTTTGAGGTCATCAATATGATCAAGCACAAACAAATTAAAACAATGGCAACCAGAGTCAACCACCAATACTCCAATACTCACTTTATCACACAACAGATACATTTTCATTTAAACTAACAATTCAGACTTCAGACTTTCAATTAAACTAACATAGTAAGTCAGTAACACTAACTAACAATTCAGACTTGAGAGTTTCAATTCACTAATTCAGACTTCAGAATTTCAGTAAACTAAAGACTAAACATAACTACATAATAGAAGCAGAAAACAAAAGAAAAAAAATATATAACAGAAGCACTATCCACACATTTTAACCATGATTGAAGCATGAAGCATGAAGTACATATTACAGAAGCAGGCAAGCAGCATCAGTTTTTTTTCACACATTAATTTTTTTTTCAACAGATCAAACGCAGATCAGGGCCTTAATAAATTTGCAGAATTGAATAATTGCAACCAAAATTATTAGCATTTGAATTAGTTTAACAAAATTACCTTGGAGATGGGCAGACTTTATCACTTGAAGAAGATTGGCAGTGCTTCAGTGAAGAAAAACAGAACAAGGCCGACAAGGGCAAAACAGGGGAGGGGAGGCAAACGGCGTGGTGGACTGGTGGTGGGCTCTGGCGCTGTGCGACTCTGCGTGGTGGTGGCCTGGTGGGCTCTACGAGAATGCGACTCTGCGTGGTGGTCCTTCACTGGGCTCTGCGACGCTGCGTGGGTGAGCGGTGGGGGACGAGGGATGAGGCGAGGGGAGGTGAGAAGGCGAGGGGTCCGTCTGGACTCTGGCGTCCGGCCTCTGCGTGGCGGCGCAGACAACGCCGCCGTTAGATAGTGGAGGGTGTGACAAGTGAGGCTGGCCGTAAGGGTTTGGTTGAGGGAGTCACTAGGGTTTCGAACTTTAGTTCACTCCTTCATTAGTGGGTGTGGGTTTAGGTTAGCCGCTTCTGTAGGGTGTTTTTTTTTCTGGGCCAAAACAACGCCGTTTTGGCGAAAATGGGCAACGAAATTAAACTCGCTGACTTGCTAGCAAACTCGCGAGTTTGCACGATTTTATCCGAGTCTAGCCGAGTCAACCCGAGTCTACCCAGAAACAAGTTTATGTCCGAGTCAACTCGATTCCACTACCTAAACTCGTAAACTCGTACGAGTTTACGAGTTAACTCGTGAGTTTGACAACCATGACCAGGTCTATGTCCCTGCTGGTCAGGAGCGTGTCTGCCACAAGAATCTGGCTTCTCCACGAGTTGTCGATTGGCTGTGGGTTTACGAGCCTATGTTCACGACTTTGGGGCTTCGTTTACCCTTTTCTCCCTTTGTTATGAGTTTACTGAGTCGCTGCGACGTCGCTCCGTCGCAACTTCATCCGAATAGTTGGGCCTCTATTCGGTGCTTTGAGATGGTTTGCGAGTACCTCGAACTGCCGCTTTCAGTGAACGTCTTCCTTTATCTCTTCTTGCTCACGAACCCTTCTAGCTAGGGGAAGGCTAAGAAGGGTTACATGTCTTTTAGGGCCCAACAGAGGCATAGAATCTTTGGCCTTTTTGAAGATTCTTTTCATGATTTTAAGTCTACCTTCTTCAATGTTAGACCGATTAAAGATCACCAGCCTTTTTGGCTTACGGCTGAGGGAGCTCGGCGGATCCCGACCTACTGGAGTTTTGGTGCGGGATCCGATTATCTTATTAAGGTGTCTTACGATTGGCTGAGCTCAGAAGATCGGAACATTGCTGATATACTTTTGGCCATTTTTGGCGAAAAGAACCTTAATCCTCGCATGTTGATGGGGGACCGGGAGGCCGGTCGGTCGTATGTTGGTGGGTTTTTCCTCCTTGTAGTTCTTGTGTTTTATTTTTCTACTGTTGACACCTCTCTTCCCTTTTTTGTTTGCAGTTTCTATGGCTAGTGGGAAGAAGACTTTGGCTAACCTGATGAACCTCATTAAATGGAATGAGGAAGGTGAAGGTGACTTCCCGCCTACTCCCTCGGCAAGCCAGGAGCAAGGGGATACTGAGGAAGCTAGTGGTCGGACAGGTGGGCCTGATCCGGCTCACCAAGAAAATGTTATTTCTCCCGAGGAGCTTGAGGAGGCTACTGGCGTGGAGACGGAGATCTTTGAGGATGATTTTGGTGATGATGAGTTGAGGGCCGTAGGTAACCCCAAGAAGAGGAAGAGGGATTTCGGAAAAGCCTTCTCGGTTATGGAGAAGAACTTTGATGTTGGGGGGTTTCATTGAGTCCCAGCTGCTTCCCAGTACCGAGGCGTATTTTCACGAATCCGACCTCTCTGGTCAAGCTAGGTGGATTTATCGTAGTCTCCTTCGTGCTGCTGCTATTGCCAAGAAGGTGGAGCCCGTCCTGAGTAACTATCACGCCATGGAGGTGAAGCTTCGAAACTCCCAAAAAGATTTGACAGATTTACGATTTCGGGAGGAGTCTCTGAAGACTAAGTTGGCTGATCGTGAGAAGAAGGCTGAGGAGGACGCCAAGGAGATTAACAGGCTGGTAGATCGGGATGTGGCTTTAATGAAGGACCTGAATGCCTCTCGTGGTGAGACTGCGGCCATGAAGAAGAGGGTTGAGGAATTGGAAGAGAAGCTGAAGTTGGCTGAGAGTTCGGCGGAGGTGGTTGCTCGGGAGATGGCTGCCTTGAAGAAGAGGAACAAAGATCTTGCGAAGGGAGCTCGCGATGCTGTTAAGCTGACTGAGGAAGGGATAAAGCTCCAGGTGGTAGTGCTGGCTCCCGACCTTGACCTCTCTCAGGTTGGTGCGATGAAGACTGTGGAGGGTGGGAAGATTGTTGACATCCTTTAAATCATTTGGATATTCCTGTCTTGTTTTACTTTTTGTTTGTAATACTTATCATTTTGGGCTTGCTGGTAGGCGCCCTTTAGTTGTATTTGAACACTTTTTGCTTGTGCTCGTGCTGTTTGGCATTTATCGGATTTTGTTCGGGCCGTCGTGGCCTTTGCTCTTTATTTCGCTTGGTCGGGCTGTCGTGGCTTTTTGCTTAATCCGTTTATTATGGTACTTACTACTTTGAGCCGTTTACTTTTGGTCCCTTATGGTTCCCGGGGTGATCAGTCCCGGGTTACCGTTGGGTCGACTGTTTTGTTTCTTTTCGTTGCGTTTTTATTTTGAGACTTGGGAGAGAGTGAACTTGCAAAAGATAAGCTTATCATATTGTCAGACAAGGAAATATGTAATGCATAAACAAATTCAAGCAAAAGAAGATATTCGTGTGAAACATAAAAGGAGAACGTAAAAGCGAAACATGGGGATGGGGATTGGGGTCGTGTGATCGCCCCTTCTTACGAGTAGAACCTTCTGAGGTTCGCCATGTTCCATGTCCTCGGTACCTCATTCCCATTCAACCTTTCTAGCTTATAACCCCCTTTGCCGAGGACTTCTTTTACTCTGTAAGGTCCTTCCCAGTTTGCGGCTAGCTTGCCTTCTCCTGGTGTTGGGGGTCCTATGTCGTTTCGTCGTAGGACCAGATCGCCTTCTCCCAAGTTTCTTTTCGACACTTTGCCATTGTATCTGAGGGCCACTCTCTGTTTGATTGCTGCTTCTGCTAGGTGTGCCATTTGCCTTGTCTCGTCGGCTAGGTCTTTTTTCAACTGCCTCGCTCCCCCCTCCGAGGAGCAGCCTCAGACTTGGTTCCCCGACCTCGACTGGGATGACAGCGTCGACCCCGTATGTGAGTCGGAAGGGGGTTTCTCCGGTGGATGATTGGGGGGGTGGTCCTGTATGACCATAGTACTGGGGCTAGTTCCTCTGCCCATGAGCCTTTCTTTCCCTCGAGTCGCTTTTTTAGCCCCTTTAGAATAACTTTGTTGGCTGCTTCGACTTGGCCGTTGGTTTGAGGGTGTTCGACTGAGGAGAACTTTTGCTTAATCCCTAGTCCTTCTAAGAACCCTTTGAACTTCTTGTCGGTGAATTGGGTCCTGTTGTCCGATATGACGGTTTTCGGTATCCCGAACCTTGTGACCACTTGTTTCCACATGAACTTTTGGCAGTTCGCTGCGGATATGCTGGCTAGTGGTTCTGCTTCTACCCACTTGGTGTAATAATCTATGGCCACTATTAAGTACTTCACCTGCCCGGGTCTTGGTGGGAATGGTCCTAGGAGGTCGACTCCCCATTGGGCGAAAGGTCGGGGGGCCATCATTATATTGAGCTCCTCGAGAGGTGCTTTGTGGAAGTTGGCATTCTCCTGGCACTTTTTACATTTCTTCACGAATTTCTGGGCATCTGACATCATTGTGGGCCAGTAGTATCCCGCCCTGATGATTTTTCTTGCTAGAGATCTTCCCCCGATGTGGTGACCACAACACCCTTCGTGTACCTCCCTTAGGACGTAGTCCGTCTGGTCGGGGCATAAGCACTTTAGTAGTGGTTGGTGGAGCCCTCGCTTGTATAGCTGCCCCTGTATGATTGTGTATTTTGGAGCTTCCTTTTTGACAAACTCCGCCTCTTTTTGGTTGGGAGGTGCTTCTGCGTGCTCCAGATATCGGGAGATAGGGTCCATCCATGAGGGCGGGTTTGGTGCTTGAGCCATGCACATGATGATCGCAGGTTCCGTTGCTAGCCCTTGGATCAGAGATCTGTTCCCCGTGTTGGGTTTGGTGCTTGCGAGCTTGGAGAGGAGGTCGGCTCGGGCGTTCCTTTCCCTGGGAACGTGCTGGATTGTGACTTCTTCGAAGCTTTTGCATAGTTCTCTTACTTTTTCCAAGTATTTTTGTAGCAGTGCGTCCCTGGCTTGGTAGCTGCCGTTTACCTGGGAAGTGACGATTTGGGAGTCGCTGCTCACTTCTACTCTTGATGCTCCGACCTCTTTGGCCAGCATTAACCCTCCAATCAAAGCTTCATACTCGGCTTGGTTGTTTGAGACCGGAAATTCGAACTTGATGGATTGTTCATATGCTACTCCTACCGAGTTTTCGAGGATGATCCCGGCCCCTCCGAACGTTTGGTTGGATGCTCCGTCAACGTGGAGCCTCCACCGTGTGCTCGGTACGTCGGGGGCTTCTCCTGTGACTTCAACGAGAAAGTCTGCCATGGCTTGGGCTTTGATTGCTTGCCTTAGTTCATACCGCAAGTCATATTGGGATAGTTCCACTGCCCATGCCATCATTCTTCCCGCCAGGTCGGGTTTTTGGAGGACTTGTCGGATGGCTTGGTCGGTTCTCAGGATGATTGTGTGCCCTTGGAAGTATTGTTTTAGTCTTCTTGATGAAACCAATAGGGCGTAGGCTAGCTTTTCCAACTTGGTATATCTCGTCTCTGCCCCTTGAAGTGTTTTGCTGATGAAGTATATTGGGCGCTGGGTTTTGTCCTCCTCCCTAACTAGGACTGCTGCCATTGCTTGTATGGTCACGGCCAAGTACAGGTACAAGGGCTCGCCTTCTCTGGGTTTGCTGAGCACAGGGGGTTCTGAGAGTATCCTCTTGAAATGGTTGAATGCCTCTTCGCACTCCTGGGTCCATTCAAAGGTGATTCCTTTCTTCATCAAGTTGAAGAATGGAATGGCCCTTTCAGCCGAGGCTCCGAGATACCGGGATAGAGCCGTGAGCTTCCCGGTGAGCCGTTGTACATCTTTGATGCTCCCGGGGCTCGTCATTTTGAGGACGGCTTCGCACTTGTCCGGGTTGGCTTCTACTCCTCTCTAGGTTATCATGAATCCCAGGAATTTGCCTGCTTCCATGGCGAATGCGCATTTGAGTGGGTTAAGTCGCATTTTGAATTTCCTTAATGCCCAAAAGACGGCCTGGAGGTCGTTTATCAGATTGCTTGGTTCTGCTGTTTTTACCAGGATATCGTCGACATACACTTCTACCGTTCTGCCGATGAGGTCATGGAAGACTCTGCTCATCAGCCTTTGGTAGGTGGCCCTGTGTTTTTTAGCCCAAAGGGCATTACCTTGTAGTAGTAGGTGCCTCCTGGTGTTATGAAAGTTGTCTTGTCTTCGTCAGGTTGGTGCATCGGGATTTGGTTGTAGCCGGAGTAGGCGTCCATGAAACTGAGATATCGGTACCCCGCTGCCGAGTCTACTAGGGTGTCAATGTTGGGGAGGGGAAAGGAGTCTTTTGGACATGCTTTGTTCAAGTCGGAGTAGCCTACGCACATTCTCCGTTTCCCACTGGCTTTCTTGACTAGGACAACATTGGACAGCCATGTTGAGTATTCGAGTTCCTTGATGAACCCTGCTTCCAGCAGCCCTGCTGTTTGCTTAGCGACTTCTTCCGCCCTTTCCTGCGACATCTTCCTTCGCCGCTGGGCTACCGGTTTGGCTTCTGACTTTATGGCTAGTCGGTGGGACATGACCTCGGGATCTAACCCTGGCATGTCTGATGGGGTCCACGCAAAAAGGTCGCTGTTTGCTCTCATGACCTCTATGAGAGGACCCTTGAGTTCATGGGGTAGGTTTCTGTTAATGAAGGTGAATTGTTCTACCGACTTCCTTATCTGGAATTTTTCCATGTCCCCTTCTGGTTCAGGTCTTGGTTTGTCCTCCACCCTGGCGTCCAGATCTGCTAGGAACACGCCAGCTGCCTTTTTGGATTCTTTCCTTAAGGAGAGACTGGCGCTGTTGCAGGCGACTGCCGTTTCTAGGTCTCCCCTTACGGAACCAACCGATCCCTTGTCCGTTATGAACTTCATTGTTAGGTACTTGGTTCATATTACAGATGAGAATTCGTTGATGGTTTTCCTTCCTAGGATGATGTTATAGGCGGTGGAGTCTCTAAGGACTACGAAGTCTGCCATAACCGATTTCCTAGCGTCGCCAGTTCCTAGGCTGATCGGGAGAGAGATCGTTCCGTCGGGTCTTATGTAGTTATCACCAAGTCCCATGACTCCGTGTTGATGGCTTTTGAGGTCGGATTCCTTGAGCCCCATTGCGTCGAACACATTTCTGAATAGGATATTCGAGTCGGCTCTTGTGTCGACGAGGATGCGTCTGACCAGCCCTGTCCCGACCATCGCTGTGACTTCCATGGGAGGATTTTCAGGGAGGTCCTTGAACCATATGTCTTCTGGACCAAATGATATTGTCGGGAGTCTCTTGCTGGTGGTGGGGCTATCCGTCGAGATGGAGAGCACCCGGGAGTCCTTTCTTGTTGCTGACTTAGATTTGGGGGGACTGTCTAGTCCGACCACAATATTAACCACGAAAGTTGGGGGATTACTGGCATCCCCTGTGGGTTCTTGTCTAGGTTTGACTGCCCGGTTTCGGTCTTCCTCGGAGCGCTCTCTCTCTCGTCTCCTCGGTTCCCTGATAAGTCGGGAGAATTCGCTCAGTTTCCCTTTTCTGATGGCCTGTTCCAAGGCATCCTTGAGGTCGAAGCAGTCTTGTGTTTTGTGACCAAACCCTTTGTGGTAATCGCAGTAAAGGCTCTTGTTGCCTCCCGTTCTCTCCTTCAGGGGTCTGAGTCTGGATAGGATTCTCTTGTCTGCGATTTGCTGGTAGACTTCCACTATGGGTGCCGTAAGTGGCGTGTAGTTCGTGAACCTTCCTACCCGTGGCTGCTTGGGTAGCTTGTTTAGGATGCCATCTCTGGGGGCTTCCTTATATCGCTCGAGTTGATGTGTCTGCCGTGCTGGCGGGTTGGCGGGCTGCCGTTTATTGGCTGCCACAACCTGGCTGACCTCCTCGTCATTGATGTACTCTTTGGCTATGCTCTGGATTTCCTGCATGGTCCATACAGGCTTGGTTGTTAGGTGTTTCCTAAAGTCTTCATTCAGCAGGCCATTTGTTAGGCATAGGCTAGCGACTGAGTCCGTGAGGTCGTCAATTTCTAGACATTCATCGTTAAACCTATCCAAGAATTTTCTGGTCGGCTCACCGGGTTTTTGGGTAACCCCTAACAAGTTAATCGGGTGCTTTGCTTTGGCTATGCACGTCGTGAACTGCGCTAGGAACTTCTGGGATATGTCTGCGAAGGTCGTGATGGATCCCTGCGGGAGGGTGTTGAACCATCGGATCGCCGGGCCGGCTAGTGTTACGGGAAACGCCCGGCACCTGACTGCGTCGCCTACTCCTTCCAGATTCATTCTTTCTTCAAAAGTTGTGACGTGTTCCTGGGGGTCCTTGGTCCCATCATATCTCATGTCCGTTGGCTTGTCGAAGTTTCTCGGGAGCCGGACTTTGAGAATTGAGGGGTGAAAAGGGGTTGCCCCCATGATGATGGGGTTTTCTTGTCTCCGGGTCTCCTCTTTCTGGGACCCCCAACGGCTTTCCGACTTGCTTCGGGTGGTTCTGGAGGTCGCTTGTGTGTGTGTCTCTTCGTGCCTTGTTAGGCTTCTTCCTTGGCTATCGCGTGCACGAGAGGGAGAAGAGTGGGTGCGGGCATGGGACTGGCTAGCGCCGCCGTGTGAGCGGCTGGCGTTCCCCTGGGATTGGTCCCTTGCCGCCAACTCCTGCTCAAGGTTCTGAACTCTGTGTCTAAGCTCCTGCATGATCTTGGCGCTGTCGGCTCCTGTTCTCCCAAAAGGGCGGCGTCTCTCAGGGGTCTGGGTATACATTTGGTTGGGATGGACGGATGGCCTCGGGTGCTCGGCATCACAGGCCGTTGAGCTCGCTCTGCTCAAACAGGCTCCGCCTCCTTCGCGGAGCTCCTCCGAGGTGATGTGTCGCTCCATGTTCGCATCGGGATCCCCACAGACAGCGCCAATGTTCGTTACCTGGGGTCCACGGATTGTCGGTAGGTGGTGACTGAGAGAGTGAGGGAGGTCCCGAGCGTGCGCAGAGCGAAGGCTGGCAACGTCGGAGGGCGGACGGAGCGGGGGGTGACCACCTGCAAGGACACTCCGACGATCAAGTCAGAGTCTGTACTAGGGGTGGCAGAGTTAGGTAAGGATGTGACATATGTTGGGGAGAGAGCTGTCCTCCCCTTTTATATGCTGTGCTGGGTGGGCCTAATAGGGGCCTAGCCCATTGGTTGAGGAGTAAAGCTGTCATCCTCCACGTGTGCGGGTCGTCCATACTTGGAGCCGGTACTCGGGGTGCCGATCCTAAGGGTTCCGACCCGGGTGGTGGCGCGTTTAGCGCGGTGAGTTGATCTCCCTCTAGGTCGGGCGTGGCTGACCGACCTGTGGAGACCGGTCGTAGCTTCTTGGGTCTGGACGGGGCGGTGACTCGACCCGGCGACTTCCTGGGCTGGGTTGACAGCCCGTAACATATACACTCAAAAAAAATTTTGTTAACTAAAATAAATCCAGTTATATATATCTTTTATTTTTAGGATAAGACAGACGAAACTTAATTAGAAAATAATACGGGTATTATTATTATTATTATTATTATTATTATTATTATTATTATGTAAGTATAGATAGATATAAGCCTCGTATGGAATTGAAATGTCCTTTTACTGTCTCAATCGGATGGCTGATATCAATGATCAAACTACTCTTTTTTTTTTTCTAAAATAATACTAATAATTATCCGCAAGCAACTTCACTATTACTATATTAGAATCATGTTTTATTGTTTTTAGGAGGGTTACATCTATATAATTAGATCAAGAACTATATTAGACTTTTTCTAATTGAGAATTTAGATTGCATTAGTTTGACTTTTTCATGGTGATATTAGAAATGGATAACTAATAACTAATTAATAATTAAAAAATAATAACATATTAGATATGGATAACTAATTAATAATCAAATAGGGTATACCTAATAACTACCATTGAATTTCTGTTGATTTTGGTAACTAATAACAAGGTTCATAACTTTACCATACTATAAAACTTTTTTTTTCTTCCTTTTTGTTTTTGGTTTTGTTTTTTGTGAGGAGAGGGGTTTTATATAGCATATGTATGTAAAACCTCAGATTATTGAAACCTTGTTGAAAAACCTTAATTTTATGTTTTTCTTCCTTTTTTTTAAAAAAAAAATATTATTATGTTAGATAGGGTTTGATTGTTTGTTAATAATCTCAATTATTATTGAAGCTTGTTAGAAAGTTTTTATTAATTAAGAGATGAAGTTCTGCAAAACATACCAAAAGTACATGCAAGGGCAAGAGGAGAAGCTACCTGGACTTGAATTCAAAAATCACAAAAAGATTATGAAGAAATGTAGAAGTGGAGGTTGTTATTCTCCTATCATGATGAACCATAATAATAATAATAATAATAATGCCACCAAAAGTTGCCCTATTCAATGCCCAGGTGATAATGATCTTCATAATGTTTTTCTCTTCATTCAATTTACTTTTCTTTTTCATATTGTAAGGTTTATATATAATTTTTTTTTTGTTAATTACTCCTTTGGTTTTTTAGCAAAGAGTTTGAAATTTCATAATATTTGTCCCTTTTTAATACCAAATAAAGTGAGATCAATGAATTTTTTAAATTCCCTACAATACAATATGTTTGAAACGAAGGGAAGAGAGCAAGTTCAGTTGTTAAGGAATCAACTGAAAATCAAAGGGTTTAGTTCATGTATGTAGAACCTTTAATTAATTATAGATTGAGTTTTTGTAATAACTATTAACAAAATGTAGAACATTTAAAGGTACATGTTCTAAACTTCTAGTTTTCAAGAAAAACTTTATATTTTTATTTAAATTTTTGTTTAGGAAAACTCTTTTATTCTATTAAAATTCAACGTTTGGTTGGTTCAAGTGGTTTGATGTTTGGTAATTTATTAGCCCTCAATTTCCTCATAAATAAAATCTTGACTTCAACATTGTCCAAAAAAGAAAAAAAAAAGCACGCACAAAAAACAAAAGAAAGAAAAGGAAATAGTGTCAAAACTCAAAAGAATTTTACTCATAGGGTGACATTTATTGATTCTTAGATGGAGATATATATATGATATGCGAGTCTTAGTTATATATATCTATGCAAGAATTATTTGTCATTTTCTTTCGTATTTTTTCAAAATAATTTTTTTCCTTTATTTGTACCTACTTAGATAGCCATTTAAAGGGGGAAAAAAAAGTAATAAATAATCCTCCAAAATTTATATTTCAAATCAATTAATTTCTAAAAAAAATATTAATAAAGTTCTCCACGATAACAAATGTGGATATATTACCTCTAAATTAGTTCCTATCATTAGTATAAAAGATGTTAATGTAACGTAACTTATCTACGTATATTATTGTAAAAGACTTTATTAATATATTTTTTTGTCAAAAACTAATTTATCCAAAGTATAAATTTTTAAGAATTTATTTGTCAATTTATTTAAAAAAAAAAAAGAAATTTATTGAATAGCTACTTAAACTACTCCAATTACATTTGTATATGCTAACATAGCATAATGAATGAATTATTTTCAGTTTGTGATGGAACTTTCTTCCCTTCTCTGCTGAATGAAGTATCAGAAGTAGTAGGGTGCTTCAACAAGCGTGCACAACATTTGCTAGAGTTACACCTCTCTTCAAATTCTGGCTTCAAGAAGTACCTTCTTTGCTTGACAAGATCCAATCATAACACTATCATTCAACAAGGCAAAGATCTTGTCACTTATGCACTCATCAATGCTGTCGCTATCCGAAAAATATTAAAGAAATATGATAAGGTTTGTCTTTACATAACATTTTAATTAGCTTCTTATATATAGTTGAAATATACTAAACTACCAAAGGATTTCTAAATAATTAAAGCATGAAATTATTAGTGTTCCTTATATCATTTAATTATTAGGGTAGTACTATATATATATGAGTGCAGATACATGATTCAAAGCAAGGGCAATTATTCAAGTCACAAGTGCAGGCTATGCACAAGGAAATTCTTCAGAGTCCATGGCTTATTGAGGTTATGGCCTTATACATCAACACTAACACTAAAGACCCTACATCTTCTTTGTTTGATGGATGCTGCCTTACTTTTAAGGATGGAAAACCATCACTCACTTGTGAAATCTTTAAACCCTACAAAGTTGATATTGACTTGACTTGTTCTATATGCTTAGTAAGATACTTAACTTGCCTATGAATTCATCATTTTTCGCAAATAATGCAACATATCTATGTTAGGTGTATATCAAAATCAGTCACTAATATAAAATACATTGAAATACAAAATACATATAAAAACAAGTTAAATTATACATATATATATGGTGACGGATTAATAGTTCATTTTTGGTATGCATACGGCACGTGGCATTTTTGATAATCCAATAATATTATTGTATATTAGCTGTTATCAAAATTAACCATTAGTATAAAATACTATTGAAAGTGAATTAAACGATAAATGACATAAATATATAGTGGTTGATTTTAGTGTATAAATATCATTTTTTTGTATTGTATACTTCTTCCATTCAAAAATAATTGTCGCATTGGTAAAGGGTATATTGAAAAATTAATGTATGTGACTATTAATTATATTCCATTATACAGGATACAGTGTTTGATCCTGTGGCGTTGACTTGTGGCCATGTTTTCTGTTACACATGTGCTTGCTCAGCTGCATCAGTAACCATTGTTGATGGACTTAAGGCAGCAGATCCTAAACAAAAGTGTCCTCTATGCCGCGAGGTATTTTTTAGTTGATGAAATTTTACGTATAGTTGTTTTCATGTGAAATTAATAGTTAAAATTTTTTAGATAATTTGACATATTTAATTATATTGTCATCTAATGATTCTCAACGGTTAATTTTATATGAAAACATCTGCATGTGAATTTTCACTTTTTAGTTTCTTGAATAGAAGTCTCTCGAATTTAAATTTTAAAAACGAAAAATGTTTGCGCCGGTAACTTTTGTGATTTTTTGTTTTGATGATTGTAGAAAGGAGTTCATGAAGGTGCTGTGCACTTGGAAGAACTAAATATTTTGTTAGGCCAAAGGTATGATACCATTTAAGTATTTGATAATTTTAAGATTGATAAGATGTAAAATTTGCATGCCTTAAATATTTTTTTTCACAGGTGCAAGGAATATTGGGAGGAAAGACTTAGAATGGAGAGGGTAGAAAGGGTTAGGCAGGCCAAGGAGCACTGGGAATCTGTCTGTAGGACAGCCATGGGAATCTAATCTGAATTTGATACTATTTGGATTGTGATTTATTTTGGTTTTATCTTCATAAAAAGAAAATATTGTGAACCGTTAAGTTTGATATGTTTAATTAAACATGTTTGACTAAACCATCTTAAGATTCACAATATCATCTTCACATAAAGATGTCTTCGTGAGAGTAACCACTTTATTTTTAATGGGACACAGTGTACATACATATAAATTAAAGGAAATATACAACGAATTAATTCCTATAAAAAAATATTTTTATGAATATATATGATAAATGTCATTTTAAGAACAAAAATTTGTGTACCAAAACTTTCACAATTTTCCATTAGATAATAGATAATCAAAGTAATTCTCTAAATGCCTTTTTGGATTTAATTATAAGAGTGCCTCAACTAACACTCAAGAAGGTAATAATCAAGATTTAATGTTGTAATAAAAATGCTCAGCTAGAAAGATGTATTCAAAGCTTTCTAATGTTACATAATTAAACAAAATACAAAGGATCAATTCATTATTCATTACAACATTATTATTGTAGCATCAAAAATTAGGACCTATCATAGCTGCATTTGGCATACTATACTGGCACTACTTAGGCCAAATGCAATTGAATTAGGATACCAATTTACAAGCATTCTTCCTGCTTCAATTCTCTAAAATAATGCATCACAAGGATGAATGAAGCAGAAAAATCTTAATTGATCTCATTCTTGCCCTTCCATTTCCCTCTCTCTATATCTATATTGATGAGATGCATTTAAAGGGTTTGTTATAGTCCACTAGAACGGTTGGCATATTCTTGAACTAATGCTCCAAAGAGTGATGGCCTCTGAATCAAATTGGAGGGTGTGTCAAATTCTTTAGCAAGCCCTGTTAAGGTGGGGAAAAAAAATGCACAAAACTTAGCTCACAAATTTCACCACATTGAGAAATTGAGAAAAATGATAGAAATAGCAAGTGAATGTCATATTCATACATACCTGCATCTACAACTAGGACTCTATCACAGTCCATGACAGTTGGTATTCTATGAGCAATGCTGATTATGGTGCGTGCCGCGAAGTCCTCTCTGATGATCTTCTGGATAACAGCATCTGTTTGAGAATCAACAGATGCTGTTGCTTCATCCATGAACAGAAGCCTGCTTTGCTTAAGCATCACCCTCCCTAAACAAAGCAACTGCCTCTGTCCAACACTCCAGTTATCTCCATTATCAACCACTATAAGTTTTAAAAAAATAAAAACAACATTGCCAATGTTTGTTAAGAAGAAAATGGAATGGAAGTGATATTCAAGCAACATAAAGGAAAATAATGAATGACATTCTTGTGTTACCTAAAGATTCAAGCTTCTCAGGCTTAGAAGCCACTGCTTCTTTTAGTTGACAACGGTCTAAACTCTATAGCAAGAAAAAAAAATTGTTATTAGACATTATTGGTGTAAAGCATAAACCTCTAATCTCATCACTAACAAAAAAAAAACGAGGGACAAACTGATTCCTCGCCATTCAAAAAGAGTGACAAATTAGTCTTTTTGTACATGTACGACAGGACTAATATGTTCACTTCTTTTGAATGACGAGAGATAAACTTGTTCCGCAAAACACCAACTTGTTCAATGAGGGACAAATTTGTCACTTTCAAATTTTTAGTGAATATTTTAGCTCCCATGTTAATATTTAGTGAAGAGGTTACACATTTTCTCTTTTCTAATCTTAAACTCTTAGGAAATATGGTTTATGATATTTGAATTTCAATACAAAATAATTCTATAGGCCCTACAAAAATAGCATGGAAAAATGAATATCTACCTTCCAAATCTCTTCATCTGTGTATTGTCCAGTTGGATCAATGTTACTTCTGACTGTGCCTTCAAAAAGAACAGGCTCCTGAGGGATGATACCAAACCTTGATCTAAGATCATGAAGCCCTAATGCTGATATGTCAATGCCATCAATGATTATTTTCCCTCCTGTAGGTTCCACCAGCCTAAAGAACACTTGAATCAAAGTTGATTTTCCACTCCCAGTTCTACCAACCACACCAATCTTTTCTCCTCCACTAATGCTTAAAGTTATGCCTTTAAGAACCAAAGGAGTGTTTGGTCTATATCTCACCTGTTTGTACAAAATTTCAAGTTATTAATCATAAGATTATTATTATCATCAATTGTTACATAGACAAATAGTCATTAATTTGTTTTCCAAGCAGCTATGAGTTAAATTTCTATGCTCTCTCATTGTAACACTCTTTTACACTGAGATCTATTTAGGTAAGTTAACTATTTTGTCTGTATAGTTCTACGTATGTCGCACAAATACAAATACAAGTATTGAATACGATACGTTTTTATGAAAGAATTAGTCACAAAGTTAAAAAGCTTTAAAGAATTAGACTACAACAAATTTGGCTTTCATACAAATATCACAACACCAAACTTTACCCCTTTTCTTTATCAGAAAATGTAGCATTAGTTGCATTACTCAATCTATTAACTAGAATGTAAACTTATGATTTCATCAGAGGGTTCTAGATTACCTGCAAGTCTTTGATATCAACATTTCCTTGACCAGGCCAATTCGAAGGAGGCAACCGATCCTTAATGTTCCATGTTGCTTCTGAAGGAATGTTTGTGAACTGCTTTATCCTCTCAACAGATACCATTTTGTTCTCTATGAAACAGCTCATGTATATTGCCCAAAACAACACCGAGTTCAAGGACAATCCATATGAAAGAGACAAACCAACATTTTCTGCACCAAGTGTAACAACCTTAGTCAGTTTATTAATTATCTCAAGAGTTTTTTTCACTGAAACATAAAGTATCTTAGTCAGTTTATTAATTATTTCAAGAATTTTTTTTACTGAAACATATTATAATTTTCAGGAGCTACTTGTATTTTGTATATATCACTACTTGGTACATTATTGAATGTGTATATATGTAATGTTTGCAAATTATCTGAGACACAAATACAAAGACAGTGGAACAACAAAGGTGAGGAAGACAAAAGTTTGAAATTTATATGCTTCAAACAAGGGGAGTGTCATAGTAGAACCCCATTTCTTGTGCTCTGTGCAACAAAGTGGAACCCTTTTACTGTTTCATACTAATTTTTTCACTTGGTAATTTTGATTTATGTGGAGGACATTATTTTAAACCAAGGGAAAGGAATATTACCAAACCTTGTCCCATTCCCAACTAAACCAAATCCACTCAATTCAACTTTATAAAAAAATATCCAAACATAATGATACAATGACATAAATTATCTTTTCACTTCCTCTCTTCAAGGAAAAAAAAAAGAGTTTATCATTAAGATAAAACCAAGCACTTAAAAATAATTATTGACTATTGCTAATTTTCTTCCCACTTCTTTGTACCAATACAACTAAAAGGACAGAAACATAGAAACACAGAATGTATCAAGTTTGCATATGCATATTGTAAGATTTGTGGAATCATGAGAAGGCGAAAATTGTAAAAGTACTCTTAAAAAGTATAGTCAGACTAGTTTACCTGGCTTTATGACACTGCTTGGTAACATGATCATGAACATAGCAGATATGCAAAAAACTAAGCTTCCAAGCAACTCTAACCGGAAGCCTAACCATGCATTGGAGCTAAAGTTATGGAAATCCATTCTCAGATTAGCATTCACCCTGTTAACATTTTCGTCACAAAACTCTTTCTGTTTTTCGAATGCTCGAATCGTCATGACCCCAGATATGCTTTCAGAGAAATGATGAATCACTGGTGCCTTTGTAATCGAATCAAGGCGAGTTAATTCGCGAGATGTAGATAGGAAATAACCCTGAAAGATCCAGCAAGAAGAAAGAAACACAAGAATTGTTAGTGTTAGATCAAGCTCTAACCATTTAAGTGGAACAGAACAAAAAAAAATACTGCTAAAATTGTTCCATCCATTACAAGCACTAAGTGCCTAGCATCTTAAAGAATTGTTGAATCTTAAAAGGGTGACACACTGACACTGATCAAATAAGGCCAATAGTTTACATGAGATATATTTAGTCGTGAACAAATAAAATTCTAAAGGTGCAATGGATTTCGTGTGTCAAGAAAGTGAGTAAGCACAATCATTCATCTTTTCCAGCTGCTTTGGTTTTGGACATTGCATTGTCAAAATAAGAAACAAAATGCAATTGGTTCTGAGTCATGCTCATGCTTTAAATATCTCAAATCTAAATCTATCAGAATTATTCAAGAAACACATTTAGTAAAATAATCATATTTATATTCGTACCCGATACCAGATGTTCAGCCAAAGAAGAGGAAGTAGCAAGAAGACTGTTGGCCAAGAATTTTGACATGTGATGATGAAGATGCTGATCACTGTAATGTACATTGCCACAACAAATTGGAGGAACAAGGGGATAAAGATATCAACATTGGTCTGATCAGTGGATGCCTGTACAAGGTTAAAAAATAAATAAATAAAACTCATTAGAAGTATGCACTGGAAACATGACAGAAATGTAGAAATGTATATCAGTATAGAACATTTATTTGGTTTAATGTTTAACAAAGTATATTTGAGCCTTCA
Source organism: Arachis ipaensis (assembly GCF_059453495.1). Lineage (NCBI taxonomy): Eukaryota > Viridiplantae > Streptophyta > Magnoliopsida > Fabales > Fabaceae > Arachis > Arachis ipaensis. The sequence continues at coordinate 120,611,381 of NC_142437.1, read as the reverse complement.
GATTCTTACTCTACTAAGAATTCTTCCGGATGGAGTAGTGTCGAAGAAAGACATGGGAGCATGCAAGATGCTATGAAGAATTTGTGAGAAGAAAATCTGTGCTGTCCTTAGTCCCAAGATTGTGACAGAGTAGGACCTTAGCACTATCAGAACAATCGAAACTGCTACAATAATTCCATAAACAGAGATGAAATTAGAGGCATCAAAGAATTCAGCACGCTCGGCCGAGGTTTCATATGCCAGCCAATAATCACTTGCCATCATGGATGCTTGCCACACCACAGAGAGAAAAATTACTCCAATAATTCCCCACCAACCAAAAGCCTCAGTGCAGTAGAGTTTATAGATATGTAAGCTAACTTTCCCAGTTTCCCTCTCCTCTTCTTTGATGAGTTTAGAACCTTCCTTCTTAGAATTTGGTGCATCATGAGAATTGCTTTCACCATTGGCCTCTCTGTGATTGGAAACACCCTTTGGAGATTTCAATGGTTTGTTCGAACTTTCGCCAGGATTGGCAGCGCCTTGTTCGACTAGCTCCATGGAGGTCTCATGTGCAGCTACCAAAGCGCCAAAATCTAGTCCAGAATCAAGTAGATCATTGTACTTTCCTGATTGGACTATGGTACCATCCCTCATCACCTTTTATTCAAAGCAAATATGTGTATTAGAATCACTAAGTTACATAAAATACTGAATGAGCAGTACTCCCTCCAGTTCAAAATTACAGTCAATTTCGAAATATAGTACATTCATGACATAAATTGTATCTAAATATGTTGAATTTTTAGTGCCAAATTTCTAAAGATACTTACCATTATAAGATCTACATTGTGTAAGAAGTCCACTTGATGAGTTACAAGAATTATGGTCTTGCCTTTTAGAACTCCTCTCACACATTCCTGCATAAAAGGGAAACCAAAACACTCCATTATGAATTGATCTCAACACATTTAAATTTGTAACTAAAAAAACTGATTCTTTTTCTTTTCTTTCTGAAAAATCAGTTCTTAACAAAACAATTCACAAAATTAACTGTCTCCAGTGAATAACTTATGATAAGAACAACTACCTTAAATATTTCAGAGCCAGTATGTGCATCAACAGCACTGAAGACATCATCAAGAAGATAAATATCAGAGTCTTGATACACGGCCCTGGCGAGTTGTATGCGCTGCTTCTGGCCACCACTCAGGTTGATGCCACGCTCTCCGATTTCTGTTTGATCCCCATGGTCCATCATTTCCAAGTCTTTCTCCAAGCAACAAACCTTGATGACTTCATTGTACTTCTGTCTGTCCATTGGTAAACCAAAGAGAATGTTTTCTTCAATGGTACCATTTTGAATCCAAGCTGTTTGTGCAACATATGCAACACTCCCACAAACTTTAACCTGTCACCAAAATATACAGTCAGAAATGAACATCATGGAACAAAACCTTTTTTGTTATAGTTCTCAACTTCTCATTGCTTAACCAAAGACTTAGATATATACCTTTCCAGAAACTCTGTGCATCTCACCAAGAATTGATGCAAGGAGAGAAGATTTTCCAGACCCTACAGTCCCAACAATAGCTGTGAGTTCTCCCTTGTTGATCTCCAAATTGATGTTCTTCAAGTCTTGCTCTTTGGCATCATCATCCCAGCTAAATGTTCCATCTCTAACCACCACAGCAATGTTTCCGCTGCACCCTTCGTCTCTTTCGACCGAATCTTCTGCCAATTCCCTACTAGACATGTACCTATCCAACCTTCCAAGTGACACCATTGCCTGTGAAAGCGAAATCATGGATTGTGGAAAGGTCCTTAGAGGCTCCTGCAGGATCTTAAACACAGTTGTAGTGGTGAAAACCGTGCCTGCATCGAGTGGAACTCCAAGAAGAATAGCTGTGCCAAATGTGAGTGTTGATATAACTAAAGGAGTGCTCCACAACACAATGATGTTGCCACAAATTGAGTACAAGAACTTTGAAAGCCACCCGAACTCCGAGCCACGGAATTTCAAGATCCTATCATTGAAATGCTCTTCCCAGGCCTGGAACTTGATCACACGCATGTAATTAAGCATCTCATTGACAGCCTTCATACGCGAATCACGATTCATCATGGCCTTAAACTGGTATTGCTTGTTGTTTCTAGTGGTTATCACAATGAAAATCAGAACAAGAAGAAGTCCAAGCAGGGCAGTGACCACTGAAGCACCTAAACAGTTGTAGAGCAAGAACAGGCCTATGCCAACTTGGAATGGCATCATCCACACGGCGTGCAGCTGAAGCATCATATCAGAGAGTTGCTGAGTGTCCACAGCCATGTAATTCACAATTGGACCAACACCATGGTCTTGCCTTGCTGAGCAAGTTAGCCTCAGTCCCTTTTTGTAAAGAGAAGTGATGAGGGTGCATCTTATAAGCATTCCAAGCTTCTGAGAGTTGAAATTGAAATGATGAGTGGTTAAAACTTCCACGAATTTCGAACAGAGGAGAATCAAAACAAGGTAGTAGCCTTCATATATAGAGCTTCCTTTCCCGGATGTGTAATCAACAAAGCTTTGTATGAGAACTGGCCCTACAAACATGACACAGAGTCTCACAACAGCAAGGAAAGCAGTGAATAGTATCTCTTTCCAGAAACAACGGAGCAATGCAGTCCTAACTGGATGCTTCGATCTCTCATGCGATTTAGGCCATTTCGATTCGAATATTACTGACATCCTCTCAGCTCTATGCTGAGGAGAAAGTGATGGAATTTCATCAATCTTAAGTGGTGACTTATACCCTTTATTCAATAAAGGGTTGATCCAAATCCAAAAGGCCTTGGATACAATAGAAGCCGAAGCGAAACCAGTGACATTCGATATGGTCTCAGATTCTTTGATTTCATCATTAATAGGAACTTGTGAGTCTTCACTGGACTTAATCCCAGTTGACCCTTTGATCCCAACACAAAGAAGAAAAAGTGATATAGGGAGGGAAATAAAAGAAACTATGTCATCCACCATGAAAGTGTCAACATCTAAAGTGGAGAAACGTATAACCCCGGAAGCTGTAAACAAAGAAACAACAATGAAACTTGCAATCCAATAGATTCTAAGTGACACAGGATGATTAACAGCTTCAAATCTCTTCTCATGGATGATCAAGATTGCAAGCACAATTTGTGTTATTGCCTGAACCAACCAAAACACTCCATCAAGTACCTTCCATGGAGCCTGAATTATAGAACTGCTGAACACCAAGATGGAAGCAACAATGAAAAGTGCAGCCAAAACAGATGTTGCAATGAGAGTTAGCTTGAACCATAAGGTTGTTATTTTGGTGAAACTTCTGTTGTTTCTGATAAGGGGCTTGTTGAGCTCATTGTTATGGTGGTTATTGTGGCCGTTGGAAGTGATGCTGCTGCTGTTGTTGTTGTTGCCATTTGAAAAGAACCTTTGGTAAAGCTTTATTATGGCAAACACAGAGAAGGTGAACAAGAGAAGAACATCAACAGCAGAAAACAAAGCTCTCTGAGGACATGGTGAAAGGAACACAAATCTCAACCATTGAGGTGGACTTGAGAGTGATGATGATGCTGAAGAACATGAAAGGGAAGTGATCCAAGCAGAGGACATGTTTTTTTTTCTATATTTTTTCCTTTTGCAGCTCTATTGCAATGAAATTGAGTTTGTTAATTGTTATATATAACTCAAAACTTCACAAACCTCCCTCTTCTTTTTTCTTCTCTGCAAAAAATCATCAAACAGTTGATGAACATGGTTACAAAAAAAATAAACAAAAATTACTGAATTGATACAAATGGATACTTTTTGAGATGAATATGAAAGAAAAGACAACATTACAAGGAACCAAAAGCAGAAAATGATCAAAACAAGTGCTTTTATTCACTGTTTTCTTTTGTCTGACATGCTAGCATGCATAAACAAGTTTACCTTTTGAATACTAAAACTACAGAGTTTCTATTACATGATCACAACCCAGAAAAGCTAAAGCTCCAAAAATTGAAGCCAGAACAAGAAAAACAAGGTGGTCCTGAGCAACAAGATAACCGTGCTCTTGACACAACTTGAGTGTGTCTGTTTCCCTTGTTTTCCTCTGTCAGAAGCGTTACTTGTTTAAAACACTTTTAAAGTTTAAACTTTCTTTGTGTTTAAAATAATGTTGAATTTTAAAATAATTAAAAGGAAAAGTATTTTGGTTTGGTTTGATTTGATGTTTTCTTTCACAAAGAACAAGGCGGCAAAGTCTACCACAAATTCTTTCTGTATCTTGTAGGAAGAATTTCGATGCCTATGAAATATTGATATTTCAATAGTTTTATTTTTTTTTTTATCAAAGATAGGAGACTCGTACCCGCAACTTCTTAATTGAGTATGAAGAGTCTATGCTATTTGAGTTATAACTCATTGGCATAGAATATATATAATTATTGAAATATATAAATTAAAATTAACAGTTAAAATTATTGAAATATTAATATTTTAAAAATATTTTAAAATATTTTTATTTTTTATTTATTTAAAATATGGGAATACTAAATAAATTTTTTTATTTGGTATTATATGGGAATACTAAATAAATTTTTATTTGGGAATATTAAATAAATTTTTTATTTTTGAATTATATATGTTTGAAACAGAGTTATAAAATATAATTTTATTTTGGCGAAAAAAATGTTCTAAAATAATAAAATTTGTAAAGTACTAAAATAAAATTTAATTATTGTAAATTTATTATTTTTATCATATATGAATTTTATAATTTTAATTTAAAAGTGATTAATTTTTTTATTTTATCATTTTTTTATTTTGAAAGGGAATGATTCTATTTTGGCATTGAAATATTCTCAAACCAAATTGGTTAAGTGGTAAATGCTAAATATGCATCTTAAAATGGTAAAGATCTACAAACTATAATTTGACTTATTTAATCATTAATATTAAGAATAAGAATTAAAGAGATTGATAAATAAGAATTCACACAGAAAGTAAATATTTAAGAGGTCTCCTAAAAATTTATTGAATTTGAATTATAAGTTTAGAGCATATTTTGTGCTTAGATTTTGATTCTATAAAAATTAACATGATCGAGATATAAATTATTGGAGATTTATTCTGAAGGAAAGAGTCCTTTCTACTATTAGGAAGATTCTTTCTCTGCATCTTGGTCTTCATGAACTAAAATTGTTGATCTACTTAAACTTTTGTTTCAATATTATAAGTAGGGAACTTAATTTTATTGAATAATTTGTTATGTGTAATGAATTTTATTTAATCGTTAAATTTTAACATTTTACTAAATAAATTCGTTTAAGAAATTTTCATAAAATTTAAGATTAATTTGATGTATCATCATAATATTTTATTTTTAAGTAGTTCGAATTTTACAAAAATTTAGTAAATTTAATTATCATGATAATATGACATGTAATGTAATAATTATATTAATAAAATTCATTATATATAAGAAATTATTAAACAGTGTAAGTGAAAAATTTACACCCAATATAAATGAATTACTTCTCATATATATATATATATATGATTTGATCTACAAAATATATTTTAATAAAAAAGTGTAAACAGTATAATTTTATTTAAATAATTAACAAATTGGAAAGAAAAATAAAAGAAGAGTAGGCTTGTGTTCTATTGTATCTAGGGAGGTGCAAAATTGCAAATCTACCCCACAAACCCATGAGCATGCCACATGCTACTTTTTTTTTTTTTTTTTCTATTTTACTATTTTTCATTTTATATTATATTTATATGTAATCTATATTGTGAAATTAATTACTGAAGAAGTCTCCGATTTTCATACAAAAGCTATATTTATTTTTGCTTGTTTGTTGTAAGCATATGGGATCGAAAAGTAATAATTGAGACTTAATTATTACATGTATAATAAATCAAAATACTTATCATTTTGATAAAATATCAACATTAGAAAGTTTATAAACAATTTTAACAGTTTAATTACTATCTAAAAAATTATACAATAATAACTTGTAAAGGATATTAACTTTGCTATTGAGGAAACAGCCTGAAAGGTTCACATGCCTCAGGTCAAACTAAAAGTCAAAAGTAGGCAATAATTTGTCTAAGAAATTGCACACTGAATTGAAAATGACCCTTTCATGAAAGTGCAAGGAAACTATCACCAAGAAAACAAAGTTTCCATTGATAATAATAATATTGCACACCAAGGTTGAACCTCATTCATCTTGACCAAATATATATATATAAAACTATGCTACATATATAATAAAATTAATCATAAAAATTAGCCATCAAAATCGATTATATATTAAAATATAAAATATATATTAAAAATAAATCAAATTATATATATTTATATATAAATATATAATAATTAATTTAGTAAAATATATTTTTTATTCTTAAAATTTGATAAAAATTATTATAAAAATATTTTTACATTTTAATTTTATCTTAAAAGTTTTCGATTTATATCAAATTTATTCTTAACGACTAATTTTTTAAAAAATTTATGATTAATTTAGTAATAAATCTACAAAAACAAATTTTAACATAAGCAAATTAAATATATTTATCATGTATTATTGTTAGATTAATCCTAAATTCTTTTAAAATTTAGTTATCATAAAAAATATATATACTGCAAATCAAAAATTTTTGAGACAAAATTAAAATAAAATAAAACTAAAAAATATTTTTAAAATTTGTAGTAAAATTTAAAAACAAAAGATATATTTTATCCTAATTAATTTTAGTAGTGGATTTTAAGGTGTAAATAATATTATATATAAAATAAGCCTTTCACGGAATTACCTAGGAAGTAGGAACGGCTAATGGGTGATATGATGAATCTCTATTCTCTAGTGCAAAACACTAAGAATATTGAAATTAATAAAAAATGTCATTCATGACTTTATCATTGTTGGAATCTATGTTAACCAGTAAGAGAATTTCTTTATTTATTTAATATAGGTAGGATAATATTAACATTCAACATTGAGAATTTTTTTTTTTTTTTTTTAGACTTCTATCTTCTTTTTAAGGTTTTCTAAAAGTACTTTCTTATTTTGTTATATTTGTTAAAGGAAAAAACTAATCTAATAATAAGATGTTTAGATAAAAACCATAAGATTTTAACTTTACAATGTTTTGTCACCAATATATTATAGAAATTCTTTAAAAAATATTCTTAATAATTTTATTAAAAAAATTTACACCGTGGTGTACATGCATATATATAAAACGTGAGGTAGCTGTGTGAAAAAAGAGGTGAATTGGGATACACAAATTCTGCGAATACATTCTAGAAACGATAATCTCTATATTAAAAGTAGGAAAACTTTAAATATATATATATATATATATATATATATATATATATATAATATAATTAAAATTAATGTTTAAAATTTATTAAAATATTAATATATCAGTATATTTATAATTTTTTTAAAATTATTATTAATTCAAAAATTATAATGTATTTATTAAAAAATTAAAATAGTTTATTAATAATAACATTAGCAAGTGATTTGTTTTCTAAAAAATCCAAAAGAAAATAAAATCTAAAGATTGATTATATGACAATATGAATAAGTTATAATAATAATAGAGTAAAGTTACAATTAAATCTTTAAAAATTTTGGTTTCGAACTAATTAGTTTTTGAAAAAAAAAGTATTAAGTAGATTCTTTATAATAATAAATGGTGGACATATATGTCTTTCTATAAATAGATAATGCGAAATAAAATGGAATTGTTTATGTATTTCGTTATTTATATTATTGATGTGTATTTTGTTATTATCACGTGAACATAGAAATGATATAATTTTAGAAATAGAGACATTTATTATCTTTTGAACTTTTATATAACATTTATCAAGTTCTCTATTTATCAAAATCCTATTAAAATAAGTGAAATTTTGCTCCAAAAATTATTATCTGTATGACAATTTTTTATAAATAAATATGTTATAATAAATAATGATACAATATTATGTATTTATGTTTGTTATTATAAAAATTAAATTGATATTTTTTATAAAAATTAATTAGTTTAAATTTAAAATATTCAAAAATTTAATTGTCATTTTATTCATTCATAATAATATACCCAATATTTTTTAATAATTTACACGCACGGAATGTATTTCAACTACTTTCAGGAATCTAAATAACAGTAACAAGTAATATTAATAACTAATTAATATATCGTGCTTATCTTTGCATGCATTAAAAAATTGATTGATGAACTGTAAACAACTTGCATCTTCTTCTATGAGGGAATCTGCTTTTCAATAATTACATTCCAAATAAGCCAATCAGAATGTGACTAGGTAGTAGTAGTAGTATGATTTTTTATTTGGAAAACTATGAACATAAAATATCTGTGGTCTGTTATTTTTATCTCTATCTATATATAGCAGCTTGATTGTCTCTTCAAGTTCTAAATTTATAATAATTAATGGATAAAAAAGCATAAAAGTTAAGGTTTGTACTCTCTAATAATCAATTTAAAAAAATTTTAAATGTATCGATATATTAATATTTTAATAATTTTTAATCGTTAGTTTAAATTATAAAAAAAATATATATAATATATAATTAAAATAAACGATTAAAATTTATTAAAACACTGATATACCGATATACTTAAAATTTTTTCACTCAATTTAGTGGAACCTATCCTGAACCGTGATGAAGATCCGGACTATATATTTCTTAGTAAGATAGATAATATATAATCTACTTTTTCAAAATTATCAAAATGAATTCAATTGTAATTATTTTATACGGATATATTTAATTATGGCTCTTTATTTTTATATGGAAATGTAGAAACAGTTATTGGTGTACAATATCACGTGTGTCTTTTTTTATTTTTACTGGTTTATTATATATATTCATTATTATTCTTAAATATAGAAATTATATATTATCAAATTATATATATATACATTAAAATTAATTATTTGTATATATAATACATATTAAAAATACTATGTGAAACCACACATGATATAATTTGTATTATTTCTTTGAATACATTCCAAAGTAAGAAATATTATCAAAAATTATCTTACAAGATATTTGATCTACTATTAATAAAATATTCACACATACAAAAAATTGAAAAAGGTCATATATGATATTTAAAAAATATTAAAAAATCTTATATTAATAATTGTCTTTAAGAATCTTGTTAAAAGAACAATAATAACATAAGGTTATTCTATTCAGTGAGCTAACAATATAGATCAAATAATATTATTGTATCTTATTATGTATGATATATGTAATAAGGTTATTTATACCTAATAAGGTTTTTTTTTTTTCTAAAAAGGACATTATTCTTATACTATCTATCCATATAGTGTTGTTATTTTCCTTTCTCTTATGTAATTTATTTCTTGAACATTCAATATTTTATAGGAGTTATAATTTTTTTTAAAAGATTTTGCTAACAAGTAGTGTTTTTAGGCAATTGTTTAAGGTTATCACTAGTTGAAATTTTTAAACCTTTTTGCAAATATATTATAAATAGATAAAAATTTCAATTACTTTTTAAAGTTATCAAAATGGGTTGTGAATGGTCAATCAACTCAAATCACTGGTAAAAATGGAAAAGTCGAATAAGTAAAATCACAACTATTTATATAAACGAGTTAACTCGACCTATATAACTCGTGAGTTAAATGGATTCGGATATAGCGAGCACGGGTTAGCTCGTCATCTAGCTCTCGTTTTTTTTTTTTTTTTTGAATATATAAAATCTCTTTTGGAATACAAAATATCTTTTTTATTAACTAAGTTTTTAGACTTTAAATAATTTAATATAATATAAAATATATGAATGTATAATCATTTTGATTTTTATTTATATAATTTTTATTTGGATGGATATCAAATTAAAAATAACTAAAATTATGAAGATTTAAAAAAAATTAAAAAAATGAGTCAAATAAATTGATTCATCTAATTCGTTAATTCGAATGAGTCGAATCAGATTGGCATTTTCTTAACTCGTTTAAAATATGAATTAACTTATTTTTTAATTTTGATTCGGTACTCGTAACGAGTAAACTCGAACTTGCCCTCTCATTCATTTGATACCTTTATTTGAGTAATTGAGTTTTTATAAAAACTTTTTATATTAAACACTTTAACTAATTTTTTAGAAAATTTATTAGTTAACAAAACTTTTTTTCAATATTCATTACTTACATCTAAGGTTGAAGATTCAATCATGAGATATTGATTAAGGAAAAATAGTACTTATTGTTTTTAAAAAAATATATTATATGTACATAAAAAAATATTTATTGTATAAATATGTGTGTTAATTTAACTCATTTTTAATGTATATTTATTTATACCTTAATAATATATATATATATATAACTAATTTAGTAATTAATTTTTTATACACATGTAGGATAACGTGGTATTAGTTACAAGGCTATGTTATAGTGAAGAATATTTTTCAATAAAAAATAAAAATTGTTCTTTAATTTCTTGAAACAAAAAAGATATTATATATAATATACATGCATATTCTCTTAAAAAATTTAATCACAATTTTCACTCTTCAATCAAGTTCTGGAAAAGAAAAAAAAAATCTCCTTAGTTGCATGGTACATATTTCTTCATGCATATATATTAACGAGAATGTAGTAGAGCTAAATTAAATAAATAATACAAAAAAGATGATATGTTATCAAAATCCAAACGCATCTCCAAAAGAGAAGGAGAGTGAATCTATAAAGATAGGATAAATACAAATTAAATTAGAACAAACCTAAATATAGTTGAATGATGACCCTTCTTTAATTCTACAACACATGAAGAAATTAAACCTATCTCTTTGGTTGCTTTGTCTTCTTTCTATAGGTTTATTTATTCCATCTTTTTCATTTTGATGTGAATGTGAAGCTTTTCTATTTCGTATCAAATTCTCTATATATTATTCTTCAAAAAGATATTCATTGTCCTGTTTGTTTGCTAATGATTTTTTGCGCACAAATTCATATGCTTTTTGTAATCTCCATACCACACCATTCCCCTTTCATTTTCTTCCCCATAATATAGAAATGACTTCATTATTTGAAGATCAATTCAGTTTCTGTGCAGGTGCGTGTGAGATTAAAAGTCTAAAAAAATATCATTAAAAATTAAAAAGTAACTGTTTCTTTTTTTTCTTTTTCAATTTTTTCCGTTCAATTTTTTCCCTGTTATGATACGTCTTAACTCTTAAGCACGTGATATGTGAAGCTAAGTCAATATTTGATGCAGACCGCATTTCTTCGATTAAGAACTGTGCACTAAATAATGAACCGTATCTTTCTCAGTAGTCACTAGTCAGTACTACTATCATTTCAATTTTTAATTAAAAAAAAACTTATAATTTATAAAATTGTGATATATAAATTGGTATCCACAATTTGTGTTATCTGACTTACTGTTATCACACTAGTGTTGAATTTATCAATTTAGACTTGTATTAACGTATTACATAACTTTATTCGCTGTATGAAAATAATAATTAGCATTTTTTGTTGAGCATTACGTGTAGGAATAAGTACGGTCAGATTGGTTTGGATTTACAGTAAAATTAGAACCAAACTAAATAAATTATAATTAGTTCAGTTTGATTTGAATTTATATTTTTTTGTGTATATATTTAAAAGAAACCAAATCGATTAAAAATGAGCGGGTTCAGTTTGGATAATTAGGTATCCGATGAAATAAAAATTCATAAAAAAAATGAATTTTTTATTTTAAAAATTCTGTAAATACAATAAATATATGAAATCAATAGAAATAATCTAAACATATTAAACATCAAACATATTAAAACTTAAACACATTATTTAAAATCTCAATATATTAAATACTAAAGACATTAAAATTCAAACATATTAAATACAAAACACATTAAAACTAACACATTAAAATCAAAACATATTAAATACTATACACATTAAAATCTAAACATATTAAATACCAAACATATTAAAAGCTAAATACAAGAGTGCAATAGAGAAAAACTCAAAATCATTAAAAGGCATATATATTTTAAATTTTTTATTTAATTAATACATAATCGGATTCACGGGTTGGTTCGGGTTTCACACCTCATAACTATTACCTGAACCAATTACTAGAAAGAACAATTGATTTGATTTGGATCATGCCCGAATACCCGTTAGTTTCAAAATCAATTTAATTGATTTGGTTTGAATTTAGACTAATAATTGGGTATCCGCTACCTGTGTTCACCCCTAATTACGTGTTTATCACATGTATTTTAATATTTTCTATAATTATATATATTTTATATGATATAAAAATAAAAAATAAATATATTTTAATAATTAATAATTGTGTAAAAATTATATTGTAAAATATTAAATTTATTTGGAGAAGGAGTAGAAACATAAATTAGTAAAAAAAGAATATATATATATATATATATATGAGTAAAAAAAAGTGATTCTTCTCCATCCAACATTTAGGATAAATAATAATAATATATATAGTATTTTGTATGATAAAAGAAAACAATTTAAGTTAGACTAAAAATATTTAAAATAAAAAATTATTAATTCTATAAAACGACTTGATAAGATAATTTAGTTGAATAATATAAAAAATAAACAGTTTAAAGTTATCGTATTTAATATTTATTAATTATCACTTAATAAATATTAAATAAAATAAAATTTTACTGTTTGAACTATTTTTTTTAGGAAAAGTATATAGAACCAAAAGGAGATCAGCCAAAAACTAAACAAAACCACATTAATTTATATTAATAATTAATTTTAAATTTTTTAAATTTAAAATTTAAAAAATTTAAAATTAATTAGGTAAACCTAATTAAAACCTATAAAAACTTTCCTATTTTCTCTCACGTTAACCTACTCATCTCCAACAATCACACAAATCTCTCTCTTGCCAATGCTGCTGGAAGCGCCGGCGACTTCTATGCTCTCCGTGACGCCCTCAACACAGAACCCCTACCAGCATTGAAGTGCGGACTCCCGTTCACGAACCTATACAAAAGAGTAAAAGCATGAGATCACAGGATCTTTGATGAAAGTGAAGACAAATACCGTTGAAGTTATTACTGTACCACGAGCTCAACCACGTCCAAAGGAGGCGAATTGGATTCAAGAGCTTTGATGCCAATTTGAAGGCAGTGGTGGAGGGCTTCTTCACAGGGCTGGCGGCGGTCATGTGGCAGTGAACGGAAGATGTCGCGGGCGCCGCCATGAACAGCTATAGCCCAACCATCGCAGCTTTTGCTTTTTTATTTTTAGTGTTTTTTATTTTTTATTTTTATAAAAAAAGTGAAAATAATAAAAAAAAAATTTTATTTTATGTTTTTTTTGTTGCAGATGTTGCTCTCTGCGTTTTGCGATATTAGGTGCTGTTTTGATGATTAAAGAGACTGCAAACTACACAATTATAGAATTATAAAAAAAAAACATTCATTTAATATGAAAAAAGAAACATCCTAATACTTAACAAAAGAAACATCCAATTATATTTTAGCAAAAATAATTAAATATCTATAAAATTTAAAAAAAATAAAATTTTTAAAGAAATAAAGACATTCACATTTGCAATACAAAAAAATACGAAAAATATATAAAAGAACATCCATTTAGTATGAAAAAAAAATATTATGATACTTAGCAGAAGAAACATCCATATATATTAATTCGTATAAATTTTGAATTCACCAAAAATATTTTGGCTGATTTTTGGCTAATATCCTTTTGTTCTTAGCATTGCTCTTTTTTTTATTGTCTTTATCAAAAACATTACCGTTCTCTGAATATAAAGGAGAATTATGATTAGCTATTTTAGGATTTTGGCCTCACCTTAAATTTTAAAGTGTTATTTGGTGGGATCTCATCAAGTCCCGAACAACTAACAATTTAATTAAAGAAGAAAATAAAAGTAGTTATAACTAAAAATTTGACACCAATTTCTACAATTCAAAAACATACTATTTTGCTAATTAAAATCTCATTTCAATTTTAGCATTAAACATTAAAAAGGTAAAAATAACTTATACCAAAATCATCAAAAGTGGAATTCACTGCACTTAATTATTTATAGAGTACTATACTCTATATATATATATATATATATATATATATATATAGAGTAGTTTCTGAAGTAGCGCCTTTTTTCGGTTTCTTTTTAATTTTTTAAAAATATTATTATAACAACAAATAATAATTTAATAAATAAAAATGATAGAAATTATTTTTGTTATCGAAAGGTGGTTGGTGTTTTGGCAGGTTATTGAAGAGTGGGGTAATTTACCAAGCAGTGGAGGTAGCAGTCAACACGCAGAGGGCGTGGTGTCCCTGCTCTTCAGCCACATGTCAAGACTCAAGCAACACGCCCAAGACGTGGTGACGCGGTGCGCATGCAGGAATCTGGCACCATGCAGGAGGCGTGGTGGAACTGGCGTCGCAGAGTTTCAATGTGGCCTGCACCACGGGCGGGCGTGTTGACTGCTGCCTCCATGCAGGGGACAGCCTTCCACCTCGGTAAACAACAAGCGTTAGAGAGAGTAGTGACTCTATATAAAGAGCCTCCCATACCCTCATTTAGATATGCAGAAGAAGTAGTGTGTTACCGTGTTAGGGAGAGTAGAAGAGTTGCAGAAGTAGTGTGTTATCATAAGGGGATTGCTGATCAACAAAGAGGAAAAGGAGAAAAAAAATATTACTTTATATTTATTTTAAAAAATGGTTCGTAATTATTGTGTTCCAGAAGAATATATTATAAATTATTTGGATCATCCAATTCATGTAAGTTGGTAAATTATATTTTTATTGTGTGTTTAAATTTCTGTTATTTTTTGTTATTTAACATATTAGAATATAATTTTTTTGTTAATTTTAGATTAATTTTATGTTATAAAAATATTATAATAAAATGTATATTATATAATATAATAAAAATTCTATAATAAAATATATTTTTTCTACAATAAAATATAAAAATATTATAGTAAAATAAATATATATTCTGTAAATAAATAAATATGTATGTTGCACATATTCAAAATTTTATATATACGTGTTAAAATAATAAATAAATAAATATTAGAAAATATGCATTGTTATTAAATATTAGAAAAATATATATTTTTGACGCACGAAAAAAAAATGGCTCGGTCATTCATTTATATATATTTAAAAATAAGTGTATATGCACAGTCATCCGGGTCAGTCCAGCCAGTTGCATCAACTCATACTGACGATTCCAACTGGTCATGATTGGTTTGACTTTTCCGTTGGCGGTCACGAAAATCAGCAATAACAGAATTAAACCAACGCTAATTTGGGTGGTTAGTTAGATTTTTGTGCTATGCATTCACCGTTAGGGTCGACTGATCCACATGGGGCATCAGTCGGTACGAGCCATGGTTTGCGGGGTCCTGCTTCCGACCACACGTCAGCGGGTGCGTCGTGTGATAGTAGATTCCTTCAGCGAACATACACAGTTGTTGACGAGTACAACCCTGGTGCATCCGCTCCAGCAGAGGCAAGTGGTCGGGCCCTCCGGCAGAGGCAGGTGGGTTGGCTCCTCCGGCAGAGGCAGGTGGGTCGGCCGCTCCAGTTCATCGGTTGACTGATCGAGGGATGAACCACTACATTCTTCGCTACTGTCTCAACTCTCACATCACCATCATTGTCTTCGTCGCCAGCTTCATAAGTGGCTTCGAAGTCCTCTTCGTTGTCACTATTCATTCCCTCGTACACTGCAGCTCTATCATCCGCCACCTCTAAATCATTTTGAATCCCTTCCGCCTCTACGGTTTCAAACTCAATGTACAGCTCAATCTATGAATGTCGCATCTGAGTCTGCCGGTGAATTTGAAACATATTCTACATACTCACTTCGTCTGTGATTGGCATGGTATCAAACTGTATTAGACCACCAAAAACTACAACTGGATTTCGGTACAGAATTCTGCTCACTCTCATTAATGTACCGTTCTTCATGCTTTGACAGGGACCGTTCTGAAGCTCCATTAACGTCATGGTGCATGAAACCACAAACGAAAACGGATTCCGGCACACAAACCTCACTCCCCATGAGTATTATGTATTATCTCACCGTTGCGATACACCATCAAGTTTACGGTACCCTCCATTACACTATAAACACACTCAAAAAACACTCACACACTCTTACTCAAAATGAAAATGGAGCCAAACACTGCCTTATATAGAGGGGAGCTTTCACCACGCCCCCCACGTGCTGATTGCCTCAGCCAATCACGTCTTGCCACGTGTCAGCACGCCCCCGCGTGCTGAGGCAACACGCTTCCCACGTGCTGCCCAAGCCAGCTAATTGTCTTTAGCCATGTCATCACGCCCCCGGCATGCTGAGTCATCACGCCTCCCATGTGATTCTTGCTCCGTCCAACCACATATTGCCACGTCATCTTCACGCCTCCACGTGTAGCAGGTAACACGTCCACTGCGTGTTGACCTTGCATCAGAGATATCCACCTAGAGATAATACACAATTTTCCTCCATTTTTTTACCAAAACACCACGTTCCAAACCATATTCAAATTCTTGAACCTAAAAATAAATTATCTAAATTATTTTTATTAGGTATTGAATACTAACGAATATTAAAAAGTAATTTAAATAAGTTAACTTTTAATTTTAAAAATATTTTTTAAATTTTTATACATTCAAATCATGACAAATTAAATTAAAAATTTTAATTTTAGTATATTAACAATGTAAAATATTTTATATATCTATTCAATCATATTTATTTTTTTAATTATCATTCACACGGTTAATATTAAAAATAATTATTTTTAATAATATAATTATATATACATAAATACATATATAAAATTATTTTACATTAACATATTATTATAATTAAATTGAATTTAAGGGTATTATCCATTATGTACATTTGAATTTTCGTCATGCATGATGTCAGCATGATGTCCTCTGTTTATTAGTAATCAAATAATACTAATCAAAACTAGTCATAATAATATTCCCCATTGCTATTTTCCTCGAACTAGAAATGATATCTTTATAATTTTCACGTGTCTGTCTAAGTACAATAATAATGATAGTGACAATCTTGGAAGAACATTAATCCATGTGATTGCATATAATTGCATATATTGAATGCTTCCACACCATTAATATTTGAACATCGCATCATTTAATTTTTAATTATCACTTTAACGAAAATACCAATATGCATGGACAACTGGTTAATCACTACTTATTAGTACTTACTAGTTACTACTAATTATAAGAAGGGTTAACCAGTACTTAGCTTATTCTCTTTTTAAATTGATTATCATTATTCTTACTTTTTATTCATACATTAAAAATTTAATATATCAAGATATTACTATGTCTATATATATGTATATATTAAGTTCTCTAGGGGTAATAATAATTGAATTAATTTATATTTGCATTATTGCATTTCAGTCCATATATATATATATATATATATATATATATATATATATATATATATATATATATGTAGGAATCTTCTAAATAAATTAAAAAATCAATATTAAAAAAATTCTTAAATAAACTAAAAAAAGTATAACAGGATAAAATTTATCCAATTTTGAGCATAATCAGCCAATACCCAATTTTCTCTCCTCCCAAAAAAAATGGTCTGGTATTTAATGTTATTTTAATTTGTTTTTAGGAATATTGATTTATTAACTTATATATTTAAGAAAAATTTCCTCAACCCATAAGTTTATGTATAACTCTTCGTTTGAAATAAGCAGCTGATGATATATTATATGTATATATTCTCTAAATTTATTATTGTTGAAATTAAGTTAAATATAATTCCATTATAAAGTAAGTAGTAGATGTATATTAATATTAATATTTAATTATATGTTGCTACTATATAAGTTGAACATAACCATTAAGTTATGGTAATAATAATGATCTCATAATTTATAATTCACTATATATTGAGCATTAATTTTTCTCAATGCCTGATTAAGAGAAATATGAGATCCGTTCACTTAACCATATCTAGAAAAATGTTTATAATTGATAGCATGATGTTATTGTAACCGAAAATATATAGAAAAATGAAATTGGAGATAGATATAATCATGGAGTCAAATCAAACATGAATATTATTATACATGCATGCACGTCATGTGACTTATAGTTTTTCTCCACCAATCACTTTCATTTTTCCCCCTCAAACTCAAAGTGCGTGCCTAAGAAATTAAAATTAGAAATATATTAAATAAATAAATAATGACCAGTTCAACCCAAAAAAATAATAATTCTATTTTACTTTTTTTTTTTCAAAAGAGAAACATACATTAGGTCACAAAATCTTTTCCTCCACATACATGTTATTAAAAACTGAATATTCAACTAAATACTAGTTGATATAATTGGCTATTAAATATTATACACTTAGAAGTTTCAAACTTACCCCACAAGTTAGTTAGGTCAACCTGCACAGCTTGTATTTTTATTTTTATTTTTTTAAATTTCATCCATATTTTAATTTTTAATGCAAAGGTCCACACACGAGAAGAAGAAGAAGAAATATCATATACGAAAATGGTGTGCTCTCCAAGAAAGAGATATATCAGCAATAATTCGGCATCATATTCATATATCATGTATATAATTAATGATAAAAACAATTAAATTAAAATGCGTAGCAAAAGAGTCAATTGTTTCCTTTGTCCCCACGACATGAAAATACAGTAAAATAATAAAAGCGACTAATGCTGAATTTTATTAGCGTAGTAGTGGTTCGTAAAGTAATAATATAAAATAGAAAATATTCTTAATTTACCACAAAAAAAAACTTTTTAAAAATTTAATAAAAAATATTTAATGACAATAACATAATAGTCATTTTATATTTTATTTAATTTATATTTTTATAATAATTATATACTTTCTATTATTATTAAATAATCTTTATTTATAATAATTTTATAACTACTATTAAAATTTTGTAGCGATAAAATATAAGATAATTAATATTTAATTATAGATAAATATATTAGTGACTATTTTTATTATCATTAAAGTAAAATAAATAATTGTTAAAAATAATAGAAAAGATCATCATTTTTTTTTGTTTCTTACGATATGTCGATATCTGTCAACTTGGCATACTAATGACTAATTTGCTGCAATAAGAGTTTGTCGTTGATCAATGAGTTGTTGCATGCATAAAGTGGAATTCAAACCCCGATCTTTTCTTAAATGAACTAATAAACTAACCATTAGATCAATCCAACTTGGTTGAAAAGATTATGATTATTTTGGCAAATATTGCTGACCTTTAGTATAAGAAATATGGATTCTTAGAATGTGGTTTTTTTTTTTATATACTTTTTGGTCATGTAGAATGTGGTTATCAGTTTTCACTTTCCAAGTTCAAGGAAGAATAAGACTGGGCCTAAAAGCTTGAGCCCAATAGGAATAAAAAAGGAGTTTTGTGCTGCTAATCTGCTATATGATGTTTTTTTCCTTCTTATGAGTTATGCCACCCACTAAATGAAATTGTAGGAAAAAATGAAAAAGTTTGTCAAAAATTGAGAAAAGTACGTTTTTACCCACAAAAGTTAAGAAGGTTGATAGATCTATTTACAAAAAAATAAAAATAAAATAAAATTAAGTTTGTATATATAAAAGATAGATTTAGGTTAATAAAATTATCTAAGTCTTAAAAAAGTATAATTTTTTTTTTAAATTATCTTCTTTTAATCTAACTGAATTCTAAATTTCTAATCCTAAAGATTAGTAGATTATTGTTATTTTGAATAGTTTTGTTAACATCTTAATCAAAGATTAGTCAAGGTGATAATTCCATCAATTCCTTAGAGTTATTGTGTTAAAATTCTCTAAGAAGATTTTATGAGATTTATAACTGTATCCCATTAAGCATTTTTATCAAAAGGTTTATTTTTAATTAAAAGGTTTAAGAATAAATTGGTAAAAAAAATGCAAAAGATTGAGACCTATAAGCGCAATCTTAAAAAATAAAAAAGACAAAAAACTTCGTAAAAGATTTAAAACATCAATAAAAAATTCAATTATTAAATAATTTTGTTTCTGTTAACAAAAAAGACCAATGTGATACCATATAAAATTGTCATATAAATATTCATGCTAAATCTTAAATAATACATAATTTTGTTGAAAAATCTAACACACATTGTCTTTAATATTAAATCCAAAATTAAATACTTTATAAATATTTAAAAAACATAAGGAATACTTAAAAAATGCACCACTAGACTCTCATTGATCCTCTTAACACGATGAAAAATCAAAGAATTGATGTATTTTTTTAGAGGAAGACTAATATTAAAAAAAGTGAACATATAACTTCTACAATATCAACACTTATAAATAGTTCTTGCACTCTAATAAATCACAAAAAAAAATGAGATACAACATTCAAAAATTCAAAAATTTTCATCGAAAAATGAGTTAGACCTTCAATTCTTATAATAAATTTATGACCCCTCCAAAATTTTGTTTCAAGCTCTGCCGATAGATCAAAGTTCATCCAACTAAACTCATCAAATCCAAAAGTCTTAAGTTCCTCCAATAAAATCTGAAGCTCCTTACATGCATCATCATTCATATCCTTCACACTGTGACTCTCAAGAAAATCCGAAACTCTATACAAAGCATGCATCGACCATTCAATATACTTTTGACTTCTCTTACTCTTCTCAAGATGTTTGATACCATCACGCCATGTTACAAATAGTTGCTTAAATAGCTCCTCCAATTGTGGAACAGAAAGTTTTTCTGTTTTGCATAAATTCTTGAAATCCGTCATTGAACGATAAATGTCAAATGAAAAATACTTGATCATCAGCTTAGGCAAAGTGGGATAATTACTGGGCAGCTGTTTATTATACAAAACCTCGGCAACAACAATGCAAGTATCATTCACAACATACCCTTTGCTAGGGTCACAAAATTCATCTAATCCTATTTCGAATTTGTACTCCACAATTGAACTCCCTGGCAAAATCATATACAAAATTATTGAACTTCCATGATAATTAAATTCATAAAAACATACAATTGTTGTTAATATATATATATATATATATATATATATATGATAATTTTGTAAATTGAACTCATAAGGAATAATTAGGGAAGAAAAGGAACAAAAAATATCTTTTAGCAATGCTAGGGGATCAGCAATTTTTGTGATTGGTAGCCATTAAATAGCCATCAATGTGAGATTGGTGTAAGATTTCATCCAATGACTCACCTTTTTCTGTTAGTTACATGCTGGCCAAAATTCAATAAAATTACTGGGACCGCTAGTTGTACAATATTAATCAGCCTTTAATCAGCCATTTAAATAATATTTAATTATTTTTTTAGTGTAATATGTTCCTATTTTATAGATACATATCTATAATTAGATTTTAATTTAAATTTAAATTTTAAAACCCACCCACTTCATTGGTAGTTACGGTGACTTTGCTTTACTTTCGTAACTTCACGTAACAGATATAGTTTTTTAAATTCCTTATTCTATGGGACATTCACACGCATTAGTGAATCCCAAACCAAAAAGGTATCATTATTTTCCACACATGTGTTTATGTAATTTGTTAAGAAATATCATGTTCAACATTTTTAATTATATTTTAATTTAAACATAAAAACACTCTGCTGATTTAATTGGAACAAAGTTGATCTTATTTAATTTTATTAATAAAGTTGTTGTAAATAAAGTACTTTCTACGTAAGTAGTTTGAGCAAAAAAGCAAAAAAAATCTGGAATTTAAGACAGAAGATGTAGTTGATATGGTCATAAAAATTCTGTTGTTATTTATCAATTATAACACATGATAATATGATATGTTATTCAAAATATTTTTAAAACACATCCAAAATCAGGCTAACTTTAAATATTTAAATTTAAACGTTAATAATACAATTAAGCTTTTGATTTTTTATTCGATCAAATGAATATAATATTTATTATTTAAATTATCAGTTAAATTTTTTTCGATTCTTATTAGTTTTCAAAATTATTATAATCAACAATTAATTTAAAATTGTGTTGTTATTTTTCGATTATAATACATCTGATAGTATGATATTTTATACAAAATATTTTTAAAACACATCTAAAATCAATCAACTTTAATAAAATTAAGAGGTTGCGGGTTCGAGTCTCCTTTGGTAAAAAAAAAATCAAATCAGTCAACTTTAATAATACAATATAAATGTTAATAATACAATTATGAATGGTCGAATATAATTATATACATAAACTAAAATATTTTCAATTGTAGTTTCTTTTTCAATTGTAATACATTTAAAATATTAAGTTATACAAAAAATATTTTTAAAATACATCCAAAATCATAAATCTAAAATTTAAATTTAAACATTAAAAAATAATTGTAACACATCTAAAATTATGAAGTTATACAGAAAATATTTTTGAAACACATCCAAAATCATAAATCTAAAATCTAAATTTAAACGTTAAAAAATAATTGTAACACATCTAAAATTACGAAGTTATACAGAAAATATTTTTAAAACACATCCAAAATTATAAATCTAAAATTTAAATTTAAACATTAAAAAGACAGCGTTGTAAATGAGCGCCAAAAAGGAGGAAGGCAGCGTTGAGGATGAGTACGGAAGAGGAAGGTGGCACGGATGAACGACATGGCGCAAACGTGACTTCTCTGCTTCTTTGAGTATTTTGTACGAGTTTAATTAATAATTTGATAGTTTAAGGTTTATTTTATAATTTTAAAATCAAAATTTTGAATTTTGAATAATTTTATTTTTAGATATGTATTTAAATTATAATATATTAATAATTAAATATATTAAATCTGAAACAGAAATTTAAAATTTAAAATTTAAATTTCAATTTTTTTAGATTGTATTTTAGATGTGTATTTAATTTTAAAAAAACAGTAAATCTATTCATAATTTTTAGTTGCGTTTGTTTTAATTTTTTTTAATTATTGTAATAAAAAACTGAATGTTGTATTATTTTTAAAGGATACCTAGTTGAACAGAAAATTACTGGCCTCCCAAACTTTTCCTTTTTTTATTTATATTTTTGCTCATCACTCATAATGAGTCGACTCGAACCTTACCTATTCACTCGTTTAACAACTTTAGATATAACATATGACAAAATAATTAAGTCTATTTTTAAATAATCAATATAACCTCTCATGATGAATTTAGTTATTAATAATTAAGCCAAACGACACTGCATAAAAAAATATATAATACTAAGAAGATAAAACACACAATTATTTTATTTAATTTAATATATATAACGTTTATAATGATAAAAGCTTCCAAATCCATAGTATGGAAAATAAGTACGTACCACGTGTTTCCTTCATGTTGTCAAATTGATTAAGTACATAAATTGTAGATGAAAGTATCCGCGAGTAACAAGGATATTTCCCACGACACATTTGAATGGTCAAGCATTCTTTTTGATACCACCTTTCTCGCTGCATAACAATTCGCCTAAAACGGAATCCAAAGAAAAAATGGGTTAAAACCACACATCAAAGTTAGTATATTATTGCATGATATAAAAGAGTTGATTCAATTGCAAGTATACCCTGAGTAAAGGCCAACTGAGAATTCATTGGAGGAAAGCTTCAGATCCTTGCACCCATTCCATTTAGAGGAGAAATTTTTAATGGTCCATGTGTACGTCACTTCCTCACCAATGCCATTTTTTGTTTCAACCGTTCCTTCTTCATCAATCTTCATTTCTGTGGTTCAAAGTGCATGAGGAGTGCTAGCAAGGATACGGTTTAATTTATTTTTAATGTATATTTTGTATTTCAATATGTATTCTATAACTGATTTAGTAATTAACAACATAGTTTTAAAATATTACATAAAAGTTTTAAGAATTTTTCACTTTCTTCGTCTCAATTTCACATTATTTGTGAAAATGAAGCTTGCTTACATTGCCTTATCAGCAATATTTTAAAAGAAAAGTCTAGGGACCAGCAACTTTGTTAAATTCTAGTCAGTATGTAACCAGCAAAGAAAAGTGAATCATTGGATGAAATTTCACACCAATCTCACACCATTAAAATCATCATTGATGGCTATTTGATGATTATAAATCACAAAAGTTACTGACCTCTATCATTTCTTTATTTTAAAAAAGGAAAATCAGAAAACTAGTGACGTATTTATTGCTTGCCTTTCGGTTGGCAGCACGTTATAAGGCCTTTGACAACGCTTTCTATTATTCCTCCATTTGCTGCCATTCGCTGAGCATCATGAAAACTCATGGTCATCATATGCACAATCTTGTATACACTTTTGCTTTTATGTTAAATTGATAGCTGAAAATCGTTAAATAATTTGATATGTTTGGCTAAATTATTATTTAACTATTTTTACCAATCAACTTCACGTAAAGAAAAAAGATCATCATGAAATTATGTCTTTACCGATTTCTCCATTTTAGCTGCATGAAGATCAACCTCCATATGGGTTCTCATAGACAATGCATCTAGAACATGAAGCTCCAACCAAGTCAAATCATCAAATCCAAAAGTCTTAAGTTCCTCCCATAGATTCTGAAGCTCATTACATGCATCATCATTCATATCCTCCACACTCGTGGTGTCAAGAAAATGCAAAACTCTTCCCAAAGCAGTGAACGACCATTCAATGAACTTCTTAGTTCTATTCCTCTTCTTCTGATTTTCAATAAGAATAGGGTGATATGAACACGCTTCCTCCAATAGTTGAACAAATCTTTTCTCTACTTTGCATAGATCCCTGAAATCCACTAACTCTAAAGAAGACATGATACCCTTCGCAATCAAGTGACTGTGCTCAGTACCATGCTTCTTGACTGAAGCCTCAGCAATAATAGTGCAAGTATCATCCATAAGATACCCATTTTCATGAAAGTTAAATAAAGTCAAGAATTGCCAGCGATGAAAGGAAGGAAGTTTTTCGCGGTTGTATTTTCCATACCCATAATCCTCTGCCAAAAGTGAAGTCATATGATAATTAAAATGATAAAGTTCTTACAATGTCTATATACATTATTGTTAAACAAAAAACAATCTAAATTTATCTTATTTAATATTTATATATTATAGGATAATTTTTTTATTAATATCTTTTTGTTATTAAATATTTTTATTATATATATATATATATATATATATATAATTTAGGGTTGTTCATATTTCATAATATGATTCATTTACTGAAAATTAAGGACTAAGTCAAAAAATCAGCTGATGAATTATTTATATGATTATAAAATAAAAAAAATAAAAATATTAATTAAAGATTTATTATTGATGAAGTATATATTTTGTAATGGATTTTTCTGTACAAATAAAATGGTTAGATATTTATATATTTCTCAATTTTTATTATTGCGTGTTACAAAATATATATACATAAATATTAGAATCTTCTTTTGTTTTATTAAATTCTTATGTTATTTTTATTTGTTATTTCATCTTTTTCTTTTAAAAAAAATTTATTATATTTATCATTTTTTAAGTTAGTTATACTTATCTTTTTCTAACAGAATCATCTAGAGATTCTAGTTTTTTTTTATTTTATTTTAAAATTTAAAATCAATTTAGTAATTAATATAAATAAGTAGTATTGTTCTTTTATATAATAAAACAACAACATACAATAAATAAGTAACATTATTCTTCCATATGATAAAACAACAACATATAAAAAAAAATTATTCTTTCACAATTTTATTATTTTTAAAAATAATTAATAAATGTTAAAAAATATATTTTATACTATAGTATTAAAAATTATAATATAAATGTTTTCAATTTGATATTATTGAGAGTGTACATAGAAAGTACCAAAACTATGGGAGTCCAAGCTTTGCTCGTGATGATTAAGTATAGTAATTCGGAAGTTAGTAGGATTAGTGTAGCAACCACCAGATAAACTATGACTGTCCCCAACACACATGTACATTGTTAAGCGTTTTGTCATGAACCCTTGTCCTCGTGGATACAGAAGAATTCGCCTAAAATCAAATCAAACAGATTATCCAAACATATAGACATACATATAAGCTACAAATTTTTAAGTTTTTAGTTCCAGTGGTTTTAGTCATTGAATATATATCAAAAACAGAAATATTAGAGAATTAGTAAAAATTATTATTTTTGACAAAATATTATTTAAAAGTGTGGACTACTAAAAATATATTTTTAAATAGTTAGACTAAAAGAATTGAACTAATAATTAAATACGTGTGTAGTTTAATATATTTTTAATATATATTTTATATTTTAATGTATATTCTATATTAATAACTGATTTTAATATACGTTTAATATAATAAAATATATATAATTGAAATCAATGACTAAAACCACTGAAACGTCATAATTTCTGAAATATTTAAAACGCTTCTCATAGATATGTATAAGTATACCATGGAGTGTTGTCAACCAAGAATGTCTGGGAGTACAACTTTTCGCAATTCAATTTTGAGAAGTTGATGATTGTCCAAGTGAACGTCACATGTTCCCTCATAGTTCTTTCGATCCTTCCTTCTTTGTCATCAACATACTCCGGTAACTCCATCTTCTCTGTGGTTGAAATTAGTTAGCATAAGGGAATGTTAATAAAAAAGAGAAGAAAACATTGCAAATTTTTTTTTTTGCATTACTTGCCTTCCATTTCGAGGTTGGCACTGTATTGTTTGAAGCACTATATATATAACTATTCTGGTGGCTGATGTGGAATATCGTCTCCTCAAATCTCTCCCGTTGATTTTCTCAAACCTCCTTTGTTTAACAATTTCCAGTGGACTAAGCCAAAGTAGTGAACACTACTAACCACATGCCTGGAATAAATATTTGAGAAATGCTATGGGCCATCAACTTTTGTGATTTGTAACTATCAAATAGTCATTAATGATGATTTTAATGGTGTGAGATTGGTGTGAGATTTCATTCAATGACTCACTTTTTTTTGTTGGTTACATGCTGGCTAGAATTTAACAAAATTGTTGGCCCCTTAGACTTTTCCTAAATATTTTTGGCAACCATTCTGATAAAGATACATAAAATATTTTTTTTAAAGTTGTTTACCTGTCAGGTTGTTAATAAACATATTTATTAAATCAATTAATAATTTATTTTTTAAAAAATTAAAATAAAATTGGTTTATTATATTAACAACAATAAACTCAATTGTTCATATTATAATTATCAGATCCAATTCGATTCAATTGATTTATATAATCTGAATCGAATCATACTTAAATTCTTTAGAAAAAGACAAATATATTCCTAATTTTTTATTTTGTAGACATTTAAATTCTTAAAAATTAAAAAATGCAATTAGATCTCGGACAAAAAAATACTCTACCCCCAAGTCTATCTTAGTCCAACCTCTCACTAATCTCTCAATCTGACAACAAAAAAAAAAAAATCCTAGCCCTCAACGTCTCCTTAGCTTCCTCTCCCTTTCTTCATTAAAGCTCGAGCTCTCTCATCTCTTACTCGCTAGCTCTCGCAATCTCAAGCTCTCTCCTTCTCTCGTCTCTAGTCTCGCACTCAAAGTCGTCGTCGCTCTCTGCGTCGCCAGTGGTCATCGTCTCACACGTAGTCTCATTCGCACACCTTTCCTAAGCTCGTTGTCGCCGATGGCAGAAGCAGGTCTCGGAATTGATCGTTGTTGTCGCTCCATGTCTCGTCACTGTCTCGCACTCAATCACACGCCTTTTTGCGCTCGTCGTCGCCGGCGGCAGAAGCAGCCATTCCCGAGGCTGGTCGTCATTTTCGTCTTCTTGCTTTGAGTCTCGCCATCAGCTCCCTTCGTGCAACCAGAAGCTGGTCCTCAATTTGGTGAGTTCCAATAAATTTTTCTGTTCTTTCTTTTTCAGTTTTGTTGTTGTAATTCATCTTTGTTGCTGCAATTTGTTGCTGGAAATATTAATGATGTTTTTTTTTGTTTTGCTGAAAATTATCATTAACATGAATTTGTTACTAATTATCACCAGTGAATCTTGAATAATTTGTTGTTAAAATTATCACTGAACTAGTTTTTTTTGTTGCTTAAAATCATCACTAAGATGAATTTTTTTACTAATTATCATTAGTGAACCTTGAATTTGTTGCTGTCTTGCTCAAATAATTACTTAACTAAATATTTTTGTTGTTGAAAATTATCACTGAGTTGAATTTGTTAGTAACTAAACTTTAAATTTGTTGTTGTCTTGCTGAATAATCACTTGTATATGAAAATGAATATTAAAAGGAGATCTCTGCTATATAGTATTATTATTTCTCCTTTTTTTTGAAGATTTACTGTTTAATATCATGCTTAGTTATGCTCAGAGCAGGACAGATTTGCATTATTGTTTATTTTTTTCGATGATTTACTATTTGTGATATGTCTTTAGTTACTACAAACATTAGCTAAATAGATATGATTCATTGGCTAAAATATTTGAGATTAGTTAGTACCTGAATTTCTAAAGAGATTTGAACTATGGATGTAATTGAGTTTGAGAAAAAATTGTTTACAGCAAGTGATCCTAAGGTATAATGATTGAATATATTTTTAATGATTGAGTGGCAATTGGCTAATTACATTGACTATATTGCCTCTTTTTAATTCTTATATTATAATCTTTATGGTGGTTTAAAAATTATGATGGATGATGTTTTTTCTGGGTTTGATCAGGTTATGATGAAAAAAAATGAGGTTTGATCAAATTTAAAAATAGAGGAATGCTAGGGAGCCAGTAGAATTTGTGATATATAACCATCAATTAGCTATCATCAATATTTTTAATGGTATGAGATGAAATCTAACGGTGTAGGATTACTCATTTTTCTTTTGATGGTTAAGTGCTGGCCAGATTTCAATAAAAGTGGTGGCCCCTAAACTTTTCCTTAAAGATAAATATCAACAGTCAACAGGATCGGATCATCTTGGTAACATTATCGTTCTTTGACATGAATTTTTCTAGTTGAATTAATGTTCTGATGAACATTTTACTTAAACTTACTTGACTTGAGTCTTGAGGTGTGCAAGCTGAAGATGAGATCAGATACTTTAAATTTTTTGTATATGTTTCTCTAATCTGGGTCTTTCTCTTTTTATACAAAAAGGAAAAAAGAAAGTTTATCAAAAATTTTACTGTATCAACCTCTTGTTTGATTATTGTGTTAGCTTATGTAAAAATACACCTCTTATTTTAAGAAATCTTAACCCCTCTTTTATTCTTAGCTTCTATACTTTGTATTATTTAGTAGAGTCTAATTACTTGTAATCAAATGCAATTATAAGATCATTGTAAACGATTAAGCCATCTTAATCATCAGCTACATAAAATCTTCTGGGTTAGTGTGATAAGCAACAAATAATTGATCAATAAACGCCACATATTCATAAATTTGAATTTATCGGCTAACTTTGTCAATGGAATTCTGTTATATTAGTTTTATATGGTCAATGTTTTTTTCTTAAAATTTAATTGTAACAACATTTTCATCTGTTGGCCTATAATGGACTCAAGTCTTTATGTTAAATGTGTAAGTAACTTAAAGGAAGTAAAAATTATAGTTTTGTCATTAGTTATGCTCTAAGTTAATGACGCTTAACAATCTTGACGTAATTAGATGTTGAATCTTTTGTTCAATAGCACATGGTAGGGTAAAGTTGCTAATTAGCCAAGGTCGCAAAATTGCTTCAAGATAATTAAGAAAGGAAATCGTTAGTATTTCAGTTTTTAAAATAATAGATTTTTTTATTATATTATCTTTTTTTAAAAAATATTATAATCATGAATGAACAATATAATTTAGTTGTGATGGTTTTAATGTATTAAAATTATTCAGTTAGCCACGGTTAAGGTAAAACAAATACTACCATTTATTTAAGCATGTTGATAATGAACTAAATTTAGAAAATAATTTACTCGCACATACATATATAAAGTTGTATGCTAAGTTGCTAACTTTTTTATGAAAATATTTTCTATAAAAAATTTTAACTAACTTTTATAAAATAATTGCTTAATATTTTTAAAATTAGAAAATAAATTATTATTAATAATATAATAATTTGATTTTCTAATTTAAAAATAAATAATTTGTAAAATTATAATATAATTTATATAATTTAAAAAAGATATAATTAGTAATAAATGAGAATATTATCTTCCTCCTAATAATATAATCATATGAAGCTCCTTACATGCATCATCATTCATATCCTTGACACTATTACTCTTAAGAAAATGCAAAACTCTTCCCAAAGCTATGAACGACCATTCAATATACTCTTGAGTCTCGACTTCTCTTACTCTTCTCATGATATTTGATACCATAACGGTAGTTAAAAATAGTTCCTCCAATTGTTGAACAAAATACTTTTGTATTTGCATAAATTCTTGAAATCCTCCTTAGTATCCAAAACCTCGGCAACAACAATGCAAGTTTCATTCACAACAAACCCTTTGCTAGGGTCATAAAATTTATCTAATTCTATACCGAATTTGCACTTCATAGTTGGAAGAACTTCAGGGCAGTATTCATAGGAACTCCCTGGCAAAATCATATACAAAATTATTGAAGTTCTATGATAGTTAAATTCATAAAAACATTTTATTATATATTAGATTGGGCAGAAACTACGTGAATCCGCCAAGTTAAAAATTGCTTCATCAATCAACCAAAGCACTTCTCTATACAATTCGAACCAGCTTAGTTCGAATTTCATTTGTATATAATTCGAACCGAATCAGCTCGAATTACTTGGCAACATTCACACTAATTCGAACAAGGTTGGTTCGAACTTAAAACATACATAATTCGAACTAGATGAGTTCGAATTATATAGGTGGAAGCTAACCAAAGTAATTCGAACCAAGTAGGTTCGAATTACTAATAACTAATTCGAACCAGGCTGGTTCGAATTAGTTAGGACTAGACCTGTATATATATGGTGTGAACGTGAGTATCTCTCATTAGAGGGGTAAGATGACTAGTGAGGAGAGTTTCGTAGTGTTGGTTCACCACAGAGGATCCATTAAGAGGAAAATTCGTTCCGGTGTGAAGTTCACTGATAAGGATCCTCTGTGTATGATCGTCAGGCCTACGACTAGGTATGAGGACCTTGTTAGCTCTGTACTGCTGAAACTTGGTCTCGAAGGTGTGAAACGGGTTAAGAAGTTTTTCTATCGCATTCCAATCACGGTGCTCCAGGAAACCGTTAAGTATGATTGTTTTACGATCGGGAGTGATGAGGACTTGCAGGTCATATTTCATTGTCGCCGGCAGTTTCCAGAGGTGAGGACACCAGAACTGTTGGCAAAGTTGGTTGACGTGGTATCCAGCTCGAGGGGTTTGAACCGGAATACCACCACTTTAGCCACGGTAGCCGGTTCTAGCTCCAGACCTGCCGTTGCTTCTTCCTCCGTCCCTGCGTACGAGCCACCCGTCCAACCTGTTGCCTCCCTTTCGTTCGCTGTTGATCTCAACGGCAGTGTAGGCGACGAGGTCGGAACAGGGGAATTTCCACGAACCTCTTTACAGTGTGTTGCACTGGCTGGGGTTGGAAATGGACTTTTGGATGATCCAGAGGATGATGATATCGAGCCGGATATAATTGTTGATGACAGTGGCGATGATGTCGGAGCAAGTGAGCCTGCTGGGGCGGGCGGTGGTTCTAGCTCTGGCACACAGCAGTACCCTCCACATTTTTCCTCTTTGGACTTAGATGCCATGAGGCAGGAGGGGGTTCCTGGGCAGCTGGCTGGATTTGGCGCTAGAGATGGTGAAGGGTCTGCAGGTCTGACAGAATTTTAGGTTGGTCAGCGATTTCAGGATAAAGATGAGGCCCTGTTAAGTGTGAAGACTTACAGCATCCGTCGAGGGGTACAGTACAAGGTCGTGGAGTCTGACTATCGCCGGTATGTGGACAAGTGTTCTGAGTTTGGGAATGGGTGCACATGGTTGATTTGCCTGAGTCTTCGACAGTGCAAGGGCCTTTGGGAAGTCA
The DNA here is from genome assembly GCF_059453495.1 of Arachis ipaensis. Classification (NCBI taxonomy): domain Eukaryota; kingdom Viridiplantae; phylum Streptophyta; class Magnoliopsida; order Fabales; family Fabaceae; genus Arachis; species Arachis ipaensis. The sequence continues at coordinate 120,579,270 of NC_142437.1, read as the reverse complement.
AACGCTACAACGGACCGCATACGTGTCTCGCCACCTCCATCTCCAGCGACCACAGGACTTTGGATTACCATGTGATATCGGCATTCATTATGCCAATGGTTAGGGCTGATGCATCCGTCAGCATCAAGGTGCTCCTAAATGCCACCGCCGCACACTTTGGGTTTAGGCCGACGTATAGGAGGGTCTGGTTAGCCAAGCAGAAGGCTGTTGCCCTCATCTATGGTGACTGGGATGAGTCGTACAACGAGCTCCCAAGGTGGGTGTTAAGAGTCCAGTTGACGATGCCTGGTACTGTTGCAGTCCTTAGGACGAGTCCTGTTCGTATCGGTGCACAGCTGGACGAGTCTCAAGCTTATTTTCACAGACTATTCTGCACGTTTCCACCATGTATCGAGGCATTCCGTCATTGCAAGCCCCTAGTTAGTATTGACGGCACCCATCTCTATGGCAAGTATAGGGGAACGTTGCTTGTTGCGATTGCACAGGACGGGAACTCCAACATACTCCCTGTGGCATTCGCATTAGTCGAGGGTGAGAATGCTGAGTCGTGGGCCTTCTTTCTCTCCCACCTGCGTGAGCATGTGACACTGCAGCCGGGTCTGCTGGTTATATTGGACAGGCATAACGGCATCAAGGCCGCGCTTGAGGCTCCTGACGGAGGATGGTTACCTCCGTCTGCATACCGGGCATTCTACATTCGACATGTAGCGGCAAATTTCGCCCTAACCTTCAAGGACAAAGACGCAAGGAGGATACTTGTGAATGCGGCGTACGCTAAGACCGAGGTCGAGTTCCATTACTGGTTTGATATTCTGAGGTCTAAAGACCTGGCGATGTGTGACTGGGCGAACCGGATTGAGTATTCATTGTGGACACAGCATTGTGATGAGGGGCGTAGATTTGGACACATGACGACGAATATCTCTGAGTGTGTGAACTCAATCCTCAAGGGTGTTAGAAACCTTCCTGTGTGCTCGCTAGTGAAGGCAACATACGGAAGGTTGGCCGAATCATTTGTTCGCAAAGGGAGAGAGGCTGAGGCACAGTAGGGAACCGGACAACAATTTAGTCAGCACTTGGTGAAGTGTATAGAGGCCAACTTGAAGACGGCTCGGTGCTTCACGGTGACTTTTTATGACAGGGATAACTCCGAGTTCACCGTCGCAAAGACAACTCCTACTGGTTCTTTCTCACTGCGTAGCTACAGAGTCTCGCTTGCATCTCAGACATGTGACTGCAGATACTTCCAGGCACTTCATTTCCCGTGTCCCCACGCACTGGCATGCTGTGCCTACTCACGGCTTACATGGGAGCCTTACGTCCACCAGGTGTGTATCGTCTTAGTTCGGTCTTCAGTGTGTATCGGATGGGTTTCAAATCTCCCATTCCAGAGGGTTTCTGGCCACCATATGATGGGCCGACTGTCATCCCAGACCCGAATAAGAGGCGTGCGAGAGAGGGTCGTCCGAGGTCCACTCGGATACGGACCAATATGGACGAGGCAGACCCGAACCGGCCAAAGAGATGTGGGCTTTGTCGGCAGCCCGGCCACACACGTCGGAGTTGCCCACAGCTCCGAGGAGCAGAGCACACACGGGGACATGATTAGGTGTATTGCTAGCTTTGGTACTTTTGTTATTTCAATTTCGCATTTAGATTCCAGTATTATCGGTTTTCTTACTTGTAGTTGGTAAGTGATAACATTTGTTAATGTTAGTGCGATGTACTGTGAATGGGATCATAATTGATGAATATGTTTTGTTTCCAGAGTTTTAAATGAAATGTATGTTGAATGCACACCGGAATAACAAACTCTACGAGTTAAATTAAGACATGACGCAGAAGCTATGCTAGTAACAGAAATTAGATTTTTGAACGAATTGTGAGTAATTCGAACCAACCTGGTTCGAATTACTATTTGATGCAATTTGAGAGTATCGAACCAAGTCGGTTCGAATTACTTGGGGAGTGGTTCACGTGTGTAATTCGAACCAAGCTAGTTCGAATTATGTAATTTGTAGTTCGAACCAAGTTGGTTCGATTTATATGTTAACGTAGTTCGAACCAAACTAGTTCGAATTACATAGTAATGTGCTTTGGCTGATTCGTGAAGCAATTTTCAGTTTGGCTGATTCAGGTAATTTTTTTGCTCCCTTGGCTTATTTCTGTTTTTTGCCCTATTAGATTCTCTAAATTTTAAATTTTTACTTTAGAGAATAAAGTGATATCTCACCTTTAAATGTGATTTTTTTATATTTTTTTTGTTTCACCTATAAAATAAATGGTGAGATATTACATTTTATCCTCTAAAATAAAATTTAAAATTTAGAAGATCCAAATCCATATATATATATATATATATATATATATATTGAACAAAGGGAGCTCAACACAATAAAGTGGAGCAACAAGGATTCAAGCACAATAAAAACAAAACATAAAACACAGATAACAAGTATAATCCGTTGTTATCTCCAGCATTGCCATCAACAACCAAATGGATCAACTCCACACCATTCCCTATAACTCGAAAATGACATAATCTTTAACACCTTCAACACTTGTCTCTAATCTCTGAAACACTCTGCTATTCCGCTCCAACCAAATGTTCTAAATGACCGCAAAAAAGCCTATTAGCCATTTCTGTGCTCCGACTTTCTGCCTGGTACTCCAGTCCAACTCTCGAAGAATTCTTTAACGGTCCCGGAATAATGGCCCATGCTCTATCAGCATACTTCAACCAAGCACACCACACCTGCCACGTAAACTCACAGGCAAAAAATAAATGATGTACAAATTATATATCCTTTTTACACAAAACACATATATTGTCATTATGATTAATAATGCCCAGTCTACTCAGCCTCTCCTTCGTGTTGACCCTGCCTACTAAAACAAACCATGCAAATAGTTCAACTCTTGGAGGAACCAAGCCATGCCAAATCGAACTAGTGAAGCTGTAACTCATGATATCCTCTGAAAGAATCTCTTTCTGCAGCACCTGCACAAAAAAATTAGTAGAAAAATACCTTTTTTTTTTGTCAAATTTCCATACAACTCAGTCCTCTCTATCACTCGATAATCTTACAACCCGTAACCGGTCGTGAAGTTGGTTGAGTAACTCTAACTCCCATTGGAATAGTTCTCTCCTCCACTGGAAGTTCCATACCCATTCTACCACATCCCAAAAGCCACAGTCCCCTATTATGAAACCTTGTTGATTTGAAACAGAGAAGAGTCTCGGAAAACTATCTTTCAAAGAGCCACCTTGTAACCAAGCATCCTCCCAAAAATGAGTGCTCCTGCCGTTTTCCATCTCCATAGACAAACCACTGATCATCTTGTCTCTTACCTGTTGCTCCTTGATATTAAACTGGCAGATATCTTTCCAAGGGCCCATCTTGATGGCAAGGTCTGGCTTGACAAAATTACAGTTGGGTCCAACTGATTACAAGAGCATAAAACCTTCTTCCACAGCGGACAGTCCTCCTTTGAGAAGCGCCACCACCACTTGAACAGAAGCGATGCATTTCTAATTAATTAGAGCATCTCCCACCTCCAAGCCACCTAGCTTTTTCGGAGCTTGAACTACCTCCCATTTCACCAGTGGTATACCATGATTCCCATCCTCTTTACTCCACATGAACCTTCTCTGAAGTCCAATTATCTTTTCTGCAACCGTTTTTGACATCTTGTACAAGCTCAAGTAGTAAACCGGCAGACTATTGAGAACAGATTTTATTATTTCCTGCGGACAGAATAAGATTGTGTCATCTGCAAATTGGAGATGCGACAATTCTATATTGTCCCTTCCCACCAGCAATGAAAAAATCCGTCCATTCCTTACGGCCTCCCCCACCATCCTGTGCAGAACGTCAACGACAAGAACGAACAGAAAAGGAGATAGAGGGTCTCCTTGTCTGAGTCCTCTCTCCATCTTGAACGGCTTGGATGGTGACCCATTGATCAACACTGACGTAGACGCTGTAGTCACACATTCCTTCACCCAAGTTCTCCATCTAAGACCAAAGCCTATCTTCTACAGCACTATATCCACAAAGCTTCACCTCACTCTGTCGTAGGTTTTCTGAAAGTCTAGTTTATATATATATATATATGATTGAAATTGGACTCATAAGGAACAATTGGAAAAGAAAATGAACAAAACATATCTTTTAGGGTCAATTTAGTCTTTAAAAAAATTGATTTTTAGAATATTCAAAAGTGAATTAAATAAAATCTTTATTATATGATTACAGTCTTCAACATGAACTGCAATTCGCGAGTCGATTCAAATTGCTCATAAAAATAGATGAATCGAACCACTAAAATTAGGACTTGTTTAGAAGTAGATTAATTTGACTTAATTTACAGCTCCATAGTAAATGGGTACGATATTAGCTATTTATTTTTTGTATATAAAATTTATTTTGGTTCATATATAATGTTTTTTTAATTAATTAATTTTTTAAACTTTAAATAATTTATTATCAAAGTATATGAATGCATAACAATTTTTTTTATTCGTATGGATATCAAGTAAAAAGAATTGCTAAAATTATATAATAATTTTTAAACAAAAAATAAATTATAAAAAGAGAATCAAACGAATCAACTCGTTTAATTCGTTAATTCGAATGAGTCAAATTAAATTGATGTATTCCCAACTTGTTTAAAATACGGATCAATTCGTTTTTTTAAATTTTAGCTCGCTGTTTACAGAAAATACCATTATCTATCATTGTAGTTCTAGCACTTTTTAATTTTAATATTAAAAAGATAATTATATTTTACATTGTTATTAAAAATGCACGTGTTTCACTCGGCTGTGGAGATTACATTCCAAAAAATCGAAAAGTTAATTTTCGTTCACATGAAATTAGAATATTAATTTTTTAAATTTTATAAATCTGACCCACAAATTTTTTAATTTTAAATTTAAATCTTTTTATTTATAAATCTGGCCCACTAATTTATTTTACTATAAAAATAAAAAATTAACCACTCATAAATTAAATCCTTCAATTTATACACTAGAATTTGAACTTATCACTCCTTACCCTCAGATTTTAATTAAAATTTTGTCTAGTCTCAAATTTAAATCTCAGATTTAATTTTTACAATTAAAAAAAAATCACTTCCATATTAAATTGAAACATTCCGTCATCCATGACGGCGAAAGCTAGTGCACTCTAGGCAAAGTAGGGAGTGCAGCACTCTTTAAAAGTTAACCTACTATGAAAAGTGATCAGGTAAATTAAATTTATTTATTATTGTTTTTTTTTTTTTCATGGGCTGAACAAACAAATCGACACTAACAAAAAAAACTAATTCACTCGTTTAACACAGGACTATCTTTACACCAGAAAAATACTCAAAAAAAATTGATCGAATTCCTCCATTACTCTGTTATTATTGATGTGATGTCTTCAAGTATTTTCACTGTTTTGTTTGTTAGCAGGTGCTTCCACTATTGTTCTGTTTAGCCACAGATTTTTGACGTTCTTGAACTCACCCCATTCCACCTTTACCATAAATGGACCTTCAAAGTCCGAAAAATTGCTGTCATAGAAAAGGAAGACGCTGTGTGGCCGCTGTGCTGGTTGGCTAACTCTAAACATAAAACTGAACCCGGTCTCCATGAAGGCGCCATGATTCTCAAATGACGACACAGTCAAAGTACAATATACATGACAGTTACAACAAGTCCATTATCTTTTATTTCAAATTATCCTCAACGTGTACGTAAGAATAAAAAATTAAAATACAATTATATTTAAACAATTATTTGTATTATTTTATATTAATTTATTCAAAAAATAATTAAATTTTGAAGCTAATTGGTATAAAATATTACAGATATAAAACTAAAAAAAAAATTTATTTGTATAAGAATGAGCCTAATAAATAATTATTCTATTTAATATATAATTAAGAGTATTTCTTTCTTTGCCAACAAACTATGGTTCAAATGACATAATTTCTATATTCACCTAAGAGTTGGTAAAAAAAAGAATACTTCTTTTTTTTATTAACTTTTTTAAATATTAATTATTTATTTTACATACAATATAGAAATAAATGAATATAATATTTATTGAGTAGACGCAATTACGTAAAATTTTTTTATTGTCATAGTATTTGAACCAAAGAAAAGAAAGTATTATTTTAAGAAAAAATAATAATATATTTTTAATAATATTTTTAATACAAAATAATAAATTTTAAATATTTTTTTAAATAATATATATTAACTAAAATAATATAATTATCCCAAATAATATATTATAAATATAGTAAAATAACATATTTCAATAAAAAAATTATTAATAAAAAATTATATGAATTTTTGTTTTGCACAAAATAAAATTATTATATATTTATTTATTTTTTACGTTGTATATATATTTTTTTAATTAAATTAATATAATACAAAATCTTTTATCATACTGTTCATATTTAATGTTTTAATTTTGTTTCTCACAATATATATATATATATATATATATATATATATATATATATAACACAAATTTTTTTATCATTGTGTTTATATTTAATATTATAATTTTATTTCACATAAAACAAAATTTATTTAAATTTTAATATTATATACATAATATATATATAACACAAAATTTTTTATCATTGTATTTATATTTAATATTATAATTTTATTTCACACAAAACAAAATTTATTTAAATTTTAATATTATATACATAATATATATTTAATATTATTTTTTTTAAAATTCTATTATATCTTTTTTTCTAGATTTAGTACATAAATTTTCAACTTATTTTTTATGTATTATTTATTTTAATTCTAAAGTCCAATAACTTTTTTTTGTACAGACATGTTTTTAATATTTATATACTATTTTTTTATTTTGAACTTCAGCCCAATATCTGAGACTTACAAAAAAAATCTAAAACTTGTAAAAAATGATTAACTTGATTAACAGGTTACCTTTTTAAATCCAGACCATTCAAATAAAATATAATAAATGAAGAGTTCAGATTTAATGAATCTACAAGATGTGCAGCACTCCATACTTAGTAAGGAGCGTTTAAGGATGAGCCATCCATGACCAACCATGATACAACAATAATTTCCATTACTAAAAGAAAAAATAATAATAAATAAATAAATAAATAAATAATAATTTTTTTTAAATGGAGTTTCCACGAATTAGTCTTTGTCAGGTCGGATTAAGAGATACCAAAAAAAAAATTTCATTACTGAAAGAAAAAAACAATCTAGTTCTAGACAGACCTTTTTTGAAAAAAAAAAAAAAATAATAATAAATAAATTTGGTAAGCACAAGGAGCATATTCTAGAAGGTACTTAACCGGAGAGAGAAGAAGAAGAAGAAAGAGAAAGAAGGTGTAGTAAAGTCTAGAAGTGTCGCTCAACAAACAACATAAACACACTTTCTGTGTTCCTTCTTCTGTCATCAAAATCTACCTTACTCTCAATTCTTCTCAAACGTAGGGTTTTTGTCTCTCTCTAACAAAACCATGAGGTACTTTTTTCATTTCAATTTTATTTATTTATTTTTTATGTTCATATGTATGTTTAAAAGTGTTAATCCTCTGAACTTAGCATCTTAAGTTTGATTATGATTAGTGATTATGTTGAGTAATCATAGTTTTTGAAATGGAAACAGGACACATGTTAGTTAATGGTTTATACCACTGAAGTTTGCATTACTTTGTTCATTTTTTATTATATTGTAAAAGTTTTCTCTTATTATAACTCATTGGCAAGTTTAGGAAGTGTGATTTTCTATGAAGAGTGTGGGAAAATATGATTGTGGTTTTTCAATTACTAGCAGCTATACATGCCTTTTTTGCATTGTCAAGTTGCTGAACATTGATATTAATAATTTTGATTTTTGTTGATGTTAGTTAAATTTTAATCTTAATTTGTTGTGCTGCAATTTGTGTTATTGGGATGAATAGCTTTTTTGGTAGTTCAACTTATAGTATACTATCTAGGTTTCTTGCATGCATTTTGGGAATTTTCATTTTTAGGGATCAAATTCTTCCATTTGCATCAGCATTCATGTAGTGAATCAGAAAGTTGAGTATTGTGATTGATACTGTAAAGGAATTTATACTTTTAGTAAATACAAATTAAATCCTTTTGATTTTTGTGTTCTGATCGTGTTTTTTACATCATTTGCTGTGTGCAGCCGTCATCCTGAGGTTAAGTGGGCTCAAAGGCTGGACAAGGTTTATATAACGGTTCAGTTGCCGGATTCGAAGAATGCGAAAGTGGACCTAACTCCAGATGGTACTTTCACCTTTTCGGCTACTGCTGGTGCCGAAGATCATCTGTATGACTTGAAGTTGGATCTCTTTGACAAGGTTAATGTAGAGGTGAGACTCAAATTTTCCTATTTATAGATAGCAATGACATATCTATAAAATTTACCGTGTAAAATTCTTTTATGATAATCAGGTGTGACCATGTAGGTTAAAGTAGTTTTCTTTGAAATGGTTGATGTGGAAGTTGATTCTTTTTGTCTATGCATCATCATCTACTTAGATATTAGTTTAAGAAACTAAACTAAAGTATTGCATTATCCATGATGTGCTTGCACTTTAGGATGATGTTTGTTGTTGATGTAATCTCCATGGAGTACATGTAACATGTTTAAGTCTCTTTAATGTTTTTGAAATTTGTCTAAGAAATTTAGTGTTTTGTTAATTGCACTAGAACTATTTTTGTTTTTCAATGCATATTCTATTGGTTTCAGGAGAGCAAGATTAATGTAGGGGTGAGAGGCATATTCTGTGTGGTGGAGAAGGCAGAGAAAGGATGGTGGAAAAGGTTACTACGAGGAGAAGGAAAGCCTCCGCATTATGTGAAAGTAGATTGGGATAAATGGGTTGATGAAGATGAAGATGATGGTGGTATGGACATGCCTAAATCATGTTATTAGCAATTTTTGAAATTCTCTGTTTCATGGCTGCGGTTTTCTGACCGATTATCCTGTTTGTTTGCTTAGGTCTTGGTGATCTAGACTTGGGAGGGATGGATTTCTCGGTATGCAATGTGTTTGGATGAATTCATCTGTTTGGACACCCTTTCTTGTTTGATGTAATCTGTTCTAAATTCTAATTCTATTGAATGCTGCAGAAATTTGGTGGGATGGGCGATGATGCAATGGGTGATTTCGATGATGACGATGATGATGGTAAGTATGCTGCAAAATTAGCATTTGATATTTGGTGTGTGTGAAGTACTTATTATACATCATCATTTTAGAAATCATGGGTATGTGTGAACTTTACTCACTAGTATTAATCCCCTAGAGGGGAAGCCAATGAATCATGAAACTAACTTGAATTAACTGATTGAATTGCCAAATTCATCTGGGAAGAAAAGGTTTTGTTGGTTTTATAACTATGAGGCATATGATACTATATTTGAGGCCAAAGTCAGTTGCCGTTTAGGATTTAAATTGGTGGATCTACCTTTTTTCGTCGGCCGCAGAATATGGTCATTTTTAGCATCATTTAGGAAGTGTCCTAAATGAACCAACATGATCAATTGCTGTAGAAGGTGCATTGTAGCATTGTTCTCCCATTCTTAAGGCCTCAAGTATGGTACTTTAGGGTTTTCGTGCTTTAGGATTCGTTTATTTGGCCGACTGAAATATATTTGTTTGCCAATTATAATAGAGCAAGAAGTGTCGAAGCCCGGAGGACAGGGGACTAGTACTGAGAAAGAGGGAGCTTCCACGGCCGGAGATCAAGATGCTGCCGGGGAGGCTTCAACAGAGAAAAAAGAAGCTGCTCCAAGCACATAATACCCTTTCAGTTCAAGATCTTCAACACCTGGATGATGCTTATAAGCATGCAGTAGATTATTTCAGTATTGTAGTGTGAATTGATAGTTCTTGAAGTAGAGACATCATATTACCCCTGTTTCTTGACCCTAAAACATTGGTGTCTTGGTGAGTAGTGAGTGCTATTGGCATAGTCAACGACTTAACATTCATTCTCTCTAGCTGAAGTAGGATATTGTACAAGTGAGACTTTTTTTTTATTTCATGAAGGAATTTGGTATCAGAATATCTATATAATATTATTCATCATGCTGCCTATTAATTTTCATGGCAACTGTTGATGGAGCCGAGTGTGTTTATTATTTCTCTTTCCTAGTCAAAGACCATATTGTTTATAAATGTTTTTAAGGCCGATATTAATTGGATTCTAGGATAGGAAATTTTTGAACATTTTCAACAGAAATAGGATTTGATATCTGCTTTATCATCTTACTCTTGATATTATGCTAATTTAATACTCAAGAACATACCACAAGAAAAGTTTTGTGGCTATTAAGGAGAGTTGATATTCAATTTAACTCATAAAGTATGATGTCGAATTCAAATTGATTTAAAATTATAATTGGTTTAATTTGAACGGTAAAATTTATAATAACTTTTGTTAGTTCCTGAATTAATTTTTATGAATAGCATATTGTTAACTTGTTAAGATTTAAACTTTTTATCTAAGTTTTATGTGATTAAAACATACTAAACCTTTTATATTTTCACAAAAAAGGACCATATAATCAAACTTCAATTTGCTCTAACAGACCCCAATCGCATGGAATATGAGCAAAGGATTCAAATCACAATAAATTAATGCAAGTTCTGATTACAAATTTCAGAATTCAATTTTGTTCTATTGAAGTTTTAAGAGTCAAACTAAATTGTTCTTCAAATTATAAGGGTCAAATTGAGTATTAACTCGAAAATCATATCTGAATATTACCATGTTTCACTTTCATTCATCGTTTTAATCCTCAAAATATCAGTTTTATAATGAAATAGTTTGTAAACCAGTGAATTTTATTAAGTATAATAAAAACAACTTTTGAGGTATTCTTTAACATGAAAAATGTGTAATTTATCTTCCATTCAATGCCTCAAAAGTATCAGAGAAGTAGAACATCAATTCAAGAACTTATCCATACCATGCCTCAAAATCACTAGAACAAACAATTTAAGTTGGACCACCCAAACATTTAGTGTACAATCGGAAGGAGCATTTCTAAGCATATGAATGATGGGGTGGATGTATTCTATTTCAACAATTAACATTATCACCATCATCACTTTGGTGAGTTCTTGTAATATCTGCATTTTCGCGACTCTAAATGCAAGAACAAAAAACACTGGAAACCTACAACCAAGAATGCAAGGGAATCACAAACAGCAATCTGTTGAGCAGGGATCCGATGCCTCTAAAACTAGCAACTGGACCATATAAAGTAGTTCCATGTAACAGTTGTATCAACCTCTACCTCTCCCTGCACCTGTCGGAAGAAGAAGAAACATAAATTAAGATAACAAGGACTATACCGAAATTTGTATTATAACTGATCCTAATATGATATCTGTACGTTTCAGGAATTTTAGACATAGTTTAAGCTTTCAATCATAAGTTGTATTGAACCAAAATACGCATAATCAAACATGCATTAACTTCACTCTATTATGACTTGATCGCTAAAATCACTTTTTTCCTTGACCATCCAGACAAGGGAAAGTAAGATTTGTAAGCGTATGTGTGGAAGTATAAAGTAAATGCATAATACCACAGATCCCATGAACTCGTTCATGGCAAATTCGAGGGATAAAACTTAGATAATGAAAAGTTGCTACATGAAATGCAGAGAGTTTGGAATGATGTAAGGGATGATTTACCTCTGTTACCACCAGGCTTTCCACCTGGGCCCCCCCTGCCTCGGCCTCCTCCTGGCCCTTTAGCTCCACCTTCATCAAGGCCACGGCCCATTCCTTTTGCTGGCCGTCCACCAGGACCATCCTCTCTCCCCCTTCCCCTTCCACGTCCAACACCAGGCGGTTTGCGATCTGAAAAAGGTGATCACAATTAAGGAGTTTCCAGCATATTTTTCTTTAGAAGAAACCTAGAAGACTACATGAATAGCTATTCAACTCATTCTATATGTGTAAATATAACTTGTTTAAACTTTAAAGTGATTATTATCTTTATTTCTTGTTTATTCCCCACTTTGATCACCTCTACGACTTAAATATCACTACGAAAAATGAGCTAGATGTGGAAAAAAGGCTCACCTCCACGGCTCTTGGTTTCTTCCTGAACTTTGTCAATAACCTAAAACAACAGGCAATACAGCAACATCAGGGGATGAACGTATGCATGAATCATGATCACGAATTCCAACATAATGTGAAAATCACTGCTACAAACCTCATCAGGAACTCGAAGATACTTGATTGTGTTTCCACGAATGTAGCATTCCGGCATACGCCAAAATCTATCTCCGTCCTACATAACCAATTCCAATCACACATTATAAAAGATTTCACAGCACACAACATATCATGATGAATATACAAGAACCAACGGCAAAAGAACAATACTTTAGAGGTACAAATGACTTCTCTTAGATGGATGTTCATCCATGTATCACAATTCACCAAATGCCCGTTATAAGTCTCTCCATTTTTCAGCTCCACCAACTGTTCCAACAGAAACATATAGTAAAAATCAAAATATAAAACATAAATAACTACTTCAGAACTCATACATACAATGATACATGATTTGCTGACACAAACGCTAACATGATAGTGTATCAAAATCAAACAGTATCTCTGCAATTTACACTATATCACATGAATTAGGTAAACATAGAGCAAAGGCCTCGCAGACACTCACCATTGGGTGGCCTTGGGCAGTCTTCAGAAGAGAAAGGGGCAGCTGAAAAAAAAAAAAAAGACAAGAAAAGAAAGCAATCAGAAAACGAGAGGCAAAATAAATTAATAGACCGCAGAATGCAACCCTAATTACAGTGACCCAATTGAGTTTTTCGGTGAAAGATTAGATTTTTGAGTACAAGTTATGATCTTGGGATGTGGGAATCAAAGAATGAGATCTGGGTTAATGGGTTTACTGAAAAGGGTTTATACCATAACAAAAAATAAAACTTTGGAAAACATATGGAGAAGAGTGTGAGAGAGAAACGGGGCGAGTGAGTTACCATGTCGTGAATCGAAGGTGGTTGTGGTTTAAGGTTTGATTATGCAGCAGAGAGCTCTTTGAAGGTTTTGAATATACGAGGAGCTAAAAAAGCGAAGGAGGAGAGAGCTCGATGAAGCTGTTGAATTTGAGATGCTGACAAGAAAGTTTTTTTTTGGAACAGAGTTTCAATTTTGAGCATCAATTTGAAACTTCACCAAAAAAATAAAAAGAAAATCTGTCAATGCCCATTTGACTTTGGCAACCTTTTCTTTTTAGGTAAAGAATAAAATATAAGATAAAGAATAATTTTAAATAAAATAGAATAAAATATTTGAGAATTTCATAGTTTACGAAGTTTAGGACTAAAACAAAAAAATCTCATAATTTATATAAAATTACAGCAAACCAATATTTTTTAGTCTTAATAAATTAATGAAAAAGAACAAGACGCATTATATATATATATTTTATATATTTTTTTCTTACATTTGTGAAATTATAGTTCATGTAATCGACACAATTAAAAAAAATTAAAATTAGAATGATAAATTTTAATCTTATCTATTCATAGCATGAATTATTAAGCTTATAAAGATTTAAAAGCCAGGATTACAAACATGACAACGTTACATTATTATAATTTACTTTCTTAATTCAAATAAAATTATTCAATTTGATTTATTATGTTTTTTTATAACATGATATGATTATTTATATATAATTTTGATACTATTTTACTTATTTTTTTTTATAAATATATTTTTTTGGATTCTATAATATACTAATATGTCGTAAGTTTATTTAAAAAATAAAATGATTAAATGTTATAAAGTATAAACTTCTTATTTAACAAGACTTTCATAAAAAAGTATATGATGAAACATTATTATTTATAATTTCAGTAAGTGATCATGTGTGTACATATATATAAAGTCGATCTTCAATTCAAATCTTATTATCTTACGATTCAAAAAAATTTTATATATATATTTTTTAGAAAAAAGTCAACAGATTATGAGTACACTAAAAAAACTAAGAAAAAATTATTCTAAAAGACTGTTAAAAAGATTTAATTATTAAAAAGAATTTTAATATAAAATTATTAAAAAAAATCACATTTTTTTATAATATTTAAAAAAAAAGAACCAAATCTTTTTATAAAGAGACAAATATATTTTTAATTATTTATTTATTTATTTTTTATAATTTTTATGTTGATAAAATTTATTTTTCTTAAAATTTTAGTAATTTTTAGTAATTATTTATTTATTTATTATTTTTTTGATCTTTACCTAACGAGAAAAAAAGGACAAAAGATTAGAAAAGTAAAAAATAAATAATAAAAATTACTAAAATTTTAGAAAAAATAAAAATAGTTAATATAAAAATTATAAAAAATAATTAAAGATATATTTGTCTCTTTATAAAAAGATTTGGTCTTTTTTCTAAATATTATAAAAAAATTTGGTCGTTGTTAATAATTTCTAAATTAATTAACTAATTAATCCCAAGTGAATATTCATACATATTTATTTAGCGTTGAGAATCAAATAACATATATTAAAGATTATAAAAAATAAAAAAAATAATTAAGGATATATTTATCTTTTTATAAATAGATTTAGTTCTTCTTCTTAAATATTATAAAAGGATTTAGCCCTTTTTAATCATTTTGGTATTAAAAATTCTTTTTAATAATTAAATCTTTCTAACGGTCTTTTAGAATAATTTTTCCAAAAACTGATGCTAATATTTCAAACATCTTAATATATATATATATATATATATATATATGTGTGTGTGTGTTAGGTGATTGATATTTTTTTTTGTTTTATTTAAATTAACACTAGCCAATGATTCATCATATGTAGATATGAAATAATTGAAGAATTAAACATAAAGTTTACTTTAAATATGAGAATTCCTATCTCCTGATTTGTTGTAGTTTTGTATAAATTATAGAGTTTTTTCGGTTTTAGCTTCAAACTTCATAAACTATGAAATTCTCAAATGTTTTACTCAACTTTATTTAAAATCAACCTTTATCCCATGATTTATACTCACCATAACGATTTATGTACTGCAGGATATATAAGTATGAATCATTGTATCCCACCATATTTTATATATTTTTTTTCTTCTAAAATTTGTATAGAAGCAACGACTTATATAAAAAGTGGGAGGACAAAAATATTGTCCTTTTTTCATTTAGAACAATTTGATCATTTTTATTCTCATTTAGTTTCTTTAAATAATTTACCCTTGTAAATATGAATAATTGTTCGAATATTTTTTCTCACAAATACGTTGGTGGACGTATATATATAAAGGCATCATTGTATTCTCTCTACTCTCTATGTAGGTGTGTTGCGTGAATAGGTATTGAAGTAGCAACAATGATAAAAACTCAAGTACAGTCAACTTTATATAAAATTAATAACTGAGAGAGAAAGCCGTTAGATAATTTTCATTCAAAGTCACACAGAGGAGGGACATAGATTTTGAAAGATGAAATAGGTGTTCTCTTTCCTCAACATGAGATCTCTTAGTTTAACTCTTTCAAGCTTCTTTAGATCTACACAGTTGTCCATTTCTTCTCATCTTTTTTATTTTCAAAGCTCTTCCCCTCCATCGTTGGGGAATTCACCTTTTGCTAATATATTTATGATTTTTATTAAAGAATATATGAAAAATAAAAATATTGTTTCTACATTAAAATCAACCACTAAAATAAATCATTATATATTTATATATAAATATATGTATAATTTAATTTATTTTTAATATATATTTTATATTTCAATATATATTTTATATTAGTGACTGATTTTAATATACATCTAATATGATTGTATTAAAAATTACCAATCATTACCTGAAAAAAATATTTGAACTTTTTTATTAAGATATTAATTATGATTTTTCCACTCTTTTTTTTTTTGGTATTAATGATTTTTCTACTTAATGCCTCATGGCTAAACCTTTATGTTCCGTTCAATAATGTCGTGGCCCAAAAAACAATTGATAAAAATGGATGTAAACATATTATACAAGACACTAACATAATCCGACCAAAAAAAAAAAAAACACTTAATTGTCTATCCATTATAGCAACTCTATTAGCATGATTAAGATGTACATAGTTAGATCATTTATTTACCGTTTATTTGCCATAGATCATTCATTTTATATCTTTACTCTAGTTAGTTAAAATAACAATTTTGTCTCGCCAATAAGTTATAGCTCAAATGGCATAGTCTCCCCATACTCAATTAAGAGGTTGCGGATTCAAGTTTTCTATTTTTGATAAAAAAAAAAAAACACAATTTTATTAGTCTCTTGTATATAAATAAGACTATTCTTTGTACAGTATAGGGTGTGATTTGTCACTCTTCTTTCTTCTCTTTCACCATTTTTCTTTTTTTCTTTGCACAGCCTCACTAGCTCACTGACTCAGATGCCAAGTTTTAACTTTTAACACTAAGATATCATAAAGCTAATAAAATATCAGAAATGATAAGAACAACAACAATGAACAAGTATAACTCAAATTGACCAACCTAATTAACTTGCATGGTTTGTTGATTAAAGTATCCCCATGGAAAAAATAAATTAAGGAAAAGAAAAACTATATATATAAACAGGTAGCCTTGTTAAAGTATTCTCACAACAAAAAAATAAATATGATTATAAGAACTATACATCATATATTTTTAACTTTAGGGTGCCCAAAATCATTCTAATGCACAATACTGTAATGCAGTCAATAGTTAATGTTATTAGCAAAAACTATCGTTGCAGTTGAACAGACCCTAATAACAGTGACCCAATTGAATTTTTCGTGAAAGATTAGATTTTTTAGTACAAGTTATGATTTTGGGATAATGAGATATGGGTTAATGGGTTTACTGAAAAGGGTTTATACCATAATAAAAAATAAGAACTTTGGAAAACATATTGAGAGTGTGAGAGAGAAATGGGTGAGAGTGAGTTACCATGTCGTGAATCAACGGTGGTTGTGGTTTAAGGTTTCATTATGCAGCAGAGAGCACTTTGAAGGTTTTGAATATACGAGGAGCTGAAAAAGCGGAGGAGGAGAGAGCTCGATGAATCTGTTGAATTTGAGATGCTAAAAATAAGTTTTTTTTAAAACAGAGTTTCAATTTTGAGGGTCAAATTGAAACTTCACCAAAAAAATAAAAAGAAAATCTATCAATGCCGATTTGACTTTACGAATTATGATTTTGTGTGGCAACTTTTTCGTTTTAGGTAGGTTGTTTATGTTTTGCATCGAATCATCGATTATGAGAAAAAAAAAATGGTAAATACTAAATCGGTATTTAAAAAATTCTAGAGTTGATAAAATGGTTTCTCACTGTTGTTATTGACAAAATGATACTTGAATAATTTTAAAAATTGATAAGCGTGTCCTTATGTTTGCCGGACCACAATTTCGATGAGGACGATGCTGAGCTGGCAACCGATTTTTGCTGACAAAGTAAGTTTAGTTTTAGTTTTTGAATTACATAAATCATCATCCTAAGTAGAAAATCCCTAATTCAGATTCATTTTGCCCTAAATCAAATTGTTTGCCCTAAGCCATTATTAGCACTTACTGTGACTAAGTGTTTCTCCCATTATTTCACTACGAGTAAAACTGAAAGGTCACGTAGAGAGTGAGAGACGATTGTTGCGGAAACTTGGCACAAAGAAGAACGAAATGACATGGGAGACATTGTCGAATCTGGAGCTTCAAGTGGCATCATTGTGACTCCATTCTTCACTATGAACGACCCTACAAAGAGACAGGTGTTACTTCATTCTATGGTTTTAGTAGTGCACTATTTTTGTTGTTTGTATTATGTGCTGATAACTTCTTGTTTATTCATTGTATCTTCCCTCTACTACTTTTTAGATGGATCGTCTAGTTATATTTGTGTATCATCACATGGGTTCTTTGAAAAGGGTGAAGACGGTAATGTAATATACGATAGGGTTTAGTAACTGAGATACATCGGGTGAATGTGGAGATATGCAATTTATTTTTTGTTGAAGGCTTATTTTGGGTTACCCTAGATTTAATGAAGTGTATTGGCTAGAACCTGGTTTAGATTTAGCTAAGGGTCTAAGAGTGCTTAGGACGGATGCTGAAGTGATGAGGATGTGTGAGAGTGCTATGAAGAATGACAATGCTGTCTATCTTTATTTTGATCACCCTATTGATGCCAACCCTGAAATTGTTGATGACGATGTGGTGTCTGATGGTGGTAGTGATAGTGTGTATGAGATATATCCACCTGTTGATGATGTGCAAGAAGATAAAGTGACTAATAAAGTAGTTGGTGAGACTAATGAGAAACGGAATGAAGTAGTGACTAAGGTCACTGTTCCCAATTGCGAACAATCAACTGTTCCCAATTGCGTATGGGATTATGGACGCAGAGACTAGGAAAAATTGGAGATTTTTTTTTGAGGAATTACATCCACAAAGTCATCCTGAACAGTTAAACACATCAATCTATCTTACCTTGTTGTTTACAACATGTTGGATCTGAATCTGTATAACTGTTTATTTAACTACCAAAATGATCCAGATCAACATGAATGATGGGACCATTACAATAAATGCACCACCTCCTAATGCAGACACTATACCAGCAGTTTTGAACTTGGTACAACCAGAAATTACCAGCACCTCAAGTGACCACCAGACCAATAATACCACCACCTATAAAGAGAGGCAGACCTACTTTTGTAAGGGGCAACCCAGTTAATCCAAGAGGAAGAGGCAAATTCACTCGAGGATCACTGGCAGCCACTGCAACTACATCTCCAACTCCAGCACAATATGTCGCGGCTACACCAACACCCCCTGCTCAACCTAGGGTTGTCAGTCCTCCTATTGGGTCTAAGAGTCTAAGTCCAGCCTCACCATCAAGTGTTGCAGCCTAACACTCCCTACTTAACCTAGGGTTGTCAGTCCTCCTATTGGCTCTAAGAGTCTAAGTCCAACCTCACCATCAAGTGTTGCAGCTTCAGGTAGTGGGTCTGGATCAATGAAGCAACTCAGCAAGGTCCAATAGTTAGGTCCATTCTTCAAGCCCAAACATCAACTCCATTTAGGCCACCAACTGTGACAAGAGAGACGATGGCAACATCAAGCCCAGCCACCCAGAACAGATTTGCAGGCTTTATGTCCACCTCATCTTTGAGGAGGAAAAAGTTATTTGGACCACCACCATCAAAGCCAGCCACAAATGAGAAGAATGAGTGATATGAGAATCTTGGTTATTCACTTTGATGTTAGTTCCATTTTGGATATGAAATAGTTACTTTGAACATAAGTGTTATTTTGGCATATTAGTACTATCCTAGATTCTTGTGGTTTGTTAGTGTCATTTTAGGTCTGCCAGTAGGTTACTTTGAACAATTATGGATTCTATTTTCATGTTATATTACTGGTATTTTAATGTATCTGATATGCATTAAACTACTCTCCTATGAATAATGGAGTTCCTGTTTTGAGACTTTGAGCATAAGAACATATGCAACCTTATTACATATTGTAACTTGTTGTCGATTAGAATGGAACTGTTGGCAATAAATAGTATAATCACAATCTAATTAATCATGTGTCAAATAATTTGATATTGTTATTATATTAAAATGTTAATATAATAAGGTCCTTACTGAAATTTAGAGATTTATCATTGTAATAGTGATTATAATATTGAGAGATAAATCTTTTATAAAATCTAAATTGTTCTTGGTCATCGGATTATTAAAAAAGGACATTAATAATCCGGAAAGATCATATATATATATATAATGGTTTTCATTGGATGAAGATTAATAGATCTCATTTATTAAATTATATATATATATATATATATATATATATATATATATATATATATGGTGCATATAGAGATATGACCATTAAACTGACTCACTTTGAGAATTTCTAATGTTTATAATTACCGCATATTTGTCAATAGGGTATTCTCAAGATGAACATAGTAATAGAGTTTCCTTTGACTTGCGACTATCATAGTAATTAACAATGTATTTATTATACTTTGATTCCGAACACCTAATACCCTAAGGTACTAGTTGAATGGATATTGGGTACAATTTAAACACTTGTAGATTTATTAGTGAATAAAGAATCCGTCAACTCTCAGTAAATAGTTTGAGCTCTATGATTATAATAATTGAGATGAATAAAACCTTGGTCAAGGGGATTAAATGAATGAAGAAATGAGTTTTTTAAGTCATTCACAGTTCATTATAATAATAGTAACAAGTTAGAATTTGACAATTAAACTATACTCTAGGGGTTAACCAAGAGCTGAAAAGATGGAAGGAATTATATTTTGTTCTTATCAGGTTCTTAGTAAAAATATTACTTTATACTATCGGGTCATTAAGGAGTGTTGCTAGACGCCAACCTTGATTATTAAATTTAGTATGACTAATTTACTACCCGCTTAGTATTGAACTTATGGGGTCACACACTAACGAGTGTTTTTGCTGTAGAATTATTTAATTATTATTTTGATTTTATCAAATAAATAATTATATTAATTCAAATGAAATATTATTATATTCTTTGCTAGCACCAAGAATATAATAATAGGATGATAATTGAGAATACTAAATGAGATTTGAGAATAATTAGTTATTCTATTTCTAAAGTTGAATTATAAATTTGGATGAGATCCTAACTAATTCTGTTTCAAATTGAGTTATGATATGATTCATAAATTTGAAGAATTCATATTTATAATTTCAAGATATGATTTAAATTTGAATTGAGATTCAAATTTAAAATCAGTAACAAATCTCATACTATATATATGTATGCCAAGAGTACAGGGAATGCAGGAGAATAAAACACAAGAGTTTTATTCCTTTATCTCTACACACATAAACGTATGTGAGCCTAATTATTGGAGAAGAATTTTATGGTATGAAAAGAGTTTCAAGAGGTTTCTCAATTTAGATTAGATATCCATCGGTCAAGGAGTTGACAGCAAAAGTTGGTCTCAGTGTGCATACGCATAAAGTCTTCGTACAATCGAAGAATAAAGTTTTTATTAAAGCATCTAAAAGTATTTAGATCTGATCTATAAATTATATTATTAGAATAAAGTTTAAGCACAAAATAGATCTTTAGGATTATTTTCTTTTCTTCCGCTACGTGTTATGAACACATGGTAATATAATCCTTCATGAACTATGATGGAATTTGGATGGAATTTGGCTACATTCAGCTTCTGTTGGTACAACCATTTTTAAATGCTTACCTATGTTCTATATAGCTTGCTCACATCACAACAACAATAATTCAGTCACAGAACAAGAATAAAACAACATCCATTGAATCATCTCAATTACAATGTTTTTAACATTACAAAGCAAAAAACAGTCATTGTTATACTCTTAAAATTGTTCACTATCTACCTACTTAGCCAAATAAAACACACTCAACCAAATTTAACCCAATCAACATACAAATGAAAATCTGGAATAATTCAACCCTCCTAAGATGCTCCTTCATTTCATTCACCATAGATATCACCATCATCGTCCTATCAATTTTCAGCCCATCCCCACAATTGACATTGATTCTGCTTTTCTTTTTTGGTTTTAAATTGCCCACCATGTTACTATTCTCCAAAAATACTTTTCCTTTCACACATTGCTCTTGTATTTCATTTAACCATTGAAAATACCCACATCGCATTTGTCTGTTCTAGCATGAAACAAAAGAATTCATGCATCAAAGAATGATTCAACGCTAAAATTGAATAACCAGAGACGACGAAACAAGGAGAGCTATTGGATTACTTTGTTACATATTTATCAGCACTCCAAGCTTACCTTCTATATAGGGCATCGTAGAAACCATCTATCAGGGTTGCTAGTTGTCTTCGACTTCAACGGAACCACTGGAATGGGACAAAAGCATGTTCCGTAGACTTTGCTCACCATATCTGAACCACCATCCACGTCGAAAGCTTGCATCGATGGCGACTTTCTCCCAGTTGCAGATTTTTCACAAACCGTAGCTGTATGCATCTTCCAATTTTGCAACTTGGAGTAAGAGAGCAGTTTAGGGACTAGGAAAAACAATTTGATTTAGGGAAAAATGAATATGAATTAAGGATTTTTCACCTAGGATGATGATTTATGTAATTCAAAATTCCAGCTAAAATTAAACCTACCTTGTCAGCAAAAACCGGTTGCCAGCTCAGTATCGTCCTCACTGGAGCTATGGTACGACGATGATGAGGACACGCTTGTCAATTTTTAAAATCATTCAGGTACCATTTTGTCAATAACAATAATGAGGTACCATTTTGTTAGCGTCAGAATCTTTCGAGTATCAATTTTGTATTTACCTCAAAAGAAAAAGATCCGAGGCTTAATTTAAGTCTTTAACTTAATTCAATCTTGTACAATTTTTAGCAATTTAAAATTGATTTTGGTTTAATTTTTCTTTTTGAAATAAGATAAGTCTCTTGATATTTATAAAATATTATTCAAGTGAGAGAAATAGATAAATAAAAAAAATAAAAGGAATTTTTTAATAAAAATATAAATTTAACAATGGAAAATAATATGATATAACATTATAACAATATGCAATTAGGATTTGGATTTTCAAATAGTAGAATAAATATTATATTTAATGGATTAAAAATTTAATTTATTATTTTTTAAAAATATCAATTGAACTGAAATTACTTATTAATTAAACTCAATACTTGAAATTAAATTTAGAGTAAAATATCATCTGAGTCTCTAATCATTTCTCTAAACAACTATTCATCCCTCAGTGATTTAAAAATGACAATATAATTCTTAATCATTAATTTCATCAGACTTTTTGATTCTTCTGTTAAACTCTCATCTAGAGTTAACATATTATTTTGTCTATGTGTAATATTAATCAATTACATATCAAAGAATCATTTCAAGGGACAAAATGTCTCCTGTTGTATCAGTAATTATAATGAGTAAAAAATGTGTCTATAGCTCAATTAAAATTTTTTTATTAAGAGTATAATTTATTATAAATAGTATAATAGTGATAGAATTAGATAACAATGAATTGAGTAATTTATATCTTTTTTATTTTAGAATTTCACAATAGAATTATTCTCTCCCTCTTGATTCGCTCTAATTTCTCTCTGATTGATTAATTTTTTTTCTATTCAATTTCTTTCCTCTTTACAGTAATATGCTACCGTACAGTAGTACAAATAAACCTTTGAAAAAATTTGAATGAGACGCTTAAACTCTTAACTAATTATAATCATAGATACATAAATTCATAATAAACCTTAAATGGGCTTTTTCTTTTTTGTGTGGGAAGCTTTTGTACTGGATTGTTCTTCTCCAGTAGGTACTTCAGCTTCTGGGTATCTACATTTGAGTATCAAGTTTTAAATTTTAGGGATTGTGTTTCTATATATTAGGCTGCAAATGGGATTGTATGGTACTTGTTGGTTAAGCTTCTAAGAAGAATCAAAGAACTAAGGTTGCTACAATCCAAGACTAGCAACCAATCCAACTGTAGGTATAACGACTTGTTAAAATTTAGAATTATTTGTCCTATTTTATGGTTTATTATGAGTATATATATATCTATATTTCATTAAAATTTTTTCAGATTTACTTATTCTATTTTACGACGGTATATGACTAACATGATAGAAGGTATTTTATTCTTTGGAATGGTTCATTGACATATAATTAGCTAACATTACACATAGATAAAATTTGTTAATTTTGGACGAAAAATTCATCAGAAGAATAAAAAATTTGATGGAATTAATAGTTAGGAACTGCATTATTATTTTCCAATCGATAAGAAATGAATTGTTATTTAGAACAATGATTAGGGGTCGGAGCAACATTTTACTCTTAAATTTATTCCATCCGTACAAAATCTTGAGTTATCATATTTATTAACTTATATAAGTTTGGCTGTTAAAAAATTCACTATTTAAATTTAACTAATTTCGAAGAATTTGTATAAACTCTCGACTTGATTTAAAGAAGCCAGAAGAGCTAACATAACATTTACAGATGCCAATTGAGAAGTTATGCAGCTACTGCAGAAACTATCATCAAAGTAAGAACTAAGAAGCATAGCATCAGCCATCAAGCATACTAATGTCAAAAAGAAAAAGAAAAAAAAAAAAAACTCAAGATAGACCCCTCATTAAATTTTACAGTAAAGATTAGTAAACAAGAATTTTGTACAAAAAATAAGTTACATAACTCCCTGAACTAAACCAATATGGCAATGGGAGTTTAGAGATTCAGTCCATTGTTAAGTCTGCATTTTCAGTTCTGACTTCTGACCTTTTATGAACTGTTGTCAAGTCGACTAGATGCCGCATGGTTGGCCGGCCATGGGGACAATTCCATGGAGATTTCAGCTCAGCCAAATGCTCAAGTATCTGAAAAAACACAGTTATTACAAGATTCAGACTCAGTTTGTCAGTGTGAAAAGATTTGAAAGTTCTATTTTGTTTTGATTTGGTGTCCCATTAAACCTACTCATGCTACTCCAATGTGTGCTTGTGAATTTTTCATGAAGAGGAAGGGGCAGTGCTTAAAATAACACTTATTAGTACCTTCTGCATTTCATTTCTTCCAAGTGAATCACCAATCATGATTGATGATCGACAAGCACGCGATGCCAACATTGCGCGAACTCTTGACGGGCAAAGAGAATCTGATGTATCCATTTTATAACTACCAACAATGTCACATTCCCCGTGATCATCAGACAGGGTAGAAATCAGCTCCTTCACATCTGTTGGGAAAAAACACTTATCAGTTATCACCTCAAGTAACATTATCCTTATTTTTCTGTTTTGTTTTCTTTTTATCTATGAAAATAATAATAGTAATAATAAATGCAGTCTATAAATCATGTCATAGAGTATATAACTCACTGTGATTAATCAAAATCTCTAAAAAGAATACGTATGCACAAGAAGAAATGCCCGCAAATTGAATCACGTATCAATTTAAGCCATTTTAATTAGGCAAAAATTTCCAGATTGGGATGACCCATCTCCTAATATCAGTACAGTATTATGATGATCATGATGTCACAGACTGAGAATCACATATCAAATGCACACAGGATTTTAGGGCTGAGGCTTCCTTGACCTACCTTCGAACGTATAAATCAATAGACATGGTTAAAATCCAAAAAAAAAAATCCAAAGAACCTACCTTCAACTCCAAAGGCTATATTTTTACTGAAAGGGATGGACTTTAATTTATAACGGCAGCCAGGTGGTGCATTTAGATCTTCTATCAAAGTAAAGCCATTCTTCCTGAAAATGAGTAACTGATGAGAGAATACCAAAACAATTTTTCTAAAGCTCAACTCCATCAGCAACTCGTGACAATCAAAATTAAATGAGGAGGTGGTAAGAGACAATAGAGCAGCAAGACTGGCTATATTAAACTGAAAGCATAATCTGTTTAATGCAGGATTGATATCAGGATTCTATTAGTGAATTATGGCTTCTGACAAAAACCTGAAGGAAGTAAAATCAGCTTATCATCATTGAATCAACATGACAATTTATACCTGATTATGTCCATATGCATTGTAGCAACTATTTCTTCTTCAGGGGATAGCTCCAATTTGATTGGCCTACATAGTGACAAAGTGGTTCAGACCTTGGAAAGATTTAGATAACGAACAGAGAAGAAATACAGTACTCTATTTTGTGGAATCTGAGTAGTGTACGTGAAGAAATATATCCTCAATCACATTCACAGAAGTAGTACTTGAACAATGATATTTCAACCCGAATCAAACTCTAACTTTAAAATCACCTTCACACTCCTCACCTAAGTAAAGGCTGCTGGTTCAAGATGGTTGACTGTGAGAGACGCTCAAAATTGTATTTCTCATCAGCAGCATGCTGAAAATAAGCTTTCATTACAAACTATGATTTCTAAAGAGAAATTTCGATTATAGCAAAAGAATCATCAACATAAGATTTACCATTCAAGGGGATGCGAAGAACAGCAGATTCAACAATTTGAAGGTAAAAAAAGGGTTTAGAAATTACCTGGTCTACAATAAATAAATCTTGATCCAATTTAGCTATGATAAATCCAAGATTGAATTGGCCGATCACCTATCAAAGCATTACGTCCAAGACATCATCAATAACTACATTATATATTTAATCTGAGAGTGCTTGTATGGCTGAGCAGCTGAAGAATAAATGTAATTTTGCCATGGTCGGGATAGACATGCAGCCCTTTATGCTCCAAATACAAAAATGACTTGGGTCGAATATCGTGGGAAAAACTTAACAAGCAGTTTAACTTCACTAGTTAGAAGATAGAAAACAGCCAAAAAAAAACCCACTAGCACATTTAAAAAATGGTTTTACTGACAAGTTTTCTAAGAGCAGTTGTTAAGAATACTAAACTAGAAAAGCTTTTTATAGGAATAAAATAAGACTTTGACATTAAAAGCATACAAAATTTCTACTTTAGTAATCCAAACAAGTGCGTTTGGCAAAAACCTTTAAATTAATGACATCATCGATTGGTATATACAAAAAGACAAGCCTCCTAGAAAGAAAAGACAAACAACCTATCCATGTAATTAGTATTACAACCATATAAAATAATAATATGAAGTACGGTAACAACCTTCATTCTACTGAAGTCTTCCTTCTTGAAAAATCTTTCCAACTCAATAGTTGCTGCAGCTAAAACCCTTTCTTTCTGATCTTCAATTTCTGGTTGTGAAAGCTCTAAAGTTGCAGCGGCATAGCAACTAGAATAATTATGAGACACAGTCAGTACAAGATTAGCTTAATATTTCATACAAGGATACCACCATTCTACCTTTTGCTGCTATTTTTTCTGCATCTATATTCACTGGATTGCAACATAGCAAGCCTCTTCTCTCTCTTTTTCTTAATGTCCTGAAAGGAAAATTGCAGGCTGGAGAACATCTTCTTAGCAGAAGACTTAGAAGAATCTAACCGTACAGAAGCTGAACATAATGGAGGATCTGAGTTTAAAGTATGATCTGTAGTCTTGATCAAATCATTGCTAGAAGGAGCTATTGGTGCTTTTTCAGCTTTATTATTCTCTTGATCTAATTCCTGTAAACCAGCACATGCATATATGAATATCACATCAAAAGAGAATCACAAAATTTTATTTTCAGTTACTTATATCTTTACCTTTCTTATTGGATAAGAATATAAATTTTATTGGAAAGAAAGAAAGCAATCAAAGTAAAGAAGAACTTCCCCCTAGACAAAGCAGCATAAAATGCATAATGAATATGAGGCGAAGACATTAATACTGTGTGGAGTATATATCAGGAAACTTCAACGTAAGTGCTCCAAATAGAAATTTCAACATCAATAATTGCATAATTAATACATCAATATCAATATATAGTATCACATGCAATACTATTCTTCAAGAACTAAAAAGTCTAGACATTCGAAATTGGAGCAATGCTGGAAATTTGACTGCAAACCCACATACCATTTTACACACTCCATCAGTACAGTCACTTCTAACAGAATTTTCACTTTTGTGGATGACGTCATCAGGATTAAGTTTCTGCAAAGAGTCAATCTCAATCTCCTTAGCATTTCCATCAATTTGGTCAAAATAAACAGATCTAGGAATAGAGTCATTTGTTTCAGCATTTGCAGTCCTGAGGTGACACTGAGGAGCTTTATTTCTAAGAACAGGTACTTCAGATAAGGCTGTAATGATGTCATCATGACTTCTTTTATTCACAGAAACAAATTTGTTAAGAGTTGACTGAACATGTCTTGATTGGTTGGCCGAATATTTGTTAGAAGTGGTCCCACTCTCAACTCGCCTTGAGACATCCGCAACTTGATCAGGCATAATACTACCAGTGTGTGTCAACTGTCTTCTACTCTTGTCATCCTTTAAAGAGATGTGTGCTCTAAGGGTAAATTCTTGGCCCACTATACTTCTATCAGTGTTAGGAATTTTCAGTGCTTCAACATGAGACCCCTGACCACCACTAACAGATTGAGCAAAATTGTTGGAATCGGTAATATGCCTCGCCTCACGCTCATCATCAGAAATTTTATCATTGTTGCACTCAGTATTATTCTTCTCCTTGTGCTCATCCTGGGAAGTACCATCATCATCACAATCAATATTATGTTCTTCCTCAGGAAGACTACTATTTGGAGATGACGGTTTTGTTATGATAAGAGATTTCCTATGAGAAGAACCCAACTCAATGCAGTCTTCTTTGACATCCGGCTTCTCAACTTTATTAACAGAATAAGAGACATTACTTGGAGAATAAGTTTGTTGTAATCCCTCTCGCAGGGCTTGCAGTATGGCACTTTCTTTAGAAAAAAATATTTTTCTTTTATCAGGAGTTACATTGACATCATATGCTCTTGTAGGAATGGTAAAATTCAATATTGCAATGGGATATTGTTTAGGGTTTGCACCTTTATATAACTCGTTGACAAGTTTGCTGATTTTAGGCATATCCACCGGTCTACCATTCACAAAAAGATACTGCCTATCTCCCAAATTCCGTCCACTACCCTGCCCAGGCCTAGAGATGAAACCATCAACTTTGCAACCATCTGATATACATATTGTCAATGGTTCTAAGCAGCTGAAAGTATTCATGCCAAGCACCGTGATGATGTTATCTTTAAGAGAGTTACTTCCTTGCGTCTTAAGCACCACAGACCTTACATTTTTCCCAGTTGTATTGGTGCAGACAAAGCGAACGCCTTTTGCAATAAGGGCATATGCCTGAAGAGTACTTGTTAGAAGTAGACCATATTAGTAAACTCAATGAATCAAGAAAAACGTGGCAAGCAAAACACGAAAGGAAATCTGGAGACATATAAACTATACAGAAAATCCAAAAGCATGAAAAGGAACAAAGGGCATGAAAGTTAGATGACCGAACATTTTAAGTTTTTTATAGTTTAACAATAGAAGCTAAAGGCATGTTTCACCTCAACCAGAAAAGTTCACCTAACCATTACAGTTTTTAGCCTTGGTGCCTTTAATTCAACCACACTAGTTAATACTTACTAGATCCTTAAAGTAGTTCTCTAGCAGTATTTTTGGTTTGTTTTTAGCTGAGATAAGAAATGAAAATAGATGACAAGCCAAACACCACCCAAGTTTTATTTATTTTCAGTAAATAAGTGACTTTATAAAAAGAAAATGAATTGAAGTTTGTTTCAACTCTTTTCGCACAGAAAACAGAAACTTACATTCAACAGAGAAACCAGCTTGCCATATTCCTTGCGTATGTTACGGCTAAATTCCTTGCTTCGAACTGGAAGATTCGAGAACAACTTCTTAACTGTGACAGTGGTTCCAACTTGGCGAGCAGTCTTCTTCTCAGCAACTAACAGACCGGAATGGTCAAAAGTCAAGTGCGTTGCAACTGTCTCATTCTTCGTTCTTGTCTCGACGCTCAAATTCCCCAAAGCACATAGCGAACTCAGTGCCTCACCTCTGAATCCAAAAGTAGTCAAAGACTCAAGATCAGGAAAATCTGCCAATTTTGAAGTATGATGCTTCAAAGCAAGAACCTGCAACCATTAAACATGTACATTGAAATTAGCTTACTTTTCAAATCCAAAACAACTCATAATCCTTCACTTGAAAAGTTACATGCATACAAAAAGTTAGCTTTATCAAAAGTTAACACATTTGCCATATTTAGAATATTTAACTCCTCGCAATCCTTTAATCTTGTTTTTCATAAGAGTACCATGGCACCTTGCTACTTTCTTTGAAACTCAAAATTTGCATACATAGAAAAGCTAGCAGTATCGAAAGAAGTTACCACCTTTCGACTAATGATTTGCAGTAATCTATCTCAAAAAAAAAGTATTAACATGATGGGAAAATTTTCATTTTCAGGATTAGTTAAGTTTGAATTATCATTTCACATTAGAAACCAATCCGAAGGCTAATTCAATTTCATTTAAAACCCTAGCTCCCAAAACCTCCAGACCAAAAAGCAGCTTTAAGTCACCTTGAAATTGTTTGGGGAAATGCCGGAACCATTATCGATGACCTGGAAAGAATCTTCGCCGAAGTCCTTGAGAACTATCTCGACGGCAGTGGCGCCGGCGTCGAGGCTGTTCTCAACGAGCTCCTTGACGGCGGAGGAGAGGTCGAGGATGACTTGGCCGGCGCAGATTCTGTGCACGACGGACTTCCCTATGGGCTTGATGAGTTGCGGCTCATCCGCCATTGATGACGATGTTTCAGTTGCATGAAGCTCCTTCAACATTTGCCGCCAAAATTGCAGCGGGAATGAAACCTCAGTGAGTGACAAGGAAATTGAGGAAAATAATAAAATAAATATGAGACATATTCATACTAAGGTATAGATAATTGAAGTCAGTCACCAAAAAAAAAAAAAAACATTGAAGTCATAATCCAAAAAGTGCTAGTCTATTTTTAGTGGGCCTCAAAGGTTAGTTCAAATTCAAAAAGATCAATGAGGTTTGGGGATGGAAAGTGCAGCGCCTCTCTTGCACAATGAGGATTGTCGTGGGAGGTTTGGAGTTCTGTTGGGGCCTGGGTTTTTGTTGGCCCAGCTCTTAGTCCAAAAAAAAATTCAAAAAGGTCAATCCCAAAACTACATGGGTTAATCTACTTGATATCCACTCATAGGATAAACTATCCATTATTTCTAGTGAATAAATTTAAGAGTGATGACTAAGTTATCACTTCTTTTTATAAATTTCTCATTATTCATCAATCTTAAAGTATTTTTTAATAGTAATTTTTTAAAATTTTGTTAAAATTTTTATTAATTTAAGTATTAAAATTTTTTGTAGGTATTTTTTATTATCTACCAAAATTTATTCGAAACCACATCCAAATCATCTTGTTCCATTTTCGTCTTCTCTTTCAAAGCCCAATTCACATACAATCCGTTTTAGGTACGTTCAAAAGACTGACGTCGTTGCCAAAAACTTGAAGATTAACCATCAACCATAATAGACGTTCATCCAAGAGATGGATGTATGGCATCTGATTCAGGATCACAAAGTAGAGATCACTACAATTATGATTGGGCACTTTTTCTACCTCGACATTTCAAAAAAGATAAAGGTCTTGCTGATGAAAGAGATAAAGGGGAGCAAGGAGGACAAAGAATGAGCTTGTTCAGATTCATAGTTTTCGAAGAAATGCCGCAAAGATTATGAGCCCCATTATATTCATGGCACCAAGGACGACTCGAATAATTAGAAATCGAGTTAGAACGACAGCGAGAATATGAGTCGCAACTATGAAGAGAGTCACACAACCGTAAAAATCTTGAAGAAAAGCTCAAGAAACTGGAAACCGACTTAAGAAGCAGGGGAGATCGAAAGAAAAATGATCCAATTTTCTTTGGGAGTGATCTTTTTTTTAAAGAATCATGCGCGCTAAAATCTCCAAAAACTTCAAGAGCCTTGACATAGACCTTTACAATGGCACAACTGATCTCCGACACCATCTCAACAATTTTAAAAGTTGTATGTATTTAACAGATGCGTTTGATGTAACTCAATGTAAGGCATTTCCGACCACATTAATCAAAGCAACTATAAAATAGTTTGACAATCTATTCTTAAAAGCAGTAATATGTTTCGATGATTTGGCCAAAATTTTTTCACCCACTTTTTCATTCAAAAAGACAAAATCAAGCATGTTCCAAATTTATTAGGGAGAGGTCCGAAAAATGATAGAAAAATATATTAATATATAAAAAACTGACCAACTAAAAAAATCTCATTGAAATAAAGAGGCTGGCTAGATTGATAAAAAGGAAGAACAAATAAAGAACGAAGACTATACTAATTAGCCAAAGAGGCACCACTCCTACATTTCTTTTAAGAGTGTCTTTAGGTGAAGTTTATAAGGATATTTGTCTAGTTGAAAAGTTATCACCTCCACGAATTATCCAAAACAAGAAAAGAGACAACAAGTCAAAATATTACAAATACCATTGTATCTATGGCCATCACACTAATAATTGTTATGATCTTAAAAAATGTCATTGAAAAGGTTACACGAGATGACAAATTTGATAAATATCTGGAAGCTAATGGGTCAGACAGGAAGTACAAGACATTCAGAAAAGATTAAAAGATTAGAGAAAGAGAGGGATTGAATAAACCTAGAAAAACTACTAAGCATCACAGCCATATGATTGTAGGAGGGTTTGCAAGTAGAGGTCTAAAAAATCTCTTGAAAAAAGACACATGAAAGAGGTATTCTAGGTCGGAGCCAAAAAGTAAGACCCTTCATCTATCTAAGATCACCTTCATTAAAAAAGATGCTCAAAGTGTATTACCCTGTTATGACAATCTAGTAATAATCACAATGGTCCTAATAAACATCAACCTGCACAGAACTTTAGTTGATTAAGACAGTTCAACCGATATTTTTTTTTAAGAAAGTATCTCGGACTAAATGCAAAATATATGAGAACATATTCGAATACTTTGTCCAGGTCAGACGAAACACTCATTCACTATCTTAAATTCATCCATTTGTATAAAACTTTTAAAAAGAGCGCAAAGAATAGTACAAAATTATCTTATTTGATTTTGATAATTATCAAAATGGATTCATAGTTAAATATTTTTTATTAAGTAATTAATTAAATAAATTTTATATTAATAATTTAAATTTAAATTTTTTTTAAATTTAAAATTTAGGATTATACATTTAGAATATTTTATATTTTATTTTTCAAATTTTTAATAACAAGTTAATTTTCAATAACATTACACTGTTCTATTTATTCCAAAACGTATTCACATTTGCTATTAAATCTCTCTTTTATTAAAACTATCATTAAAAAAATTATTGTTAACAAATTGATTACTTTATATATACAAATTTGAATGACTAATATGTCTACTTTTATAGTAATTAAAAAAGATGATGAGTTATATTATATATTAATCATTCTTAAATCCTAACCTATTTTATCTAATAGTTTATATGTTTGAAGACTTCAATTATAATGGAAAAAGAAAATAGTGAAAGACAAGATTATTCAACATTAAAATTTGTGAGACCGAATAAAAGATTTATTCTTTAGTTAACGCGACTAGATTAATCACATTATGATTCTATCTTTTTAAAAGAAAATATTCAACAATACCTAAAAAGTAAAATACAACCATATTTAGATTACGATGTGGACATGTTCGTTATACAAGTTAGAGTTAATCCAAGGACACATAACACATTTACATATATACAAATATATTTATTGTACATATATACAAATATAGGATACTTTATTTTGTGAATAATTTTTTGTATAAATATAATATTTTAATAAAAAAAATATTTTTAATACAAAATAATATATATATCCAATATATTAAACTTGTATCATCATTTGTCTTATAATTTTTATTGAGTAGGCATGTCAATTAATTCTAAAAAATCTCAAATCAAACTATTATAATGATATTTTTAAAAAACCTATTTATCTTGTAATAAAATTTATTAAAAATTTATTTATTAAATATACATGTTAAATATTTTATTAAAAACCATAGAAGAATTAATTTATTTGACAAAAATAATTCAAAATCTTTCCAAGTAATAAATTTTACAAAAACTTTTTAAATAATAAATATATGTGTTATTTAATATATTTTTAATGTATATTTATATTTCAACATGTATTTTATATTGATAGCTAACTTTGATAGTTAATTTTGGTATACACATAACATAGTCGAAAATTTTATTGAGGACAAAATATCTTGAAATTTGTTTGAAAAAAATTGAATTTTTCCTCATTTTTATTTTATCTTAATATTCACTAATTTTTAATTTTTTAAACACAAATT
The DNA here is from genome assembly GCF_059453495.1 of Arachis ipaensis. Classification (NCBI taxonomy): domain Eukaryota; kingdom Viridiplantae; phylum Streptophyta; class Magnoliopsida; order Fabales; family Fabaceae; genus Arachis; species Arachis ipaensis. The sequence goes on along the minus strand of NC_142437.1, from coordinate 120,545,308 downwards.
GAATGGTCTGATTTCTGCACTTCCCACAAATTGGACGGTCCAATTTATGTATCTCTACAAATCAGACGATTTGATTTTTGTACCTCTAACAAATCGGACGGTTCAATTTCTACTTTTTTAATTAAGCGGTTCCACATTTGAAAATAATACTCCAGCCGTCTATATTTCAAAAAAACACAATTACCACTGTAATATCAGAAACAAAAAGTGGCATACTTAATGCCCGTGTATATTTGTATCAACTATCAAATCGGATTAATCCATTATGAAACAAAGTTTCTTATATAAAGTGATCAAATTTCTAAAATAATGGTATTGACACAAATGAATGGAAATTAACATTTGATAGCTTAATAAACTTACAGCTTGAAGTGGAAAATCAGAAGGCAACCTAAAGTTGCTTCATCTTCTTTAGTACATTGCTAGCTTCCATAGTGCTCATTAATTAGTAGTACATGCCCAATGCCCCTTGGCATCTTGGTAAATACTCATCTCTATGCTTGTCAGAAAATTCATCCATGAATTCTCTCTGCTCATATAAGTGTAATTGGCTTCAGTGGAATGAGTGGCATTAACTAGGGTTTCCTCTTGATGGAAATGGTCCAAAGAAGATCTGAATCAGACTGAACTGTTACTATATCTCCTTTTACTATATTTGATGTGCTTACTAAGCCACCAAATCTCATCTCTGTGTTATCTGAAATAGACAAAATAAGATAGTAGTTAGTTATCATCTGCTTCCACTATCAAACAAGTTAACAACAGTGATTAAAAAAGACAATATATTAATTAATCAGAACCATCACAGCCATATCTAACTATCCAACAAAAAAATATCAAATTTATACTATATTTGCTGTTTTTGCATTTACACAAATTTGGTAAAATTTCAAAACTAATCCAGATAGATTAATCCAACTTGAAACAAATATATATGCCATTAAGTGGAAACTGATAATAATAGCTTCTCATAAAAAAGTTTCCAGCTTTTGCAATTATATAAAAAAAAATTTAGTTGTAGAATCACCTTTTACATGTGTTAAAACAAGACACACCCTAACACTAACTACATATATCTGGTTTAAAAAACCAAGTTAGCTCCCCATACCAATCCATTTTATTCACAAAGTTTGCATTCAGGATCTGCCTTTAAGGACAAGTGGACAACAACTGCCCGATCGCTTTTAGATACAGTATGTGTTTATTAAGTTATTCACAAGAAATACAGGATATTATGCAAAGTCCACCTAATCTAGTAATTTGAATTGACTATAGAAGAATCGGACTTTTGTGGCAGCATGTCATCAGGCAGAAACCATGGAAGAGTATTGATGATTACGACAATATACTTACTAAGGTCCCACCGGAGGCCGGTGGTTGTAGACTTCGCAGATGGCATTCCAATGGGAATCAGTCCGCAATGTGGACCCTCAATGGAAGATTGAACAAAGATCTTATGACAGTGACTCCGCGGAAGAAGGTGAATGAGGCAATCCTCAGACAGAAGGACAATTCGAGTGTTAGAGAAACGGCATAGAACATTGATGTTCCCCATTTCATGATCAAATCGCCCGCCAAGTGCTCCGGTAACAAGAATGCAAAGCTGTGATTATGTCAAGTGGGGAAAAAGTCAAGAGTGCTCAGCTGGACTAATCCCATAAAATTAATAAGTCTCAATAATAGTTGCTTATTGATTTGGCAACAGAAAAATCACCAAGCACCATTAAAAAGTATAAAAAAAAAGGTATAACCAGATGAGCAACTTACTTTTGATTTATCAATATCTGGTGTTTGGTCAAGTATGTACGATATACATTTGTGTAAATCTGTGGTATCCTGATCGTGAGATTCATCTATTATCTTAGTTCCCTGCAGACAGGATACAAACATAAGACCCTTGGAATGATTTATGGAAAGATCACATATAAGGAAGTAATAAGTAGGACCAATTTAAATGGGAATTTGTTGAACCATTAAAACCATATTCCACTACTTCACATGCATATAAAAGCTAAGGCAAAAAGACCACTGCAGAATAGAACAAATAGACAGAGCAAAATACCAGCTTTTTATAATATTCGAGTACTTCTGTCCGGATTGAATCCATGTCACCTTTGATTACATCAGGCTTGTACCTATATAAAACTCAGCAACCTAAATCTCCAACTAAAGAATATATAGCAAAACACCTAAAAAAACCACTTAGAATAGAACTGATGACTACATCCAAATACATATAGTTAGAAAATGAAATTATTACCCCAATAAAATAGTGACACAGTAGCCAGAAGTACATAAAAGGACAAAACAAGGTTACAATTTTCCATTTTTCTTAAAAATCAATACTCCAATTTTTTTTTTTTTCCATTTTTAACTCTCAAAGTTATTAACAAGACTCTGAACATAAAACCTCACTTTAAAGGAAGAATAAGTACCTAATTATTTTGGAGCAAGCAAGTGTCATGAAAAAAAAATAAAAAAAGTTACAATTTTCAATTTTGATTCTGAATTCGGATACCCTCTTTTCTGAATTGAACAAAACACTCATGCAAGCAAAAAATTTTGGAAAAAAAAAAGGGAAACCTGGATTGAAGAAGAGATGGCTGTTCAGAATGCAAAAGCTGAGTCATTTCATCGAACAGGCGATTGGCACCACCGTCAGCACACACTCTCAGCTTCGCTGTAGCACGCAAAACGACACAGAGAAATAAAGAAACACAAACAAAACGACAATGGAATAAGAAGCGAGAGAGAGAGAGAGAGAGTACCGTGGTCCCAAAGAAGAGGTGCGTAGGTAGGAAGGCGCTGATTGAGAATGACGAGAGCATAGTTAGTTACAGAAGAGGTGTTGTCTTTATTCTGCGGTGGAAGAAGGAACGTTGAACGGTGAGACATGAAAGAATCCTCCATCTTCTTTCTTCTTCTCTCTCTACGCTTGCTTCTCTTTCAGCTCTCACATTCACGTGTTGAATTTCAAACATGGTAGCCATCAAAATTAGTTAACAATGTATTTATACGTGTTGTTTAAAGGTAATGATAGTAAGATTAAAAAAAAAAAGATAAAAAAAATAAAAAAAATATTGGAAATCAATATTAATTGTGTATCACGTGTACAATAGATTAAAAAAAAATAAAATTACAGTTAAAAATTAGATCATTAATTAATTATTTGACTTCAAATTTTAAAATTTGAAAATTAAGATTAATATTTAAACCCATTCACACTACGTACAGTTATTTCTAATATTACCGTAACCACCAATATACGTCTAAAACTCACCGTCATCTTCTCCGATCTTTATCTCGTGTCACTGAATTCCTCCCAGCCATACTTCCGCGCCGCATTCTCCGACCGACACCGTCCTCACATCCATCGGTCAGCCCGACGCGCCTCGTTCTCCGACGCTCAGCCTAACGTTATTGCCGTTGTTTTCGTGCCTCTCTTCCGAACCGGCTTCGTTTTCTCCCATTCCTTCAATCCTCTTCTCACCACTTTCGTCATGATTAGTCCTTCAAAATTATATTTCACACAATAGTTATTTTTTCTGTTTATTCATCTTCTTCTTCTATTTTAATAATTAATTTAGGATGGTCATTTTAGTAGCCATACGGATGGTTATTTTAATTTTTATGTAGATGATTATTTTGATTGAATTTAGTTTAGTTATATATAATTAAAATATGTTAGATGTTCAATTCATTAGGTATGCGAATGATTATTTTTATTAGATGGTTATTTTTATTAAGGGTGAGTGGCGTGTAACAAGCCAAGCGACCGTGAAATGGATAATTATTGATGAAGGTGGGGGTGGCCACCGGTTGAAAAAGAAGAGAGTATAGGAGGATTCATATGGTTATTTTTTTAAAATAACTAACTAGATTTTTTAAAAATTTGAAATTTGAAATTTGATGTGAAATAATTGAACGAGAGTTTTTGAATTTATTATTTATCTCTATTGGGATAAATAACTAACTCATTGTACACATTGTCAAGATTTCTCATTGGTTCCTAGCGGGATTCAAAAAAAATTAAACTTATTTTATTTAATATTTATTAATTATAATAATAATTAATAAATTTTAAATAATATAAATTTAAAATATTTTAACTATTTTAAAATAAGTCAAATATTATTAATTATTTAATTTATTTTTAATATATATTTTATATTAATAATTATTTTAGTAGCTAATAATAATATATATCTAATATAATTGTTATAATTTATCTACAAAAGTCAAAATTACTTTAATATTATATTTATTGTATTCAATGGAAGTCTTTTACTTCTAAGCCATTAAATATTTTTTTATTAAGTATAGAGAGTTGTATTTTTTATTAATTAAATAATTTTTAGTTCTTTATTTATTATATTTTATATTAATGGCTCATATTTAAAGTTTAGCTTAGATTTAGTGTTTAAAGTTTAAATTAAAAATAAAAAATTCAAATTTTAGAGATTAAGAAGTGCTGTATTTCTTAATTTTTCGGAAGCCCATTAGCGTTTAACTTCACTGACTGTGTGTGTATAAACTTTTTTTTGACTATTGTGATTTGTGACTGCGCTAGTAGGGGGGCAAAAGTTTAGTAATTTCTTAAGCTAATTTAATTCACATTTCTTTTTTAAAGGTATCTTTATTTTATATAGGTATTTATTAAAATAAAAAACTTGTGATTTATAAGAGTTAAACTTAAGACTATTTACTAAAAAGATAAAGTGTATAATATCTTGATTAATTTTATATTTATTGTTTATACACATTTAATTAATGAAGGATGGGGTTAATAATGCATATTAATCTACTAATTCTCGTTAAAAGTTACATGTATAAAGGAACATAAGTATATATACTATTTTGATGGAATGCTAGATATTTATAACACTCACATCTTTAATAGTTTTCACTTTTCACACGGTATTTATATATTTATATATGAAAGTTTGAAGTACTCAAATTCTTAAGTATTTTAAAAACTAATGTACCAAAAACATGGTTTACTTTATATTAGTATTTTTTTATTTGGCATGATCAAATTAAATAAAATAAAATAAGGATTTTTGTGTGGATATAGCTGTACTTGTATTGTTGCATTATTGAGGATTTGGTATGCTCCGTTTTGAAGGGACATTCATAACTAGGAACGGTTGGTCCTCTAAGACTTGCTTCTTTTTTCTTTGATATAGTGATGTAAACCAATCATTGTTTTGGAATTTATAGTATTATGCCATCTCCCATCCCATGTGCCAATTAATATCTATGATCCATCACTCTTCTATTCATTTTGATCACCCCTTTTTTTTAAATTAATTTTGATAAAATAATAATATAATTTTTACATAATTATTTAATTATATCTATCTTTTAATGGTATGTGATAATACACGTAATTTTAAAAATATTTTTATACACAAAAAGTAACCATCAATTCAATTATTATAAATTTTATATTGACATACATCCTTTTTTCTAACAATTGAAAATACTAGTTAAACACTTAAACAACACAAATAACCAATTTCATTATACAAATTATTTCTTAATTTCCTACTTATCTCCAACCTGCAAATCAAAAACTAATCTATTATAGATCTGACTCCATTTAAGAATTTGTCGTTGACTAAAGAATTGTTACATACACAGGATGAATTTGAACCCTCAATACTTACTTGGTTAAATAGATTAGTAAACTAACCACTAGACCAACCCAACTTGGTTTCGTTATACAAATTATAACACACACTAGTCTTGTACAATTTAGCATGAGTTGTGTTGAGATGACATTTTTTGAGATCTCACTATTCGAGTAGTGCAGAAAAAACATTTCTTCTTTCAAACCTCACTGCTCCACACAATGAATGCAAACTACATGTGGAGAACCGTGAGGAGAATTTGTTTGAGGTGTTGTTCAACATGGGGATATCAATATATCTATCTTTCAATGTAATATGGAGATATCAATATATCAAGAGCAATGGAATCAAGCATCATGTTTCATCAGTCACAAATTTCTATGGTTAAGGAAAACCAGCTTACATAGCAAGTCCACAGCAAAAATGGAATGTCTCTTTTGAAAAATTCTAGTTTTTTGTTTATATAAAAACTATCTTTAGTATATCCTTTAGCAAGTTGCCTTAACTAATTCTTAATATTTATTTTTCAAAACATAAAGAATCATATAATATATTATTTATGCCACATGCCACTAAATTCACTCAAGGAACAGAGATTGAGAACATTCAAATCAAATTGAAGAACACCACATTCACCTTCCATCATGGATTTGCATAAGAATAAGCATAATGCACTATTACTAGTATCTGATTTTGCATTTGGCTTTACACCAATAAAATTGAAGAAAAAAATCATATTCACCCTCCATCATGGATTTGCATAAGAATAAGCACAAGGCACAATGATTAGTGTCTGATTCTGCATTGGGGGATTGGGGTTTCACACTTCAAACCACAACTATCATGAAAAATAAGAACTTTATTCCTTAAAAGAGAAAAAAAAAAGTTTGCTATGTACAAACAGAACACCCCACAAAGCCTTTAGGGAGGAAGAACGAGGGGGAGAGAGAAGAGTTGGATCAGCAAAGGGACCTAAAAGTAAAGCTTTATCTCCAATGAAAATTGTCAAATAATTCTAATTAAGTATGAAAAAATTTGAATAGGTAAAATAGAGAATGGTGATGAGGGATGAAAGCAAAAAATAAAGAACAAAACCTATGATATAATACAAAAGGGGACAGGACCAAAATGATGGAAAATTCCATTACAACTGGTCACTGACCTTGCTCCACCATTTAGGTGTGATAGAAGAATTAGCCTAAGCAAGAAGTGCAGCTATACAGAGAGGCTTTCACATGAAATAGCTCAATGATCTCATTTTTCTCGAGCCGCCTTCTCCGTAAAGGTCATTCCATTGGAGTAGCTCATTCATATTGTTTGATTCCGATGACACACTCGCGCACACCTTCATGAATGCATAAACGAAGTGTTAAATAACATAGCCTTTGAAAGCCAAGAGCCTTTGCAAGCCAAGGACATATGATCCAGATGGATCGTGATCACTGTAGAAAGAACAAGTAACTGATTCTGTATAACATACCTGCTCATGTGCATATTTAAAATCTTCCATCTTTAAGGGTCGAATATCGGCACTGCTACACAATCTCGGCAAAGGTTTGTTCTCAGCTTGTGCTAAACTTCTCTCCTGAAAATTGAATTTCATATTAGCATGTCAAATACCAGTACAATTTGTTAAACATGTAGACTTATTGTCTTTTTTTAGCACTATCAAGAACTATTGTTCTAAATATTCAAATAACCGAGTCGTGTGAAAGAATATAGAGCCTAAAGCAATTTATGAACAAGGAAGAAAGACAACAAAGATTTTAAAAGAGCTTACCTTCTTCTCCTTCTCCAAGATCTCTCTTATTGGGCAGTGAGCCGCTGTGACGCAAAGATTCTGTCATTGAAAACATAACCATCAGAATATTTTACACAAAACCAGATCTGATAACTTCTCTGGAAACCAAGAAGAGGCGCGATTGATAGATAGATAGAAAGATAACCTTTAGATCGCTCCCTGAATATCCATCAGTCATATTTGCCAACGCATCCAAATCAACGTCCATTGCCAAATCTTCCTTTGCTAAAATGACTTTTAGAATTTTTTCTCTATTTGGAGCATCTGGCAAATTAACCATCAATCTACAGAGTTTTTGACGAAAGCTCGTGTTAGTTCAGCACAGATCACATACTATCAACATGAAAAAGATGTTGACATAACAAATAACATATTTACCTTCGTGGAAGCCTCCTAATAACAGCTTCATCAAGATCAAATGGCCTATTCGTAGCAGCAAGAACAAGTATACGTTCTTTATCCTTTGTACGCAGACCATCCCAATTAACCATAAACTCATTCTTCATTTTACGCATAGCCTCGTGCTCACCTGGATTTTCCCGTCTTCCCAACATACTATCAACCTGGCAAAAACATAAATAAAATAAAAAATAACCATGGATAGCTCATATTTAAAGAAATAAAAAAATTACTCTAAAGGAAAGAAAAAATTCAATGGAATATACACATGGCATATACTAACCTCATCGACGAAAATAACACTTGGAGCAATCTTGCTGGCCAGTGAAAAGACTGCTTTGACATATTTTTCTCCTTCACCAAACCACTGCAACAAACAAAAATGATATCACCGTGTTGCTTAAGCACAAAAGGAACATAGAAGTTTCAATTTGTAAAACTTCTAATACCTTCGAAGTAATGCTGGACATTGAAATGTTGATAAAATTCGCTCCAGCTTCGGTTGCTACAGCTTTTGCAAGCATAGTTTTTCCTGTGCCAGGGGGGCCAAAAAGCAATATTCCTTTGCAAGGCTAAATATACAAATAACAAAGTAATTGTATCAGATGCTGAAGACATTACATAATCTACATAAAGTATTTGACAAATCATTAGATGCAACTAAAGAGAATCTTCTACCTTAGTCAGCTGCCCTTTGCAAAACAATTCCGGCCTCTGAAGAGGAAGCATGACCAATTCCTTCAAGGTGTCCTTCACATTTTCCAAAGCTCCAATATCATCGAATGTCACCCCAATATCGGTTGGTGGAATAACATCACCAAGCAATTTTTTCTCAAATTCATTCTCGGTAACCACATCCTGTCATGGAAGAACAAGTATAAGAGAGACTAAATATAGGCAATTGCATATTTTGGAAAAGTTACAATGCAAAGCAGGTTGCGCATAATAAGATGATAAAATGTATAAATTTGCAACAGAATGTGTTAAATTACCTTCAATGATTTCTTTAAGCTCTTGTTTTCATTTTGAATGCCATGCAGAATGTTCAGCCCATAATTAATGCTGCACCGATGAAGTGTGAATAAGGGTTAGAAATTAAAAGATTTTGTTATATTTCTCATTACTCAAAATTTTAGGATGGCAGGATCAAGATGGAAAGAAGTCATGACACCTTTCTGCAGACAGAACAAGCTTAGAATCTTTGGATAAGGGTTCAGATGAGTGCATAAGCTGGTAACTTATTGCCCAACCAATGATCTTTTCCACACCTAGTAAAAGGAACAATAGCATAAAATCAGCATTTTGGAAGCAAATCTGAAATTTCCATACTTAGATGCTACATTTGCTTCAAATAAAAATGGTGGGGAAAAGGTTAAAAAGAATGCTGACTTTCGGTTGTTAGGGCTTGATCTTTGATGCAGACAGTCTCCAAGTCAGGACATTCCAATCCAACTCTGCTGAGAACCTGATATCAACAAAGGAATCACATTGTAAGTATAACAAATAGTAACACATGACACTTGGTGTTTATAGCCAGAGCATCTAGTGTACAGCGACAATCAACATACTAGTCACTGAACAAATTCAATCAAGAAAAGGAGAATAGCAAAACAAAACAAAATAAATATATAAAGGCATATTAAATAAAGGACAGAAGATGTTGGAAGGCTCACCGTGCGAATGCTCACAACATTAGACTGAGCTTTCATAGTCTCAACATCACGCTCTAGCTGCTGCTTCCAATCAGAAAGCAAGGTCTCATCCTGTAGAAGTTTCAAATTAGAACTGATCCATGAACTGTTGATGGCAACGAAACAAATCGTACAATAATATTAATCTATGGTGATACCTGAGGCAGCTGTATAGTCACTCTGTTTGGGAAGAGGCGACCAAGTTGCTTCATTACTTTGGGTGTTTCTTTGCTCCTATCGTGCAGTCTACCAAAATTATCCTGTCCAAAGTTAAATACCAAATTACAGTAGTTCAATAATCAATAATTCCTGAAGGAGCCATGACAAAAAGCTAATATATATATATATATATATATATATATAAAGCGACACAAAAAAAATATTCAAGGGCATAGCCCAGACAAGACTGGCAACTTCCAAGAAAGAATTACATCATTATTTAAAGAATTATATGAAGCGAAATGGTTACTATTATTTACCGGAAAAGCAAGATCTAGTAGTGCTGTCTGATTGCTCCCAAACTTCGTAAATAGAAGGCCACCAGGTTGTGTCTGAAAGCATAGAAGACAGAAATAAAATCAGCAAACAAGATTTCTTGAACATGAGATCAATACAACCAAACATCAGCAAAAATATATAATAGTAAAAAGGTGTACCTTCTCCTTTCGATTGTCCAGCTGGGTATGAGAGGCAATTACCACCACATTCTGTGGCAAGCTTTCAAATTTAATTTTCAACATCTCGGTGTACCCAACCATTGCCTTCTCTATGTCTTTAATGAATAATACCACTGCTCCGTTTTGACTCTGACTGGTAACAACCTATGTAAACAACATCAAAATGGATGTCATTATTTCACCAGGCATCGAGAAAAACAATGGAACAAGCATAGAACCAGGCTCACCTCAAAGATTTCTTGAACTGCAATCTTGTCAACGTCATCGCCCCCTGAACCATCTACTCTCAACAAATGATTTGCTGCAGTATAAATCACCAATGGAATTTTAATGCACAAGATCCAATATGTAGCCAAAGGATCCTAAGTTCAAAAAAGCAGATTGAAATACCAGAACAAAAGAACCCGCGATCATCTTCACAAAGACCACCAAGATCATTGCCATCAGGAATTGATTTATCAAACCTAACCCCAATCTTCGAAGACCCATTATCTTCAAATGCAAGCATAACTTTTCCACGAGAGCCATAGCTTGGTCCCCTGTCCAACATAGCAAAGTCTTAAGTCTTAATTTTCAAAGGCAACAAAATTTTAAACAAAATATTTAAAAAATGTTTTTCTAGATGAGGACAACTAGGGGTGCACCAAACAAGAAATTTAAAAATGGAAACTGAAATCCTTAGGTAAACAAATATCCCTAATACTATGCATTCAGAATAAATCACAAACCCCGTGAAATGATCACGCAATGCCAGAAACAAAAGTATAACCCAACTCAACACCCCCCCCCCCCGGTTGGGAATATATATATATATATATATATCAAAGCTGCAACTGTACTGAGAGATACCACTTCAAAGTGATTTCAAATTCAGAAGCAATAATATTCACAAAAGAGAAAAGTACACTCATGCCACTCAAAACAAATTGCTGTCAATTAGAAATTCAATATTCTTCCTTTAATCTTCTTTTGAATGATTTTCAATGGTTATAGCCTACTCAACAAAAAGGATAAAAAAGATCTCTCTTCTCCACAAGTTCAGATCAAATGCAGATTGACTGAATTGTATTCAGAATAATTCTTCCATCAGACAAAGTACCTTGAAGGAAAATTTTGTATTGATGAGACAGCAGAAGGGAAGTTACCAACAAATTTTACTCGATCACCTGCAAATTATTTAAGCCTCATGTTAACCTTTAGGTGCTATGCAATATGTACAATAGGAAGTAAATTTGGAGATAGTTGCTCAATTTTTAACAACAGAACAGCACACCTGTTTTAATAGTAGTGCCTTTTGATGAAGCAGTAGAAACCTCCTGCTTCAGCATAGCCTGAGAACTTATTGTGGATCCACCCACAATTTCAGCATCAACACTAGAAGCTGGTTTACTATGTTTTAAAGAAGCAGCATGTGTACTTCTCTTGGCCAACACAGATGGTCGTTCAGGCTTTGAACTTTCTTTAGCAGAATCAACTTCCTTTGATGGAGTTCCCTGAAATATCAATCACATAACAAAAACTATTATTATTCTGTTTATATTAACAGCGATTTAGGAAGAAATCATCTCAACAATACAAACAGATAATAAGAAGTAGCAAAAGAATATCTGAGAAAACGTACACCAGGTAGTGAAAGAGAATCCACAATTAGTAGCCTTGCACCAAAATGCTTTGCAAGTGCCTTGGCAAGAGTCTCCTGATATATATCCGAACCTACACAGGAATCGCATAATGAGAGGCATTTCTTGATTGCAGAAAGGGGAAAACAAAGCATTAACAAGAATGAAGGAACTACCTGCAGGTCCAGATAACAATATCCGTGGGGACACTGAGGGGAGGTCTGAGGCAAATTTTCCAAAGCCATTACACTTCAAATGAATATATGTCGAAGCAATCAAAACGGTCTTTGTCGTATCGCTATAAAAATAGAAACATCATAGCTAAGAATGCATAATTTATTTTCTTATGATCTCATCTATCTTTAAGCAGTAACTACAGGCTATAAAAGAATATAAGAGTAAATATAGATTATTCAAGCTGTTAGCCAACATCTAAGAAGTGACCACAGTAAAAGTATAATCCAGTTAAGATTGAAAAAATATTAGGAAATCAAATGAGAGAAAAGTTAATAACGAGAAGCAACAATGCACCTTAGATAGTATGGGAAACTTTCAAATGAGACATCAATATTGTCAGCACTAAGAACTCTTTGTTGTAAACTCTCCTTAAAAGCTTGCCGCCTGGTTGATGCCAATATTGCTGGGGTATCAACATCTTTAAGAAGTTCTCTTAATTCCCTTCGCTCCTCCAATATCTTTGTAATGCTACTACTTAAATCAAAATCAGGATATGAACCAGCAAGCATGCGCAGCAACGGCCTTAATTCACAGGTAGCAGCAGCAGCCATCTTCCCAGCATCTGTATCCACATTGGCATCAACCTCCATGGTGTCAACACTAGGATTTTCGTTACCAATAGCAGAAGATGCAAGAACAGTTTTCTCAGCAGAAACAGCTCCAGTTTGCTCGTCGGTATTGGTGATATCCTTCACTTCATTGTCTCGAACACCATCCCCATTGCCAGAAGGTAGTGATGAAGCATCTGTGTTTTGTTGGACATTCTTGCCAGCTTTAGCAGCAGGCGGAAGGCGAGCTAAATCTTTATGAAGATTAGATAATGAGGCTAATATTGATGCTCCAGCAACAGCGGAAGGGTCCCCTGATCTAGCTTCAACTTGCATTCCATTCACTGGAGTACTCTGAGCTTCTAAAATACTCACAGAAGAAGGTATGCCAGTGGTAGCAACATTATTATTTGTGAGCTGCTGAAAGATCTGAATTCACGCTAAGGAACGCATAAAACACAATAGAATATCTTCAAGAATGACAGAAACAAGGCAGTTATATAAAATGATATAGAGCATTGTAAGTGAAGGTGCAAAGTATAAGAGGCAAAAACAGATATATAATTCATAGGAACCATATGAACAGGATACATAAGCATGCTTGCCAGAAGAACCGAAGACCACCTCATCACCTCCACTTAATATAAGGCGTGCATTCTTGCGATAGGTCTTACCATTAACTTGAACAGCACCTTTGCCTCCTGTGATTTCCAGTAATGCAACAGGTGAACCTCCACGCTGTGTAGAGTAACAACCATGATCAGTAATCTAAAATAGTAATTACCCATCTAACATAATTACACAAATCATCCCTTCCGATATATGAAATGGAATTTTTGCATCATACAAATGACTCATTTTCTATAACCAAAATGCAAAGCAGATAGATCATTAGCAACTCAGCCGCCTGTTTTAAATTGCATAAAACATATGGTGGAACCTCTACCTCGATGTTGCTCAACTTGCACAAAATATTGCCAACAGTTGGATCTTTAAGCCATAAATTGCACTGACGACCTTGGCCAATGGTGAAGGTAGGATCACACATAGGCTGGTGAGGAATCTGGAGAAGAATGAAAAACAAATATGATTAGTTCTAGATTGACATGACTAATGAAAACACAATCAGCTCAGAATTCTCCACATTTTAAGCCCAAAAAAGCAGAAGATGCTTCAAAGTAGATGTCTCACTTACTCATGTCTAGCACCTATATATTTTATGGTGAAATCACACGCAGCATTGCTTTTATCAAGTAATGCAAAATCTTTGGCGCAAAGTTGACATTGATTCCATCCTACATAGTATTGACTAACTGTGGCATGATATTGCAAGAAACAAAATTTTCTCTAGCCAGAACAATACAACAACAACCAAGCCATATCTCATTAGGTAGGGTGCACTAAATGGATCAAACATTGCCATCCATAGTGTCCTTATCATAGATCATATCTGCATAGAACTTTAAAGTAGTTTAACAAAGGATTTTTCTCAACATTATAGGACTGCACCAAGGATCAAATTTAACCCCTTACCTTTTCTAGCCATTACTAGTTACAAACAACACCAGCCTTTCCGATCTTATAACCTAGGGATAACTACACTGACCTTGTTAGTTCTTAGTACATACAACAACACCCCTTCCACTTTGGGATAATTACTTCCTGTCTCTTTATCTGTTGCTCTTACACCAGATACCCTCTTTTATCTACAAAGTTGCACTAACTTCCTTACTTTATGCATACTAATATATCAAAACAAGGAAAGCAGGTATAGTTTCACAAACAACATGTGATTGAGGAGCAATAAGCACCACGGTCAGTGCAATTGAGCATGCAGCATTAGAAGCATTTTTTGAAACTTCAGTCATCAGTTCCCATAAAGCAGAAAGTATCTTGCAAAATCAACCAATCATTCAAATTTGCAGGTCAAGTGCAAAATTTCAAGACAAAGCAGTTCTATATCCGTTAAAATCACTCCAATAGATCAACTTTAACCATGCATTCCAATTCCACAATGCAAAAACCATTCAAGTACTCCAAGAGACAAAAAAAATACATAGCAAAATTTGCACACTCAATTCACAGCGAAAAACCAAACCTGAGAACACTGAGAAAGGAGCTTCCCCCATGCTGTCTTAGGTCCTGATTTCGATTTCACTGACCGCTTCTTCATTCGGCCGGCAGCAGCAGCCGCCGCCAAAGCCGCCGCAGCACTTGATTTCTCTCCATCCACCGCATCCTCACCTAAAATTAACAAAATTCAACACAAAACTCACTCCAAATTCCACCACAGATTCATTATCCAATAGCCACATGCATGCAAAAGAATCATTCACTTCCCACGAAAGAAACCAAAAGGTTGCAACTTTCTAACCTATGGACTGAGGCGTCACCAAATCATCCCCTTCTGCCGCCGGCAAAGAAGGAGGCGTGGCCTTCAACGACAAAGTTTCTGGCAAAACATCATCGCTGCAAGCATCAACGGCCTTCAACGACGCCGTCTCGGGTAGATCATCATTCCCGGGTCCAGATTCGTTCACAGGAGGAGCAGCAGCAACAGGAAGCGTCGTGGACGATGCATCCTCTGTGGTGTTGGTAGAAACCTAAATAATCACGAAAATTCAGACCCAACCAAAAAAAAAAATATCTTTTTTAATATAATTTTGTAATCAAGGGGAAAGAAAATTAAAAGGGTGGAATTGAAAATTCTGCTATGAATCGGATTGGAGAAAAAGGGGAGACCTTTGATCTTTTGTTGGGGTTAGAAGGAGAAGGCGAAGAGAGGGTGCGTTTGGTTGAGGATTGGGAAGAACTGCGTCTAGTTTCAACCATGGTTTTGGGTTGGGTTTGAGAGGGTGGTGATTCACCCTTTCTGGTATCGACGAAGTTGTTGTTTCTGCGATGTGTTGTGTGTGTTTGGTTTCTGTGATCCAAGAGAGAGAGAGAGAGAAAGAGAGAATTGGGGTTATGACTTTGTGTTTGTTGTTATTGTTGTTGTTGTTGGAGGAAAAGAATGATTGAGAAGAAAGAAGAGAAAGAAAGAAAGAAAGAGAGAGAAAATGTTATCAAAAAGAGAGTTTGGGTGTGATTGTATCTGTGGTTATTTTATATGGTGAATGAAGAGGCATAGTGAACGAAGAAATTCAAGATGAAGCAAACATGGTATGTCATTAACTCTTGCAATTAATTTTTTCCTTATTCCTCAATTTTTTTTCTGCTACTATCATTTTTCTTTTGTTACATTTTGACCATAATTATTGTCACTTTTTATATTTACAATCAATCAGTTATCTATATATATTATATATTATATAATATAAAATATATATTAAAAAATTAAACAATATATTTATTTATATATAAACATATAATAGCTTCTTTTTTGGTGTATATATAATATTTTTTATATATTTTAATTGATTTAACTAAATATAAAAATTATTAAGAGTGGGTAATACTTTAATAGTGAATATTTTATAATGTACCTAAAATTTTAAACCTCCCATTATTGTCAATAAAAATATAATATAATATAATATAATATAATCAGAAAAATATATTTGCATTTGTTTTTTATAAGCATAATTTTTGTACTATAAATTTTTTATATGAATTGTGATGGATCGAAGATTTGCGAGTCCAAACCGTTGTTGGATCATTTTCTTAAAACAGTAGGGTGGTATTTATAAAGATATTTCGACCCCAAATTAAAATAGATGTGAGATATATAGAGTGTATAAAAGAAGTAACGTATACAAAGGAGTCTTTAGCTCCCCTTCATATAGCCTTTGATAATCTTATCATATTTGGTTAAGATAAAAAAATATTTGAATTAAAATACAAGTTAAAAATTATAGGAATCAATTTGAACCATTAGAAAGAAGCCGGCCTCGAATATGCAAGTCGAGAGGTTATTCTGAATTAGGTCCTTAACAATTTTTAAGTTTAACTTTATAAATGAAAAAATTAAAATTGGAAAAAATTTTCTTTAACAAAATCAGTTTTATATTAGTATTAGTATATTTCATAGCCAGGTGAATATTATTTCTTTTTTTTTTGTGTGTCTATATTATTTCTTCCTTTAATAGTCAAGCTTTTATTTAACACAAAACGAAAAATGAGAACGAATTTAATGGAAATATTTAATGTTAAAATTAAGTATGTGTTTGAATTATAGTTTGTAAATGGGAGCTTTCATAAAATTGATTTTGTAAAATTGATTTTGAGAAAAGTAAGTTTGGGTTAATATAATTTATATTTGACAAATTTTATATCAAAATTGATTATAACAAAATAAATAGTGATTGAATTATACTACTCAAAGTCACTTCTAGATGAAAAATTACTAAAAGAGACATCAATTTAGATAATTTTTTATATACATGCAAAATCATAACACTAACAAAAATAATATAAAAAAATATTTATCATATAAATAAAATAAATACAATAAAAAATAAAAATATGAAATAGAGTACTATAAATTTTATAATGTCAAATAAAAAGAAAATATTTTATAATTTTTCTAGTACTGTTAGGTAGCGTTTGGTGGAGAGATAGAGACATAAAGACTGAGACTGAGAGACAGAGACTAAGAGACAGTGATTAAAATAAATCTCAATATTCTGTTTGGTGCAAAATGGGAGACAGAAATTGAAACAAGAATGAAACTCTAATTTAATTTGCACAAAGGGTAAAATTGGAATTAATTAATTGAAATGAAAGTATTTTAGGTATAAAATGTTATTAAAGTTTCAGTCTCCATCTCTAAAAATTTCAGTCACCTGTGTCCCTACTTTTTGGAGGTACTGAAATACTGAAATTTTAGAGACAGAGACAAAAATTTTAGTACCAGTCTCTGAACTAACAAACACGATACTGAATCTCAGCCTCTCAGTCTCTGTCTCAGTACCTCAAAACAAACGCTACCTTAGTACTCTTTAATTTAATATTATTTTGGATTATAAATTTTCATTATTTATGGCTCTATTATTACTTATAATTAATTTCTTATTTATTTTGTCTTTTTTTATAGGATCATAATTTATATTATATAAAATTTTATTAATAAACGCAGTATATAATAATTACAATTACAAATTTTACAAAGTCAAAATAAAAAATAAAAAAAATTAATACAAAATAAAAATAGAGTACATCAAAGAATAAAAAAAATTATATAGATAAGAAATAATAAAAAATCCATAAAACTAACAACATATATCGTATGAACAAAAAAAATACAATAAAAATAAATAAAATTCATAAGAATAAAATCAAATAAAAAATAAAAAAAATTCATACACAGCATAAATACAATCCAGTAAATGATAGAAAAAAAGAATTTATATGAACAAAAAATAATAAAAATATCATATAAAAAAGTTAACAACATTTGTGTATGAATAAAAGAAATATAATAAAATAAATAAAAAATCATATGAACAAAGGCATAAAAAATCATAAAAAAATATACATATAAAAATAGTATGATAAATGATAAAAAAAAACTCATAAAAACATAACATGAGAAATCAGAACTCTACATAAATAATATAAAAATATTTATCATATAAATAAAAAATATAATAAAAAATATAAAAATTAAAATATGAAAATGAGTACTAAAAATAATAATAAAAAATTAAAATATTTAATTTGCTAGCGATTGAAACAAATATGAACAATTTTGATGAAAAAAAATTGAAAGGAAAAACTATAAAAAGTATGAAGAATTACAGAGAACTACTGTAAAGATAATAGTTACTGATATCCTTTGTATAGAAGAAAATAAAGGGTAGGGTTGACAAAAAAAAAATAATTTTTTCACCTAATTTTTCAAAGATAATCAACAACCATGAAGTGAAACGCAAAAGTTACAAATTTCTGCTGCGTTCAGAAAGATAAAAATTATCAAACATAAAAATAAAACTTTCAAGCTCAAACGCGCTTCTTTCCTCCTCAACGTTTTTGTCAAATACACTCTAAATCTATTCATAGAATGGTATACATGACTATTGAAGTATTTTCGGTGCAAAGTTTTTAGGACATAAATTATTATGCTGTCAACCAATAATATTATCTGACTCGTAAGGAAACTAGTTTGGTTATTATTATGCTGTCAACCAATAATGTTAACTGACTCGTAAGAAAACCAGTTAACCAAACTAATCAATAATATTACAACATTTTACACGCCTTTGCTGCAAATACTGCACTATTTATCATGGTGCGGTAAGCGTTGACTCTGATAAAGCGTAGCTTCAACAAAAGAGTTGAGAGAGAAGAATGTCTTGTTGGCTTGTTGCTATATCTCACTACAACCCAGAAATTTTAGTGTCTGATGAATTGGACACATCTAACACTGATTTGGAATATCAATGACAGAACCTAATCGTAACAACCAAAATTCACTTAATGCAGTAACCGTAATTTACAGAATATTGCTTATTTTTTAATCAAATTACTGTAATGCAAACTCAATTGAGTCAGATAACAAACAATACAAATATACAATAAAAGCATCAATTTGTATTGTTAGTGTTACCATTTTTATATTGTGAACACTAAGAATACAATTAAAATTTTATAATTTAAAAACATATAATTAATTATTTGTCTTTGATAAAAGGTTTTAATTAGATTTTTTTTAATCTTTTATGTTAAAAAGTCAGATAAATAGTAAAAGCTACATGTACTCACTCTACTTACTCTTCCATTAGCATGAAATTAATAAAATAATGTTAAAATAAAAGTT
Organism: Arachis ipaensis; assembly: GCF_059453495.1. Taxonomy (NCBI): domain Eukaryota; kingdom Viridiplantae; phylum Streptophyta; class Magnoliopsida; order Fabales; family Fabaceae; genus Arachis; species Arachis ipaensis. The sequence goes on along the minus strand of NC_142437.1, from coordinate 120,525,946 downwards.
GTAAAAAAATTTATATTAAAAGATAAAAACATCATATACAATATATACATTTTTTCAAAAAATTAATTATACTATTTATTTTTTATCATCCAGCATTACTTTTCATTAAAAAAAAGAAATCCTCAAATGGGCAATCTTTCTTAAATTGGTAAGAATATTAAAAGAGTCAAAATTCATCCTTTAAATTCTCGATATTATAAATGCATTTTTTTAGTGTTTAATTATTTCATGAGAAACATATTATTATATTGGGTAAAAAAATATAATTTTTTATCTCTGAATTTTTGAAAAATTTAAAAAATATATCTAACGTTATTTTTATTTTAATTTTATTTATGATATTTTATATATATTTCATTTAAAAATTAAATAATATATACAATATTAGAATATTTATATTATTTTGCAATCATCACGTACCATTGTATGTTAAACTTTAAAAGTAACAAAAAAAGGCTAAAATAATTTTGTGAATATGTTATATATATGTAATGTATATGTAAAATGTTTTTAACATCATATAAAAATAAATATATAAATAAGATATTATATAGATATCATGAATTAAGTTAAACAATAAAATTTTTTATTATTATAATTTTTATTATTTTATTAATATATTTTTTATTTAAGTTATTAAATATGTCAAAATAAAATTGAATAAATATTTTATTTTAAAATAAAAAGAAGAAATAAAAATATTATAAAAACTAGAAATAAAAAAAAGTATTTGAAAATTTTTTTGGATTATTTTACTCAACCTACAAGTTATTAAAAAAATCTGTTAATTTTAAATTATAGGATGGATAATTATTACAGGTGATGAGTTAATTTTTTTATCGATATCACCTTTTTTTATTCGTTCAATTGCTTTATTATTTCATTCTTTAGTAATCCCAAAATGTTTTTTTTTCTCAAATAGTTATAATATATATTCTTGCATAACATAAATATTATTTAAATTTTTTCAGTATAAAAACTAAAAATTAAACCGTGGCTTCCAATAAATCATATAAAATAGTAACTATAAGTTTTTTCATAAAGTATATATTCTAATAACTTTTGGATTATAATTGGAAGCTTTTTTTTCTTAAATCCATCTTATATCAATAGCTCAATCTATAGGGCCTATAGATAATTTTAGACAAGTTTTCAGAACATATCTGAGTGGCATTTAATATATGATTGACTGAACAAAATAAAATACAATAAAAATAATACCAACAAGTTATTAAAAAAAATTAAAAATAAAGATTCTTTTTAGTTTAGTAAAAAATAGAAAAAAATTCATTTAATACATCAATGCCAATAAATTGTCAAATACTTCATATATATTGTTAATTTAAATTTAAATGCTAATGACCTTGGAAATGGATGTGAAATACTGAAAATTAATTAAATATGAGAATGAAAACAACATATCTCATTCTTTACCCCTGAAAAGAACCATTCCCTATTATGACATTAAGTGGACATATAAATAAGAGAATGTTAGAAGTGGTAAAAGTGAATTAGTGGGTGAATTGGGAAAGAAAACAAAACGTTTATTTGGTTTTTATTGAAAAATGTTATATGCATGGGAATCTTCAAGTCTATCTTGTGAATATAGATGAAATATGCATGTGTCTTGAAATGCATATATAAACTTACAGGAGTCACACATGCAGAGTTTTTAGAGCGGGTGTGGAAAATGCCAAGGATCTGGGCAAAAGGGTAATTTCATTCCTTTCATCTAATATTAAAGTATTTTAATTTCCTTAACCTACCAACATTAGTACCATGCAATGATGAGTATATTTATTTATTAGTGTTTTAAGTGTAATTCTCTTTTGGATAATAATATATTAGTCATTTCAAAAGCAATTTGTAGATTCTCATTAATTAGTTAATACTTTTAATTTATGGTTTAATAAGTGCAGTGATCATTAGTGTTGACGTTTCCATAAGATTTTAAATTTGTTATACAAAATTATTGCATACTATATACATTAATTATTTATATTTATTATTTATACCATGTGAGGACTGTAGTCTCCTTTGTCTTGTTGGTTATTGATTATTATTTATTTTCCTTTCAATAATATTCGAGAGAGAAAAAAAAAATCAGTCAAAATAGTTTAAATTTATTTGATTTAATATTTATTAATTGTTATTATAATTAACTAGAATGAAACCTGCACGATATACGGGACGATAAATTAATGATAGTATATAATAAATATTAAAAATGGTTATATTTTGTAGAATTAAATTAAATATGAAACTAAAGTTAAATTTAAAAGGTATTTTATTTAAAATAATTTGTAGTACAAAATATTTATATATTAGAATTGTATGTATAAAATGATATTTTTATTTGGTGGTTTGAATTTTGCATTTGTTTTAGTTGATGAACTTACTTTTCTTATACGGCGCTCGTCCTCTTTTTAAGTATTGGGTTAGTAACTAATAATTTGATAGATGAGATTATGAAAAGTATATAGAGTTACCTTATTGTTGGATATTGTGGTGTTTGATTACATGTGCCACAAATGTAGTTATTTCCTTTTTCATATGCTTTCTTCGTACACTTTTCATATTCAACATAGTTATCTCAATTGAGTAAGTTTGAGATGTTGTCTAGTTCAAAAATAAATTTTTTGTGCAAATTTGATGTAATTTGAAGGAATAGTAATAAGAGACTTATATAAGTAGTTCAAATAGTATGAAATTTAAATATTTATAACGTAAAATTTATTATGATTAATAATATTATTAGGATATTTGTAATATGAATGTTTATTACATTGGATGAGTTATTTATAGAAATTAATAAATTAATTATTGGAGTTATAAATTTTTTGTATTATTTATAATGGTAAGATATAATAAATATAGGAATATGAATTTAATGTCTTTGTAAGTTACAAATTTGGTTAGATACTATTAATTTTTAATTATTGTCATTGGTAATTATTGTATTATTTTTTCTATATTTTATTTTTTTTACTGATTTAGAAATAATAGATGATTTGGCAAACATTGAGTGGTTAATTCTAAAATTTTGCCAAGTAAGCGATGTTGCTGACATGAAATTAATAAAAGAAGAGAAATAGCTTAAAAGTAATGTGGATAAACTTATGTATCTATTTTTATATATTAAGAATAGATAGATAAATAGATAAATATTAAATAATAAAATAAATTTATATTTTTTTTTGTCTTTTTAATATTATGGTTTTCTTTTTGTTAGTATTTTTTTGGTGACTATTATACATGGTACATTCTATTACCTATATATTAAATATTAAAATTAAATTAAAACATATTTATACATTTGAAGATATAGTAATTATTTGAAAAATATACACTGCACTACTTAGCTTATTACCTCAACGTTGTCTTTTGATTTGTTTGAATCCTTCACATTGAGAGGGTCTTGAATTTCTTTATTTTGTTTGTTGTTCTTTTGGGGTCTATGACACCTTTGATTCACCCAAAAAAACATAAATTTAAAGGTTAATAATTAAATTATTAGTTTGTCACTTAAATTTTTATTGAATATTTAAATATAATATTTTACACGTAAGATATCATAATTTTCTATTCTACTTCTCAAACTATCACACAATTTCCTTTTTTGAAATTAAAAAATTTCACAATTTTTCTGTTTATAAGTCTATGTCAATTTCAAACAATTTGCTCATTCTCATTTTTGTGAATAATCGAGAAATCAGTAGACAAAAAATTCCTGATATTTTGGAAAACTAAAAAGTTACGTTGTGCTCTAGTTTTGACAAAGATGGGGTGGGTGATTGGAAAACTATTTAACACCCCACATCCCTTTGAAGTTTGAATTGTCATAACTCATAACCGATTACGGATATAATATTATTAATAATGATTTCTTAAGAGTAATTGCAAAAAATCAATGCATGTTTTCATGCCGAAAACGTAAAAGCATGGTTGTTTGATGCAACATATTTTGTTATTCAACAATCAATAGTCAACATATACATATTTTGCTGGCAAATAAAATAAAATCCAACCTCTTATCATTTTGAAAAACCAAATTAGTATTATATTTCTTTTTCCCATCATTCTATTTGGCACAACATTTTAAATTTTTTTGGTTGGATACAAACAAAAATAAGGTTGTGTGCTTAGCATAGGAAGAAGACTAATTAGTATCTCAAAAAAGCTAAAACTTCAACTGATTTTTTTAGTTGGTTGAATTAGACAATTTCTAATTTTAAGTCGGACTCACACTGTCACACACATATCACATCTATACATACAAAGATTCTATCTACTATTTAGTTAGGAAAAACTACCATTTGTACTCATGAACTTTACGAACGCTGACAAAAGTATCCATGGAAGAAGAAAAGTGACTTTGTACCCATAAAAGGCTGGATCCGTCTGTCGATAGTACCCGAACGTCATTAAAACGTTAGCTCCGTTAAGTTAAAAGCCAACATGGCACGTTAACTGCTTACCTGAATTTTGATTTTTACTTTGAATTTTTTTAAAAACCTTCCAGGTGGATATAGGAGGGAGAGAGAGAGAGAGAGAGAGAGAGTAACGTTAGAGGCACTTCGCGCCATTCCATCTTCTTCCTCACCACCCTTATACATGCCCTAGCAGAGAGAGAGAGACGTAAACCACATACTGAACCCGACGCCACCAACCAATCCGCCCAACCGCCTCCGTCCGCCCAAAACACCATCGGCGACCAGCATCGCCCAATCCTTCTTCCATTTTCTTCTCCATTTCCCTATTTCTTCCCTCCTTTGCACGTAGTCAATCTGTCTCTGCGCGAACAGCCCCTGCTTCGCATCTTCCAGTCCGGCGAGGAACCAAGGGCGGCGAACTTTTGTGCCGATGCGACCGCCGCTCTCCGCCTCGCCCAATTTCTTCGTCCTTCCCTCTCATCAGCGTAGATTCAATTCCCTTTCCCTGCTTCCCTGTCTTTCTTCTCTTTATTTTTATTGCTTTTTCATTCTGTTTTAATGATTTGGGTAGGTTAAGTTACATGATTTCTGTGTGTTGGAGTGAATGTGTTTGCTGTGGCTGAATTTTCTGGGTTGTTTGATGCCAACATAGAACTAAACAAGCTGTCTGAATTTGCTGCACACCACATGCTCGATATATCGCTTGAATGAAGTTTTTTATTTAAACCTTATATCTGATCAGCATAGGGCTTAAGTTTTGTTTTCATTAGGCATTTTAATTCACAAATATGCAGTTTTCTAAACTTCGTGATGATGATTGTGATTAACTTTGGTTATGCGCTAGTTGAATGTCCTTGTTGAACACCAAGTTATCTATATGTTCTTCATATTTTACACAGCTGAAAACAATACCACCACCATAAGATAATTATAGTTTTCAGGGGACATTTTTCTAAAACATTCACTATTTTACACAGGTTGACAGCAAGCATAGCCTATTACATATTCCTCACCAAACATCATAACATGTATATCTCAAATCATTATTCTATAAATCAATAATTGAAACCCCATTTTTCATGTAATAAATAATGGAAAGGATTAAGGGATGTATTGGGCTGATGAATGCAGTTTAGCTAAAATTTCAAATAATGTATAACTAAAATTTTACTAATTCTCAATTATTCTAATAAATTTAAATCATATATTTTTTATTGTGTAATAGATTTATAGAAACAGTAGTCATTTAATTATTGAGTGAATCATATTTTATAATTTAATAATTAGAAAAGTCATAAACATTGTCCAAACTTTTTCGTGAGTCAATTTTAGTGAAAATAGACAATTAACTTTCCCATGAACCAGGATTTGTTCATTTAGTGGTAATAGACATACCTACATAATTAATAAGATTTACATGAATAATAATATTTTAAGAAACTAATTATCACGTTAATGTTTGAGCCGTAAGTCGTTGTTTATCAAAAGTTCGTCTTCATTTCCTTTCTTTACCTTAAATATTTTTTATTTTAAATTTTTATCTATTGTATAACTAAAATATTTTTATCTATTTTATCTTAAATATTTTTATCTATTGCAGTTTAGCTTCTCTTATTGCTCGTCTCAAATAAAGTGCAACTGTTTTCTGAACTTTTTGATGATGATTGTGATTAAACTTTGGTTATGCGCTAGTTGAATGTTCTTGTTGAAATAGTAGGTGTATTGATATGGACTGTTCATTCTTTTTTTATTGACAGAAATGGCTACCACGACGCATATCACATTAATAATACACCATAGAGGTAGACTTGAAAGGGGATCGGATGGCAAGTTGTGTTATGCAGAAGGTGAAAATATTGAGGTGGAGAGAGTTAACGTGGATACTCTGAATGACTTCTTCATTAGTGACCTACTGAAAGACATTGGGTATCCAATCATCTCCGATTTCTACTGGCGACAGCCTGGAATGGAAATTGAGGGTGGTTTGAGGCTTCTGCGACTTGACATGGATGTCGTTAAGATGTATGAAGCTGCTGTGGAGAATGGGCATAAGATTGAATTATACACAGAGCACTCAATTAGCCAAGCAGATGTTGTAGATACGAATGAAGAAGCTGGTGTAGAAGCACCTGATCAGGTTAATGTAACTCCATCAAGGAGGAGGAGAAAAGTTTGTGTCAGGAGGACTCCAACTCCAAAGAAGGCAACAGGTCCTAGAAGAATTCTTCAACTGGAAGGGGTACATACTGAAGCCCAAATTACAGAGGAGACCCATGGTACAGAAAAGGCCCAACCAGATGCCAGCCCAAATCCATCAGTTCCAGCTACACCAAACACAGTTCATGTATCTGAAGAATCTGCTATACGAAACACAGTTCCAGCACCATCTATTCTGCTTGACAACAATGCCCAGCCAAAGTCACCAACATACACAGAGCCACCCTCTACCTCTGATGATCCACAAGACGAATTGCTCACCCAATATGTTCCTTTACCACAGAATCAACCCTCCTCCTAAGCCATGCCTGAACCACATCCAACCCCCCCACCCAACACCCCTTCTACCAATCCATCTGCCCCAGTAAATGCTCCAGAAATACAGAATAACAACACAGAGGAGGGTACTGGAGGTAGTAGGAGAAAACAGATAAAGAGATCTACTAAGAGACCCCTTCTAACTGGACAAACATTTATTCCTAATGCAGATCTGAATCAACCTCCATCAGTATTTATTCCGGTGGATGGGGGAGAATATTCAGATGATGAACCTGGTGTTCATTGCTATGAGTCAGAGGGCCTCCACAGCATTGGAAGTGATGAGGATGACCAGGGAAGGTCATTTCCACAATGTAATGCCGATGCACCTGTTAAGGAGGTGAGGCTGGAGCTTGAAATGGAGTTCGAGACTCTGCAACAGTTCAAGAAAGCTGTAAGGTATAACCACTATCCATTGTTGCCTCCTGTGTATAGGAAGTCTATTGGGAGACCTACTAAAAAGAGAGATACTCGTAGAGATGGTCCTAGAGAGAATCCTGATCCACATAGAGCAAAGAGGAGATATGGTCCCATTAAATGTACATATTGTCTGAAGGTATAACCTAACATTCCATGTCTCATTTGTTTACTTATGCATATTGATTGTCTTGTAAAGAAATTAAAATTGCAATTATTGCTACTGTTTTCTCAGACTGGTCATAACAGCAGAGGATGTGACAAGAAGAAAGAAGCTATGGCTAGTGGAGGAGCTGCATCAGGTAGTGGTAGTCAGCATCAGGGTGCAGCAGCAACAACTGAAGGTATGGGTGTTGATGATCTTGATGAGGATGCTGCCAGAGAGCAAGAGATGTATTGGGAAGAGACTTTGGAGGCAGCAGATGCTGAAGCATCAGCTTCAGATTCACCCAGTGTAAGTTATTTATATCCACTCTCTTCTTCTACTTATTAGCATGAAGATAAATTTATCTTGCATTAAAATTTTGAGCTAATGCAATTATCAATATTTATAGGTGAATGTTGATGATCTGAACTGTGTGAATCCTTCTGAAGAACCTATGGCAGTAAGACCTTCACCTTCTAACTCCTCTACTGCATATGTGTCACTTAGACCTATCATAAAGTCAACCATGTCCAAAAGACCAATTAGGAGGAGAAATATTAAGAGGCCACCACCGTCACAACCTTCTCCCCTCAGACCTGCCCCACCACAACCTACTCCAATAACGCCTACCACACCACAACCTTCTGTTGTTAGGCCTACATCACCAACTGACCAACCGCCTCCAAGAGTTACCAGACAAACAATGCATGGTGCAAGTCAAGGGACCACTACACGATTTAAGCGATTCATGCCAACTCCACCATCCACAATTCAAACACCAGGCAGATGGCTAGTACCTGGGTTTCGTCCACCAACAGGAGCATCTTCAAGTGGCAACAACAATGGAATTTCTAGTGGCAGCAGCAACTCCACACCCAACAAATAGGATTTTCTAGTCTGAATTTATTTTTTTATGAAGTACTTACTGTAATTATATGTCTATGAACTCTTATATTATGGTTTTTTTTGTAACTTATGCCTAGTAATTAAACAGCACAACTTAATGCTTTCATGTTCATCGTTTGTATTGGTTCTATTAGGTACATTTGATTTGCTACTGCTACATCAAACTCATACCCTTGTTTTGAGGCTTTTGTTGATAACTGCATATGAGTAAATTACTTCAAGGTTTATTATAGCTTATGGAATGAATATTTAGTTCCATTTCCAGGTTACAACTTTGCTATTTATTTTACAATACCATGTTTCTGGCTAGATTAAGACAAATCACGACATTTATATTTCTTTTTTTGTCAAAATTGAGTTAACTCCAATTTAACAGATATCAAATACATTAACAATCATGGACATTAATGTCATAACACAACTTGACTTTTTCCACAACAAGTGAAGATAGTAACAGAGTTTCGAAGTTCATCATCATCGAGACCAACCAGCTTCTAAGTTCATCATCATTGAAACCAAAAAGCTGCACAAAAAGACCCCAGGACAACATACACCATAAGCACAGTTACATATTGATTAATTGGAGTAGATTCAGCCCTACACAAATCAGTAAACTCAAAAAAATAGTTATAATCCATGACCTAATAGTTCTAATTTCACCCTGGAGCTTCCCTATCTTTAACAAGATCTTCACACTATTCTATTGAATCTCTCTTCTTTGCCCAGTGAGATTGACCTAATGGTTACCACATGAGCTATCTTGATTTTTTCTAACAAGGGCTCTTGCCAGTCCCTCCCATCCTCCGTCAATCTCATCCACCCATACAAAATACTTGCAATCCATCGTCTGTAGTGTGAAAGGGAGGAATAAGGAATCATTCACAATAAGTTAATCTGATCAGAAGCACAAAAACAAAAAGACTTACCTTATATAGAGGACACCTTACGAACCATCTCCCAGGATTTGTTAAGGTTCCAGATTGTAGCAACACCACACCCTATCCACAAAAGCATCTCCCAGACAAAGTCTTCTCTTCACCCCTCTTGGAAGACGAAGTCCCTTCTTCGCTGATGCTTCCATTCGAAGAACATTGGTTACCTCTACTTCTCCTAGACATTCTATGGTTTTGAAATTGAAATTGGGGAAACAGTTGAGGATAAATTAGGGAAATGAGTGATGTTATAACGGTATATTTATGCTTGGACATGTTGGACTGCTGATTCAAAGCCAGGTAAGCAGTTAACGTGCCATGTTGACTTTTAACTTAACAGAGCTAACATTTTAATGACGTTCGGGTACTATCGACAAACGGATCCAGCCTTTCATAGGTACAAAGTCACTTTTCTTCTTCTATGGGTACTTTTGTCAGCGTTCGTAAAGTTCATGGGTACAAATGGTAGTTTTTTCATTTAGTTATTGACTTATTGTCAATATTCGAATCCGAATATAATATATTAAAAGACAATACATATAGCCACTCAATCAAAACCTCAATTACTAACTGACTTAGTAGTTAAAATTCTTGTAAGTGCACCCCCTTCTACATCCATCTGCATAGGAACACTGATTGATAGGTAGTTAGCTCCCCAACTCAATCCATTAACCTTGCTATAAGTAGTTTTAGTCAAGAACAAACAACTGAGCAAAAATTAAGAGACACGTCGAATAGCGGCAGTTTTTATAGGAGTTTGTGACGGTTTTTAACCGCTGCAAAATAATATACTAGCAGTTCCAAAAATTTTACAAGTTAGGGGGTGGAGATTTGATTTTGCGGCGATTCTAAAGAATCACTGGCACAACCGCAACAAATCAGACACCATAATTTTTTGGTATATATTGTCAATAAAATTTTCAATTTTGCTAGCATTTTTTGTGTGTAATAGACACCATTATTTTAATATTAATATTTCTTATCTTATATGAATATACAATGTAATAACTATATTATATGAATACAATAAATCCACCATCTGTGTAAATATATGCTAAAATATAGTATGATTATATATTTATATTTAGCACATTTTATAAATAATATTATTATTACATTTTTGCAAATAATACAATCAATCATATACTACAAGAGACATGGAGCATAGCGACAAAAAATTACCGGCCGCTCAGCTTACCGCTGCAGAACATGTCTGCAGAAGTACCAATCCTTCATGTGCTGCACCATCGGTGGTGACTACATCTGAAATGCCGCTAATTTGGATCTTTATCATAATTCAATTTTTTATTCTTCCTTTTTTTTTTTATCTTATAACTAATATTTTCCCCAATCTTGCAGAAACCCGCAAAGTGAGATTGGTAGCGCATGAAACCCTGGCACTACTGCTCCACCGTGCGTCGCTGATCCATCCTCCTCTTTCCGGCGTCAAGCTTTCGACTCTCCTGCACGGTAAATATAAAGCAAAATCGTGTCAGTTTGGTTTGGCGGCGGTTTTCTATTGGTGTGCCGTAAAATTTTGATTTAGCGGCGGTTATACCAGCGGTTGCTGGAAACCGCCGCCAAATCCAATCCCGGCGCCCATATCCATGGTGGTCCAGTTAGCCGCCGGCATTTGATGTTGCGGCTGTTTAAAACTGCCGCTAATAAAAAAAAAACCGCCGCCATTTCGCACCTCCCTTATAATGATATTTATAATCTAATTTCCCAATAATATAATCAAACCAAATATATGTATGTATTATATTTATTTAAAATATATATAATTATTATGTCTCTCTTTTTATATAAATTTAAATATTTAAATTAAAATAAATAATTTTATGATATAATATTAAAATTTCTATAACCAAACCACATAAAATTTGATCCTTGTTATTCTAAAAGAAAATAATAATAATAATAATAATAATTGATCGCATAAATAATAGGAGGCCAAGGTTACGAGAACCTTCGCAGTCACGTAAAGTTGACCTCATTTTCATGCATTCGAAATTGACATGAACACTTGCATTCACACACAAACATACACCTTTTTTGTTCCTTTTATTTATTAATATGCACCCATAATTATTATTATAATAATTACTACTTTAATTTTAAAGATAATAAAATCACACTTTAGTAGTAGTAGTAGGCGCAGCAAATCACATGCATCTCTCTCTGACATTAGAGAAAAAAGAACCACGCTGACAACTTAATCAATAAACATCATCATTTACTTAATATAAGGTCTTGGATTAGGTTCAATCATTGTCATGTTTACGTGGATCTCTAACATATGGTGAAGACCCTAATACTATAATTATTAAACTACTATCCATAGTTTCACATTATTATTAAGACCCATTAATTATTTTATTATATTTATATATGATATTATATATACGATGATCATTATTAACCATGTGATGTATGTAGCCATTTATGTGTTCCTTCAATTACTTAGAGGACAAGTGTGTTTTGAACTTGTGGCCTTGAAATATTATTATATTATTATTCTTGTTAATTAATTTTGGTTGGTTACAGTATCCTCTAATTTAACAGGTTAAAGAATAATCTATTACGAATCTAAATTTTATTTAAGGATCTGTCACTAATTAATAAATTGTTGTATACGAATTCAAAACCCCAATATTTAATTCAAATTGATTTTTTATTAATTAATTTAATTGGTCTATATTATTAGGTTATAATTATTGCTTAGCGTGGATGCATGTAAAAGTTTTTAATTTTTTCAATTTTTTACCAACGGAAAAGTTTGTCATAATAGTGTCAATTATTAAATCTTAAAAGGTCTCTTCAATTAACTATGTATTTTTAAGAAAACAAAAAAGTAGTACTGAGATTTAAAGTTTAAAAAATCTATTAATTAGTCACCAAAAAAATCTATTAATTGTAAACATGTTTGAAGAATTAATTTCGCAACAATTTACCCGAGAAAATCTTGCAACAATATAATATTTGTATAGAACAAACTGAAGACTAACAAATATAATCTCTTATTTAAGCACGCAATTTATCATATAGTAAACGTGCAATGTGTGACAAGAAGTAAAATTTAACTTTGCAAAAACGCTTGACTTAACTATTGCACTATTGATATGGAAATTGTGTGAGTAACTAACTGAACTATTTCAAATTAAATTTTCTAAAACAAATAAATATAACTGAAAAGAAAAAGCATATAACAAATGGTTTAATTGTTATAGTCTAACCAAGCCAATTTAGGGCAACAAGTGACGAAGAAGCAAACCAAGGTCTCACAAATTGCAACAGATTACACAAAACATACAAAATTACAAACCAAATAATTATGAAATCTAAGGGTAGCAATTCAAATGGGCCGAAAACTCTCGAGCTGACCCACGTAACTCACAAAAAAGACGGGTCAAGCTGAACATTTGAATTCTTCATAATTAAAAAGTTCTCCTAACTCACACCGCCTAATTCGTAGACTTTGGCGGATTTCGATGGGGCAGGACGGGCTTTTCTGACAAGCCTATATTTTTTTTTTGTAATTGAAAATGTTCTAAGTTATAATTTGGATTATGTTATATGTTTGAATAATTAGAGACTTGAAGATGTTTTAGTTATATGTTTTGGACAATATTTATTATATTTTTTACAATATTGATTTTATTATTTTGTTTCAAAAAATTTAGTTGATGATTATGTTTATTACATATTTAGAATTATAAAGACTTTAATGTTTGTGAATTTAGAAGTTATAATTTTTTTATGTCTTTAGAAATTATAAATTTGTTGAAATGATTGTGAAATAATATATTGTTTGATATTTAATGATTATTAATTAAAAAAAAGTAATAACAAAAAACTAACAATTAAACCGACCCAAATTAGTTACATTAAATTGAATTAGGATTATGTTAGGTAACCAATGACTTTCTTGAACAACATGAACAACCACCAATCAAATAAAAATACACTACACCTCCAAATTACCCACCTAAATCTTAATATTAGAATAACCATCCGCACACCTAGTAAAATGAATATTCAATATATCCATTGTTCACATTGTTTAGTATTTTCATTGTTTACGTATACTTTTCCATTGAATTATTAATAAACAATAATACCAAACAAGAAGAAACCAAGCGTTTTCTGTTTTTGTCAGAACCAAGCCTCATAACAAGGAGCCCTAACCCTAACCCCTAAGGGTTCCGGTGGACTATTGGGCCCTGAAAAAGCCCGTATAACGGTTATTGGGCTTATGGTTTCCATAAGTGAAAGAACCCATTTAAATAGTCACGGAGTTTGGGTTTTGCATAGCAGCCCATGTTTAAAAATGTAAAAGGATGGAGGCCCCGATTGCATTTTCAGCCCACCAATTACCATCCACATTTCTTTTATTTCTACTTAACTTACATGTGATCCAAATAAAAAAAAAAAAAATCATTTTCATCGTCATATTAAGATACTCGCCCACAAGCACATCAAATTTTATCAATTGTATCATTCTTAATTTCTTTGAAGTACTTATATAATTTTTAAATAACTCTTAAGCATATCTTTTCATTTACATTTGTAGTGTCCAAGTTTACTCATCTCAAATTTATATGTTCAATCTAAATAAAGTAATTACTTTGGCTTTCACCATGCGAGTCTTTAAAGTAAATGCCTTTATGTTTCTTCTCCCCGGATTCTAGCGTCCATATCCTTATAATATCAACAATCTTTATATATATAGTGTTTGATTAAAATCTTAGGTTGAAACTTTATGCACACAAAGTATTTGATATCAAAGTTTGGTGTTGAATTATTAATTGTTGTTGTGCGTATGGAATAATGGAGAGAGGAAGAGTGCACACTAATTCTAAAATTTTTCTATCAGCTAGTGATTTATTAGAATTTATTATTTTTGGCTAACATTTAATTTTTTTAGTATAGTAATCTAATAACATATTTTTAAATATTAATGATTAACTGATGACAAAAAAAAAATTTAATAACTCTTTAATATTTTACCTTTTCTATTATTTTCTTTACTTGTTACTTGTAGATACTCATATTTGGAAACTTAGTCTAGAGTAGTATATATTTTTTGTTCTTCCGATTAATTTAATTATAATACAACACCTCTTTATATATGACTATATGAGTCAAGAATAAAGACTAATTTGAAAAATTTTAAGGTTCACTCGTTGATAAAATATTACCAACAAAATTTTTATCGATACAAAATCTATGTGTAATATAAAATCCATCAATAAATTAAAGATAAAAGAATTTGTTAATAAATTCGTTTGCAATAAACTGTTTTTTTAACAGCGGTGTTTGTAATTGAGTAATGTTATATGTACAAATTTTTTGTCAGCTAAATTTGACTAAATTGGTCTAATATTAATAAAAATCATTTTTATTGTTTTCACTTATCCGCTCACCCAAACTTTATTATTTAAATTAATTGGACTTAATTTACAAAAAAACTTATATGTTCAGTATTTTTCTTTCTAAAATACCCCTTTAAAATCAATCACATACGCTTAAAAAAATAAACTACATTACTTTCAAAACCTACATTTTTCTTTCATGTTATATACATATACAATATAAAAATGTTTAATTATTCTCCCGATCTTTATAATTTTATCAAATTTTTAATTAAATTTTTATATATATTTTTTCAATTAAGTCCTTTACTATATCAAATTTTGTAATTATTAAACTTCTATCATGACAAAAAATATTAGTATTATTATAATATCTTGTTAAATAAAATAGATATATCTAACACTTAATTAAATATATATTTTTTTGTTTAATAGAATATTATTCGATTAATTATAATAATTTTATCACGGTAAAAATTTAATTATAAAATCTAATATAGTATATATAAGAATTCAATTAAAAAATATATAAAGAAATTTTGTTAAAACTTTAGAATAATTAAATGGTATAAATACAAATTAATAAACCTAGTTGAACAAGTTGCATGATTGTGACATTCTCCATTCGCCGCATTTGTGAAGGACATATATGTATTTTCACATACGTTCACACCTAAATAATGAATTCCACTAGGGCCCTCCAAGCTAAAACCATATAACATGCTGCCAATAAAAGTAGTATCGAGTTCACATATATATATTTATATGTTGAAGACAAAAGGTAGCAATGCATGTTCTACCAACAATTATCAAACACACCTTGTGTGGTAATTAATAGAGCATTGAGTAAGAATATCACTCCTAGTGGCATGCGTCACATTACACTTCATACTTCATACTTTTCTCTTTAAAGATCACTATAACCCTCATTTTGGCACATGTTTCCTCCCCTATTCCATCACCATGCTCTAAAGCTTATATCCACTAACCCTTAATTTTTTGGATGCAATAATTATTAAATTCTGTTGAAGTTTTATTAGTCTAACGGAGGATAACTTGAATTTGAGTTTACATATAACGTTATGTATGTTAATTATTTTATAAAATTTAATTTTCTTGTAATATAAATTTTTTTTATACATATATACGATTAATTATATATTATCACATCAAAAATAAATTTTTAGATACTACTTTTTACTTAAAAAGTCGTCTAAATATGAATTCAATTGAATAAAGGTGTAAGTTCTTTATACTATTAGTGTATTAAAAATAAACTCTTATTTTATGATATAAGAAAAAGAGATAATACAGATTTAAAAATTAAACTAAGTCTTATTAGTTCTTTCTCTTCATATATTTTGAATTAAAAATAAAATTAAAAAGAATAATGTCTATATCCTAATGAATTGATGGAATAAAGATATTTTATTTGTCTGTTTGTCAAAAGAAATTAAACTTAAATCTTTCGCACTGTATATATTTGTATATTTATTTACCTAGAACAATATACGTACAATTTAAGATAATAATAATAATAGTAAAAAAAATAATTTTTATATCAACCTTTATATCATTAATTAATATTTACAGGAATCGAAACAATGCCTTTAGGTCTTTTCGAAATTGCCTATGTTGGAACTACCGGTAGGCAACAATTTTAAAGTTAATTGTGATGCAAGCTTGTATCATGATTCAAATTTAGTGGGATTTGGGTGTATTATTAGAGATTCTAAGGGAGATTAGATCTCGGGCTGCTCTGGAAGCATTTCTCTCTGGTCTATCATCAGATGTGAATTATTTGCTGTTTGGAGGGGGCTGGTTTTAGCTTGGGATTATGGTTTGAGGGATATTATATGTGAAACGGATTGCCTTGATATTCTGCCCATCATGCATGAGCTTACAAGTGGGTATTCATCTGAAGTAACAGATTTGTTCACAAGATTCAGGAGCTTTTATCTCGTCCTTGGCTTGTTCATGTTGAGAGGGTGTCTCGAGAAGCAAATAGAGCTGCGGATTGGATGGCTAGATATGGTGCCAAGAATAACTCTAATTATATTATTTGGTCTGAGCCTTATGCTGATTTCTAGCAAATCATTCGCTCGAATATAGAATAGTGTTTGCTTTGTTTTTTTTTTTTTCATATTTAGACACAAAAAAAAGACTTCGCTAAAAAAAATGAGTAATGCTACATAATTAATAGAAGTATTGGCTAAAAAAATGACTACAAACTTCCAAAGTGTTAGTTACTATTAAAAAAAAATATCTTCCCTAACATATCTCAAAAGTAATTTTACTAATATAACTCAATAAATATTAACTACCTTTTTCTTTTCTAATCTTGGAATCAAAACTACCCCAAGGAAAAAAAAATCTTGTCTAATTCTAAAATAAGTGAAGAAGCTAAGATAAACTATATCTGAACCAACTTAACTACTAAACATATTCCCCTATAAGAGCAGGGTATATATGATCAAGAATTCTAACCCACTCATCATCTTAGGGAGAATATTATATTTCCATTAAGCTTTTTGGAGGACACAACAAATTCAAAGTGATGTGGTAACCTATGTATGCTCACCTAGCCATAGCTAGATATATAGATATATAATAGATAATATATCACTTTCTCCTTGCACTATTAACACTTGTTGCTAGAAATAGGAAAGAATTTTCACTACCTTTGCATCATTGTCTTGCCAAGAATTCCTCATGTGGATAGTGAGAGTCACCACCCAATATGCATTCATAATACAAGCATCTAAAATTAAACATACACATATGAATAAAGTAATTGATATGACATGCAAAGAGATTATTATATATATAATATGGTACTTTAATTTGGTGACATAACACTGACCCTATGGTTGTTCTCCTTATGGATAAGGATTTTTATATGCAAACCTTGGTTCTACATATTCCACATACATGTGCTGTATAATCAACCTTAACAAATCTTCGGCAATAATTCTTTTTAAGCTATGAAGAATATATAATGGTGCTATATGAATGACATTTGGATGCTTGCAACTTGTGGCAAACTCCTTTTCTTTAATAATAAAATTTTTTTAATGAGAATACTTGTCAAGAATTGGTTGGCTTTTGGGCATAAAAAATAATGATAATTATATTTGAGTGATCATGTATACAATTGAATTTAATCTCTAAAAGTAACATACATGTGCTATCATATTCATTTTTTAAATAAAAAGATCTATCAAATAATAATCTTTTAAAGCACCTATGATATCAAATAGATTTGTCAAAAAATTTCAAAAGGAGCTTTTAATATAACCCCTTTAAATATAAATTAATATCGTATATATTTGATATTTCAATTTAGGAATCTATTGACTGTTAAGAAAATTTTAAGGATTACATTAATTCCATGCAAAAAGTCTTTTACAAATAAATTATTGAGTGATGGATGCTGCTATTTTAAAGCCCAGTTTAATAAAACTTTTTTTTTTTAAAAATAGCTTATAAAAATTTGTTTATAAAATATAATTTTTAAAAATTATGATATTTATATTTGATAAATTAAATTAAAAATAATTTTTGATAATAAGAACAAATAACAATAATTATATTTGGTAAAATAATATTTAAAGGTTAAAAAGATCATAATAAATATAGTTTAAATATTTATTAGTATATGAAATTATATTAAATTTTTTAATTTTAATAAATACACATTAACTTTAAAAAATATATTCTTTTGTGCCTTAAAAAAACTACTAATTTTAAAAAGCCACAAATATACACAATACATAATTTATTTTTTTAATTCATCAAACACAAAACAAACTAATTGCAAAAGCAATTTTCTTAAAAATTTTACCAAATTAAATATAAATAAAATAATACAAGATTTCAAAAGTACGGTTATTATTGCTATGCAAATTAAAGGAGTATGATGTAATGGTTTCAATTTTTAGTTGCATCACCCCCTTCTTCAAAGGCAACATGAACACATCAAATTTAGAAATTCTTTTTCTTTTCTTTTCTGCTTAATCCAACAACAACAAAAAAAAAAAAATTAAAGTGTTTAAAAAAAATACATAGACATGGAATATCACATAAACTAGAACCTGATACTTATTACATAATATCATAAAATTGTCAACAATATTTGATTACTTGAAATTGATTGATGTTGCCATGCTAACAAATTTAAAGAATAGACAAAATATCTTCCATGTTTTTAACCACCAATTCGGCATCAATGTCTTAAAATTCAACCTTTATATCTATATATACATCCTTGTCAATTAGATTGTTCAAAAACAAGAATAATAATAATGCTATCACACACTTTAGTTTATACTATGCATTGTATTTGTCTTTTTTAGCTCAAACAATGCAAAATTATTTGTAATTAACCAATCCATTTTATGTATTCGTTATAATTATTTTGTATTCCTTTATATATATATACTTACTATATCTGATATCGTAATATTATTACTCTTGCTTTTCATCGAGATAAATTTGACCCCTCTTTTTACCTATATATACGATATTTTAAGAAATGAACATCAATTTCTTTGTAGCGAAATTTGGAAGAAAAAAAAAGATAAAAAAGGTGATTTTAATATTTTTTGGTAATTACAAGATTTTTTTTGGGATGATAATTTTGAAAAGAGAAATGACTTGGCTTTTCTTTAATTTCGGATGAAATACAATTGGGGTACTATTTCAAAAACCTCTAGTAATTAAAATAAAAACGACCCTCATATTTAAGGCACATTTATACTTATTTGCAAGAATTTATTTGATTTACATACCCAAAAAAAAAAATTAACAGCCATTTCAAATACAGAATAAAAAAAGAATTTTTTGTAGAACTTCCAAATCCAAATGAATATTCTTTTGAAAATCGAATTGGACTGATCAATCAAATTGGTCTAATCATGAATCGGTAGCATTATTAGTTTGATTTTATAGAAAAAAACCACCAATATATATAAAAATTATTAAACCAATAAAAAATTGAGCAGTTGAACTAAACCAAAATTCGGTCGGTTCTCACCAAATGGTGCCGTTTTATATTTTCATTAGTTTGCGGTCTCTCTCACCTTTCACTCACACAGACCTCCAAGGCTCCAATTCATTTTCTAAGGAAGACTAGAAATTAGGGATGGCAACAGGACAGGATGGAGGCGAGAGATGCTTCCATGCTCTCTGTCTCCACCTCCAAATTTGCTCTCCGTCCTTGCCGCCAATTCTCGTCGTGAAAGAATATTGCCCATTTTCATTCCCATGGGGCTCCATTTTTTGCGAGGCCCCATTCCCCATCTCTATGATGGTTTTGATTGATTATTAATTTTCATAGGAGTAAAGCTGCAAGCATCCATTCTATACAAAATAGCAATATTTTATACAAAAATAATAAACGACAGACGATGACTTCTTTCAAACTGACGCGGTGGAGGGGGACACGATAGCGAGGCAGAGCACAGAACAGTGGACGAGGTGGAAAATGCGGTAGCGGAGAGGAGAATGCACACGACGGTAGAGTTGCCGAGAAGAGAATGGACGCATCCTCGAAGAGGAAAAAGAATGCCGCGAATAGAGAGAACGCGCGGTGAGGGATGACGGTGCAATAAGAAAGGAAAAGTAGCGAAGGGTGGTTGCAGAAAGGTTGGATGAAATATGAACGGCGCTAGGAATCTCTAAATTGAAGAAGGGTAATGCAAATGAGGATTAGGAATTTATAATTTCTTTATATATATATAGCATGTGAAATGACTAAAAAGTATATACGAGAAATAAACTATTAAGGACAATTAAGTAAATTTATGAATTTCGGAGATTATCGGAGATGGACAGGGCGGGGATCCCCGCGCCTGCCTCGGAGGAATTTTGGCCCCTCGTCCCTATCCCTGCGGGAAAAATTCCCCACGCTTGGATCTATTCGGCACAGTCCCCGCGGGTATCCCCATGCCTCGGGGAGTTTTGCCATCCCTATTAGATCCTAGCCTCCATCTGTAACACCCTAATATACAGATCTTTATGCTCGAGTCATAAGCCAACGATATTGAGGTGGCATGACTCAAGGTGGAATGATAATATGTGTGTGTGTGTGTCCCTATCCCTACGGGAAAAATTTCCCACGCTTGGATCCATTCGGGGCAGTTCCCGTGGGTATCCGTGCGCCTCGGGGAGTTTTGCCATCCCTATTAGATCCTAGCCTCCATCTGTAACACCCTAATATACAGATCCTTATGCTCGAGTCATAAGCCAACGATATTGAGGTGGTACGACTCAAGGTGGAATGATAATATGTGTGTGTGTGTCCTTATCCCTACGGGAAAAATTTCCCACGCTTGGATCCATTCGGGGCAGTCCCCGCGGGTATCCCCGCGCCTCGGGGAGTTTTGCCATCCCTATTAGATCCTAGCCTCCATCTGTAATACCCTAATATACAGATCCTTATGCTCGAGTCATAAGTCAACAATATTGAGGTGGTACGACTCAAGGTGGAATGATAATGTATGTGTGTGTGTAATTGAAGGAATGATTAAACGTGAAGCTTGAAAAAAAGTAAAATAAAAATCGCGATCGGATGCACTCTCGCATAGAAACATAGAAAAATAAACGCGTTTGGATAACAGATAAAATAAATAAAGCATATAAGGAAGAATAAAATAAAACTGAATAGATATAAATATAAGTATACTAGCCACTAGTCGCAACCCGCGAAATTTAGGTCGACTAGAGTTACAGAATTAAAACAGTTGACAACAGAAATTTCTATCTCTCCTAAAATACATCACATCGTCTATAGGCAAGTTTCAAAATAATATATACATCAATAAAAGCTTTTCCAAAATAAAAGGAGAGATCCTAAAACAAAAGTAAAATAGAAATCTAGTAAACTTTGCTGCTTCCCAGATGACCTACTGCTCACTGCTGAGCACCAGGACATGCATATGAAAAACAGAATATATGTACGGAATGAGAACCCTCGACCCATGGGTTCCCAGTATGGTAAAAGTGTCAAATAAATACAATGAACTATAACATAAACCCACTAATCATCTTAAACTTCTTACCTCGTCGTCATATCCATCCTAAGTTCTCACTAATCCATAACTTGGCAACTACCATAGGGGATTCTAATTCTAACCCAATATCCTTCATACTTTTACTACTTTCCAATAGAATAATCCAAGACCCAAACCAGCCCTCAAGTAATTTAACTTTTATACAAACACAAACAATACAGACAAGTAATGCACAACTAAGGTAAGTAAGGCATTTAGCACATAAACAATTAATATACACAATTAAACAAACCGAATACAACTAAGCAAACCCAATAATTTAAACATATGCAGATGATGCATGTCTATCCTACTGGCCATGAGCTCACATGTCGGTTACTTTCCAGAACCCGACACATTCGCTAGCTAATCCGGACATAGTCCTCTCTGCTGTTTGCTCGCTATTTAGTATAGCCTCGCAGGGTGAGTGCCATGTACACCTCGCAGAGCTAATACTCTGTATATCTCATAGGGAGAGTGCCCTATACACCTCACAGACAGAGGGAACCTTGTAGAGTTAAGTGCTCTGTACAACTCGCTGGCCAAACACCCATTTACGCCGATTTGCAGGGTCACGCATACGCGTTAGGGACACTTACACGTGGTGGGCTGAAAGCGAAAGCGACGCGTACGCGTGGACTTGCTTGTGCGCAAAGCACACTTCCAGCACCACTCCTGCCCAACTCTCTGGCCAATTCCAATATTCACGCATTCACATATGACGCATACGCGTTGTGGATACTTGCGCGTCGCATGCCCCTTTTTTAATGCAGAATGCAGATGATCATGTAGAAAATATGAATGAATACTTGTGAAAAATAAAATAAAGTAAAATGCGGAATGAAAAGAAACGATCATACCATGGTGGGTTGTCTCCCATCTAGCACTTTTCTTTTACGTCCTTAAGTTGGACGGTCCACAAGTTCAGTCTTCTTCTATTGATGGATCCTTCAAGAGGAAGATCTCTAGCTCTTTGTTGTTCTTCATCTTCTCACCATGATACAGCTTCAGGCGGTGGCCATTGACCTTGATGAATTTGGAACTTGAGGGATGACTCAGGTGGAAGACTCCGTATGGCTCTGCCTTCTCTACTCTATAGGGTCCTTCCCACCTTGACCTCAGCTTGCCTGGCATGAGTCTCAACCTTGAGTTGTAAAGGAGAACTAGCTCCCCAGGTCTGAACTCTCTTCTCTTGATATGCTTGTCATGCACCGCTTTCACCTTCTCTTTATATAGCCTGGAGTTGTCATATGCTTCGAGTC
Source organism: Arachis ipaensis (assembly GCF_059453495.1). Classification (NCBI taxonomy): domain Eukaryota; kingdom Viridiplantae; phylum Streptophyta; class Magnoliopsida; order Fabales; family Fabaceae; genus Arachis; species Arachis ipaensis. Next base: position 120,502,889 of record NC_142437.1, on the reverse strand, counting down.
GAAAGGTCTCTAATTCTGCTAGTTGCAGCTTCCTTTCAGCACCGGTCTTCTCAAATCCCATGTTGCATTCCCTTACCGCCCAAAAAGCCTTGTGTTCCACCTCCACTGGGAGGTGACAAGCCTTTTTGTAGACTAGGCGGAAGGGACTCATTCCTATGGGTGTCTTGTATACTGTCCGATAAGCCCAAAGCGCGTCTATAAGGACTGACCTCCCCACACTTAAGGCTTGGCACAGTCCTCCGAGCCATCAGTAAGGAGCAAGCTGGGGCTGGAAACATCACCTCTGCTGACTGGTTCGCCATGGCTCCTGGTGCTACTGGATGAAGGAGAGTCTGGGGTGTCCTTCTGTTCTAGAGGTGGGTGGTTACCAACTATGAGTTCCTTCAGGTAGTTGTATCGGCGCTTATTACGGCGCTCCATTTGCTCCATCCGTCGGTATTGCCGGTCGAACCTCTCAAGGATCTGAAGGAACATCTGATGAATGGATGGTGCCTATGGTGTGAATGATGGTGGAGTAGAAGAAGGAGGAGTATCCAAAGATGGGCCAACAGGCCTGCTTGCAGAGGGAACTGGTGGCCTGATGCACTTCCCATTCGGGACATACTGGTCGGTTCTGGGGATCATGACCTTCGTGTCTCCTACCCAATAGGACACACCTGATGCAGAGACTAAATCTGAAACCAAGGCGGGGAAAGGCAGGTTACCCGCAATCTGTACATGTCTCATTGCTTGCCGGATGTGACGGGGCAGGTTGAGTGGTTGCTCTGTTAGGATGCACCAGATGAGAATAGCCATGTTTGCTGTAAAGGTCGACTCGTGAGTGCTCGGAAAGAGATAGTGGGACATAATCTGTGCCCACACGCGAGCCTCCAAGGTAAGTGACTGGGCTGAGACGCTCTTGGGTTTTGATCGATGCTGCTCATAAATCCAGGTGCTGCCAGATTGGGTTATAACTCCAAGGACGCTATCCCAGTCAAACTGATACATCTGGCGCTTAAAAGAGGCTTCTTGGTATGCATCCAGCCCTTCTGGGCTAGGCGGAAGGTTCAGTGCTCTCTGTATGGCACTCTCGGAGGCAGAGACTTGCTGCTGACGGACATAGATAGTCTACAGAGTAGGCGAGTAGAAGTTGGAGTAGAATTCAACTACCCATGATAAGTTAGCCACCCGCGGCTGCCTCCTCAAAATCCCCACTGCCTCCTCTCGGTTCGGGGTTCCACAAAATCAACAAAGTGTGTTGAAATAATGAGTAGATGCTCATTGTTGTAGTTTCTCTCGGCTAGGATGGGGAACATCTGTTCGCAATAATGGTTAGTGAACCGTGTGGAATCCCGTGCGGGAAAAGCTTTTTCTGCTTCATCAACTTTAATGATCTTCTTCACCCGCTTTGTTGGCGGCTTGATTCTGGTAGATGGTGGCGCCTTAGCCGGAGCTCTCTTGGTTCCTCTCTTTGCTGGTGTCTTGTCAGTGGCCTTCTCTTTTCCTTTATTGGTACCCATGCCTAAGGAAGAAGGAAAGAGGGAGAATGTTAAATATAGATAGATAAAGAACCGGAAGGAGAAAATTTCAAGTGATAGTGAATGCCAAAGAAAAAATAATAGCTTAAATACATGGTAGCTACAACATGTAGGTAAGACATCAATTAAGAACAAGAAGGTAATCCATATTAATTAGATGCAAGATGGTAAAGGCATGCAAGTAATAGGCATGAGAAGCATAACTCAAGCATCAATTATTAAATGTGCCAAATTAAAGAGCATTTGTATGATGACAATTGTGAATGATAATCTCACTACATGTAGATTGCAAGTGTTGTGAAGAAGAGGCATTAAAGTGTAAGAGTAAAATAAAATAGGATTCAAAATGCCATAAGTGCATTTTCACAAACACGTGGTGTGCAAGTTATAATAGGAATGAAAATAATGTATCCAAATGTATATGAGAGCCAAAATTACATGTCAATTGTCAAATGACTCCTCATAGTATCCATAAGTTCAAATAAAAGAAGGTAACATCCAAATAAAGCTCTAATACCAACATAAAAAAATGCAGAAAAAAGAAAGAAAAAGAAACCATGAAGAAATAAGCCAAAAGAAAAATTTAGAATAAAGAAAAATAATTAAATGCAATAAGTAAAAGATGAATGAAAGAAAGAATATAGGGGAGGAAGAAAAGAACCTGAGGTAGAAGATGAAAAAGGGATGAAGAAAGTAGTAGATAATAAGAAAGAATAAGGAAGGAGGAAGGAAGAAGAAAGAAAGAAGAAAGAAGTAGGAATGAAAAAGAATTAGGATTGGGGGAGAGGGTAATTAAAATCTGGTGCTTGACAGGTTTAATTGTGCGTCGCATGCGACGCGTACGCATACGGTCGCAACTTTGAGGGTGACGCGTGGGCGTGTGGTACGCGTACGCGTGACATGAGTTGTGCCAAGCGCGCGAAGGTAGCCCTGCGCACGCACAACTCTCTATTTATTATGAGTTGGGGCCATAATTGCAAACGACGCGTGCACATCAGTCACGTGCACGCGTGGTGGGTGTTTAAGGGAAAATGACGCATACACGTTAAGGACGTGTACGCGTGATGTCGTTTGTGCTGCTAGCACAGTTCCAGCCCCAAACCAGCACAACTCATTGGCCAAACACCCATTTACACCGATTTGCAGGGTCACACGTACGCGTTAGGGACGCTGACGCGTGGTGGGTTGAAAGCGCAAGCAACGCGTACGCGTGGACTTGCTTGTGCGCAAAGCACACTTCCAGTGCCACTCCTGCCCAACTCTCTGGCCAATTCCAATATTCATGCATTCACATATGTTGCGTACGCGTTGTGGACGCTTACGCGTCACGTGCCCCCCTTTTTTTTTATGCAGAATGCATAATACAGAAAATATGAATGAATACTTGTGAAAAACAAAATAAAGTAAAACGCGGAATGAAAAGGAATGATCTTACCATGGTGGGTTGTCTCCCACCTAGCACTTTTCTTTTATGTCCTTAAGTTGGACGGTCCACAAGTTCAGTCTTCTTCTATTGATGGATCCTTCAAGAGGAAGATCTCTAGCTCCTTGTTGTTCTTCATCTTCTCACCATGATACAGCTTCAGGCGGTGGCCATTGACCTTGATGAATTTGGAACTTGAGGGATGACTCAGGTAGAAGACTCCGTATGGCTCTGCCTTCTCTACTTTATAGGGTCCCTCCCACCTTGACCTCAGCTTGCCTGGCATGAGTCTCAACCTTGAGTTGTCATATGCTTCGAGTCGAAGGGTCTCTAATTCTGCTCGTTGCAGCTTCCTTTCAGCACCGGCCTTCTCAAATCCCATGTTGCATTCCCTTACCGCCCAGAAAGCCTTGTGTTCCACCTCCACTGGGAGGTGACAAGCCTTTCCGTAGACTAGGCGAAAGGGACTCATTCCTATGGGTGTCTTGTATGCTGTCTGATAAGCCCAAAGCGCGTCTATAAGTCTGGTGCTCCAATCCTTCCTATGGGGCTTGACAATCTTCTCTAGAATGCACTTTATCTCTCTTTTAGACACCTTGGCTTGCCCATTGGTCTGGGGATGGTAAGCGGTTGCTACCTTGTGCATAATGCCATGTTTCTTCAGTAGACCTGTCAATCTCCTGTTATAAAAATGGGTGCCTTGATCACTCACGATTGCTCGTGGTGATCCAAAGCGACAGATAATATGGCTTCTAACAAAAGAGACAACAGTGTTAGCATCATCAGTATGGGCAGGAATTGCTTCCACCCATTTAGAAACGTAATCTACAGCTAACAATATATATAAGAAACCACTAGAGTTTGGAAATGGGCCCATGAAGTTAATGCCCCACAGATAAAAAATGTCACAGAATAACATAAGCTGTTGGGGCATCTCATTCCTCTTGGATATATTCCTAAACCTTTGGCATGGGGAACAGGATTTACAGAAGGCAGTAGCATCCTTAAAAAGAGTGGGCCACCAGAATCCACAGTCTATAATCTTTCTAGCTGTTCTTTGAGGACCAAAATGTCCACTACTCTCAGAGGAGTGGCAGACCTCTAAAATTGACTGGAATTCTAATTGAGGTACACACCTTTTAATTATCTGGTCAGCACCATACCTCCATAAATATGGGTCATCCCATATATAATATTTGGACTCACTTTTCAGCTTGTCCTTTTGATGCTTAGTAAAATTAGGAGGGAATGTATGACTAATTAGATAACTAGCTATAGGTACATACCAAGAAACTACTTCAGATATTGCATGCAAGCTATCAAATGGAAAAAACATCATTGATAGGAGTGGAGTCATTCTTGATGTGCTCTAGGTGACTCAAGTGGTCCGCCACTAAATTTTGGAACCACTCCTATCTTTGATTTTTAAATCAAATTCTTGTAGCAACAATATCCAACATATTAGCCTTGGTTTGGACTCTTTCTTAAATAATAGATATTTTAGAGTTGCATGGTCTGAGTATACTACCACTTTAGTACCAAGTAAATAGGCTCGGAATTTATCCAGAGCAAAAACAATAGCCAGAAGCTCTTTTTCAATGGTAGTATAATTAGACTGAGCAGCGTCTAAGGCCTTAGAAGCATAAGCAATTATAAAAGGGTCCTTACCTTCGCGCTGAGCCAGCGCCGCTCCTACTGCATGGTTAGAGGCATCACACATAATCTCAAATGGTTGACTCCAGTCTGGCCCTCTCACAATCAGAGCTTGAGTCATGGCAACCTTTAGCTTATCAAACGGCTTTATGCAATCCTCACTTAGCTCGAACTCAACATCCTTCTGCAGCAGTCTGGATAAGGGCAATGCTACCTTACTGAAGTCCTTGATAAATCTCCGGTAGAAACCTGCATGACCAAGGAACGAACGGACTTCCCTCACGGAGGAGGGGTAAGGTAAACTATAAATGACATATACCTTTGCTGGATCTACAAAAAAACTAGTATTATAAACAACATGTCCTAAAACAATTCCTTGTTTCACCATAAAATGGCATTTTTCAAAATTCAATACAAGGTTTGAACTAACACACCTGTCTAATACTCTAGCTAAACTATCCAAGCAAAGGTTAAATGAATCACCATACACACTAAAGTCATCCATGAAAACTTCCATACAGCTCTTAATAAGATCTGAGAAAATACTCATCATGCACCTTTGGAAAGTATCCGGTGCATTACATAAGCCAAAAGGCATCTTCTTGTGTGCATACGTTCCAAAGGGACATGTAAAAGTAGTCTTTTCCTGATCTTTAGGAGCTATATGAATTTGAAAATAGCCAGTGTAACCATTTAAAAAGCAGTAGTATGATTTACCTGACAAGCGATCAAGCATCTGATCAATGAATGGCAGGGGGTAGTGATCCTTGCGAGTAGCCTGGTTAAGGCACCTGTAATCAATGAACACCCTTCAGGAATTTTGCACTCTAGTTGTCAGGAGCTCTCCATGCTCATTCTTTACTGTTGTGACTCCAGACTTCTTGGGCACCACTTGTACTGGGCCAACCCATTCACTATCCGAGATTGGATAGATGATATCAGCTTCTAGCAGTCTGGTTACTTCCTTCTTGACAACTTCTAAGATGGTGGGGTTCAACCGCCTTTGAGGTTGACAGACAGGCCTTGCTACCTCTTCTAAAAATATCCGGTGCTTACAGACTTGAGGGCTGATGCCTACTATATCTGCCAAGCTCCACCCAATAGCCTTCTTGTGTCTTCTCAGCACACTAAGCAACTGCTTCTCCTGTTGGGATGTGAGATCCCTTGCAATGATAACTGGGAGCTGCTGATTATCCTCAAGGTAAGCATACTTGAGGTGGGGTGGAAGGGGCTTTAACTCCATTTTCTGCTCATGGCTAGGCACTTGATCATCTGGAGTTAGTGATGTGGCAAGGTGTCTTCAGTAAGCTCAGAGGGTTTCCCCACACTGGGACCTTGCTCCATGTGCATCTTTTCTACTTTTTCTTGGTGAACTGCAGCTACAGTCTCATCAATAATGTCGCACTGAAAGATGGGATGATCTTCTGGAGGGTGCTTCATGGCTTCATCCAGGTTAAAGCTCACTGCTCTGTCATCTATCTCAAAAGAGTAAGTTCCTGAGAAGGCATCCAATTTAAACTTTGAAGTCTTCAGAAATGGCCTTCCAAGGAGGATGGAAGATGGTCTTCCTGAGTCATTAGGGGGCATCTCCAAAATATAAAAGTCAATAGGAAATGTGAGCCCCTTAATGCTCACCAGCACGTCCTCAGCATTTCCAACCACCGAGATTATGCTTTTATCTACCAAAACAAAACGTGCTGCCGACCTTTTTAAGGGAGGGAGCCTCAAAGCATCATATACAAATAATGACATAATGCTAACACATGCACCTAAATCACACATACAGTCAAAAAATTGTACACCCCCAATGGTACACGTAACCATACATGGCCCCGGATCCCCAAATTTTTCTGGTATGAAATCCATTAAAGCAGATATAGAGCTACCTAAGGGAATAGTTTCTAAATCCTATATTTTATCCTTGTGCATGCATAAATCCTTTAGAAACTTCGCATATTTAGGTACCTGGTGAATGACATAAAAAAGGGGAATGGTTACCTTAACCTTTTTGAAGATCTCCACCATCTTGGGGTCGAGCGACATCTGCTTTCTGGACTTCCTAGCAAGGTGTGGAAAGGGGATAGGGATGGCGTCTCTTGTAGCTTCAGATTCCTTTGGTGCGCTATTCTCTGGTTGAGCTGCTTCTTCATCAACCACGTCTTGTACTTCATCTTTCTCTTCAACATCCTCTACCTCCATAATGTCCTCAACTTGAGCGTCTTCCTTTGAGCTTGGCTCCTCATGATTCCTCTCTTGCAGTGTGGTTCCAGACCTTAAAGTGATGGCATTGATTCCACCTTTGGGGTTGGGTAAATGTTGAGAAGGAATTGCACTGGAGCTTGAAGGTTGATTGTTGGGGGTAGATAATGAATCCATCCAGGAGACGAGAGCTTGTAAAGTAGCGTTTAGACCATTTATGGTAGAGGTAAGTGTATTCTGAATGTCTTGTTGTCCTTGCGCAAGAGAGCGAAGCACCTCATCATTAGAAGAGGGAGGGGGGGTAAGTGATTTGAGGGGTCTGCTGTTGGTTGTTCTGAGGCGCTTAGGACTGCCTTTGGTGAGGTGCTCGGTAAGGCTGGTTTTGGTTCTACTGTCTGTTGTTGTTGTTCCACCTCTAATTTCCACTGTTGTCTCTGCCTCCTCTGTTGTAGTTCTCTTTTCATCCCTGGTTGGAATTATCTCTCCATCCCTGGTTGGAGTTGTCTTGCCAACCTTGATTGTAGTTTCCACCTTGGTTATAATTGCCGCCTTGTTGATAGTATCCTTGATTCGGGCGGTCATAGAAATTATGGGTAGCTGCCAAGGTGTTGTCTTCTTGTTGGAGTTGCAGACACTCATCAGTGTAATGAGTATAACAGGCACATAGGCGAAAAATTGACGATTAAGAATTTATAGAGAAAATAGCGTTGCAAGTACAATCCTTAACTGACGAAAATCCCGCTTATCAATTTAGAAAGAATTGTCACAATTTGAGAATAAAATACTGGGAGTAAAAATCCCAGGTCGTCTCCCAACGAGTTGACAAGAGAGTGCTATTTTATTGATCAGGAATTCTCTGAGAGATTTTAAGGGTTGGAGAACAGAAAAATAAATGATTGTAAATTAAAGCAATGAAAATTAACGAGAGAATTTATATAATCAAAATAAAAACCTTGACCTGGAGAAGATTAATTGGAAGTAGGGGTGCACATGACCCGGCCCGGCCCGAAGGCCCGGCCCGATCCCGAACACTTTAGGGACTAATTTGGTGTGATTTCATCGGGTTTAGGGTCGGGTACGGGTCTCAAAAATAGACCTGGTCATTATTTCGGGTCGGGTCCGGGCCATAGCTCAGGTCACCCGAAGTTGGCCCGGTGGCCCGGTTATCATACACAATTAATATTTTGTGTTATTAGTGATGGATCACGACTATTCTTATGTGGAATTTAAGTATTGTAACCCTTAATATTTTGTGTTATTAGTCATTATAAGACTATAAGTTAATGTTTTATGTTTAGAATGTATAAGACTTTAGACTAATACATAAGATTGTGTTATTTGTATTGATTTAAATATTTGGTATTATTAGACAATATTAGTATTGATTGTGGTTATGCTTTAATTTTGAAGAAGAGTTGGTTCTTGTTATATTTTTCTAAGTGAATTTTACCATGTTAACTAATGGTTGGAGTCTTGAAAATTTGGATATTTTTACATGCTAGCTTACAAGAAGGTATCAACGTAATATAATGTTAACGGCCCGGTTTTCACCCGATTTTTACCCGGTATAATTGTCGCCCGAAAGTGTATTGGTTTCATCGGGTCTAGGGTCGGGTTCGGGTCTAATAAATAAACCCGGTGTATATTTTGGGCCGGGTCTAGGTCATATCAAACCCGGCTTCACCCGGCCCATGTGCACCCCTAATTGGAAGTTCTATCATTGTTGAATTTTTCCAAGTGTAATAATAAGAGGTTGTTGTTCTACTTAGTTATCCTTTACCTGATAAAGGAAAGTCAAGCAACTAACTAACCAACTCTGAATCCCAAGTCCTAATCCTCTCCTAAGGAAGGATTAGAGTCAGAGATTAGAGAGCTAGCCAACAACTTCTAATTCCCAATTAACACTTGAGTATTTCAACTCAAGGGTCTCCTTTTAACCAACTCCCAAGTCAAGTTAGGAGTCTACTCCATTAACATGAATACCATTCTTATAGACATATAAAGGGAATAAACAGAAGACATGGAAATTCAAATAAAGCAATAACAAAAATTTAATTAAAGGTAAAAATAATTCTTTGCATTAATAAAGGCCAAAACCATAAACATCCATATCTGAACAGGGTTAATAAGTAATTAAGAGTAAAGGAATAAGGAAACAAACTAGAATAATGGAAACTTCAATGGAGGTAGTAACTCTTCTCAATATCCAAATCAAAGCACAAAATCCTAAAAACTATGAATGTGAAGGAAACCTAGAGGGGGTATTATTTTCTCTCTAAGATTCCAATCTAAAGCTCAAAACTATGTGAATGAGAATGTGTGTTGAGTCTCTTCTTGTCCCTTGATTCTAGTCTGTGTTTCTGGGCCGAAAACTGGGTCCAAACTTAGCCAAAAATTGCCCCCAGCGTCTTCTGCGTTTTCTGCACGTGGCGCATGTCACGCGTACGCGTCAGGCGCGCGCACGCGTCAGGCGCGCGCACGCGTCAGGCGCGCGCACGCGCGCGCGTCGTTCCTTGCTGGTCATCTCCTTTAATTCTTGTGCTTCTTCCATTTATGCAAGCTTCCTCTCCATCCTCTAAGCCATTCCTGCCCTATATAGCCAGAAAACACTTAACACACAGATCACGGTATCGAATGGTATAAAGGGGAATTAAAATACACAATTTAAAGGCTTAGGAAGCAAGTTTTCTACCATAGAGCAAAATTGGGAAGGAATTGTAAAATCATGCAAATTGTATGAATAAGTGTGCAGAGACTTGATAAAAATCACTCAAATCAGCAAAAGATAAACCATAAAATCTCACCCAACAACTCTAACACAACCAACATCATACATACATCAACCTAGGGTTTATAAAATCTAGTAAACCACAAGGGTTCGTGATTCCTTATCTCAACTCACTGAATTTTGTGATGAATATCACCAATGGCTCATACTAGAGTACTTCTAAACAACCAAAATCACAAGATTTTTTCAAAATCCATAACCAAATTTGAATTTAAGAGGGAAAACAAAAACTGGTCAGAGGAGAGCAAAATACTCATTATAATACCTAGATAGACTTGAAGAGCTCGTCGAGGGCGATGCGTGGCCACAAACGTCTCGTCAATCGGAGCTCCGGAGAGAAAGTTATGGTAATTTGAAGTTTGGGAAGCTAGGTTTTCATTATCTCTTCTTTCTATCTGCCCCTCTCTCATTCTCTAGGGTAAAAAGCTGAAATGCTCATAACTAAGGTTTATATATGTTGGATCTTGGGCCCAACTTGGACCCGGTTCACTTATATGGTCCGTTTGGCTCAATTTTGGGTCAAAATCTTTAAGATTAACGTTCTAATGTGCGTTTTAATTCTTTTTACCTTCTCAAAACATAAATTCTAATTTATTAACTATTCTCGCTCATAATTAATTTTCTCAGCTGCAGTACCAGACAGATCTCAGCCAGTACTGTCGGTCAAATTTTTAGTGTGCGTTTTTACGCAGAAAACTATTCCGACTCAAAAAAATCCACTGAGTCCAAATATCATATTTAAGTTGTTAAATTTTGATTGCTAAATTTTCTAATCATTTTTGTCCATATTTAATTAATTACTTAATAAATTACGGTTTGACCGGATTTTACACCATCGTGCTGCCATTCGTCTCACCATCGCGGTCAAGATCACGAATTTCCAGAGTTTATGTCTCATCATTCTCGAAGCCTTGAACCCTTCCTAGATTCGCCAATCACCAGCGTTCGCATCCATAGGCCCTGTTTTGCCACTCTTTGCCCATTGTCCGTCATGTTCATCTGGTCTTCCTCAAACTCTGCTCACTTATCTTACTCAGCAAAGGTAATGGTTACTCTGCTCAGTGCTTAGACTCATTCTTGGCTTACTATTTGATGATAAATTATACTGTCTGTGTTACTGATTCACTTCTCATGTTTTCTTTTTTTTTTTTCTGGCGTTAAGTTTTGTTAAAGTTTCTTGGTAAATTTTATGCTCATTCAATGCTTTTTTTGTTGTTAATCAATAATCATTGTGCTGAGCTTGTTAAGATTGGGTTAAAAATTCTGTTAATCTTTATTAAAGTATGCTAATAATTAATGATTCTGACTATGGTTGTAGTGGTCATTGTAGAACTTTTATTGTGAATTCTTTAACTTGCATTGACTTTTCCCCTCTGCAGTAGTTCCAATTGTGTTACCGGCCTTCTATAGAGCAATGGTGGTCTAATGAGAGTGGATGTTGGAGAGAGGAGAGACTTTGTTGTTGTTGATGATGATAACTTTTGGGATCTCATTATTATTGCTATTATTATCTTCGTTGTTGAAGTACTTGTGTGCATTGAAAATGACGAGCTCAACGGTGGATTCATAATGATAATCATCATAATCATAATCAATTTTAAGATTATGATGAAAAAGATTATGTGGTTTGAGATAAGAAGAGAAAGAATATCTATGTCTCTTCTCATTATGACGGTTGTTGGTGGTGATAATGAGTTTGAAATCGGAATAGCCTTCACCATTGTTGTTGATGTTGGTTTCATTATTGTTGTGTTTTTTGGCAAGTACCCTTTATTTTTGAGGGAGGGATATGTTTTTTTTCAAAAGATAGATTTTATTAATGTAATAAGATTATTAGTCCAATTCCATTAATGCGTGAGCATCTTTTTTTTTTATATTTTCTTATTATTTTAGATATGAATTTATTGAGTTTTATTTAGATCTTAGTATTTGAAGCCTATTTAGATGCTACTTTGAGGTGCATTGTGGTTTTATTAATTTCAGGAAAGATTCAGACGAGTTTGACAGAGTTCGTGCAGAAGAAAAAGGAAGAAAGTGGATGTTGTCAATCCTGACCTCCTTGCACTCCAACGAGTATAACTTGAGTTACAGTGGTCCAATTAACGCAGTTCTAACAGCATTGGAAAACCAACTTTTAGAGCTTTCTAACAATATATAATAGTCTATACTTTTCTTCTGGCATCACGGTGCTAAACGCTACGACTCGGTGTTTAGTGCTAGGTGCCTCGTAACCAGTGCCCAAAACCACAAGCTAGTGGCGCTAAACACCGAGAGGAAGACAACAATGCCACAATTTTCCTCTGCCTCAGCAGTGCTAAATGTCGAGCCCGGCATTTAGCACCAGTAGCGCGAATCTGACTTTGAAGAAAGGGCTTTGTTGGCTTAGTTTTAGTTTTTATTTATTTATTTTATTTTATTTTCATTATTATTAAAACAAAACACAATATTTTAAGGTTTAGATTCTATTATTTTTATTTTATTTCCAAATCAATTAGGTTAGATATAAAAGGAGAAAAGATTTAGTTCTTCGGAGCTCTTCTCTTCTTCCTATTTTCTGCACTTTTTAGAATTACACTCTTTTCTCTGCTAGAGTTTACTTTTTTTATGAGCAATTAAACCTCCATTGTTAAGGTTAAGAGCTCTGTTTATTCTATGGATTAATACTATTGTCACTCTATTTTAATTATTGTATTGATCTAAATTCAATGATTACTTTCGTTCTTCATCTTACGAATTTGAGTGTATTAGAAAATAACTCTTGTTTTACATGAATTCTTGTTGATTCTTGAAAAAGTTAACTCACTTGAATAATAGCTTGAAAGTAATTCCTCCTAAATCACTAATTACCTGGACTTAACGGGATACGTGATTTATAATCCTCTTATATTTCGGTAATTAGGGTTTTTGTGGCTAACAAACTAGAATTGGACTTAACCCTTTAATCTACATTAAGTGACCAAGGAATTAGCAGTTGATTAGATTAGAGGAGACTAAATTACTAAGGAATTATGATTTAGTCAATTAGGGTTTGCCATGAATTGGATCTTGCATGATTAAAATAGTTGGTAAGAATTATTAATCCGGAAAAATAAACACCTCTGAAACCTTAATTATTTTCTCATATAGTTTTCACTCCAAATTTACTGCTTGCTTTCTAAATTCCTGATTTATTGTTTAATGCAATTTGAACCCTAAATCACTATTTTCTGCTTGTCTGACTAAGTAAATCATTCAACCATTGTTGCTTGGTCCATCAATTCTTGTGCGATCGACTCTCACTCACCTGAGGTATTACTTGGTACGACCTGATACACTTACAGGTTCAGTTGTGATATTCTAAATCCGCACCAAATTTTTAGTGTCATTGTCAGGGTTTGACTGTGATTGATAACTACCCGTTGTTTGATTGCTTAGATTAGACATTCTTTGCTTTAATTTTAATTATTTTTGTTCTTTAAGTTTTCAAAAATTAGCCTTAAATAATTTAAAATTTTTTTCCTTAATTTCTGAAATTAAGTTTGGTGTCCCCTTAGTTATTTGAATTTATTTTTCCTAATTATTTACCTCACTGGAAATTCTCTTCACTCTAATGTAGTAATTTCCACTTTTTCTTATTTTCTGGTTGTTTATGAGTAGGAACAGAGACAAGAAACTCCTTGAATTTGATCCTAAGATTGAGAGAACTCTGAGAAGGCGCTTGTAGCAGGCTAGAGCTTATAAAGTTGCTCAGAATCTCAAGGGAAATTTTGAGAAAGAAGCAGCAGAGTCTACTATGGATCCAAACAACAACAACAACAATGTTGTTAATCCTCATGTCCTTAATGCTCCTAATGTGCCTAAGTAACCAAGAAATACACTGGGCTCATACACTGCTCCTAGCCCCAACTTCTATGGCAATAGTATTATTGTACCTCCTGTAACTGCTAATAATTTTGAGTTGAAGCCTCAACTCATCTCTTTGGTGCAACATAATTGCCAATTTCATGAACTCCCGTAGGAAGACTCAAACTTGTTTATCTCTAATTTCTTGCAAATCTGTGACACTGTGAAGACCAATAGAGTTCATTTGGATGTCTATCGGTTGCTTCTCTTTCCGTTTGCTATATGGGACAGAGCCAAGCATTGGATTGATACACAGCCCAACGAGAGTTTGGATACTTAGGATAAATTGGTTAATAGATTCTTAACCAAGTTCTTTCCACCTCAGAAGCTGACTAAACTGAGAACCGATGTTCAGATTATCAGGCAAAGAGAGGGTAAATCTCTCTATAAAGCTTGGGAGAGGTACAAGATGATGCTCAAGAAGTGTCTTCTTGATATGTTCTCAGATTGGATTCAGTTACAGATTTTCAATGATGGAGTTACTGAGACTGCCAAAATGTCTCTGGATAATTCTGCAGGTGGGTCTCTTCACATGAAAAAGACTCTTGAGGAGCTCTTGATTTGATTGAGATGGTTGCTAATAACTAATATCTATATTCTTCTAAGAGGACCTCTGCGAGGAAATGAGTCATGGAATTGGATGCTTTTGATACAATTCTTGCTAAGAACAAGGCTATGTCTCAACAGATTACTGCTATTACTCAACACTTGAGTGGAATGCAAATCTCAGCCATCAATACTCAAGATACATCCTATGACATGCGTGGTGACTTCCCTCAAGGTGAGAGTTATGATTATGACGAATTTTCTCCTCAATAGGTTAATTACATGGGCAATTCCTCTAGACCCCCCAATAATGATCCTTTCTCTAAGACTTATAATCTGGGGTAGAGAAATTACCCTAATTTTGGTTGGAAAAATCAACCACAGAGGTAACATAATTTTGGCAACAATAACAATTAGGGCCATCAAAATAATTTCAATAAAAGTAATTTCAACAACAATAATCCACCATCCAGTTCTCAGAAGTCTCCTGACTTGGAATCTATAGTTGCGGAGCTCTCCAAGAGTACTCTTAGTTTCATGCAGGAAATCAGAGCTTCACTTAGGAGCTTGGAGGTTTAGATGGGTCAACTAGCTACAAAAGTTATTGAAATTGATCAGAGGTCCACCAACACCCTTCCTAGTAACACAATTTCAAATCCAAAAGAGGAGTGCAAGGTTATCACCTTGGTAAATAGACCAGTGGCAGGTGAGAAAGCACAAGTTACTAAGGGACCGGTTGAAAAAGAAGCTCCGGAGAAGACTGAGGATGTTGTAGTACATGCCCCTCTAAGGCACCCGGATAACCCCTTTCCGGTTGATCTTGAGAAATATCTGACATTGCCTAAAGCACCTGAATGCAAGCCAAAGATGCCATGTCCTGAGAGGCTTCAAAAGGAGACCAAGGACAAGCAGTTTTCAAAGTTCTTGAAAGTCTTTAGAAAGTTACAAAATCAATATTCCTTTTGCTGAGGTTTTGGAACAAATGCCTCTCTATGTTAAGTTTATGAAGGAGTTGCTATCCAAGAAGAGGCCTTTAAAGGGAGATGAGATAGTGGTCCTGACCAAGGAATGTAGTGCCATAATTTAGAGTAATTTGTAAAGGAAGATTCCTAATTCAGGGAGCTTTCAAATTCTATGCACCATTGGAAGCACAACCTTTGAGAAAGCCTTGTGTGATCTAGGATCAAATATCAATTTAATGCCCTTGTCTAGGATAAAGAAGTTACAAATCAAAGAAGAACAACTAACAAAGATAGGATTACGAACAACAGATAAATCCTTGAAGCATGCACATGGAATGGTAGAGAATATATTGGTCAAAGTGGGTAAGTTCTTTCTCCCAGTAGACTTTGTAATTCTTGACATGAGGGAGGATAAAAATGCTTCTATCATCCTAGGAAGACCATTCCTAGCCACTGGGAGAGTTTTGATTGATGTGGAAGAAGGTAAATTGATGCTGAGGGTGCATAACAAGCATTTGATCTTCAATATTTTTAAATACATACATCACTCAGGTGAAAAAGGAAATTGCATGAAGACTGAGGTTACTAATCCAAGTCTCTAAGAACCCCCTGATGATGTAAAACATAGTTTGTAGCTCAAGCCCCCTTTTATGGAAATCAATACAATTTCTCCTTATATCAAACCTAAGTTTGGTGTTAGGTGTGTGTCATCCACCAAGGAGAAAGTTCCAAAGAAGAAAGTACCAAGGGGATAGAGAAACAAAAAGATCCCCACTAAAGGTTTCTCTCCAAGGTTGAAGGTGGTGTTGACTCGTAATCTGGTGTTGTCTTATACAGTAAACAAGATCCTCTCTTTTGAGCATATTGAGCTAATCCATGAGGACACAAGGAGACGATTCACAGTGAGAGGTGAGGAGTTGAAGCATTATGACCAACCTCTACCATAACAACAATCAACTGTCAAGCTAGTGACGTTAAAGAATTGCTTGTTGGGAGGCAACCTATCTTTAGTATCCTTTGGTTTTATATTCATTTTGGTTGTATTTAGGTTATTATGGTTCTTTATAGTTTTTCTATGTTTTACAGGTGTTTTGGTCATGCAAAGTGTTTATAACAAGAACAAGTGCAATCAGAAGAGTATTCAGAACTCTCTGGAGGTAATTCAGTTCGAATGTCTCAGCGCTAAACGCCGCGAGCTGGCGTTTGGCGCTAGGAGGCACATATTTTGAGGATAGCCAACTGTGGAGAGGGCGCTAAATGCCGAGCCTGGCGTTTAGCGCCAAGGTGCACGCATTTCAATAATTTACCACTATAATGGTGGCGCTAAATGCGGCTACATGGCGTTTGGCGCTAAGGGCTTTATTACCCAGTATGCATACGCACGGACCTGTGTGTGTACGCATGAAAAAAATTTTACTTCTTCTTGCCTTTATATTACTCCCTTCTTTCTTTTGCAATAATTTTTGTTTTTACTCATCCGTGCACTTCTTATATTTCTCCCCATTTTCATTTTTTTTGCTTGGAGATAAGCAAACTCTTAAGTTTGGTGTTGCAGAGCGAGCTCTCTATTTATATTATCATCAATGGCACCAAAGGGAGGTGAATCATCTTCACGAAGGAGCACAGCCTGAAGAATGAGATGGCCACCAGAATAACTGAAGTGGTTGAGTTTTTTTTCGTTCTTACCCCCTTCTTGTTCTTATTTTATTATTTCCTATTTTCTGTTGCTTATTTTCTGTGCTTTGTATGATTTTCAATATTTTTAGTCTTTTAGCTTTAGTCAGTTTATTTAGTTGTTTTTATTTCTATTTTTATAAAAAAAGGTATCTCATGTACTGTTCACTGAGCTTGAATTTAAAAAGAAAAAGAAAAGTGGTGTAATACATGAGTGGTTGAGTTATATGTAGAGTTGTCTTATTTAAATTGATGTGATAGTATTTATCTGTGGTTTTGAATGCATGAAAAGAATAGTGCATATTTGATCTTGGAGTTAAGGTTGTTAATTCTTGAAGTACAGAAATTTAGAGAAGTATTATGAATTCTCTAAATTAAATAAGAAACTAATCCTTGAAGCAAAAGAAACAGCAAAAAAAAAAAGAAAAAGAAAATAAAATAAGCAAGGCCCAAGGCTCTGAGCATCAATGGCTAGGAAGGTTAAGTGTGATGAAAATTTCAAAAGAGTTGTTTTCCTAGCTGTATGCTTGTGGTGTGAATGTGTCAAATAAAGCTTAAGACTGAGCACTTAGAATCAAAGTCAAGTGCAAATAAAGAGTATGCCAAAGGCTCTGAGCACCATTGACTGGGAAGAATTTAAAAGAAAAAAAAATAAAAGCTCAAAGAGTTCCCCAATTAAGTGCTTGTGGTGTTTTTGTGTCAAGTAAACCTTGAGACAAAACATTTATAGTCACGGCTAGGCTCACGGTGCAAAGCACCAAAGAAAAGAAAAAGAAAATGCTGTGTTCAAGGATTAGTCAGAGGTCAAAAAGAGAAGAATTCATAATATTATCCGGGTTCTAGTTCCAAAGGACATTAACATTTCTGAGCTTCAAAGGATAGTGAGATGCCAAAACTATTCAGGGTCACAGTGTCATTAACCCCACTCAGAGAAAAGACAGGAGTTTAATTGAAAAACTCAATTCTTAGGCTAATCCACTTCGTATTTTTATATTGTTTCTAGTTGCTTGAGGACAAGTAACAATTCAAGTTTGGTATTGTGATGCGTGAGCATATTTTCTATATTTTCTTATTATTTTATATATAAATTTATTGAGTTTTATTTAGATCTTAGTGTTTGAAGCGTATTTGGATACTACTTTGAGGCACATTGTGGTTTTATTAATTTCAGGAAAGATTCGGGCGAAAGAAAAAGGAAGAAAGTGGATGCTGTCAATCCTGACCTCCTCGCACTCCAACGAGTATAACTTGAGCTATTGAGGTCCAATTGATGCAGTTCTAGCGACATTAGAAATCCAACTTCCAGAGCTTTCCAATGATATATAATAGTCTATACTTTTCTTCTGGCATCATGGCACGAAATGTAAGGTCCCACATCGGTTGGGGAGAGGAACGAAGCATGCCTTATAAGGGTGTGGATACATCTCCCTAGCATGACGCGTTTTGACGAGTGAGTGTGGGGGGCTTCGGCTATCATCCCTATCGTCAAAGGCAAAACCGTGAGGCCTTGTGTGCCAAAACGGACAATATCGTGCTAGCGGGTGGTCTGGGCTGTTACAGATGGTATCAGAGCTGGAGCCCGGATCGATGTGCCAGCCAGGGCACTGGGCTCCCTTAAGGGGATGGATTGTAAGGTCCCACATCGATTAGGGAGGGGAACGAAGCATGCCTTATAAGGGTGTGGATACCTCTCCCTAGCATGACGCGTTTTGACGAGTGAGTGTGGAGGACTTCGGCTATCATCCTTATCATCAAAGGCAAAACCGTGAGGCCTTGTGTGCCAAAGCGGATAATATCATACTAGCGGGTGGTCTGGGCTGTTACACGAAATGCCATGACTCGGCGTTTAGCAGCAGGTGCCGCATAACCATCGCCTAGAACCACATGCTAGTGGCGTTAAATGCCGAGCTTGGTGTTTAGCGCCAGGAAGATAGTAATGCCATAATTTTCCTCTGCCTCAGTAGTGTTAAATGCCACAATGTGCCTCAAAGTAGCATCCAAATAGGCTTCAAACACTAAGATCTAAATAAAACTCAATAAATTCATATCTAAAATAATAAGAAAATATAGAAAAGATACTCATGCATCAGACATGTAGCATACTAAGCAAAGGAATGATGGGTATTCTAAAACATTGAAAGAAAATCTAATGAAAGATAACTCCTTGAGAAAGAGAAAGGTTTAAATAAAGTATTCTAGAAACAAAAGGGAAAGTAAAGTATTTAGAGAGTAACAGGTAAAGAAAGGTCACTGCTACTTCTTCAATGGCAGATGGACTCTTGTTCTTCAACAGTGGTTCGAGCTAAGGCTACCACTTCATGAAGGGATGTGGTCTTGTCTTTTAAAAACTTTGATGTTTCTCGATTTCTATATTTTCCAAGTAAAAATTGCGCTTAGTTGAATATTTTTCTTTGAACCTCTTCCTCTTTTAAGTTGTTCTTGAGCCATAATCACCATCTCCTTGGTTCCAGGTGCTGGGTTAGGCATGGGAGTTCGGCCAATCTCCAAATTGTCTCTGATTCTGGATAGAATGTCACACAATGCATTGTGGTTTCATTAGCACAAATACAACGAGGGCAATCGGGGCTCACAACATTAATTCTGGTATGTAATTTAGTTTTAACTGTCAATTCTTCATGCATCACTTTCAAAGGAAGGATTTAATTTTTGGTTGACATTGTAGTTTCCATATGGATCTCCAGTCTCCAGACCTCCTTCAATCCACATTTCTCAAGAAGGAATTCGATTGGAACGTGGTAGAACTGGAATGCCAACAAGTAGCTCGAGACAACAGAATAACTTCCATTCTTCTCTCTGGTCCAGGTAACAACATCTTCTTGAGAAATGACTGCCTCTAAAATAGCATTGCCATTGTTGATTGAAACGAATAATTGATTTGTTCTTGATTCCATGTTCTGTTAGGTTGCATGAGTTCAGATATCCAAACTGGATATTGTTGTGTCCATTGTAGTTGAAATGAACCCCCATAGGTGGAAAATTTTTTATCTAGTTATCTTTAGTAATCTTCACCAAATTGCCTCTTTCTATGTACTAAAATATGCCATTTTCCAATACCTTTGTTCCTTCTAGAATACTTTGCCATCCCTAAGAAGGGTTATTTTCTATTTTTGCGTGCAAGAATGTTGAATATTTGAAGTGCTTACTCTTATAGACTTTATGAATAAGAGAGTATGTCCTTGTAATTAATCTCCACCATTGTTTCTCTTATATAGCCAGATTAAAAGCTCTAAGGTCTTTGAAGTTTAGACCCCTTCATCCTTGAGTCTATCAGTAACCTTCCAACTAATCCATTGCATCTTCCTTTCTGAGTTCTTCTATCTCCACCAAAACTGCATAATGACTTTATGAATCTCTTCTAATAGTGTTTTAGATAATTTGAAATAACTCAGGGTATAAATCAGAATAGTTGTAGCAATAGCTTTAATTAATACCTCTCTTCCGCTAGGAGAAAAAGGGCTCTCTTCTGGTGTTGTAATTTCCGTAATACTTTATCCTTAATGTAGTTAAGTGTCTCCCTCTTTGATCTATTAACCATTGTGGAAGGCCCTGATACTTATTCTGGCATCCAACATATGGTATAGACAATAGGGCACCAAGCTGATCTCGTACATCAGGAGGTGTGTTCTTGCTAAAAATACCATCTGTCTACTAATCTCTTCATAAGCTTTCAGAATCATAAATAACTTTTTGCAATCCCTAGTAGTAGCTTTTCTAAACAAGATAGAATCATCCACAAAAAAATAAATGACTGACTTTGGGACATCTAGAATTCAATCTCAAACCAGAAATTTCTAGCCTTCGTTCTCCGCTGTGGAGCATACGGAAAAAATCCTATGCACAGACTAGAAATAGATAAGGAGAGAGGATCATCCTAATGTAATTCTCTACATGGTTTGAAAAAATCATGAGGTTGACCTTTCACAGTAACGGAGTAAGAAACTATCTCTACACACTCTTTAATCCACTCAATCCATTTTCTACAAAAACGCATCTTGTTCATAACATCCCATATAAAACTCCATTCAACTTTATCATATGTCTTGCTCATATCAAGTTTCAGAGCCAATTCATAATCACAATAGTTCTTATTCTTCAGGAAGTGCATAAATTCATGCGCAATGAGTATGTTATCATTGATTAATCTTCCTTTGATAAAAGTACTCTGAGTATCACTGAGAACCCTATTCATAACATGTTGCAGTCTATGCACTAAAAATTCGGAAATAATTTTATAAAATACACTACTGAGGATGATTGGTTGAACCTGCATCATAGAATTAGAATTTCTAATTTTTTGAATAAGACAAATGTTCGTGTGATTAAAAGCTTTTAGCAATTTACCTCTAGAGAAGAAACTCTTGACTGCACATATCACATCCTTTTTAATCAGTTCCCAATAAAAATGAGAATTTTTTTTGTAAAACCATGATCACATGGAGCTGCAAAAGGATTGATTGAGAAGACTACTGTTTTAATTTCTTTCTCTGAAACTGGCTTAATAATTATCCAGTTAGTATTATTATCAACTTTGGTAGGAATTTCTTCAAGTACCTCAGTTGGATCCTTTGGGTTCATTGAGGTAAATAGCTTAAAAAAATCCTCAACTGCTGCTGCAATTCCCGCTTGATCTGTAGCAACCCTTCCATCCTCACCAATAAGTTCTTGGATTTTATATCTATGACACCACAACTGAAACTTAGAGTAAAAAAATGTTGTATTTTTGTCACCCCAATTCAGTGACTGCACCCTAGATTTTTCTTTCCAAAAATGCTCTCCTTGCTCTAAATTCTCTTCTAGTTCAGCCTCTAACAACTGGATTGTAGTGCCATCAGCCTCTCCCACTTTCCTTTTCTCTTCTTCTAACCTTAATTGAACACATTGGATGTGGTGCCTTGAGTTTGAGCCTGCTAATTTTTGACATTCCATCAGTCGATGCCTACGATGCTTCAGTTTCACAACTAGTTTGAACATAGAGGAGCCGACAACCTCCAAGTCCCAAACTTGTTTAATGATTGTAGAAACCTCTTCTCTATCATACCAATGCTCTTGTAACCAGAATCTTCTCTTAATCCTTCCCTTTTCTCACTCTGAATAAATTATTAGGGGGTAATGGTCGGAGCCCATATCCTCCAAGTGTGCCACAAAAGCATTCTATCTAATCTCTCATGGATAAAATTCTCTCCAAATTAGCTATTACACCAAGTAAACTTTTTCCCTTGTACCCTAAATCCATCAAACCAGCCTCATTAACAAAGTCATTGAACAACTAAATTGATGAGGCCAATTTCATCCTACCACCTTCCTTCTCATGATGAGATCTAATTGCATTAAAATCACCAGCTACTAATAGATGATCTCCAAATTCATCAGGGTGAAAATGCACAAAAGTAACTTCCCATGCCTTAGAGCCTTATAAGTCTTCCCAAGTGAACTGTATGAAAAAATTATTGTGGGCTTTGATTTGACACTTCACATCATCCCTCCAAGCCACCATCAATCATCCCGCCTGACCAATTAGGTCCACAAAAAAGTTAAAACACAAATTAAAACTCGGCTCCTTTTATCACCCTCTCCACAATCGACGTATTATTTTTGGTTTCACATAGAAACAATACTTCGGAGGAATGTGATTTGGTAATCCTTTTGATGTTGTGAACTATCAGGAGTTTTCCTAAACCCCAACAATTCTACATTGCCATCTTCAGGGATCTTCGGGTGCCAATCGTTAGGTGGCACCCTCTCCCTACTCAGCTTGATTAATTTTGTTCTAGTAGTGTTTCTTTGCTATCCCATCTTCCTTCTCTTCACCCGTTCTCCTTTTCACCTCTATCACCTTGGTATTTGATTTATTTTTCCTCGCCATTTGTTTCAACCTTTGTTTGCGAATGCCTTTGGTGTTTGTTGTACTTGCTGAAGCACTAAAAGATAATGTGCCTTCTGAATTGAAATTCTGTTCTGACTTCTCTACTTCATTCACCCTTTCTGCACTTTCCTCCTTCTCTCCTTGCACTTTCTTATCAATCCTGGTTATCCCTTTATACTCTGCTCCACCTTCTGGGACCTGAATTGCTTCTGCTGACTTTTAAATTTCACTATACACTTCCCCCTTCCTTTCCTTTTAGGGAGTTTTCATTATTGGCCGAGAGAGCTGCAAAGCTTCTGATCGGCCTTAAAGAAGTAGGTCTCCTATTATGCTAACTTATTCCTCCATTTTGACGAGTAGAATTTGGATTTTGATTCTCCTTTTGCATATTAATCCTCCTTCCAAACTATTCTACTCTGATCCACAGTCCCCACTTCTCCTCCACAATACTCCCTGCCATCGAATCTTCTAGGAATTTATTGCATCCTCAACCGTTATTCCCTAGGAAGCCATAATAGTGGCAAAAGTTTCCTATACATTATGTAATTCTAAAACCTTCTTGCTACCATCCATTAACTTCGTCATCCTCCTTAGTAGTTTTGTAGCGTCCAAACCGATCTTTACCTTAACAATAGTATCTTCTTTTTTTGCATCTCAAACAAGTCTACGTCTAAGACCTCTCCCATGGATCTCCCTATCTTCCTTCCCAGGTCTTTTGTTTTGCATTGCTCCGAAAGACCCCATAATAGAATCCATATAGGAATATGCAGAAAATCATCATCTACAATCGAAACGTCCTTCCTTTATCTTTTGAGGTCGAGAATATAATTTTTGAATAACCAAAGGGCTCCACTCTCAATCCTAAGTATATCAATCTCCTTACCAAAAAAGAATTGGAACATATTACCTGCATGATCTAAGAACTTAAAATCTTCAGGCTGCCTCCATATTGAGTATAAGGCCACCTGTAAACTGCCAGCACTGAACTGTCGATCAGCTATCAATCTTCCAACAAGGCTTTGTGTACATTTATCTAACCTTTCCCTTATGTCATCCCCTCCATATTCAATGATCTGCTCTTCCTGCAACACATCCACACTTCCTTCCATCACTTGGGAAGCAGCCAAGGCTGCCATTTTGTGTTTGTTAGTAACTGTTTATGAGAAACACTAACAGTAGTCCAATTAGAATTACTCCACTCAAATCTTAGCAGAGCAAAACAAAACCCTGGCTACGCAGGGCAAAATTAGATACTACTTTCTTTGAGAGGATATGTTAGCTAAGTGGTGTTGTCAGTATGACATTTTAAGACCATAACACTTTTGTTGATATAGTACTTTAAATTTGGATGATATTTTAAAGTTTATATTAGATTATAATTATATTTTAGTATATCTGTTTATATTTGAGAATGATTGAGAGTAGTAATATTCTACAATGAGAGTTGTTTGCTATTTGGAGAGGATATCTTCTAGCCTGGGACTTGGGGCAAAGAGATGTTATTTATGAAACAGATTGTGTGGATGCCTTTACTCCTGTCAATAATTTCCAGGATAACTCTGATTTTGTTGATCCTTTGGTGCTGAAAATCGGGACATCATGTCTTGGAATGGCGTGTTGACCTCCGATCGATCTTAAGAGATGCAAACAAAGTGGCAGACATCATGACAAAGACGGCGATGAAGACTCATACTCACCAAGTGGAGCTTCTGTTGTCTTGAAAGGAATTTGAGAGTAGCATTCAGCGGGACTGACTTGCTTCTTAAGCAGTTCCTTGTTCTTTGTTTTCTCTTTTTTATTTGTTTTGTTGTTATTTTCTTGTCACTAAAAAATATCTATTTATATTTTATTTATTATTTTTTTTATAAAATTGTTATTCTAGTTAAACCAAGATTAAACTAATTAGATTAGTAAACTAATAACTAGAGTAATTTAATGACCAATCCGATTTTCAAAACCTTATCTAATACTATTAGATAATAATTAATTAAGAAACATTACACATATTTCTTCTTCATTACAATGAAAAATGTTAAATGAGTGTAAAGACAGTAGTCATAAAAATTTCTAAAGATCATGTACACTTTGTCTTATTTTCATTGCAAATTGGAATTGAAGTTGGAACCACTAACTTTTGGGAAGATATTTTCCCCTAATTTTTGCAATATTTTTGCATGAATTTGAATATTTTTATATAACTTTTGATTCTAAATGATCAAGAGATAAACCAAGTAAAAGTTATGGGGACCACGTCATTGATGGCATCAGCATCAATTGTTTCCACTAGGATTACAGTGAAGTACATTATTTTGCTGTGTTTATAATATTTGTCATATTAATTGATAAAAAATATTTTATCAAAAATTTTATTTTACTATTAATCAAAGTGTAAATATTTTATAATTTTTTTTACGTGAATAACAACAAAGATAAATACTTATTAAATATTATATATATTAAAAGAAGAAAATTTTAATTTTGAGAGAACAAATTAAAGTGAGAGAAGATTTTTGTTTTTCAAGAAGTTATATTTGGCCATATATAATATAATAACATGCAGATAACTATCTATATAAATGCACACAGACTAGTGTTTTTTCCATCAATGTGAAGAAGTGTTACTTAAAAGTGTTATTTAGTAGTATAGTGTACTCTACTCTAGTGTGTTCTTCTTTGCATACAACATTCTCTACACTCTTCTTTTTAATTTCCCTAGATATTAATTATTAACTCCCAATCTTTCTCTGTAACTATGGATGGAAGGAAATTAGAGTACAAAGGTGTTGAAGCACTCAAGGAGATAGAGAGGCTAACTCTGAAGGCCGGTGAAGTTCAAGAACAAATTTTGAGAGAGATCTTGACTCAGAATAAGAATACTGAATATTTGAAGAAGTATTTAAACGAAAAAGATTTAAGCATAACTGAGTTTAAGAGGTGTGTTCCAGTCACAATTTATGAAGCAATATTTCCGTATATTGAAAGAATTGCAAATGGAGACGAGTCTTCTCTCATCACTGGTCACCCTATAACAGAGATGTTATGCAGGTGTACTATATTATATACAGAGTACTAATTTTTTCTTTTAATTAACGTATTTACATTCATTTGAAAAATAATGTTACATGCATCATCTTTGAGTACGCTTCTTTTATATAACTATTATTTTTTTATGCCGAAAAATGATATTGACAAATAAATGTAATCGCAGTTCAGGGACATCAGGTGGAGAACCAAAGATAACACCATCAATAGCTGAAGATCTTGACCGTCGTACCTTTCTCTACAACCTTATCATGCCAATCATAAATCAGTTAATAGTAACATCCAACTCATTTTTCTTTTTTTTTTTCCTTAACTTTAATATAGATTGATTATGCATTTCATTTTCATAGATTATAATTATAAAATTTTAAATTATTTTAACATCGTTTAATATATATTTGATATACATTTAAATCAATAACTTAGTAAAAACTTATTAAATATATCAAAAAATTTTTTATAATTTTGCATAAATCATATATACAATATATATGTACAATTTAATGTTGAATTGATAAAATTAACCTTACTTCTTTAAATTAATCTTTAACAAGATTTTTTTATTTTATTTTAATGATAATAATGTATTTCATATACTCGTATAGGTTGAGTTATGATTCTCCTTTCCTAGTGCATCTTAAAAAGAAACCGAGATAAAAATGTATTATTGTATCACCATGTACTAATAATAATAACTAAAGACCCCATTACCATGCACTAGTTATGTTTATATACAATAAATAAATAAAATTTCTTCATTCGAGATTAAATTGTGTGGTCCAAAAAATTAGATACTAATGTATGCTCGACTTCACTTGGACTGCATTATTGCATTTAAATTTAATTAAGAATATATTTTTCTTAATAATGAAATGCGTTCCTTCTATATAATAGTATATGGTAATTTAAATGTGATGGAAACTATAACTTATTAACTAATGATTTAGAGAAAAGATCATATGAACACCTTTATAAATTAATTGTATGCTGATGAGATCATCAATGTAACCCATTTTTTCAACCCAGAATTTTCTTACTTGAATGAACGTAGTTATTGACTTGTACATGGATAATTGACTAGTCCCACTTAATTTTTATAAAAGAAATATTGAACAATCGAATTAAATTTTTGTTATTAGTAAAAGTTCTTAACATAATTTAATTTCAGGTATGTTCCTAATCTTGATGAAGGGAAGGCAATGTTCCTATATTTTGTGAAGGCAGAAATGTCCACCCCATGTGGCTTACCAGCAAGAACAGTTCTTACATCTTATTACAAGAGCAAGCATTTCAAGTGCAGGAGTCATGACCGGTGGAACGACCTTACTAGCCCAGACCAAACCATCCTTTGTGCCGACACCGCGCAAAGCATGTATTGCCAGATACTATCAGGCCTTATCCAACGGCAACAAGTCCTGCGACTTGGTGCGGTGTTTGCCTCAGCCTTTCTCAGGGCAATTTCTTTTCTCGAATGCAATTGGAAGATACTCACGGAAGACATAAGAACTGGACACCTTAACAACTCGATTACTGACCCTAATTGTAGATCTTGCATGAACACCTTGCTATCGTCACCAAATCCAACCCTAGCTGATGAATTGGCTAAGGTTTGTAGCGAAAAATGTTGGAAGGGAATTTTGTGCAAGATTTGGCCTAGGGCAAAATACATAGAAGCAGTGGTAACAGGATCAATGGCCCAATATGTGCCTGCTTTGGATTATTATAGTGATGGGAAATTGCCTTTGGTGTGTACAATGTATGCTTCATCTGAGTGTTACTTTGGGGTTAATTTAAGGCCTTTTTGTGATCCAAAGGACGTGGCATTTACAATATTACCCAACATGGGGTACTTTGAGTTCATACCTCTTGGACATAATGGGACATTGTTGATGGATTTTGATGAAAAGAAGCAAGTGCCTAATGAGAAGCTTGTGGACTTGGTTCATGTCAAGCTTGGTTGCTTTTATGAGCTGGTCATCACTACCTTTGCTGGTGAGTTAGTTATTATCTAGTTTGATGTATATATATATATTTTTAATTTATTTCATTTAATAGTCGATAAAATAGATGGCAATATATTTTTCAAAAATTACACATAAAATTTTTTTCTAGAGCCTAGTTTTATTATTGGTTCCAAAAAATATAGTTGATTTAGTATATATCTAGTATAATAAATTTGTGATACATGTATATGCATTTTTTTTTTCTTAACTATCTACGTACTCACAAAAGACCATCACAAAATTAATTAATTAATTATCTATCTATATATATTGATTGATTTTTAATATGTATATAATATTTTTGTTAAATTATTTCATGCATATGTGATATGTGGCATTGACCCTTCTATATAGTATATATGATGATGTTGACCAATAATATAACATGTTATGTCATCAACCAATGTCACCCATCAACAAAATAATAATGATCAACCAACTTAATACAATGTCAATTAATTAATATACATACCATTATATTATCTAATGTATCTAAATATATTTATCAAATGAAATTGTGTATTTTGATGCATACGATGATCAGGACTGTATAGATACCGAATTGGTGATGTGGTGCAAGTAGTTGGATTCTACAACAAAGCACCACAATTCCGTTTCATATGCAGAAGAAATGTAGTCCTAAGCATAGACACCGAAAAGACAAGCGAAGAGGATCTCCATAGAGCTATAACCATGGCTAAGAAGCTTCTAGAACCTCACGATGCTCTCCTACTTGAATACACTAGCTATCCGGACACTTCTTCTCTTCCAGGACATTATGTTTTGTACTGGGAAATCCAAATCCTCCATAACAATAGCAACAATAACAAGTATTTTAGTGTTATTGAGGAATGTTGCAATGTAATAGAAGAGGAGTTGGATTACGTGTACAGGAGGTGCAGGACGAATGATAGATCTGTGGGACCACTTGAAATACGTGTGGTTGAAGGAGGGACGTTTGATTTGTTGATGGATTTGTTTATTGCTCAAGGTGCTTCAATTAATCAGTATAAAACACCAAGGTGTGTTAAGTCTAAGAAAGCACTTAAGTTGCTTAAGTCTAGGGTTCTTGCTTCTTTCTTTAGTACTAGAGATCCCAAATGGGCACCTAAGATGTGTTGATCAACTTATTTAGAAGCTAAATAAGGATCAAATCAAATTATGATTTTATGATGTTTAATTTGCTTCTATCATAAGTGGGTAGTTGCAAATGATGAATTTAGCATGCACTTTGGTTCCTTATTACTATGTATATTTAATTTACCTCTATTATAAGATGTGCTAGAAGTTTGGAAGAAGGAATTTTTTTTTTCAATGTATTATTTATCTTTATTTTTATTTTTATCTTATATATTGAGTTTTAAAGTTGCAGGTGTGCATGGAATACAAGAAATTAGTTCCGTATTAACGAAAATAAGAAAGAATGAAGAATTCATAATATAATATATATTAACTTAAAATCTTAAGATTTTGAGTTATATATAATGTCTTTTCATCTTATATTTTTTTGTTTGATTTCTTTTCAAAATTTGTTTTACTATGGAAAACTCACCACCATAACTCAATTTGAGTTAACATTCACTTTTCTATAATTGGATTAATAGAATATATGAAACTAATCTAATGTAGTATTTAGATTACTTAATTAGATATTATATTAATATATAATATCCTAAACATATTTAAATACGATAATTCTGTCTGAATTTCATCTATATTTCAAATTTTTGTAGTTCATAATAGTTCTAAATTTTTAATGAATTTGACGAAAATGTTAGAATATATACATGTTACTTGGGTTTTTAGTTTTTAATAGTTTAATTGTTTAAACTTTACAACAAATTGAGTCGTTTATAGAATTTTGATTTTTATTATTAAAAAATTAAGTATATAAATAATAATTATTATAAATATAATTATTCATGGATTTTTATTTTTTTCTATTAATTTAAACTTAAAAAACAAGTTATTATATAATAATATAAAGGTGAAAAATATTATATATCATATAATTTCGAGAGTACACCACATTTTATTCAATGCTTTGGTGAGGTTTTTTAACTCGCCTCCCATGTATACACAATGTATGTACTTTATATGTACCCTTAAATTTCTATAATTGCAATGTTAACTTTGTCGTACACTCTATGCTACTGATGTTCCAAATCAATTGAGCAATGCATGCTCAGGCCATGTATAACAATTAAATCAAATTAAAATGTTGTACAAAATCTAGTATATCAAATTCGATGCATAATTAATTATACAATATGGTATGGTGTACGGTGACAATAGGTAATATAAAATATGGTTTAAGTTTTATCTTAATTCTATTTTGTTATAAAAAAATTTAAAATTTTACTTTATTTTATCTGTAAAATTAAATATTTTCAATTTAAATTTGCACTTTAAATTTTTTTACCATCAATTTTATTAACGATAAATTAAATTGCCAATTAACTCTAATTCAGATTAAAATTGATTAGATATCTACAAATATAAATAGTTCTATTAGTTGTAATACCCTGTGCATTAATTTTGGCAAGATAAATTATTATTCACTTATGACCTGGTTTAATATATAAGAAATGTTAGGACTATCAAAATTTATTATTTTTATTTGGATATTATTTAATTATTAATTTAATTTTTTTAATTTAATAATTTAATAATATATTTTATCTTATATTTTTAAAAATATTTAAATAATAATAAAAAATAATAAATTTTGATAGCTCTCTAACCTTTCTATTAACATATGATGTGATTTCATGAGTTGAGACAAATAACATCACTTTTTTAAAGATAGTCCAATATGATGCTCTTGTTATGATTCACACCAAGACTTTGAATTTTGGCGTATCCACAGGCTTTTTTTTTTTTTTTTTGTAAGTGTCCAATATATAATATAAAGAAAAGCAAAGATAAATAACTCTTAATCAGCCAATTTTAAATAATTATAATAAGTCACCAAAAAAAAATAATTATAATTAATATTTATTAATTTTATATTTTTAAAAAACAAAATTTAAATAATTATTAATTAATAATAATTTTAAAAATTAGAATTACTAATTAATGATAAATTAATTGATAGTTGACTAATTGAATATTGATTACCTAGCGAAATTCATAATATAATGTACACTTTATCATACTGTAATAATTCCCCCCACTCCAACATGCATATAGATATGGATAGACATCTCAAAAATTCAAATTAAACAAGATAGAATTTTGTATAACATCTCTCATAGTTAAACTTAAACACATAAATATCACTTTTATAATCATGATACTTTTTCTTAATTTAATTGCTTTAATTATTAAAATCTATTTACATTTTTCCCATTTAGTAATTAAATGTGTGTAATTTTTGTTCAAGTTATATTAAAATAAAAAGCATAGATGACAAAGTTGGAAATTAATCACCTTATATATATCTTCTCCTTTTTTAATAAGCAACATAAGTATATAATTACTTACTAGCAAAGATGGTAAAAAATAGAAGCTAATTATATGAATCTTAAAAAGTGGCTTGAGTTTAGGGATATAAAATAAATTTGGGATATGAAGTTTTTGGTACCTTGTAATTACAATAATGGGATCAATCATTATGATATATTAAGTTGGGAGTTAATATTGCACTATTAATATTACAATCAACATTTAACATAAGAAAAAAAATATATGAAAATTTTAAAAATGAAAGCATCTAAAATTCAATTAGACATTTAAAATCTAAACTTAACAGAATCTTATTTGTGTGTGAATTTCAACTTTTGAGGAGTTCGGTAATAGACTAATTGGTGTTTTTGATTTGGTGTTTTGTTTGTTTTTTGTTTCTGTTTTTACTATAAGAAAGTCGTTGAATATTATCTGATTTATCGGTGGATTTATCAATAAAATCCTCTAAAAATATGTTTACCCGAATTTTGCGACAGAATAAATCCAACGTTATAAATTTTTATGATAATTGTTTATTGGCAGATTCTTCGTCCACTACAAAAAAAAATAGTACCGTCATATTTATCATTAGAAAGACAAAAAAAATTCGACGATATAAACATCGCCGGTAATCAGTTACTGTCGGATCTTTCTGTCTGATAGTAATTATCATCGAATTTTGCAATGGATTACCTGCTCGAAAAACTATTTGGTTATTGGCAAATTTTTTCGACGATAATGTTGGCGCCACGATATCTTGTTTCCCTCACTATTACCGTCAGACTATGCCCTCAGTAAATTCGACGGTAATGGCAATTTTTTTTTTAAAAATATTGTGGCGCACTTTTTTTATTTTTGTTTTTTAATTTTATTTTTTTATGTAAAATTATTTTTCACACAATTAGTGGTCAAATTATAAATAATATTAATCAATTATGTAATATTAAATATTAAATATTCAAATAAATTAAAAGTCAAATAAATACAATGAAACAGAAAAACAAAGCCCTAATCACTAAAGATCCTGGTAGTCGTCGTCGTTCCTGTGGTCCTGCTGAGGCGGCAGAGAAGGCGGTGATGTCTGTGTCCCACCAGCAGCACTGCTGCCACCAGCAGGGTCGATGCCAGTGGCACGCATTTGAGCCTGGTACACCTCCATCTGTTGCTCCATTCGCTGAAGCCACTCCAGTTGCTCCCTCCACTCCAGCCTGAGGTCATCCATGGAGGTCACGCATGTGAGGATCTCCTAATACCTCTCCCAAGTCTCAGTTAGCTCCTGAGCTTGTTCATGAAGGCTCCGGTTGGATTGACGGCTCGATTGGTGGCAGAGACGGACGATGGCCTCAACGTGGAGGTGCGGAGGCTGCTGACAAAGAACGACCCCAGCCCATGTACACGATTCTTGTATGGCGCTGAGATGCTCTCCCGCCAAACCGTATCGAGATCGACGACTAAAGCAGCAGCACCACTGGCGTCCTCCCCACTTTGTTGAGATTGCTGAGTTGCGGCCTCCAGTCTCTGCGTGTAGGACTCATGTGTAATTAGGACGATACCTGTACAGTTAATTGAAATTTTTATATCACAAGATCAAATGTTTACTCACATAATGATCCGCAGACCATTGATAAGCAAATCTCTCTTTGTTCTCCTTCAAAGTGTGGGTGTACTTGAAGGTTTTTGCCAATATCGCATCGTGATTCAACGACTTCGACAACACATGTTGCATTAAAACAAGTTGTTAGGATGTCTACTAATGATATGTCAAAGAATATAACTAAGTTAATAACAAAATTAGAGAAGCTACATACCAGCCTGACCTTAGTCTTCATGAAGGTCGCTGAGCTGCTAGTATACTTGGACAACTTGGCCGATGCCATGTTGTTTGTGAGACGTTGATGTCTGAACCCTCATTGGTCTCCCAGTGAACGTACAGAGCCTTCTTGATTTTTGGGCAGAGCCAGGAAGTGAGGTAGTCGCATCTCTCACATACATCCTCCAACATCTATTGCAGCCACCTATCCATACGATGGTCGTATATCTTCCTGATGAGGGCATCGTGCTCCTTATCCCATATAAAGTTCAGCTGCACAAAGACAATTTAAAATTAGTTAATCAAAATATATTGTATTAAACAAAATAGAAGATATAAAATTGCTAAGACGGTTTGACTATATTAAGTTCTTACTGCCCACTTCTAAAACCATCGCTCTCTGGTCTCAGAGAGGATCTTCTTGTAGCTTGGCCATGGATGGTCGTACATCAACTTGATGACGTTGGTCATCTCCTGTGTAAGACTTAGAAATTTTAGAAGATCTTATTAAGAGCTAATTTAGATTTATTTGTCATTAAGTATTTTAATCCCTGAAATTATTATATTAAAGACAGTTAAAATAAATTCTGATTAATTGAGTTTAAAACAATTTAAGGTTATATCTGATTTTATAATTATTGAATTATTTTCTATATTTAAATTATAAAGTTTAGCAAATGTAAAATAAGAAGAACTTTATATGATTTGGTTTAAATAATTTAGATTTTGGGATTTAACACTTTAATTCTTATAAATAAAGAAAATTAATTGTATTATATCTAATCTTTTAATTAGAATATTTCATTGAAATTAATTTGTAAATTTATGATTAAATAATATTTTTTTAAGATAATTTTATTGAATTAAAATTGGTTTTCAATTACTCTACTACCCATAATTTTAGCAAAATGACTAAATTGCCTTTAACCCTAATTCTATCCTCACCGCCTCTCTCTCCTCTTCACCTGTGCAGCCCCCAACCCTCCTCTCCTCACTCTTTCAGCCTTCCCAACCATACACACAAAAAACAAACGCACTCACATACATGGAGGAGAGATCCGGGAAGGGAGATGCGTCGCCGGTAGGGTGTGGGCCGCCGTCACGCCGTCGTCAAGCTGAAGGGAGGAGCCGTCGCCGCCACGCCTCACCATCGAAGCCCCACGCTGTTGTTGCTGCCACTCCCGAAGAGAGGCGCCGCTGGAGGGTCCTCGCCGCCGTTCTCGTGCTTCATCATCGCTATTTACCTTCCATCCAGCCCAAACCGCTGCACAAGGGAGCCAAGGAAGAAGTCACCGCCACTGCACCATGCGTCGCCGCCGACCTGCCTCGAAGTCGCCATCGTGGATCAGATCTGAGGTGAGAGAGAGAGAGAGAGAGAGACACGAAGGAGGGAACCGCACGCTACCATCGCGCCCAGTCGCGCCTTTACCGCGAAGCCATCGCTGCTGAATCGTCTTTAATGATGGAGATTTCGTCGCCGAGATGTTGAGCCACCGCTACCGCCGTTGGGTTTGCCGGGAGGGTGAGCTCGAACGGGAATGAGAGAGGACAGGGAGGTGGCCACCGTGGGTGTCACTGTCGGAGGAGGAAAAGGGCGCTGCCCCGCTGTGCACCACCGTTCCGGGAACGACCGCCGCCTCTGCCGCTGAAGAATGCACTGCTGATAAGGGTTTTGGGTTTGACCTTCGTTTCTGTTGAGATTCTGGAAGTTTTAATGTCGTTACATGTTAATTTCAGTTGTCGTTGTCGGAATCCAGTAGCCGCTGCTGCTTGTGGTGGCTGCCGCCGAACCGATTTAGAGACCGCCGCTGCTTCGTTTTGTCATTTCAGTAAGTGTGTTTCGAAAACCCCCGCATTAGTGTTCTATTACGTATATTAAAGCCTTTGTGATATTAATGTTCTTGGGATTTAGTAACCGAGGTTGCATATTGTGAATTAGAGCTGTTTATGCAGTTGCGAAAGTGTGCGGGGCTATGATCTAAAGCTGTCGTGAATTTTAGATCAAGACGAAAGAAATTCTGTGAGGCAGTTGGGTTGTGGTTTCAGCGTGTCGAGGTAGGGGTCTTTCTTAAACTTTTTTTTCTTTCCAGAGTTGTTATAAATCGATATTAATACGTAAAATATATTTATGTGCTTTCGTAAGTCTTATGAATTGGATCGAGTTGTTTTGGATGAACGAGATTATTAGTTTTGATTGACAGATTGATCGATTGAGAAAGTTTGGTGTTTTGATTAGTTGAATGGTATTGTTAAAGCGGTTTCCCTTGAATCATCAGAGGAGATTTATTATTGGCATTTAGTTTAACTTTAGAAATGGTTTGATTTTAGAAAAGATTTAACATTGAAATTTGATTTGATGTCGGAATCCGATTTTAAAACAAATTTGGAAAGGATTTGATATTTGAAAATGGTTTGTTTACAGAGAATAATTTACTATTTTGAAAATGGTTTGGTTTGGTTTGAAACTGTTTGAGAAAACCGAGAGTTCTTAATCATTGACTGGATTCTGGATTTTATAGTTTCCTTGGATTGAGTATGGTTGTTGTGAAAATGGTTATTATAAATGATTTGAATGATTAACAGGCGTTTGGTTTGGTTTGGTTGGGACCCGAAAAGGGTGGCAGTGTCCAAGTTTTAGAGGAGATGCTGCCGAAATTTTATAAAGTTGGAATTTTTATTTGAAGTAATTAATTAAAAAGATTTGTTCTTAAACATTATATATTTTAAGATTGATTTATTTATCAGAGAAAGAATTATGTTTTGAATTGGGATTTGTTAAGGGATGGAATGGAAAGAAGGATAATGAGGATTTTCTTTGAAATATGATTTTGAAATGAATTTGGAAATGAGATTTGGATTGATGAATGATTATGATGTTGAGAATGTTGAGATATGAACTTTGAATTATTCATATGGCTTATGAATTTGAAAAATCTGAGATACGAGGTTCCCTGGATTAAGTACCGTGGCTTGCCACCACGTGTACCAGGTTGAAAACTCGATACTCTGTTGACCCTACGACGTAAGTGTGACCGGGAACTATATAAATTCCTGGGAATGTTACCCTCATTGAGCAATATTGATTATTTGAGAAAAAGCTATGCATAGACTCTTGGAGATGCACGTCGGGGGACAGTCTAAGGACAATTCAGACTTGTCGGGTTGGCTGGATAATCGACAGATGAGCCTCATCAGCCATAGGATAATCACTGAGCTTGAGTACAGTTTTCTTATTAAATATCTTCTTATGACAACTTTGAAATTCCATGGTGAGACCGTGTGGTTAGGTTCTCACCCCCTACAGCTTTACCTTTTCAGGAACCGGATGAAGAAGCATTAAAAAGAGTTATACTGCGTTTGGTTTATAAGTTGTTGTATTAATTAGATTATTTTCTTCCCTCGTCTTTGTTACTACAAGTTTGTAAGAGGGATAGGAATTGTATGTTTTATATTTATATTATATTATGAGTTATTATGTAAGGAGTCTTGTATATGATCCATGCCTATTTGTATTTTTCTTAAGATAAAGTGTTTATTTCCGGTTTTTAAGGAAATCAGCGATACAGTGTCGAGTCACAGGCTCATATTTTAGTATTTAGTATGTAAAGTAGTCGTAATACTTCTTGCTATTAGAGTAGCGCAGCCGGAAGCGTGTCTTCTGATAGTGAGGGTGTTACATCCTGAGTACATGTGTTATTTTTTGGCGTGAACCTATCAACAATTCACAAACATACTAATATGGTAATGTAAATTTAAACTTTAGAAGCAAATGACCATAATATATAGAGAATTTTTTAGAAATTTTGGCATTGTTTCATCTATAACTGGAATGCGCCACAAACTCTATCCATCAACAATTAACTTGAACAACACCAATTGTCAACAATCAATGAACAACAATCAATAATCAAGAAGCAACATTCATAAATTCACTAAATCCACTAAACTAGAATCAATAATCAAGAATCAATAATTAGGATATCTCAAATACTTTCAGCAATTCAAACCTACAACCCTAAATCCACTAAAACTAGAATCAATTATCAAGAATCACTACTCATGATATATCAAACACTTTCAGCAGTTCAAACATACAACCCTAAATCCACGAGTTATCAAATACTTTCAGCATATAAAAGACTTAAAGTAGTACTTACGCTATTCCACCATCAGGCTAAATCGTCATCCGTATGTTGGGAGGTAGTAGACGGGCATCAGCTAGCTGGCTTCCATGAGAGGATTCCAGTGGCACAGGGTCCGTCGCTGGAGGTGTCGTCGCCGTAGATGCAGGGACGTAGTTGGAATTTAGGACCATGATGAACGGCTGGTCCAATGCACCCGAAACCTGTTCACCGGGGTAGTTGGAGTAGTGGGAGATGATCCGAAATTTCCAGTAGTACCGACAGAAACCCTCCATCTACCACGACCACGACCACTAGGCTGATCTGCAACACCTCTACTAGTCGTCATGTCTGCGAAGAGCATACCAATTAAAAATGTGCTAAATATATTCATTAATAATTCAAAACGTTTAATGAAAATAAACTACATTAAACTTAGTTAAAGAAATACATTATCCTAAGCTTTAATTCAAATAAAGTTTCGTTGAAATTGCTTTAAAATTTAATTTTGTACAAATTTTCAAAGTTCTGCCCCTGTCCTAGCAATTTCTGAAAAACAGCAGGTAGTAAGGTTTTTACAAAAATTAGAAAAATTCAATTGTAACTCATTGCTCCTAAATTTTGGTGGGGTTATATTAGACACCTCCAAGTTTAATTTAAAATAAGTTTCAAACTCATATCACATCATATGAGAAAGTTATATAGCTTTAAATTCTATTATGTTTTAATTTTTTCAATCATTATTAAGACAACATACAAGAGTTCAAATCCTAATCCACTCACCAAGAGGCTTCGAGCATTGTTACTAATACACACATTTGCTAAAGTTTCAAAACATTCTAAATTTGTAAAACTAACAAATCCTAAATCATATAATTTATTTTAATTTCTTTATTGTCAAACTAATTTTTATAAATTCTCTAACTGATTCTAAATTATCATCTAATTGAAGCAGCAAGAAACTTTAAAAGGAAATTAAAGCGCCAAAATAAATTTTTAAGTAAAAGATTAAGAACAAATTAACAATAATGAAAAAATATATATAATGGAAACTTCAATAAGAAACCTGAATAATCAACACAAATCAACAATAGTCAACACAAATTCTATTTTATAATAACTAATAACAAGTAAGAATAGCAGAAACTTCTGACCTCACGCCAGCGCTGAGAAGAAGAAGAGCAGAAGCGGTGGTAGAAGCGTTTGTAGCAGCGGCGACAGAGGTGTTTCTAGCAGCAACGACAGCAGAATGGTAAGATGGTGCCGTCAGAGGGGGCTGCTGGAGGGGAGAATGTTGATGGAGAGGAGAGATGAGAGGGTTAGAGAGAGAGAGAGAGAGAGAGAGAGAGTGAGAGGCGAGTGGTTAGAGAGGGAAAGAGGAAGGCGAGAGGTTAGAGAGAGAGGGAGGGAGAGTTAAATTCGAAATGAAGGAAAGAGGGTTCGCGGTTCGAATTTAGGGCATGATTGCTGTCGGATTTCCGATGCGAGTTGCCTAAATGCAACGTTTCACTAAAAGTGTCTACTGTTAGATTTTTTCGACAGTAAATCTGATGCTAAAATTCGTGCCTATTTTCCTTGTTTTTTCTCCCATTATTAGCGGCGAATTTATCGTCGGAAACAGAAATTTGCCAGTAATTATTTGACATGACGAACCCCACACGAAACTGTCGGTAAATTCGCCGATAAAGCCGACGCTAAATCTGATGGTAAATCCGATGGTACTCAGCATTTTTCTTATAGTGGTTCGCCGCTAATTACCGGTGAATTTAGCGGCGAATATAAACTTTTAATTGGTGAAATTCTGGAGCTTGTTATCGTCGAATTTATTATTAATAATTAAATTGATAGTTTTTTTTTTTACCAAAGATATGAGACTCGAACCCGCAACCTCTTAATTGAGTATGGGGAGACTATGCCATTTGAGCTATAACTCATTGGCAATTAAATTGATAGTTACCGGCAAATTTAATCGACAGTAAATTCGACGGTAAACTTAAACATTAATTTTTTAAAAATTTGTTTCAAAATTCAAAATATAATTTTAAATATTTAAATTTAATACATTTTTAAACTAACAAAATTCAAATTTTTATAATTTCTTATAATAATTTTTAGTTAAAAATTCACAAATAAGTTCAAATATCAAAATACAAGTAAAAAAATAATAGAAATCCCATTTGAGCATGAACAAATAAGAACAAATCTTTTGGCATTTCATCTTCAGTTTCAAACTCCTCCACTAAGGATACCGCTCCCTTTTAATCATTCTTTTTCAAAATATCCTTTATTTGTTCTTCATAATGTAATTTCTGATAGTATACTACCTAGTAATATAGTTTAAGAAATAAATTAGAAAAAAAAATCATTCATGAGCTATGATAATGAGAATGTGCATAGGTGACTGTTAAACGAAAGATGTTGTTTGAATTTTGAAAATAAATCTAAATTAAAATTATAGACATAGTTTAAGATAATAAACTAGGACTAAAGTAAGTAAAATAAACCATAAGAAATATAGTTAGTTCAGTAATAAAACTCAATCAGAAATTTAAATCACAATACAAAGGCAAAAAGAGTGACCATAATAAGAAATTTAAATCCCACAACAATAGAGAGCACAATGTAAAAAAAAAAAAGCAAGCCACACAACAAGTGTGAGGAAAAAACTAATGCATAATAGGTACATACGAATACCCAACATGCTGATTTTAAATCAAAGTATAAAATATACATCTATCAATGGATAAGTTAAAAAAAGAGCTTCCGTTAAAAAGCTCCTACAAATAGATGACCTTTACTCACACAAACTAGCTGCTTGTTACTATTGATTTCACACTATGTCTAACCCTAGTGGTATATAATTTCATTTTATGATATTTACTGTTCATTTAATTGCCATGTATATAAAGAAGCTTCTATAGAAGATTATTCTACAAATGAAATACTTAATAACAAATTAAAATCAACATAAGTATTTATGAATTGACTAACAAAACGATTGGTTAGCCACTGTAACAGGGTATATCAACCTATTAAAAGGTTAAAACACAAACCTAAAATTTGCTGACTAGGTTGATCTTTTGATGAGCTAGAATAGATACATTTGATGATCCTAGTTTTTCTTTAACAATGTTATTATGCAGAAAAAATAAAATAAACAAAGAACAAGTTAGTATAAAATTCCTAGCTATCTAAGCTATGAATGAAACAACAAGGCCAAGGGATAAGGGAATAAACATTTTAATTTTATTAACTAGACAAATATCAATATTGATATTACCTATTTAATGCTAATTAATGAGCTTGTTGAGGACAATCAATCAAGTCTTGATAATAGTATAAAAAATTTAAGAAGAGCCTTTCAATGTCAATAAATTAATGTAGTCAAGAACTACTAACTCTGATAACTACAATAAATATCAATATTTTATCATCAATTCACAAATCCAGAATCATAATTCAATTTAAAGAAACCAAGAAAATAATTAACCTGATAAAAAGAGGACAAAGAAGTGTAGAGTTACGGTTTAGTAAATACCAACAATGTCAAAATAGAAGGAAGCGAAGAAGACATACCTGAATGAAGGAGGAAGGATAGCATTACAGTTGATGGAGGCAAGCGGCGAATAACAGAGGCAGCAATTCGCAGGGAAGAAACAAGCTCCTCCATGGTAGAAACAACCTCCAAGGGGATGCTCCTCAACGACGACGATGGATGGAGTTGTGGAAAGCAGTCAACGACGGCGAAACAACACCGAATGATAGCGATGGGGGGCTGATGGCGACAGAAAAAATAGAAAGGGGGAGAGAAGTGAGGTTAATAATGTTGCAGAAATGGAAGGGAAGGGTTCACAAATTTGAATTTATGGTCAATTTTATTAGTGGATTTACCGTAAAAAAAATCTATCGGTAACGCACAGCGTGTGACAAAATCTGTGCGTTTTATTTAATTACTTTAATGTTGAATTTCCCCCCTAAATCTGACGGTAATGATTGCGCCATTTTTTTTTTTTCCTCTAATTATTATCGATAAATTTATCGTCTGAAATATGAATCCGCCAGTAAACTTGCCGCTAACCTCTGAAACTAAATCTGGCGATAAATCCGATGGTATCCAACGTTTTTTTTTTTGTAATGTTTGGACATTTAGATTTTTTTTTGTTTGGTTAAAAAATGTTGTTTTGATTTACTTTGTGTGTGTGGGGTTGTGAATTTGGCGTACCTCTTGTAAGATTTGGTGATGTTGTTTTTATTGGCTCAAAACTTGTTTTGTTGAGCTTTTGAACTTTACTCTTCATATATGTCAAATATCTCAACTAAAAAAAAAAAAAATCTTTAGTGAATTTCATGCTGAATTTATTTGACAGCCTACTTTAAAATGGACTGAAATTAACTGCTATATATAATATATTGATTCCTTAAAATTACTCATCATATATATACGATAACGTTTAATAAGTAAACCCTTGGATACTTTATAAGTTAATGGTTTTATATAGAATTCAAAGATAACTATGCTTCTCATCCTATGGATCCAACAAGAGACATATAATTCAAATAGAAATATGATCACATGCAAGTACCTTCAAGTACAGTAATGCTAGATCACATTCTAAATTAAAATATATACTTATCACCAAACATATACTATATATTATTATACAAAATCAACAAGGAAACACAACTTTTTGAATCAACTATATGTTTGGATGCATGCATCAATACATGTGTATTGTGATATTGAAATCATGCCCCTCACACTCTTTAGCCCTTCCCCGACCACACAAAGTGCTATGCTAAGTGTGATACCACTTTGATTTCCGTACTATTCGACGAGTTGCCAAAATAACAGAATAACAAAGACAAAAATAATAATAATAAAAAAATCTACATGCTGATGAGGTTGACAACAAGGAAATGTTGTATGTTGTATAGTGTATAGATAGTGACTTATGAGCAATAGACATGCATCTAGCACACTCCAAATATCATGATTTGATCGATATGATATGCACTACTATCTCTAGAGGCTACTTAGTTTCTATTTTATTTGTTGGAATTCAATATACTTATTGATCAAATATAATTGAACCCACAACCTTTAAAGTGAATATGAAAAAACTATATCATTTAAGTTATAGCTCGTTGGCATATATAATATATAAATGTTATTTATTTATTAGCGATATTATAAAAAAAATTTCACAACTTGGTTAATATATATATTAATGTCTCACTAATTTAAAGGCAATTTAAGAAGGTTGAATGGTTGAAATAGTAGTTGACCTAAAATTAAAAAAAAAATGAATAAAGTATTGTTTTTGTCCTCAATGTTTGGGGTAAATCTTATTTGTGTCCCTAACGTTTAAATCGTCATATTTGTATCCCTAACGCTTGTAAAAGTGATTCAATGTTATCCTACCGTCAATTACACATCATGAGCGCTTTAGTTTAAGTTTTAAAAACCTCTTCTTGAAGTTAGAATAGAAATGTCTGGGATAGAATCAATGATCTACTCTGAAAAATAGCTCATCAAATGTTGAAACTAATTCCTACAACATTTACATAATTCATTTTTCTAGGGACATAATTGAATCTAAATACAAATAATGGGTATAATATTAAAATCGAATACATTCAAGTGAGACATAATTGAGAATGAATACATCCAAGTGAGAATAATTGAAAAATATAATCTGATTTGTTAGTATAATTGATAGTAGGATAACATTGAATCACTTTTATAAACGTTAAGGATACAAATAGAACGATTTAAACGTTAGGGATACAAATAGGATTTACCCCAAACGTTGGAGACAAAAACAATACTTTACTCAAAAAAAATTAGTCACGACGAAAATTGAACTTTATTTTAACATTTAATTAAAGAAGTTTTAGCTATGCTATATGCATATGAATATAAAAAATGAATACGAATGTGTAACATCATCACCTAACAACATGATTTGATTTAATGATTAAAAAATGATGAAAATTCAAGATTTTTAGTATTAAAGTGGAAGATTATATTAATAAAATCTAAACGTGATAAAATATATATGACATAATTAACAAGATAGGGAGCAGAAGGGTTTGATTATTAAAATTTAAAGTTTAATTTTAGGGTCTATTGTGTCAACCATGAAAGTATGATTTTGCATATGGGAATCTTATTACACATCAAACTTTTCTAAACAACTTTCCATAAAGGAAAAAAGCTTTAGATTCTTTCTGAAAATGATTAAAGCCAAAGTTCATGGGAGTTAGAAAGACAAGTAACAAAGATATATATATTATTGTATATTAGTACTTTAATTTTGATAACTTCATTAATAGTTGCTAGCTAGATAAGTCTTCTCTCTAATATATAATGCTCATAGTTTTGGATAAGGTTTGTTAGTCAGATATGGTCCACTAGCTATATATAAGAAAAAAATGTTAAAAAAAAAAAAAAAAAAAAATTGTGCATGCTTTCGATCAAACTATATATATTATACTTGTCAGCAATCAATTATATTGAACATATTATAGCTCTTTGAGGAATTATTATTAGTACAAATTGCTGAATTTATTTGATGCAACCTTGGGATAAAGAAGATACTTGTATGTTTATATTGAAATAGGCATACTTTATTTGCTGAAAATATGTTTGTTAGCATATATTATTGGACTAAAAATTTGTTGTAGAAATACACGAGCAAGTGCTAATAATTTCTGCCAATGAGTTATAGTTCAAATGGCATAATCTTCCCATACTCAATTAAGAGGTTGCGGGTTCGAGTCTCCTATTTTTGATAAAAAAAAAAAGTATTGATAATTTCTAATGGCTTAATTCATGAATCAATATAAAGATATTATGGACTTAAAAAGGTGAACATGGAGGAGCTATTTATAGCCAAGGGTTCAATTCTTAACTAAGGGCCCAACAATTTAACAATGTTACAAAGCATGAAGTATGTCAGAATAATATGCAAAAATTATGGACTAAAAAAGGTGAATGAACTAATTAATCATGTATGTGGTGTTATATATAATGGAACAATATGGCTTCAGTTTTTTTTTTTTTTCTTTTATT
This sequence comes from Arachis ipaensis, assembly GCF_059453495.1. Taxonomy (NCBI): domain Eukaryota; kingdom Viridiplantae; phylum Streptophyta; class Magnoliopsida; order Fabales; family Fabaceae; genus Arachis; species Arachis ipaensis. Next base: position 120,458,863 of record NC_142437.1, on the reverse strand, counting down.
CTCATTTTTGGGTTGGAATTTTGTTTGATTTTTTGTCCATATAAATTTTAATAATTTTGCCTGATTGTCCAACTAAGCATATACATCTTTTTTATTCTTTTTGGACGAGCCAATACTCCATAGTAGCCAACAATTTTGGGTGGATCATGACAACTTTTTTCTGGCCTAACAAAAATTTTGGACTGTAAGAAGCTTGTTTTTTTTTTTTATGGTTACAAGCTTGTTCTTTAATTGGTCACAAGATGCATGCAGAAGGAAGCCCAAATTTGAAAATTTTAAAGCCCATAAAAGTACTGTTTGCTAGTGCAATAGCTGTAAAAAATTTATCAATTAAATATTTTCGTTGTATAACTACCCAAAAAAAAAAAAAAAAATCGTTGTATGGTATCAAAACTTCTATAATAATTCTATAGACAAATCTCTCCCTTCGTTCTCCCAAAATAATTCTTACTGAAATGATGTATTAAACGTATAATTTTCAAACTTTTATCCGTTTAAATTTTTTTCGATAAGTATAGTAGTGTTGGTTACTCTATAGTCTATACTTACAAAAAAATGATGATATTACAATGAAAATTAAATTATTATTATTTTCGTGTTATATTATCATCATGCGTGACAATAATATCACAATAATTAATGACTGTATTCTTCTTCTAAATTCTTCGAAGGTTTTATTATATTGTTCTATCGATGAAATTTTGGATTGTTATATTCTTAAACTTAATCACATATATAGAGTAAATTTTCCTTCTCCTTCTTCTTAGTAGAGAAGAGATCATCCATTTTTGAAGTTTCTTTTCTCATCCTTTATTCATATTCAAACGATTAAATAATTAAAGTTTGGAAAAGTACGAGGAGCCAATGGAATATTTGTACAATGTGTACAGTGGAGGTTTATGGAATATTAGAGATATAATCATTAGTGTTACTTTTTCTCATCAGCTGAATCTTTTGGGATGAGTGGTATCATGACATGGTATTAGAGCACTAGATCCGAAAGATTAAGAGTTTGATTCTTGGTGAACCCCAAAATCAGTATGTTTATTTTGTAACTCAATAGCTACATTGTACAAATAGTCCATTGCCTCTCTAGAAGGATCCAATAAAATTTATATATACGTCGAAAATTCATATAAATCCCATCGAGATAAGTTAATTAGAGATATGATCAGAGAGGATTTCAGTTTCTAAAAGCAAACAAACTTCCCAAATAACAAATAAGACAAGAAGAAACTTAATATATAACTTACATATATAGATACAAATACATATATATAAACCTAGCTAGCTATATACAAATACATACATATATACACAACTATGTATATATGTGAAAATTAATAGTAGCAAAGTTTTAGGCCATAATAGTTTGATTTAGAGATTTAGGGTTATGCTTATTTGGGATAATTAAGTAGGAGAAATTTTCATAGAAGAATATAATCATATGTGTAATTTTTACACAGAAAAATCTTCCATGAAAATTTTCACTCCATTATTGTTACCCCTATAATTAAGGGGAATATATATAATTTCATGGTGAATTATGTGTGATTTGAGGAGCCCAAGAACATCAAAGTTCTAATGGGATCTTCAGCACGGTGGTTCCAAAAAGAAGATCTCCTTGATCTCTCGGTAGTTTTGTTAAACTTCTTCATCATAATAAGCCTATTACCTTGAAGAAGGTTGGAGGAATAAGAAGAAGAAGAACCATTATTAGTGTTATTAGTATCTACCTCCTTGTTATTATCCACCCTAATATTATTATGGTGGAGTTTCTCTCTACTTCTCATCAAATCACTCCCTTCATGATGAGGGATTTCACCATTCATCACATGGTGGTGATGGTGGTGGTGGTGGTGGTGGTGATGATCCTTCATCCAAATTATTAAGTATTATAATATTTTTGTGTATGTGGACACTACTCTAAGTCCTAATAAGTAATAACTAATAATAATGTGTGTGTAAGGCTAAGATATTAGAAATTTGGTCGAGGCTAGTAGGGATATATATAGAGCTTTTTCATGCCTTAGTGCATTATTCCCAAATGATGGAATATATATATATATATATTATAAAAAATTATTCTATTTTTTTCTCCTTAATTTTCTAAGGGAAATTCTCAATTATTTTTATATATATATATATATATTATAAAAAAATTATGCTATTTTTTTTCCTTAATTTTCTAAGGAAAATTCTCAATTATTTATTTATAGAGCAGTGCTACACATACAGGTCATTTTTGTTTACAAGTCTTACAAGTTGGGCCTAACACCCGCGTTACAGAAGAAGAAGAAGTTAGGCCTAACACGCGCGTTACAGAAGAAGAAGCGTGAATATAAATGACTTGTATGATTTGTATGGAAAAACGTTCTCTCTTTGCCTTTGATCTCTTTCTGTTTTTTTCGATTTTCATGGTTTTTGAAATCAAGCTTTGAAATTGTTTTGAAGATGATGGAACTTCACAAATACACCCGAACGATTACAAAAATACACCCAAACGATTATAGAAATACACCCAAAGGATTACAGAAATACACCCAAACAGTTACAGAAATAAACCAAACGATTACAAAAATATACCCAAAGGATTACAGAAATACACCCAAAGGATTACAGAAATACACCCAATATAGGGAGAGACAGTATATTTCTTCTTGAAATCAATACACCCAAAGAATTATAGAAATATACCCAAAGAATTACAAAAATACACCCAAAGAATTTAAGAAATACACCCAAAATTCGTTGAAGTACACCTTATGCATAATTCAGAACTCTTTCTCTTTTTCCTCCTCATCTTCTACTGCTGCTTCTTCTTCTTCAAAAATGATTTTAGAGCTTGATGTCAAAAAACAATGAAAACCGAGAATAACGAAGAAAGAAAACAAAGAGAAAAGCACGTAAATGAAGAAGAAGAACAGGAATTGGAAGAAGAACGTGTAGCAAGAAGAAGAAGGAGGAGAAAGAGAAGGTAAGAAACGTACCTTGAATAATATTTCTTCGTTTTTTCTGGTGATTTTGATGAAAGAGAAAGAGAAAACGAAAAGAGGAGAAGAAATTTCAATAAAAAAAAGAGGGAGAAAGAGAAGAAAAAGAGACATAGAGAAAGAAGTGAATATAAATGACTTGTATGACTTGTATGGAAAATCACTTCTATACGTGGAGAATTACTCTTATTTATATTATTATTAGGAGAAAAAAAAGAATTTCTTTCATGTTATATATTTGATAGATATATTTAGACAGAAAGATATTAAAAAATGAGATATAAAAGTTGTGTTTTTGTTATTAGTTATTACTTCCATTTTGTAGTTAAATGAAGAAATTTTATTTGTTTTTATATTTATTTTCTTCACCAAATATATTTGTATTTTTTTAATATTTCTCTTTATTTTTATTTTAAATCATTTACTAAATATATAGAGTAGGAAACTTATTTGTTTAACTCGAGTTCTTGGTCTCTATCACTGTGCCCATACCAATATATATAAGTATTTTTTTTAGTAATATTTATTAAAATGCAATTTTTTATTTAAAGATAGTAGAATAATTGTACTTAATTATTAAGAACTTAGAGAGGATGTTAATTGTTAATAGCTAGAATCCAAATGCTTGCTGGGCCACTTCTATGTCATTTTCAAAGGGACCTCAAGATTCTTTATGTTTTTGGATGACAGAGTGAACTCAACTCATGCCTAATAATGCTGATTAAATTATGGGGTGATAAACCACCAAAAAACAAACAAATAAATAAATAGAAATCATGGGCACAAGGGTGTGATGAGTACATATATACGTGTAACTAGAGTTTGTTTATTATGTGATTGAATTCCATTTTTATTCTTCTAACTTGATAATATCTGTTAAATAAAGTATCAAGTTAATGTTAATTATGTGAAAGTTTTATTTATTTATTTTTTTTTACATAGGATCATATATAGAATTATATTGTGAAAGATAAGTTTTATTGTTAGGTTAAGGCCAACTATCGAATGTAGTAGTAGACATCTTTTGATAATATAATTTAATTTTATGGGATTAATTATTTACTTATAAAAATATGGGGTTAATTATGTGTGAGTCTCCTCATATAAAGGGAGGAAACTATATATGGTGGGACAACTGATATCTTGATAAGTGCCAAACGAGCTTTATCTATCTTCTCTTTAAATTCCTATTTTTTTAAGTGTAATAATTCTCAATTATTTTACTCGGTCAGCCCCAATAATTTAAAAAAGATTATGTAAGATCTTTAATTATATAAAAGACCTAAAAGGAAGTCTATAAAACTCATACAAATAATTACTTAAATTATTGATTTTATATCTTTATAAATAAAAAAAAATCACCTAATAAAGTAATAATCCATAAGTTAAAACCTTTTAGCCACCATCCTTCATTTCAAAACTTTTTTAGATATAACTTGAGTCCACAAACTAATTTAAATTGGTTTAATGGTTAATCTACTAATCTACTTAAGTAACTGTCTGATCAGCGATAAATCTTTAAATAGAGTTCCAATCTATGATAAGTTAGTTTTTAACTTACTTATCTAAAAAATATTGTGAAAAAAAAAAATATAACTCGAGTATAAAAGTGATCACTCCACTGAATTAATGCAACAATTCGACCTATGTATACAAATTAAATAAGCAATATAATTCATTATTATATGCTATTGAAGCATAGATTTTATTTTCTAAATATTCATTCATGTCTCATAATATATCTATTATGTTAGGGGGAAAAATTTTCTTTATATTGTTCTTATTAATTTTGGTGGGAGACCCAAAATCCTAATGAAGTGATCGAAATAATGATTTTTTGAAAAAAAAAAAAAAGTTGTTTAGAGAAGTTTATTTTCAAAATTTATTTTATCTGCTAAACTTCATATGAACAAATCAGGAAATATATAGTTGCTTTTGGTTCATAGTTTAAAAAAAAAATTTGAATACATTTTCAAACATAAAACTACCTCACTTTAAAATTATTTTAAATTTAAACCAAAATCCTAAAAAACAAATTCATTAAGAATCATCAATTTATTCAGAAACATGGAATCAAAGATCCACTTAAATTTTAAAAGTATATTTATGAATTGAATTTCTAAATTACAAATTTTTGTGTTCTCATAGGCATAAGTTGGCTTGAATATCACTAAATTATTATTTGAAAGGGTATAGCACTACTATAGCTAATAATGGTGGAAATAATAAGAAGATGCTGTTATATACTTATATTCCTTTACACTGAAATCCATATAATTTAAGATAAGATTTAGATTCTTAACGTAAACAACATGAAACTTTTTTCTCTTTTGAGAATGCCAACTAAGATATTCCAAAATGAGATGAAACTAATAAACTCGTTATGTTTCATTTTTCAATGATATGTACACATACAGTAGAATGTGTCTCCTTTCAGAGCTGTGGAATAAAAAAAAAAGTGCAAAAGTTATTTAGATAAGTTCTCAAATGTCAAGAGGAACAACTTATGTGCTCCACATAAATAAATAAATGAGAACTTTATTTATTTATTTTATTTTTTACAAAGCTTAATGCTCCACCTACATAAAGGGATTGGGGGAAAAGCAAAAAGCAAATTCAGAGAATATATCCTTTAGTTGAAAAGATATAGTGTGGACACTATAGCATACCCTAATATATTATTCAAACTTGCACTGATCTTTTCTTTTTATCGTTTTCTTTTTTTAAATTAAGATTAAAAAATAAAAACTTTTTGGTTTTTTACATTTTTTTTAGTCCGATAAGTTAAAGATTAATTCATCATAAATCTAAACTTTATTTAAAGATTATCACTAACCAATAATTATTGCATGCGCAAAGCAAGAAAAATAAAAGAATTCTAACATAATTTTTTCAGTTCTCATACATTAGTTTTTTTTTTTGTCCATGATAACCCTTAATCCAACAAATCAATTATTAATCCCTCACGAATCGGACTCTATTTAAGAGTTTGTCATTAGCCAATAAATTTCTACATGTATAAGACAAAATTTAAAACCTCAACACTTGCTTAAATAGATTAGTGGGTGAATCACAAGACTAACCCAAGTTAATTTTACACATTGATTTTTTTTTAATTGTCCACGGTATTCTCCAATCTGACAAGTCAAAGACTAATCCATCGCGAATCTGAGTTTTATTTAAGGGTCCACTACTGATCAATAGATTGCTGCATATACAAGGTAAAATTCAAACCCAGACACTTACTTAAACAGGCGAGTAAGCTGACTATATTCGACCAATTCAAGTTGGTTATTTTTTTTTGTTGGTAATCGGGACCGAAGCCCAAAAAAAAAAGAAAAAACTATCCACAAGGTACTATATGGAATGTATACATTCCTTTTACATCATCATCGAGAATTTGCTCTAAATTGCCAGGAGGGTTATCAAAAAACTGGAACCCTTTAGCTTTGCTTAAAGCCACTTTTGCAAGAGTATCAGCCGCTCTATTTGCCTCTCTGCAAGTATGTCTGAACTGAAGCTCTCAAGGTCTGTTTTTAATTATTCGGATCTCTTGAAGAAGCGGATTGTAACAGCATCTCTCATTATCCTCTTCTCTTCTTATGATGAACTCTACTCCTTCTTTAAAATCCATCTCCACTATCATCCTTTACATACCCAGATCCCAAGCCATTTTCAATCTGTGAAGAACCTCCTTTAACTCTGGATGTATAACATTGGACTTACCCAAATTAGCAATGAATCCTACTACCCATTCTCCTTCATTAGTTCTTATCAATCCCTTGCACGCTGCAATTTTCTAGTTCTTCTCCACTGCCCCATTAGTGTTAAGTTTTATCCATCCCTGTTCAGGAGGTTTCTAATTGATGTTGCTATTTATTCTTCCGTGTTCCGTTCTCTCTCTTTTGCTCCTCTCGAAAGCTTCCTTGAACCTTGTTGCTAGTTCCATAACGATGTCCGCCCCATTGTTTGGAATGGCTGAGAGAAGAGCTCCATGTTTCTCCACTTCCACAGCATCCAGCAAGTAATAAGGAAAAGATCCCGCCATTCATATTGACTCGACTTGCCCAGCCCATTCTCTAAATTAAATGTTATCCAATCCGAGAAGGGTAGATTGTAGAATACAGTTGTAACACCTGGTTGTAGCAGTTTTGTCCAAATTTTCGTTGCCCTTGGACAGTCCCTCATCACATGAGATAAGGTCTCAACTTTACTTTGGCAGCTATGACAGAAGAGGTTGGAACCAAACATTCTGATTTTTCTTTCAGCAGTGAGGAGTCTTTCATGAGCTAATAACCATGTAAATGTTTTGATTCGTTCCGGCCCTTGCCACCTCCAAATCATCTTTCAAGTGCAACTTCTCATACCTCCCGAATTTGTTAGGAGCTAATATGCTGAGACTATAGTGAAATCACCATTTGCTGTATGGCTCCAATAAATCTGATCATTTTCTCCTTTCTTTTTTGGAGGGGTTGTATTGAGGATGCTTTGATAAGTCTATCCTTCTACATCATTGCTTAATAGCATTCTATTCTATTCTCCTTTTTCATCAACAAAATGAGCTATTGTCATTTTTTTTTCATCATTTATTTCTCTATTAGCCTTCAAAACTAAAGGCCCCTTTCCTTCTAGCCATCTGTCATTGAAAAAACTAACTGATTTACCATTATTCAGCCACCATGAGAAGTGCATTTGATTTTTCTCCCAAATTTTTGAAATATCCTTCCAGAACATGGAATCCGATTTACAACTTTTAATATAATGTGGTAGTTCCAAATGTCTACCATATTTGTATAGAAGTAGTTGTGCCCAAAGCGCCGATGAATCTTTTATCAACATCCATAACAATTTCAATTGAAAAGCCTCATTTACTTTGCTAAGTTGCTTCAAACCAAGCCCTCCCTGATTTTTGGGAAGGCAAAGAGTTGACCAACTCACCTGGTGCATCTTTTTCATATTCTGCAATTCTCCCCATATAAAACTCCGCTGCAACTTTTCAATTTCATTACAAATCCCCTTTGGAAGTAAAGTATGCTGCATGTCGTAATTGGCAATGGGAATAATCACAGATTTTGCCAAAGTAACCCTCCCAGCTAATGATAAACAGTTTACATTCCACCCTTTAAGTTTGCTCTGCACCTTCTGAATAACATTTTTAAAATTTTCTTTGGTTGAGGGCTTGTTGGTAATCATGGCCCCTAAATACTTATCCAGACTTGATTGTTCCTGATAGTTGCATTTATCCTTGATAGCTCTCCTGAGATGCTCCTTAATATTGTTTGAGAATACTATTGAGATTTTGGCTCTGTTCACCTTGAGTCCCGAAGCCTGACAAAACTTCTCCATCACTCTTCCCACATTATCAATCTGAGAAGTATTAGCCTCTGCAAATATTAGCAAGTCATCTGCAAATAGCAAATGGGTAATGATAGGGCCTTCCTTTCCCACTTTAAATTCTTTCCAAGTCAAAGTTTATGCGCTCTCTTCAATGAGATGGGATAGTTTATCCATTGCTATAACAAATAAATAGGGTAAAATCGGATTCTTGATGGTCTGAACTCTTCTGTTTTTTCACCATTCCAAATCACATTATAAGCTACTAATGATATACATTCCATGATAATTTGAACTAAGAGATTTGGAATTCCAAATTCCATGAGGCATTATTGTAAAAAAACTCCACCTAAGGCGGTCATACGCCTTTTCAAAATCATATTTGATAGACATGAAGCCCTTTTTCCTTTTAATTTTTTCATCAAATGCAGAATTTCTTTTGCAATAATGATGTTGTCCTGGATTTTTCTCCCAGGAATAAAACTAGGCTGATAGGGAGAAATTCTTCCATCAAGCGCAAGCTTTATACGTTCAACCAATATTTTTGTAATACACTTATAACTCACATTACATAAAGCAATTGGTCTGAATTGAGTGATAGATTCAGGTACCTGAGCTTTAAGTATGAGAGAGATAAGAGTCTGATTACATTCTTTAATATTGAAGGAGTTGTTCCAAATGCGCAACACATGATCTACCACATTCTTCTGGATCACATTCCAATTTTCCTTATAAAAAAGAGCTGGAAAGCCATCTATTCCGGGAGCTTTTAAAGAGCCTATACTAAAAATAGCCCTTCGGATTTCAGCCACCGTAGGAATGCTGTCCATGTTTCTGCTTATCTCTTCTCTAAGAGGTGGATATGGGACCTCTGTGTTGAGTAAGGGAGGGTTCTGATCTTCTTCACTATAGAGCTCTTTAAAGAAGATAAGGACAGCATTAATTAGTTCTTTCTGATCCTCCATCCATAATTCATCTAGTCTTCTTAGCTTTAAGATTCTATTTCTCCTTCTCCTAATTATTGTTTGGGTGTGAAAATACCGGGTATTTCTATCACCTTTCACTACCCAATCCTCTCTCGATTTTTGCATCCATAAAATCTCCTTCCAATCAAGAATTTTCTCTAACTCTCTGTTAAGTTGTCTCTCCAATTTTTCTAAAAATTCATTCCGCCCATAAGAAGCAGCTCTCTGTATTCTTCCAATTCTATTCATCAGTCTGACTTTTTGACGCCCAATGTGACCAAATATTTCTCTATTCCACACTCTCAAGTCTTTTGTGAGACTGTCAAGAGCTACCGAAAGTTGTTCTTTGCTCCTCCAATTTTGGTTGATAAGATGAATGCAGTACAAACAGAAGAAATGAATGACTCTATTGTCCCTTCCAGGGACGATGGTTGCTGAGATCCTGAAGTTTCCAGGGGTGGAGTTTGCTTTTCACATTTTAACTATGATGAAGATTATAGCCTGGAATTGCAGAGGAGCGGCCAGTAAAGGATTTGGTCGTGCCTTAAGAGAATTAGTGAAGCAAAAGAGTTCGGATATGGTCATCTTGGTTGAAACACGATGTAGTGAAGAACAAGCGAAGAAGACAATAAAGAGTTTTTAGTTGTTCAGTCTATAGAGTTTTGGACCTAGGCCCAATATACTTTTCATTTCACCCAAACAAACAACAACAAAAAAGAGTTGATTTTCATTTCCTTAGCCATTGAAACTCAAACTAAAATTCTAAATTAATACTTGACCAAAAGAAAAAATAATAAAATGAATTTGATTAAAAGAAAAATGAATACACCTTGCTAAAGCACTAATCAAAGTTGTTCCTTTCTCAGCATTAATCTCAAGTTTTAATAATAGGGAAGAAAAAAAGAAACGCTTGCTAGTTGCTAAGGGACAGCCAATTCTTCAAGCAAAATTAATCTTTTGACAACAGAATTTAAATATATAGTTAGAGGTTACATCAACTAAATAAGGTGAGCATAAAATCAAATGGTATTTTATTGTCATGACATGAGCTCTCTATAAATTATGGACCCATTTTAATCTTGGTATTCTCTTAATCTTTATATGTGGACATCATCTTAAATGAGATTTAATTATTCAATATTAAAGATGTATACATATTTATTGTAACCTAAGAATCAAAGAAGCGCATCTGGTGTAGTGGTATCATAGTACCCTCCCACGGTACTGACCGGGGTTCGATTCCCCGGATGCGCATTAATTTTCCTGCTTTTTAGTAATGTTTTTGTGAGGATCCTGGTTTAAAAAAGCCTTCTAGTTGTAGGCTTGTACTAAAATCTAAAACTCACCTCAATTAGTCTGTAGTGTTTCCCTATTTTGACAAATTAGGTGGCCCTTATTATGTCTAGACTTTATGGCGCATTTATTTCCCATCCAACTTTAACGATGACTTGAACAACTCATATTTCTGTGAATAATTAAAAAGAAAAAAACTAATTTCATTCTTTTGTCTATTCCCCTAGCTGCATGATTTGTAACAAATTGGGTGCGCATATCCCATCATTGACAAGTACCATATGAAAACATGGGTGAGACTGTGAGGGTGAAAGGATAGGATTACTCAATACTACTCATCAACTATTAATTTTTAGTGACCAACCTGAAATAATAGGACTTGATTGAAATGCATACAAAATGAGGTTACTTACGTTGGAGTTAGATTTTTTTTTTTTAGTAAAGTATCGTTTTTGTCCTTAACGTTTTGGGTAAATCTTATTTGTATCCCTAACGTTTAAATTGTCTTATTTGTATTCCTAACGTTTATAAAAATGATTCAATGTTATCCTACTATCAATTATACTAACAAATTAGATTATATTTTTCAATTATTCTCACTTGAATGTATTCATTCTCAATTATGTCTCACTTGAATGTGTTCGATTTTAATATTATACCCACTATTTGTGTTTAGATTCAATTATATCCTTAGAAAAGTGAATTATGTAAATGTTGTAGGAATTAATTTCAACATTTGATGAGCTATTTTTCGGAGTAGATAATCGATTCTATCCTAAACATTTGTATTCTAACTTCAAGAAAAGATTTTTAAAACTCAAACTAAAGCGCTCATGATGTGTAATTGACGGCAGGATAACATTGAATCACTTTTACAAACGTTAGAGATACAAATAGGACGATTTAAACGTTAGGGATACAAATAGGATTTACCCCAAACGTTGGGACAAAAACGATACTTTACTCAATTTTTTTTTAATTGTTAGAGATATAATTATTAATGTTGTATTATTTTATCAAATTAAACTTTTGAGAAGTCACCAAAAAAAATTAAACTTTTGAGATGAATGATTTTATAATATGGTGTCAGAATTCTATGTTTGAAAGATTTAGAATTCAATCTTGGTGAACCCTAAAAGTGAAAAAATAGTATAAAGCAAATAAAAAGAAAAAAAAAGGCCTATGCAAAAATTAAGTTTACGTTTTTGGGATAAGTAGTTTCGTGACACTTCTCCATAAATTTCTCCCATATTTACTAATTCATAATTCAATACACATCTTTAGATATTCACAATGTTTCTTTACTTTAACAATTTTTAAAAGAAATTATTCTAATTTATCCTAAAAAAATTTGAACCATTTATTTTATAGGACTTAAACATTTAAAAAATTGAAAAAAAACTCTACATCCATGTAAAAAATACATGAATGTTATCAAAGTAACTTTCTTCACACATGCGTTCTCCCACCCCACAGTTGTTTGTTATACACGCGCCTTATATAACGTATCGTGTTTTCGTTCTTCTTCTTCTTCTTCTTCTTCTTCTTCTTCAACCTAATAAAATTCGTTGTTCTCTTCTGTTCGCATTTTTTTTCTCTGCTCGCATTCTTCATTATTGATCTGCATTGAAATCAACGTAATCAGCTCCGTCGTTCTTCTTCTTCTTCGTTTTCTTCTTTGATCTACACTTCTAAATGGAAACAACGAATGATTCAACTTCAAATAAGTTGAATGATGTTATTACGTTGAGACAGCTAGAGAATGATTGCTGCATGCTATCACAATAATCTTAAACATTGAACAAAGTAAAAGGAGGCCACCGAACCGAACAACATTCATTTGGTGAATCAAAACCACAAAGGCCACCAAACCGAACAATGTTCATGTGGTGAATAAATAGTGATCAAATTTCAATCAACAAGAATAGTATTTCTCCTCCTCTTCCTCCTCCTCCTCCTTCTTCTTTCAAATTTGCGCACGTAGGTTCTTCTTCTTCTTCTTCAGTTCAGTGGATAGTTTAACTAGGGTTTTGAAATTGGTTGTTACTATGTTCAGTACTTCTTTTGCATGGAGAAGTACTATTCTTGTTGATTGAAAATTGATCACCATTTATTCACCACATGAACATTGTTCGGTTCGGTGGCCTTTGTGATTTTGATTTGTAGGCAGAGTTATTTGAATTTGATTTTATATAATGGATTATGTTTCGTTCACTCAGTATTATACAATTGTTTCACCATGAGTACTGTGTTTGGTTCATTCTGTAGAAAGCTGTTTGAATTTGATTTTATATAATAGATTATGTTTCATTCACTCAATACTATACAATTATTTCACCATGAGTATTGTGTTCGGTTCATTCTGCAGAAAGCTGTTTGAATTTGATTTTATATAATGGATTATGTTTCGTTCACTCAATACTATACAATTGTTTCAGCATGAGTACTATGTTCGGTTCACCATGAGTACTGTGTTCGATTCACCATGAGTACTGTGTTCGGTTCATTCTTCACTATTCAAAACTCTTCTTCCTTACCTTCTACTGCTTCTTCACCAGAGAGAGAAGGAGGAAAAGACAAAAGACAAAAAAAAATACAGCAGCAACAATAATAAAAGAATGACGATAATGAAAAAACACGTGAAAAAGAAGGAACGGGAAAAAGGAGGAGGAGGAGGAGGAGAAGGAACGCGAAGAAAAAGGCGAAGAAGAAGACGCTCCGTGCGTAAACGAGCGTGAGAAAAAGAAGAAGAAGAACTGAGGAAGAAGTAACGTTTTTTTCATAATGAGCGGACGCGTGTTTTCACTTTTATTAATGCGCGTGACTTTATTTGGGATTAAGCCAACTTAGTTACATGGTTATATGAATGTGTAGCGCTCCCCTTAAACATTATATAAGTATGGAGAGTTAAATCAATAATAATTAAATTATTAATTTATTTGTCTGTTTATGTAAGTTATTATTTATATAATAATTGATTGAAAAAAAAAATCCAAATTTGCAGCATATAAAGATATCATATTTACTAATTCATAACAAAAGACAAATAGACCAATAGAAATCCTTCGATAAATTTCTCTCATATTTATTAATTCATAATTCAATACACATTCTTAGATATTCACGATGTTTCTTTACTTTAACAATTTTTAGAGAAATTATTCTACTTTATTGTAGAAAAAAATTTTAACCATTTATTTTATAGGACTTAAACATTTAAAAATTATATAAGTATAGAGAGTTTGAGTCAATAATAATTAAATTATTAATTTATTTATCTGTTTATACAAATATTGAGAGTTTAAATTTTATATTATTTATGTAACAATTCATTAACAAAAAAATCTTTAAATAAAACCCAAATTCGCAGCCTATAAAGATATCATAAAAATCCAAATAATAAAAATTGAGAATAAGTTACCAAAAAAAAAAAGCTTATAACTGATTTTGGCCGAACTTTTAAGGCAACATACCAAAATATCAATAATATATTGCACTTTAATTGATGTAAGACTTAAATTTGTGATAACATAATCTTTTATTATACTTTTATTTTCGATAACAGAAAATATGATGATATTATTTTCACAAACAAAACAAACCCTAATCTAGTGTCTTCCCGATTAATCTTTTACTTAATTTTTGAGCATGGCAATGACTTTTAACCAAGCTGGCCTAGCTGAGATATCAGCCACCCAAGCGCTGACACGTGGCAGCGGCTCGAACAACTTCTTGGCCGGCGTCATCATCAAGAAATGAAGGGTTGGAAGGTGATGAAGATCAGCCAAAGTGAAACATTCACCACCCAAGTACTTTGATTCAGAGAGCCTCTTTTCATAGATTCCAAGAACAACACTAAGCTTAGCTTCATTCTCTTCAACAACTTTTGGATTTGATGGTATCCCAAAGAAAAGTGGCATGAAATGAAGCTCTCTTGCAAGCTTTGCAGCTGGTTGTTCATATTGATGAGCTTCAACTTCAAGCCATAACCCAATTATTGCCATCTTCTTTGGATCATTCTTTCTTATTAGTTCAGTACCCTTTTCAGCATATGCATCTGCAATGTATTTTGTTATTGCCCTTGATTCTGTATTTGAACAAAAAGAAAAATCATTAGCTTCAACTTTCTATTACCATACAACAAAGATTTATTAACTGTATTCTAGTTCTAGTTCAATTCGCTTCTAACCCGACAAATCAACATAAATATGAGCATCATTTAAGGATTTATTGCTGATCAATGAATTACTGTATAGATAAAGCAGGATTTTGGATCCCATTTCTTATTTAAGTAGACAAAAAGATTAACCATTTGACCAATCCAAATTGGTTATTGTCGAGCATAAATTTGATACAATTAAATGTTTAGAAATTTATGTTTGACGTAATATTTGATGTTTCTTACTTACCAAAGAGCTTTAAGTCTCCGTCTTCAAATGCAGGAACTTGACCAAATGGCTACATCCATCACAGGAGGAAAAAATTAAAAACAGAAATTAGTGTAAAAATAAAAGTAAATTTTCATGGCAAGATATAGAATGAATTTGAGTTCCTTTTTGTGGAGGCACTTACATTAAGGGAAATGAAGGGTTCCTTTTTGTGTTCACCATTCATCATGTCAATATTAATAAACTGAAAATCAAGATCTTTTTCATACAAGACAGCAGTGACTCGCATGGCTGCCATTGAAAAAGGGTTTCCATGAACCTTCATTGTTGCCATAGATGCTCTGCTTTGCTCTGCTTCTGCTATGAGTAACTTATATCTTTTAAGAGTATATGTTATATGAAATTACGCCTCAGATTTGTTTCCATTATATAATATAATATAATTAAGTGGGAAACCCATTTTCCAGTTTACACCTAATTTTCTTTTCTTTTATAACAAGTTAGACCAAAAAAACTTTTACACATTTGAGAATTTGACCAGAGTGTTTGTGAACCAAAGACATTATAATAAGTCCATTCGTTGAGGCATTTGATGGACATTTTGTTCTGAAATTAATTATGTGGCTCCTATTATTTATAGCAACCTAAAAAATCCAAGCAAGTTTTCAACAACAGTGATTAGGACGGACTATATAATTAGATTCTAGATTGTTATTTATAGAGGCTTGTGTACTACTCAAAAAAAAAATTTTAAAATTTAAATTGATAAATATAAATATACAAAAAATCATTGTTTTTGGGTATATAGTAAATTTTTGTTGAGTTATATAGATAAAATAGTTATATTTAATAGTTTGAACTATCTATAATAACTACTTGTAGTTAATGTTTGAGAGGAGATAGAGATTTTTAATTAGTTGTAATTCATGAGTCAGATGGACACAATATTTTTGAACGATTTTGGCAATCAAATAAGTCAAATTTTAAGAAATAGAGAAAAGGACAAATAGATCTCTGACCTTTTGTCTTGCGGACATTTTTGTCCTTGAGTATTTGAAAATACTTTTAAATCCCCGACCTTCACAAATCTTGGACGGATGAGTCCCTCCATCCAATTGCCTCCGTCAGACTCAACGGAAAAGTCTGACGTGACTCCGTTCTGATGACGTGGCATGACGGATTGACACGTGGACTGCTAATTGGAAGGATACTTTCAAAAATTAGACAAATAAGTCCCTATACCTAAAAACTACGTCGTTTTGCTTTGGCCATAATTCTTAAATTGATTGCGTTTTTTCTGGAAGCTAGTGGTAAAGAGCTCTACCTGCATCAACTATGGCTGCTAATGGAGCATTATCAACGTCAAGTCAGGCGGTGCTCCACCTGACCCATTGACGATTGGATTTTTGACGGTTTAGAATTTCACAAATGAATTCTCGTTGCAAGTATAGTTTCTAAACCAATCACTAATCCTTTCATACAAAAATTTGTTTGTCACAAGTACAAACCCCTAAATTCTATAAACCGAAGTACTCAAACCTCGGGTCGTTCTCCCTAGGACTTACAATGAAGTGTCTTGTTATTGGTTATGAGTTATTTTGGGGTTTTGGATAAGAAGCATGAAAAGTAAATGACAATGAAAATAAACTAACAACTATAAAAAAGGGCTCTTGACAAGGTATGAGAACTAGAAGTCCTATCCTAGTTATCCTTCTCAATTGTGATGAGAATTGTTCATTGCTACCACTTAGTTAACCCTTACTAATTAAAGGAAAGTCAAGTGGATGAATCAATTTGATTCCTCAAGTCCTAATCAACTCCTAAGGAATGGCTAGTTTTAGAGGCATTCAAATCAATTAGCAACTTCTAATTATCAATCAATCAAAGGAATTAGATAACTCAAGAGTCACTAATTACTCTACCTAGGCCAAGAGGAACAAAATCTACACTAAAATCCAACCAAGCATTTCATCAAACACTTGGAAGGCACAAAAGAAAAGTATAGTCAATCACAACAAGAATGAATTTTAACTACAATTGAATGTAAAGAATTAACAACAACAATCAAGGAAATCACAATTATCATGAATTACCTCAAATTGCATTATTGAAGGAAAACAAAGGAACAACAATATATCCAAAACAAAAATGGAGAATTACAATTATTAAAGCACACATCTAGAAAGAGGAAGAGGAGAAGATTAAGAATTGGTGAATGAAAAGTGAATCAAAGCATGAGTTAAACCTAGATCTAAGAAGAGAGATTAACCTAAACCTAATCCTAATCCTAGAGAGAAGAGAGAGCTTCTCTCTCTAGAAACTAACTACAAAGCTAAACTAAACTAATTGGTAACTAACATCCCAAGTGATCAATGATGCCTTCTCCTTAATCCTTCATCCTTTTATTCCTTTCCCTTAGCAATTTGGCGCCAAAATGGGTTCAGAAAACCTCTCAAATCGCCAGGCACGTGTTGCATTAATGAGGTCATGTGCCATCATCGGCGCGTGCGCGCATGGTACGCGTGCGCGTCCCTGGTCGATTCTGCAATGTGCACGCGAGCGCCTTGTGCGCGTGCGCGTGCATGACTGACTTTGCTTCTTTGACTTTTTATGCTTCTCTCCACTTGTATGCTTCCTTCCTTGCTTCCTTTGATCCATGCCTAGCCTATTTCAACCCTGGAATTACTAGTAAACACATCAAGGCATCTTATGAAATCAAACAGAAACTAGAATTCACCAAAATAAGGCTTTAAAAGTATGTTTTTACACTTAAGCACAATCATGGAAGAGATAACAAAACCATGCTAATTCTTAGGCTAAATGTGACAAAAGGTTATCAAAATGCTCTAAATTCAAGGCAAAACAAACCGTCAAATTGGGGTTTGTCACCCATGTCAAGGCAGCTTGAAAACAACACGTCCATCCTTAGTTTTAGGAACAATTAAGCTCATCCCCTCCGAAGAATAGTAATCAGGGAGTATGATATGTACACCATTGCTGGGAGCAATCATTTCTTGTGCCTTTTCGTTGGCCATTTTCCTTACACCGTCACAAAATAGGCCAGCCGCATTCACAACAACTTTTGCATATGTATCAAACTCTTTCCCTGAATCATTAAAAATTTAACATATAAATATCAAACTATAAGTGACAATTTGATTATGATTTTCAAAAATAACTCACCAAACACCAGCAATATACATAATCGCCACATGACATTGAGTAATAGCTTGGTAAATGAACCAACTTTATGCATAAAAATAACATCATAAGAAGATTCAAATGAAATGTACTAAATTAGATTTAACAAATCACCAACCGGCAGCTAATGTGTTTATTGTTTATGGGAGTGAAGATGTAGGGGAGGTTCACTGTGAATATGCCGTTTAATCTAAATATTCATTAGGAATGAATTTGAACAGTCTTGTTGTTACTGTGCTTGATGTTACCAATGTCTCTTTAGTAGCTGTTGTACTTGGTCCTGGCCTGATTTGAGATGGTTGTGGGTCAAGTGGAGCACCTTGTCATTCATGCATGGTTGATGATGCTCCATTAGCAGCCATGGTTGATGCAGGTAGAGCTCCTCACCACTAGCCTCCAGAAAGAAACGCAATCAATTTAAGGATTAGGGCCAAAACAAAATGACGTAGTTTTTAAGTACATGGATTTATTTGTCCAATTTTTAAAAGTACCCTTTCAGTCAGCCGTCCAGGTGTCAATCTGTCATGCCACGTCATCAGAATGGAGCCACGTCAGACTTTTTCGTTAGGTCTGACGGAGGCAATTGGACGGAGGGACTCATCCATCCAAAATTTGTGAAGGTCGAGAATTTAAAAGTATTTTCAAATGTTCAGAGACGAAAATATCTGCAGAATAAATAGTCAGGAACTATTTGTCATTTTCTCTAAGAAATATAAAGATTAAGAAAAAAATGGAGCACTTTAAATTAGGTGTCCCATTTAGTATTTAGAATATATTTTTTTGTGAATTTAAGGGAAGTTTTAGATAAAATCTTAACTAAATTTGGTAGAATAATATGATTTGATTTAGATATCTGATAACTCAATTATGTTATTTAAAAAGATGTATTAGGACCCATGAGGTACTAAAGACTAATGGAGATAGTAGATTGTAAAATTTATGAGTATTTAAAAAAAAAACTAGAACTAACTTTATTTGAAGCAGAGGATCAAGACAAGTTAATCCAAAACTTGGTACATGAATCACAAAATCCCATAATGTCCAATCTTCTCAACACAAATTGAGAATCCGAGGCAACATATATAGGACTTTCTAGCACTAAATTATTTTGGTCACACACACAAACTTTATTCTAAGAGAAACATAACCAAATCAAACAACACTAACAACTCAAATTAATCAACTAATTAATTGAGCATGGCAGTGACCTTAGACCAAGCTGGCCTAGCCGTAATATCAGCCACCCAAGCACTGACACGTGGCAGAGGCTCAAACAGCTTCTTCACCTGCGTTAACATCAAGAAATGAAGGGTTGGAAGGTGATGAAGATCAGCCAAAGTGAAACATTCACCAGCCAAGTACTTTGTCTCAGAGAGCCTCTTCTCATATATTCCAAGAACACTACTAAGCTTTGATTCATTCTCTTCAACAACTTTTGGGTCTGTTGGGATGCCAAAGAGTGGCTTAAAATGAAGCTCCCATAGAAGTTTTGAAGCTGCTTGATCATATTGTTGAGCTTCAACTTCAAGCCATAGAGTGATTATAGCCATCTTCTTTGAATCATTGGTTACTATTAGCTGAGTCCCCTTATCAGCATATTCATGTGCAATGTATTTTGTAATTGCCCTTGATTCTGCATATATATCTCAATTTGGTTATTTTAATTTCAATGATTAACTATGCAACAAAGGTTAAATTAGGTTTATGTGGATAATTAAGGAACAATATTTTGGAGCTAGTAAAATTTACCATTTGAGGGCATGCATGTTTGGTATTTGGAGCAAAGTTCTAAACCAATTAAAAAACTAAATCGATTTATCATTTTTTGATTGATTTTGAGTTTTAACTTATTTGTTAACAACTAATTTTTACTCTAAATTAAATTGGTTTGATGGTCAGTTTTTGATAACTCAATTGAATCGAACAATTTGGTCTGATTTTTAGAATAATGATTTTGAGAATAAATATGAGATAATCTAATATTTTTTTGTAAAATTACTTTATATATTTATTCAAACATATTCTTAAGGTTGTGTTTGAAAAGAAGACTTATAACCAGAGATAGAGATTAAAAAATTAGAATTAAATTAAGTCTTTATATTATGTTTGGTATAAAATATACAAAATTGAATTATGTCTTAATATTTTGTTTGATTCAAGATAAATATAAAAATAAAATAAAAATATTTATTAAAATACCTTTAGTTATTAAAAAATTTGATAAAGTTTTAGTCTCTATCTCCAAAAATTTCAGTCTCTTCTGTTTTTATTATCTAAAGATACTAAGGGCTCGTTTGGGAAGCATCAAAAGTAACTTTTTTAGCTTTTGACTTATGAAAAGTAGTAGTATTAATGTCTGGTGCAATTTTCAAAACCAAATTGCGACTTTCTAAGAAGCTATTTAGGATCTTATAGAGAAGTTAAAAAAATGACTTCTCTCATAATACTACTACTTTTTACTACATTTTTATAAAATAAACACTTTTAAAACTAAAAATCCAAATATAAAATAACTTATTTATAAACTATTTTTAATATAGTTATTTATTGTTTAAGCTATTTTTTTAAAAAGAGCTTAATTAAATTGTTTACCCAAATTGAGTCTAAAAAAACTAAAATTTTATATCTTAAGACTAAAATAATGTTAGTTTTAGCCTTTGATCACTACATACAATACTGAGTTTCAATTCTCCAATATCCGTCTTACGCTTAGTATCTAAAAACAAATACTAGGTTGATGTTTTGTCGAGTTTGATTCTAGGATTGGACTATAAAAACCTAATAAGACCAAAATGATGATTGTTATAATTAAAGTTAAATAAAAACCGTGTTAGAAGATTTCATATTTGATATTTCTTACCGAAGAGTTTCAAATCTCCATCTTCAAATGCTGGAACTTGACCAAATGGCTGGATCCATCATATACAGGGAAGAGCAAGAATGAATATCATTAAACAATAGATATGATAAAAATACGATTTTAGCACATAATGGATAAATTGACTATATTCATACTTTAAATCTAAGTAGATAAAAAAAAAAAAGCAAAAGAATGATAATCTTGTGGTGATGCTTACATTGAGAGAAAGAAAAGGCTCCTTTTTATGTTCACTATTCCTCATGTCAATAGTAACAAACTCAAAATCAAGCTCTTTCTCAAACAAGACAGCAGCAACTCGCATGGAGGCTGGTGACATAGGGTTTCCATGGAGTTTCATTGTAGCCATAGCTTCTTATTAGTGTGTAAGTAGAAGCAATTAAAGGGTATCTTTTAAGAGAATGTTATGTTATACATGAAATTAGGCCTATAATGATTTGTGTTCTTTATATAATGCGGCTACTTGTGATGGATTTCTTTTGTTGATGATTTTATATTTATTTATTTATTTACTTATTTTATCGAAGATATGGAATTTGTTGAGTTAGATAAAATCTAAAAAGTCAATGAATATGTTTCTTTGCATATGGAAAATTATTTACTTATAATAATATTGGATTTGGTAGCACAAATTGGTGGTTGAGTACATTTAACAACTACTTCTTTCTTTAATTATTTATCTTAAAGCTAACCGTGTTTTAATATTTGAAATTATGTAGAAAATAAAATTAGCCCTTTTAAGTGTTAACATTATTCATTTCGTAGTCAAAATTTGAACCAATTCTACAAAAATTCATACATATCATATTTTCATTTCTCAACTCGGTAAACACTTCTAAAAAAGTATTTACATATCATTATTAATCAAAATGACCTATTTTTACTTTTGAAATTTTAGTCAAGCAAGTAGACAAAACTTAAGCATATACCACTTCCAATGCTTTGTTTATATCGAAGTCATATATATAAAATCATTTATACTTTGATTCCTTATGGGCTACGGCAAAAACAAGACCAAATTAAAAGGCGGACAACAATATAAATATATATTTGAAAAAGATAATTTTTATTTGAGAAAGTATAAAGGAACAATACAAAGACCAAACAACATAAACAACCTAAAAAATTAATTAATTTTGAATTAATTATTAAAATAAAGTCAAATTTTCAATTAATTAGAGACTAGTGTAATCAATTTTTTAATTTGAATAATAAGCATAATCTCCTCTTAACATACCGTAATACCACGTTTTCATTTTATCTCAACTCTCTTACACTTTCGTCACTCACACCACCTTTCAACTTGGCAGTCCTCCCCTCTGCTGCTCAGCCCCTCCCCCCGGCAGTGCGCCGTTGCCGATTGTTAATGCTATCTCGCATTCTCTTCTCATAACGTCGATGTTGTAGGAGGCGAGCGACATGATTGCTCGCGCCACAGCCGTGGTTGTCACGCCACTCTTTTCTAGCGGCGTTGCTATGGAGTCGAGCCACCAAGCTGCCGCTACTGTCTCGCGATCCTAGGAGGCGTCGCTGTTGCTGTTTCGCGCCGTTCTCCTGTGCTCCTGCATCGCGCCACATATGTCCTCTCTCCGTCGCCGTTATTCTTCTTTTTTCGTTGTGATTTAGATTTTTTTTTAATATATTTTGGATGTTTTTTTTATTTAATTGAATATTTTTTTATTGTACAAAGATGTTTTTTCAGTATAGAATTACGGATATTTTTTTCTATGGATATTTCTTTTTATTGACGGTGACGGTGTGACAGGAGAGACGACGGCGGTAAAATGAATACAGTAAAAATAAAATTGAACGTATGTAAAAGTAAAAATAGATAACAAAAAAAATGAAACTCAAATTAAAAATAAAAATGAATAATTTCATTGGGATTTTTTTTTTATATTTAGTGAAGCTAAAATATAACATCTTGTTTACATTGTTCCCACTTATTATTGTTTACCTAACAAAATTATTTTTATTTTTGCTGTGTATGTAGGTTCATGATCGAGTCATGACATGAGTCCATTGTTTCCCTGCTATTTCTTTTACTTCTTTATTCAAGACTCGTCCACTATGGAATGCAGTGCGTTATTAATAATATATATATATATATTGATCAGATCGACAATTCTCAATTCTAAATATTATATCATGAACACTCTCACATTATATACTCATCATATATCCAATATTAAAGGATTTTATTATTTGCTCTAGGCCAAATTTTGAATCTAAATATAACATATTAAAAAGTACAAAATTTTGTCACTTAAATTAAACCTCAGCTATAATTAAAATATAGGGCAAAAAACTAGAATAAACCAAGGGAAGTTGCAAATTACCTAAATGAGCCAAAGTGAAATTCGTTTCTGCAATGAGCCAAACCCTATATTTATATAATTCGAACCAGTGTAGTTCGAACTCCATTCATGAGTAATTCGAACCAGGGTGGTTCGAATTACTAAGAGAGAAATTGATTCAAGTAAATCGAACCAGGGTGGTTCGAATTACAGGGGAGAAAACTGCAGCACATAATTCGAACCAAGCTGGTTCGAATTATATGGGGAGACGCTGGATGAAGTAATTCGAACCAGGGTGGTTCGAATTACACAAACCGAATTCGAACCAGTCCGGTTCGATTTAGTGGTAAACAGTGCAGTATATATATGGTTCTAAACGTAAGTTGCTCTCATAGAGGGTGTAAGATGGCTAGTGAGGAGAGTTTTATGGTTTTGGTTCACCACAGAGGATCCATTAAGAGGAAAACTCGCTCCGGTGTGAAGTTTACAGATAAGGATCCTCTCTGTATTGTCGTGAAACCAACGACGAGTTATGATGACCTTGTTAGATCTGTGCTGATGAAACTTGGTCTGGAAGGTGCGAAGCGAGTGAAGAAGTTTTTCTATCGCATTCCAATCACTGTCTTGCAGGATACCGTGAAGTATGATTGCTTCACGATTGGTAGTGATGAGGACCTGCAAGTCATGTTTCTATGTCGGAGGCAGTTTCCCGAGGTGAGGACACCAGAGTTGTTGGCAAAGCTGGTTGATGTGGTATCCAGCTCAGGGGGTTCGAACCGGAATGCCACCATTGAAGCAGCAGCAGCCGGTTTGAGTTCCAGGCCTGCCGTTGCTTCTTCGTCCGTCCCTGTGTACGAGCCAGCGGTCCAACCAGTCGCCTCCCCGTCTTTTGCTGTTGATCTGAATGATGGAGTAGGCGACGTGGTAGGATCAGTTGATATTCTGCCGAACGCTTTACAGGGAGTTCCACCGGTTGGCGTCGGAGACGGAGTGTTAGGTGATGTAGAGGATGACGACGTCGAGCCGGATATGATTGAGGATGACAGCGGCGACGAGGTTGGAGCGACTGAGCCTGCATTGGCGGTCGGTGGTTCTAGTTCTGGCACACAGCAGTATCCACCACATTTTTCCTCTTTGGACCTGGATGCCATGAGGCAAGAGGGTGTTTCAAGGCACTCTGTTGGATTCGGAGCTAGAGATGCTGAAGGGACTGCTGGTTTGACAGAGTTCCAGGTTGGTCAGCAATTTCAGGATAAAGACGAGGCCCTGTTAAGTGTGAAGACTTACAGCATCCGGCGAGGGGTACAGTACAAGGTTGTGGAGTCTGATCATCGCCGTTATGTGGGCAAGTGTTCTGAGTTTGGGAATGGGTGCACATGGTTGATTCGACTGAGTCTGCGGAAGCGCAAGGGCATTTGGGAGGTCAAGCGGTACAATGGACCTCACACTTGTATGCCACGTCCTGGAGTGTGATCGTGCACTCTCCGAACGGCATATGAAACGTGTGCGTCTCCGGACGTCATCGCTCGACAAACGCACTGACAAGGGTCTCGTCCAACCGGAACCATCTATCGTTCAGCCTTGCAAGATGGTAAAGACCAGCCATCTGCAGGTACAGAACGTATCTGTCATCGAGGACCATGCCCTGCTGCCGCCGCATGCTCCTGATGCATCGCTGAGGCTGCGGAAGAAATGAACCGCATTATTAGGACCAACTTAATTACCAGTGACAAAGATAATCAACATGATAATTGATAAAGCAAAAAATCGTACCAAATATAAGCGCTTAAAATTCCATGAACGAGTACCACTTGCATAAACAACTAACATAAGAAACCAGCATAAACCACTGACATGAAAGATCTAACATTAAACAACCACAACTAAACCGCTAACATAAACTACTAACATAAACCACTAACATAAACCGTTAACTTAAACCACTTACATAAACCACATACATAAACCGCTAACATAAACCGCTAACATAAACCGCTAACATAAACCACTAACATAAACCACTAACATAAACCACTAACATAAACCACCAACTAAACCACCATCTAAACCGCATGCAAAACCACTAACATAAACCACTAACATAAACCACCATCTAACCCGCATGCAAAACCACTAACTCACATGTACCGGTAGAACAAACTTATATCCGTACTAACCTCCTCGTTGATGACCCCAGCTATATGGGCGACTCCGTCCAAGCGATATAACCGTGCCGGATCGTCCCCCATCAGCAGAGTATTCCGTTCAGGTCTTTGTCGGAGAGAATCTGGGTCGTTTTTTCTGAGATTTGGTGGGGTAGGAGAAGCTGAGAATGGTTCAAATGAGGCTTATTCGAACTCCTTATATAGCCCAATCACTAGTAATTCGAACCAGGGTGGTTCGAATTACTAAGAACGCAGCTTAAGTGTAATTCGAACCAGGGTGGTTCGAATTACTTGAAGACCCTAACTTACCTATAATTCGAACTAGGGTGGTTCGAATTACATGCGTTGCTAGTTCGAACCAGCCTAGTTCGATTTACCAACAATTCTTTCTTCCTAATTCGAACTGGCCTGGTTCGATTTATTCCTAAATGCAGTTCGAACTAGCCTGGTTCGAATTACATTAAAATACTATTTGGCTTATTGCTGAATCGATTTTCCTTTTGGCTCATATACGTAAATTTGAAGTGATGTTGGCTTATTATGGTGTTTTGCCCTAAAATATATATACTATGCTCATGTCGTAGGTTAATGAATCTTTTCATATCCAAACAACTATTCCTTTATATTCTCTTTTTGAAAAAATAATTAATTTTGAAAAATTAAAGTTAGATATATACTAAAAGTCAATATATATTCTGTATATGATTTTTTTTAATATATATTGTTTACTTAATAGTAATTATGTTAAAAGTTAAAACAAAAAAAGTAAGGAGCGAGTGCGGTTTATGTCTAAGGCTCTAAGCCAAGGCCTCCTCTATCTAATAAAGCTAATTTAGCTTGAAGTGATGATTGTTGTTGTAAATTAGGACATCTATCTACCCATCTTAATTTAGTTATAAAAATCCAGCTGCTTTTCTTTGGTGTAATTGATTAAAACGGTTTTTCGTACCCTTTTTTAAAAATTTAAATAAAAAATACATAATAATTATATATGTATATATTTTTTTATACAAAATTTCTTTTGAATTTGTCTAAATAAATCATAAAAATTTTAATATTATTTAAATTTTTTTCAAAAATTAATTGAATAAAAAAATATATGAATTAAATAAAGATTATGCTAAATAATCAATGACTTTCTTGAACAATATGAACAACCACCAATCAAATAAAAACACATTACATTTTTAAATTATCTACCTAAATTTTAATATTAGAATAACCATCCATACATCTAGTGAAATGAACATATGATATATCTATTGTTCACATTGTTTAATATTTTCATTATCTACCTATACTTTTTATATATCTAACAAAAATTAATGACTAATTTCTAAGGCCATTAAAATTTACATAAGGACAGATAAGATGCTGATAATGATAGTTATATATAGGTTATGGTTATTCCTAAAAATGCATTTCTACATCAATTTTTTCCTTTTTATAATTCGGCTTTGTTTAGTTGAAAGTAAAGAAATAAAGAAAAAGGAAATAGAAATGAAAAAAAAAAAAAAGAAAAAAAATTGAATAAATTTTTTTTATATGTTTGAATGAAAAAAAAATATATAATATTATGAAAAGATAATTTTATCTTTATATAATTTAAAATATATTAAAAAATAGAAGATACTATTAAAATATTAATACCAAATGCTTTTTCCTTCCATTTTTTTATCGAATGTTAAAAGAAAAAAATTAAATAAATCTCGCCTACTTTTTCACACCGTTCATTCTTTCAAAGAAAAAATAATAACTATTTTCTTTTCAATTTCTTTCACTCCCTTTAACAACAACAGATTTTAAAGCAGAGGATCAACAAAAGTTAATCCAAAACTTGGTACATGAATCACAAAACCCCATAATGTCCAATCTTCTCAACAGAAATTGAGAATCCGAGCAACATATATAGGACTTTCTAGCACTAAATTATTTTGGTCACACACACAAACTTTATTCTCAGAGAAAACATACCCAAATCAAACAACACTAACAACTCAAATTAATTAACTAATTAATTGAGCATGTCAGTGACCTTAGACCAAGCTGGTCTAGCTGTAATATCAGCCACCCAAGCACTGACACGTGGCAGAGGCTCAATCAGCTTCTTCACCTGTGTTAACATCAAGAAATGAAGGGTTGGAAGGTGATGAAGATCAGCCAAAGTGAAACATTCACCACCCAAATACTTTGTCTCAGAGAGCCTCTTCTCATATATTCCAAGAACACTACTAAGCTTTGATTCATTCTCTTCAACAACTTTTGGGTCTGTTGGGATGCCAAAGAGTGGCTTAACATGAAGCTCCCATATAAGCTTCGGAGCTACTTGATCATATTGTTGAGCTTCAACTTCAAGCCATAGAGTGATTATAGCCATCTTCTTTGAATCATTGGTTACTATTAGCTGAGTCCCCTTATCAGCATATTCATGTGCAATGTATTTTGTTATTGCCCTTGATTCTGCACATATATATCTCAAATTTGTTATTTTAATTTCAATGATTAACTATATATAACAAGGATTTAATTAGGTTTATGTGGATATATAATTAAGGAACAAATTTTGGAGCTAGTAAAATTTACCATTTAAGGGTATTTTTGGTATTTCCCCGGGGGAGGGTTAAGATTGGGATAATATAATATCCATGAGTAAAATTAAATTATTTTTAAAATTTTTTATTTTATTTTTATTTTATCCAGATTAAACATACTCTTAATGTTTTAATGAGTTTGATTCTAGTATTAGACTATAACAATTGTTCCCAAGTTTATCATGATGAAAAATAATTTAGTAAGACCAAAATGATTGTTATAATTAAAGTATAATCACAACTTTGTGTTAGAAGATTTAATATTTGATATTTCTTACCAAAGAGCTTCAAGTCTCCATCTTCAAATGCTGGAACTTGACCAAATGGCTGCATCCATCATGTACAGGGAAGAGCAAGAATAAATATCAATTAAACTATGATATAGTAAAAATAAAATTTTAGCATATTTGTTCTGGCTTTAAATCTCAATAGACCAGATGATTTTAACAGAAAATTTAAAATTTGGATAGTATACATTTTTTTTTGTCATATATCTCCTAACCCAGCATGCTAATGACTAATTGGTTACAGATCTGAACTTTATTTGTTTAAACGAACAAAAGAACTGATGATCACTCAAATAACTCAAGTTAGTTGTATAAATAATTTATTGGGTAAAATATATTTTTTGTCTCTGAAGTTTGATTAAAATTTCAAAAATATCCATAAGTTTTATTTTGTTTCGATTTTGTTCCAAAAGTTTTTGATTTGCATCAAATATACTCCTGACGGCTAATTTTTCAAAGAATTTAAGACCAATTCAACAACAATTTCATAAGAACAACCCTCAACACAAACAAATCAAGCATAATTTTAATGCATTATTGTTAAATTAGTCTTAAATTTTTTGAAAATTTAACCGTCGATGGTATATTTGATGCAAATCGAAAATTTTTAGGACAAAATTGAAATAAAATAAAATTTAGGAGTATTTTTGAAACTTTTGCCAAACTTTAGAGACAAAAAGTATACTTTACCCTAATTTATTATAGTAAAGTGATGCTTTTGTCAACTACCAGAAGAATGATAATATAATTGTGGTGATGCTTACATTTAGAGAAAGAAAATGCTCCTTTTTATGTTCACCATTCTTCATGTCAATAGTAACAAACTCAAAGTCAAGCTCTTTCTCATACAAGACAGCAGCCACTCGCATGGAGTTTGGTGACATAGGGTTTCCATGGAGTTTCATTGCTGCCATAGCCTCTTATTAGTGTATGTGTAAGTAGAAGCAAATAAAGGGTATCTTTTAAGAGAATGTTATGTTATATATGAAATTAGGCCTATGACTATTTGTGTTCTTTATATAATGCGGCTACTTGTGATGGATTTTTTTGTTGATGATTTTATATTTATTCATTTATTTTGTGGAAGATATGGGATTTGTGGAGTTAGATAAAAAGTCACGAGTTTGTTTTTTTGCACATGGAAAATTATCTACTTATATCATTGGATTTGGTAGCACAAATTGGTTGTTGATTGAGTACATTCAACAACGAACTACTTTTTTTTTGTTTAATTATTTATCTTAAAGCTAATCGTATTTTAATATTTGAAATTATGTAGAAAATATAATTATCCCTTTTAAGTTTTAACATTATTCATTTCGTAATCAAATTTTGAACTTAAAAATACTGAGAAATATACCACTTCCAATGCATTGTTTATATCGAAGTCATATATATAAAATCATTTATACTTTGACTCCTTACAGCAAAAACAAGACCAAAAGGCAGACAACAATATATATGCGTGTGTGTGTAAAAGATTATCTTTATTTTTGCGTCATGAGTCATGAGTCCATCCTTCTCTTTTCCCTGCTATTTCTTTTACTTTATTCAAGCCTCCTCCACTACCCAATGGAGTGCGTTATTATCAATTAGTATATACTATGCTCATGTGGTATTTTCTTTTTTTAAACCAAAGAAGCTCAACATTAAAGTAGAGTGAAAGAAAATAGAAAACCAAAAAGATAAAAACAACATCTATTGTAATCATTTAGTGATTTTTCAGACTAATAATTTATTCCATCTATTATCTTTAACATTGTCATTAACAACAAAGGAGATTCTCACACCTCCACTTCTTGTAGTTACATAGAGACATATTGAAGATTTTTTCAGTACCTACACCAGTATTTTGAAACAACTTCCTGTTCCTTTTCAACCAGACGTTCCAAACAACTGCGAAGAAGCTGATAAACCACTTCTTGCGCTCCTCCTTTCTTGTTGTAGTACCTGTCCAACTTTGAAAGTGTTCCTTTAACGTACCTGGATAGGACCATTGTCTACCAAAATCACATAGTCAAGCACACCACACCTGCCAAGTAAATTCACAGCCAAGAAATAAGTGGTGAATATATTCTACATCCTTATTACATAATACATACAAATTATAATTCTGATCAATAATTTCAAGTCGACACAGCCTTTCTTTTGTATTTACCCTGCCTATCAAGACAAACCAGGCAAGCAGCTCTACTCTTGGAGGGATCAATCCTTTCCAAATAGTTTTAGTGAAGTTATAACTTGTTACGTCATCCAGAAGCGTTTCTTCCTGTAGCATCTGCACAAAAGAGTTAGTAGAAAAAATACCTTACTTGTCAAACTTCCAGACAACTCTATCCTCTTTGTCAAAGGCTAGTTTGACCGGCCTCAAAGTCTCGTGTAATTGATTCACAAGTTTCAACTCTCATTGCAATAGTTCTCGCCTCCATTGGAAGTTCCATATCCACTCTAACCCATCCCAGAACCCACAAACCCCTATGACAGAGCCTTTTTGAATTGAAACCGAGAAGAGCCTTGAGAATCTATCCTTAAGAGGACCACAACTTAGCCAGTTATCTTCCCAAAAAACGAGTTCTTCTACCATCACCAACCTCCATGGACAAGCCATTTATCATCTTCTCTCTTATATGTTGCTCCTTGATCTGTATTTGGCAGATATCCTTCCATAGACCCCCTCTAGTAGGTAGAGCCTGGGTGGACAAAAGCTCATTAGGGGAGAGATTATTACAAGAGCATATCACCTTCTTCCAAAACGGACACTCCTCCTTAGCAAACATCCACCACCACTTGAACAAGAGTGCTGTGTTACGAACCATCGCATTTCCAACTCCTAATCCCCCTAGCTTTTTTGGAGCTTGGACCACTTCCCATTTGACCAAAGTCATACCATTCCTATCATCCTCCTTACTCCACAAGAATCTTTTCTGTAACGAAATCAGTTTATCTGCAACGGCTTTCGGCATCTTATATAAGCTTAGATAATAAACCGGCAAGCTATTTAATACTGCTTTGATGAGCACCAACTTCCCCGCTTTGTTGAGAATCTTCGATTTCCACAAGTTGAGCTTCTCCTCCACTTTGTCAATAATTGGCTTCCACGTCTTGACCAACCTCGGATTAGCTCCCAAAGGAATTTCAAGGTATCTGACCGGAAGAGTAGCTTCCTTGCACCCCAATAAGCTACACATACTTCGAATCTACTGTTGCTCACAATTGATTAGGACCAGGTTGTATTTGTCAAAATTGATACTTAACCCCAACATCAACTCGAAGCATCGTAAGAGTCTCTTGTAATTCTTAATAGTCTCCTCCTCCGACGGACAGAATAACACAAACTGGAGATGCGACAATTCTATATTATCTCTCCTAACAAATAAAGGGGCTATCCGGCCGTTTCTAACTACCTCACCAATCATTCTATGTAGGACATCAACAACGAGTACAAACAAGAATGGAGATAGGGGATCACCTTGTCTCAGACCTCTTTCCATCTTGAATGGCTTTGTTGGTGAATCGTTTATCAACACTGACATAGAAGTAGTGTCTATACACTCTATAACCCACGCCCTTCACCTTCGCCCAAATCCCATCTCTTGTAAAACAATGTCCACAAAGCTCCACTTGACCTTGTCGTAAGCCTTTTGAAAGTCCAGTTTAATTATTACCGCTTCATTTTTTCTCATTTTAAGCCATTGTACAGTTTCACATGCAATAAGAGTCTCATCATGTATTTTCCGACCTTTAACAAACGCACTCTGGGTCTCTCCAACCAGGCCTAGCATGACTGATCTCATCCTCCTAACCAATACCTTAGAAATCACCTTATACACACAACTCACCATACTAATTGGTCGAAGGTCTTTAATCTCCTTATCCCCAATGAAATTTGGCGCTAATGCAACCTGTGTGATATTAGAATCTGTTGGTAACCTGGAAGTCTGAAAGAACCCGAGCACAGCTGCCGTGAACTCAGCCCCAATCTCATCCCAGCACTTCTTGATAAAATTCATGTTGTACCCATCGCTTCTAGGCGCCCTCGATGATTCACAGTCCCACACTACATCTCTGATCTCCTCAGCTGACGGCAGCACCTCTAAAGTCACAGCGTCCTCCTCAATTATTCTATCTACCAGTCCATCCCGAAAACCCACCATAGGAGACACCTCTTGATGATATAACTTCTTGTAAAACTCTCTAATAGATACTTTTATTCTTGCTTGATTTCTTACTAACCTTCCATCAATTACCAACGCATCAATCCTGTTATTCCTCCTTCTTGCTGAAACTATGTTGTGGAAGTACCTGGTGTTTTTGTCCATCTCCTTCACGAGTCGGGATCGTGACATCTGTTTCCAGTGCAATTCTTTTCTCACATACCACTTTTGACAACAAGTCACTAATGCCTTCCTTCTTGCCTCCATCGTTCCATCATACACCCCATTGGTAACCATGTCATCGATCTTCTTGATCTCTTCCTCAAACTTCATAATCTTCTTATCCATGTCGCCAAAGTTGTCTATGTGCCATCTCCCCAGTGAAACCGTTAAGGCCTTCAATTTATCTGTGAACTGCATCTCCCCTAGCCCCTTCCATTCCTCTTTAACCAGTCTTAGAAAATCTGTGTGTGTAAATCATGAGTCAAGGCTCCGGAATGGTCTTAGTCCATATCTCAACCTTGTATCTTCCACTATCAATGGGCAATGATCTGACAGGCCCCTTGGTCCTCCTCTCAAGCGAATTTCTGGAAACTCCTCAACCCATTCCAGACTAAGCAGAACTCTATCAATCCGACTGCATGAACGACCTTTGAACCAGGTAAACTTTCAGTCATTAAGCGGTAAGTCCACCAGATGCATATCATGTATCCAATTCTTGAATTCTTCAGCAGATGCTGTTAAGCTAGTAGCACCTTTTCTTTCCTCTACCTAAACAATCTCATTAAAGTCTCCCATGAAGCAACAAGGAACCTGGCATAAGCCAGCTGTATAGCTCAACTCTTCCCACACAACAAGTTTCTCATCTCTAGTATGAGCACCATAAACCAGGAAAAAAAGCCCAGTTAAAGTTATACTATAATATAGCCCCTTCCACACACAACCACCTCTCTCTTTTATAACAATTACTCATTTTAAAAATTATTTCATCCCATATTAACAATAAACCACCAGATGCACCCTTAGATTCAACAGATTCCCAACCAGCACTATCACATCCCCAAATTCTAGCTACATCAAACTTCGTCACTATATGCCTTTTAGTCTCAATCAAACCTAACATATTCAATCTAAATCTTTGCTTTAGGTCCTTAATTATTCTCAACTTTTCATCCCCCTCAAACTCCTAACATTCCACGAACTAAAGATCATTTTAAAAGATTGTTACACACCTTATTATTATTCTTAGGTCTGCAACATCTTGCTTTCGCCTTTTGTTTCGCCTGCCTTTTTTCTGAGCAATTTCTTCATTTTGAACTTAGAGAATAGCCATGATATCATCTTTTTTGTCGTACAACACTGCACCGGATTCCACTGCTAGTTCCCACGCTCTCCTATTTTCCAGCATTTGCTCCTCCAAGGTTGAACTCTGATTGTCACCAAATTCCTCGTCATTTTCATATCCGTGTTTTTCCCTTTGAGTATCTCTGATTCCCTCCCCATCCTGCACCAACATCCTCCTACATACTGTCGATCCGCCATGTCCATTTCCAGCATCATCAACCTCAAAATCCTTATCTGGCCGGCTTCTATCTTCGGCTTCACTTACAGCGTTCATCTCCTCTTCTGAATCATTTTTCCCATCAATATTCCCAAAATTTCCGTCGTCACTATGCTCCCCATCACCACCATTTTTACCTATGACAGCATCCGCCGAGACCCCACTGTTTTTAGCCGCCTCACCCCCTGAAAGCCTTCCTTCCTCCAGCACCGCCTGTGTCGTCACTACTCCGATGTTCCCAATCAACACCGCACCGCCACATCTGCCATTCATTGACGTCCCTATCACAGACCCACCTTTCTCCACCACCCCACGGACCTCGAGGCCATGACATTCACAGATCAGCCCTCGCCCTTCTCCCATTTGCTGTGTTCGTGCCGCAAGGGAAGCTGCATCACCTCCATCTCCATGCGCATTGCGCGTTGTTTTTGCGTTCTGATCGGGTCGGCTTTCCCTTAGGGGGTTGCACTCCACCCGACCCGGTTGACCACCTCCCAGCTGACCTGATCCAGCACCCCCAGCTTTGTTCCAGCTGAATGACTTGGGCCCGGCATCAACGTGAAGCCCATATGAGGATTACTAACAGTTTTGGACCCTGTTCTCCTAGTGTTAGTGTTTATTATTCTCCCCTTTTTGGCCTCCCCTTACAGCCCACAATTCAAATTGCCCAAAGTCCATGATATAGTTTTATCTGAATCATCTTCATTACTTATAATGGCTTCTCCCACCAAATCAGCACTCCCTTCATTATCATCATTATTTGATTTGTATGTTACCAAATTAAGATGATTTTGCTTTCAATTTTCATTAATCCACTCGTTCAAAATACTTTCTGGAATTACCATCATGTCTGTCGCTTCTTCACCATCCCGCGCCACTGTCGTTAGTAGTTCTGCCGCCTGGTCTACGCATTCTGGAAGAGTTGTTCGCCCCACCGATCTGACAGCCGCACCTGTATAGTTACACGCAGCACTTGTCCTTCGTTGGTCGCAGTTTGTATCACCATCATCATTATTATCCAGCTTACAATCTATTCCATATGTTTCGCGCCCCACCTCTTTCACCAATACATCGAATCCGTTGATGCCTATTGTGATATGAATCCATTCGTTTATTACGTCCATAACACATGTATCAATTTTCACTCATCCAACACTGAAGTAATTGCACGATTCCGTCATCGTATCGCACCCAATTACTTCACCTCATTGACTTCCTATGGTTTTGAACGTTTCCACGGACCAGGCATGCAGCGGTACTCCAAATCATTCTAACCACACTCTCTGGTTTCACTTTGTTCCGATTCTTCCCATCTCCACACGCTATGAAAAAATTGTAGAAGGCTATTTATTTTAAAAGTGTATGTCTCTTCAGCGCTTAACACACTATCAAAGGTCAGTAAAGCTTTCTATGCACCTAGTTCTCGTACTTGAGTAACTTGATGCAGATTTTTCGCAATCTGATCTTTCAACGAGTTAAAATTCATAACAGTTGTTGTCCCTCCCACAAGACTTTTACATACGATTTTTTTTTTAATTTTTTTGACACTTTATTTGGATAAACAATGAAAAGTGAAAAAAAAAAGAGAAAAAAAAAATAGATTATTTTATGTTTTGTTTTTAGATAAAGAAAAAATAGATAAAAAAAAATAAAAAAAGTTATAATAAAAAAATTATTAATACCCTTAAATTTTTTATTTTTTTATTGATCAAATGGTGAATTAGTAATTTACTATTATTTACATATTTTTCTTTTATTTTGATCTCATCTTTAAGAAAAAAATTTTTGGTGAGTTTCACTTTTTGTTTACTTAATTTTTCTTTCTCATTCAAACAACAAAAAACTCATATTTTTATTCATTTTCTTTCTTTTTATAATCTCTTAATCCAAATAATTGTGAATGAAACATAAGAATTCTAATACCATTTAACTTCTTTTAAAAATTAAACAAATAAAAAAGGTATATAAATAATTATATATCTAACAAAAATTAACAACTAATTTCTAAGGCCATTAAAATTTACATTGACAGCTGTATGCATCTCTATTCTCTACATGAATCTCTTCACACTTCTGGTCTAATTATGTAATGTCATGAACGCGTGATCGTCCATTGGTCCTCTTCATTATTCAATGGCAACAGCAATGATGATATTAGCCTCTCTCGTCTTCTTGTGGGTGTCATCGCATCAATTACAAGTCTCATGCCCATCACACAAGGTCCCTAGTCTCTACCCTAACACTTCTAAGCTGCTTGTCATTCGAGTTTATCACGAAACAATTATGTTTGTATTAGTATTAATTTTTGTGTAATTTTTTTGTATATTATTTTTTTTTAGTATATACGATCAATTTTTTATTTTCATGTATAGAAATAATTTATACAAAACTAATACATAAAAATTAAACAGTACAATTTCTTGAAGGTTTTTTTTTTTTTGGGGGGGCAACATACACAATATCTTGCAGTTTAAGGTAGGGTCGCTTAACAACAGACCAAACTTCTTTGTTTAGATGAAGCCGAATATTAAAGTAAGGTATCTTCTTATTGGGCTCAGAAATAGAGCAGAGATCAATTTAAAATGAAATGGGTTCATTTGGGCCGACTGAATAGAACGGAAAAAGCATTTCAAAATTAAAAATAATAAAAGGTCAACCAAACAAAAAATTTTAAAAACAACGCCGTTGCCGGGGATCGAACCCGGGTCACCCGCGTGACAGGCGGGAATACTCACCACTATACTACAACGACTCGATGTTCTTTCTCTTAGTAATATTATTTATATTTATAATAACTTTACTTAAATAAAACAAAAGAGTTAATTTTGATTTGTAAATAATATTATATGTACCATCTTTTTATATTTATATATATATATATATCTTGTTATACACTTTTCATTTTTTGTATTAAAACTTTTAATAAAAAAATAAAAAATGATATGTATCTTGATATCATAAGAAAATATATACGAAAAAGATGGAGTTAATATTCAATTTTTTTTTTTAAATTTGAGGTTGAATTCAATTTGACCCTCAAAATTTTAATGGATTCAAATTGAATCCTAAAATTTGTAATCATAACTTGTATTAGTCTTTAAGCTAATTTGCGTTAATAACGTATTGATTTAATATATACATTAATTTGCTGTGATTTGGATTTCTGGTTTCATGTAATAACTTAACTGTTACTCCAAAGTTTTAAAATTTTTAAATTGAACTTATTATTGTCGTTTTCATGAGGATGTTGGGAGTCTGTAAAATTTATAAAAGCTTTAGTAGATCTCAGTTATATAAAACTTAGATGAAAAACTTAAATCTTAATAAATTAATATGTAAAATCAACATATTATTCACAGAAATTAGTTCAAAAACTAATGCAAATCACTATTATAAATCAATCAACGCTGCATTATTAGGCAAAAATATACCACAACAAATAAATGTAATATTTTCTGCAAATTTCACCCAACTAAAATTAGTTTATTCAAAAGTAATAATCAAAGTCTGCTCTGCCTTATTAAAATAAAACACTTTGCTCTAGTCGTTCCAAACGATAAATCCAGACAGAAAACTCCATTTAGCATTGTAATAATTATTATATAAGGAGACAAAACTTTAATTCTGGCCGAAGTATATTACATGTGACTAAAAGTTTTCTATATATAAGTTAAACAAAATCAGACGCGCGGGTATAAATTGTTCTATGTCAGCCTAGTTATTTATATTCACTAGTCACTACAAATGAATTATGATCATCCTTATATATTACCTACTCCACACAATACTCAGAATATGAAGACAAGTCTTGCATTGTTTTTTACATAATCAGAAAGTTGGAAAGTTACCTCATCTGTATATGATACCTATGATAACAATATAAAGTATATTAAGCATTTGCAATTTTATATATATATATATATATCAATAATGCAATCAAAACATCCAAACTCCAGGAAGAGTAATAAAGTAAGAGACATAATTATTTATGTATTTTTTATTAGTTTAAATTTTTTTTTAAAATAATTTTAAGATATAGTATTAGAGTTTATATATCATATCAAATATTGTTAGATTATCTATTTGTAAATATATGTTCACATTTCAGAAAATTATTTTCAGACGGGAAAGAAATATATTATAAATTCTATATTTTTTAAAAATAAAAATTTTAGACAATTTATAAATTAAATATGAGTAATTTTTCATCCCATAAATTAAATTAAATTATATATATATATATATATATATATATAATAATTTTGATAAGGCAAAATCAATAAAGTTATAAATATCTATCCTGAGAATATAACAAGGTGTTTTTTTTTTAATATTTTATTTGTATATAATTTATAAAAAATATTTTATTTTGTTATTTTTAAAATTTAAACTCAAAACCTCTTAATTAAGTTATAAATTGCAATCACAATTAATCCTATTTTTATTATTTCTGTACATATTTAATTAATACATAAAATAGGGAGACGTTAGTGGCTATATATATATATATATATATATATATATAATTTATGTTCATGTATATTATATTTTAGGAAAATAAACGATAAATAAAAATAATATAGTTTGTCAAAAATAATAAACTATATGTTGTGATGATATATATCTATATAAATCTAAAAATGCAGTCAAATAAAATGAAGACTATTAAATCTGAGATTGAGGTGGCAGATATATATGTACTATGTCTTGACAATTGCCACATCTATCTGATGATGAACCGCCAATTTCTTTATTTTGGAGATTGTCCAGAAGAATAAGAAATTAAATATTTAAATCTGAAATAATAATAATAACTTAACAAACTCCCATATTCGTGCACCGATCACTAGGAGGAGAATTTCCATTTTACTTATGAAACTTTAATTTCATAATAATTATAAAGATCTAGCTAATACGTATTTTAAAAATATATTTTAAAAATATCATAAAAAATACTTTATTAAAAGTTATTAAAATTAAAAGAAATTTTTTATATTTTTAATAAATTAAATAAATTAAAAATTTTATTATTATTCTTTTAAAATGTATTTTTAAGACACAAAATAGTTAAATTTTAATAATTTTTGTAATTTTTTATAATATCTTCTAATCGAAT
Organism: Arachis ipaensis; assembly: GCF_059453495.1. Classification (NCBI taxonomy): domain Eukaryota; kingdom Viridiplantae; phylum Streptophyta; class Magnoliopsida; order Fabales; family Fabaceae; genus Arachis; species Arachis ipaensis. Next base: position 120,419,640 of record NC_142437.1, on the reverse strand, counting down.
AAATTAAAAATTAATTCATTATAAATTTGAGTTTTATTTAATTTGAACAATATAAATTGCATACACAATAAAATTTGAACTTTAACATTTGTTTAAGCGACAAGTGATTAACATAAGTTATTTGTTAAATCCTAATGATATATATAATACCATGCATATCTGTACTAGATGATGCTTCCGATACGGGTTGTGAGATGGATTGGGAACCTTTGGTCGAGGTGGATGCCAAGTTGTTCGACTGGAGCAATGGGAGGTGGTACTTGTAAAGACACTTCGACGTTCAAGTCAGAATAGGCCTGAGAGGTGTAAGGTGTATGTATGGGTGAGTGACGTACTGAGGGGGGCAAGGGGTCCCCTCTATATAGGTGAGGGTAATTATATATCTTATCTTATCTTATTTGGTTAAGATAAGAGAGGTATTTGAATTTGATTGTTGGTTAGAAGTTCTAGCAGGCCAGTTCCGGGCCTTTTAGAAGGGAGATGGTATCCGACCCGGGTAGTCAGCTTCGGAGCCCGTTCCAGTTGTGGGCCGGATCCGTAACAGTTGCTCCCGCAGCGGGAAGGCGAGCATGGTCGACCTCCGTCGCTGGAGGATGTGCGTCTCGCCGAGTGCGTCATCGTTAGGTCGGTAGTTCGGTCCTAGCGGATTGACTGTTGGGTTGATGATGGAGCGGAGTCGCGTGGAGGTGTTTCATGTTTCTTAAAGGCCGAATGTCGACTCAGAATTTTTCGTTTTCTTGTGCCGGTTGTATTTCATGAGGGGTTTCATTGATTACGTTTCCAGAGTGCATATTTAATGTGAGGGGACGTTTGAGTTGTCTTTCTCCCTTTTACCCCTATGCTTTTGGTTGGAGTTGAGGGGTGTTTTTGGCTTTTTACCTTTCATAACCATTTTTTGATTTGGCTATTCCTTTCCCTCGCCCTCATTAGTTTCTGAAGCGCCTTGTTTGCTCCTCTTCTTTCTTTTGTCTTTCACACTCTTTCTTACATTTCTTTTTGGTGCTTCGCTGCCTACTTTTCTGCTTTCTGCTTCTTGTTTTTTGCTTCTATTTTTCTCTGGTTTGCCTTTTTCTTCATTAGGTTGGTGATCCTTCCCATTTGCTTATTACTCTTGTTTGTATTCTGTTCATGTTGCATATCTGCATTTTTGCTTTTTGATTTCGCATTAGTGTTTTTGTTTTGGTTGGGACGAGCGCCGTTGTTTGTAGGCATTTATCGCAGTAGCATTTGTTTTTTGGGGAGGGCGAGTACTACTATTGGTAGACGTGGCTTGCGTGAGATGGTGGTACTTTTTTATTTTCTTCTGCCGCTTTTTGCCCTATAGTTTTAGTGGGTTGATGGTGGTGCTTCTCCTATTTTTAGGTATGCTTCTGCGGAGAATTGAGGGTGCGGCGGCTCCTGTGATTTTGGCTGGGGTGTTCCCAATTTTTATTATTGGGTGATTAGTGATGTTTGGAAAATGCAATCTCAAATGACGGAAGCGGACCTTCAACGACTCTGTGACCAGGAGGCTGTGTGTGATGGAGGCAATGTCAAACACCAATACAAACTTTCTCTATTCAGGATCAACGAGAGAATCTGTTATTTGAACCTTAATTCGCTGACCATTCCAAATTTGAGTTTTATTTAATTTGAACAATATAAATTACATACACAATAAAATTTGAACTTTAACATTTGTTTAAGCGACAAGTGATTAACATAAGTTGCTTGTTAAATTCTAATGATATAATACCATGCATAGCAAACAGAATTCATTATGATTGCAACATAATCTGCTTTAAACAGAGCTAATAAATTAATTATAAGAGCCTTCCTATGTGCGTATATGCAAAATATATTATTGACCAAGTAATAACAAAAATATAAATGCCTTGAAACCAGGAATGTTCCATACTTCCATATATATATATATATATATAGAGAGAGAGAGAGAACATTTCTATTTCCAAGATACTTAAGAGAAACAAGTCCAAATTTATTATTGAATAATTTATATTTATATAATTTTTTAATTAAGTTAAGCTCACACGCACTTGACGCGTTTTATCTTATTACTAATTAATTGCCAATTCCGTCTCATTTCATAAAACTCTCACATAAACCTTTAATTTTTGTAGTGGGATTTCTTTCCTCTTTGATTCATAAGAGAATTCAAATTCAAAACACTCACTTAGTCAAGAACAGTAGTTTAGATACTCAAACAAAATTTCACTCGGTTCTATGCCCAATATAAATAGCTGCTCCTTGGAAAACTTAAGTGCCCAATAATAATAACAATAATCGTAGTATAACCAAATCACACTAATATGGCTTCAGAAGAGCAAAACCATGCTACTCATCAGGATTCTGATCATCATGGTGATGGCCTCACTGGAAAGAATAAGATATTAAGAAGACATGACTCTCTAGACATGGAATCTCGCATCTTCTCAAATTCTTCTGCTCACTCTAAAGTACGTTTTGATTGAATCTAATTGCATACAATATTGAATATTTATAATTAGGAGTTAGTAGTTTTAGTATTTTTTTTGTTTAATATAATGAGTTACTCGCTCTTATTTTATCTCTTACATCTAGGTTCTCATATAAATCTTCTTTTTTTTTTTTTTGGGATTATCATTAATTTCAAACATGATGAGGACTGAGGAGGATCCAGTCCATAAGCAGGCATCTGTTCATGAATAGTATCTTCAACCTGCATGCATATTATTGTACTTAAATTATCATGAATTATTTATTTATTTATTTAAGAAAAGAAAGATCTTTTTATTCGATTTCTAGGCTCACGCTAATTAGATTTCATTTAAGAAGAGAACTAACTTTTGATAACTACTAATTTACACCATCTTTTAAAATTTATTTTTCATTCTTATGTTTATGACCTCTTTTTTTAGGACAGTCAAAATATGTCAAATTCATTGAATTAGTCGATTTATTTGTTTAAATGAGTAGATTTTTATTTTTAAAAATATATTTATTTAAACTTTGAGTTAAATGAGTTGAACTTAATTAACCCAAAAATATACAAGGTCAATCGCAAAATTAAATGTGTGACTAGTTTTTTTTTTTTTTTTGTATTTTAGTTTAAAAAAATTAGTACTTTTTATTTTTTAAAATCCATTGACCTGACCCAAAAAACATGATCCATTTTCTAAGAAAAACTCTAGTTGTTTAAGTTTTTTTTATATCTAGAGAAGTGGTCCTTTTTTGTCCAATTTTTTCCCCATAAAATCAGATGTTTTATTCTTTCTATTTTTTTTTTTAAATTAAAACATAAACCGTCCGGTCTGTAATTTGTCGAGCTGGCTATAAACGGGTGGAACTTAAAAATTGAGGGTTGTGAACAAATAAAAATAAACCGATCGTCATGTATAATTTAAGCAAAAATGCTATTTGTATATTAAAATTAGTAATTAAAATCAGCTACTAATGTATTTGTTTATAAATACATACGTAGTTTAATTTATTTTTAATATATATTTATATTCTAACATGTATTTTATACTGGTGACTAATTTTGGTAGTTGATTTTGGTATACACCTACCATAACTCTAATTTAAGCGAGTTAGAATAGTCTATTTGATAGTTTTATCTCCTTTTTTTCTTTATGTTACTATAACTTTTTTTATTCTAAATTTTAATTTAAACTTTAAACTCTTACAAAGTGAAAAAAAAAATTGTTGATATTAGGTAATCTAAATTTAGTTCTCTATATACTTTTGACTAGAAAAATAATTGTGATGAACATATAGTCGTGGCAATTTAATTGCCAATAATATTACTTTCAACTTTCCTTTAATTTAATTTCACATATTATGATAAAAAGGTGGCTGGTTATTGTAAATGTATATTAATAATGATACATTATTTTCAGGGGCCATCGATGTCCATGATTATGCATCTAGCGTTTCAAAGCATAGGAATTGTGTATGGAGACATAGGAACATCACCATTGTATGTTTATTCAAGCACTTTCACTGATGGCATAAAGCACAATGATGATATTTTGGGTGTTCTTTCTATCATCTTTTACACTATTACCCTCATTCCTCTTGTCAAATATGTCCTCATCGTCTTAAAGGCAAACGACAATGGCGATGGTAGGTCATGATCGTCTTAATAAAAACGTTAAATTATACCGATTGTCATTAAACTTGTAAAATTGTAAATTGATCTCTACACTTTAAAAGTTTGTAATTGAGTCCAGAGAATTAAAATTTATAATTTAGTCCCAATCGTTCAAAAAGTGTTTGATTTAATAGAATATTTTTAGCATATTCTCTATTTTAACAAAATATTTTCAGTATATTCTGAGAATATTCTATTAAATTAACACTTTTTGATTTGTGGGAACTAAATTACAAATTTTAATTCTTTTTAAAAATTTAATTATAAATTTTTAAAATGTAGAGATCAATTTATAATTTCATTAAAAGTGTAGGAATCAACTGTATAATTTAACCTAATAAAAACAAAAGAATTTAATGTTCATATATTGTCGGTAAATTTAACCGGGATAACTAATTGTGGTTGACATGTTAATGAAAAATAATTAATTTTTAAATTTATTATTTAAAAAGTCATTTAAATTTATTAATTTAATTGAATGATTATATATAATTTTTTATTCAATATATCAAAATTAAAAAATAATAAATTTAATGCATTAATCACTCTTTGGAAAAGAAAAGATGACAAGTTATTGATTAATTTATTTTATACAAAATTTATATACTAGAAGATTAATATGTCAATTTCTATTTTTATGATGCTAGACAAATTTGTCCTGCATTATTTTAATAGGGATGATATTATAGATTTACTTTTAATTTTACTTTAATTACCTCAAAAATAATATAAGATAAATCAATATCTATACAATATACATAATGATATGATGGTTATATAATTTGTTTTAATTTAGTCATGAATTGATTTAATTATTATTATTAGGAGGGACTTTTGCTTTGTACTCTCTAATATGCCGCTATGCCAAAGTTAGTCTTACTCCAAATCAACAAATTGAAGATGCAGAAGTTTCTAATTATCAGTTAGATTTGCCTGAGAATAGTACCACAAAGAGGGCTTCAATGGTTAAGTCAAAGCTTGAGAACAGTTACTTTGCAAAGCTCTTCTTGTTGCTCGTCACCATGCTTGGTACCTCCATGGTCATTGGGGATGGTGTACTCACTCCTTGCATCTCTGGTTATTAATAATCATTCTCTATATTTTTTTTTCTTTCTTCCTTTGTTTTGGTATTTATTTATTTATTTATTTATTTTGGGTTTTAAATAACACCCCTTTTTTTTATAAAATGGTACATTAAAAGTTTAGTGTTTTTGGTTTGTCCATATAGACAATTATTTGAAACTATTTCTATACAAGAATACTATTATTTTTGGATGAAATCAACTTTTCATTTGTACATATAGATTAGGAAGATAGTTTTAAAAATAAATAAAATAAAAAATTACTATCCACATAGGGATAACTTTAATTTGTTTATTTCTAAAAAGAACTGAATAAATAAAAAATTAATTTAGTCAATATTTTTAATTATAAAATTATATTATGAACTCTATTTTTTAAATTATTTAGAGAAATTCAAAATTTAAACTTTCATATGTAAGATTTAAAATTAAAAGGCTTTGACTCATATTGACAGTAAAATTAATTATCTCCATATAATTTAACTCTATTAAAAATGATTCTAATCATTTTATTGCTACTACCAATTCCTCTTCTCTTTAGAAATTAAATAGTGATACAATCAATTATAGAACATCAGGTAATAAATATTATCCTGATCTTTTATGAAAAAATGATCTAGAAAACTAGTTTTAATAATTAGATGTTTATGATCTTTTGGAGAGATAAAATGTATATCACTTAAATATATAATGTTGTTTATTTGATTATATTTTTCGTTTTATATGAACAGTATCTATATATATAGTTCTAAATAGGATATTAAAAGTTTTATTGAACGAAATAAATTAATGAATTCATCCGATTGCAGTTTTATCTGCTGTGGGAGGGCTCAAGGAAGCTACTTCAAAAATAACTGACGGTAGGTATATTATATATACTACTAGCTATGTAATTTCAAAAATATATATATCCTATTTCGTTTTTATTTCTTTTATGGACAAAAATGTAGGCCTCAGAGTTGCTTTGTTTCTGCCGTTTTGGTGGATGTGAATGTTAAATAATAAGACAAGAACTTCATAAAAGACGAATTTTTATTTTATTAAAAATATTTACCTATTAAAAAGCCTTATAATATGATACTATATATTTATTTCATTAGATTTCTATCACCTTATTTTGGTTCATTATTTTATTACTGAATTATAGTTAAGTAATTCTTGTGATCATTATCTATATATATGAACATGGTCCAGCGATTTTATAACCTTTATTTGTTTTATTTTGAGAATAATAATAATAATAAAATTATATATATTTGATGGTTGTGATTTGTGAATGTAGAGCGGGTTGTTGGGATATCGATAGGAATCTTGATATGCCTATTCATGGTTCAAAGGTTTGGAACAGATAAAGTTGGGTACAGTTTCGCCCCCATTATATGTGTTTGGTTTTTGTTCATTGGAGGCATCGGTGTCTACAATTTCATCAAGTATGATCCCATTGTTATCAAAGCACTAAATCCAGCATATATTGTATACTACTTTCGGAGGAACAAGAAGGATGCTTGGATTTCTCTTGGTGGCGTCGTTCTATCAATAACAGGTTATGTCATTATATATTGGTACGAGGAATACTAGGGGCTAGCAATTTTGGTGTTTTGTAACCATCAATTGGCCATTGATAGTGTTTTTAATGGTGTGAGATTACATCTAATGGTGGAAAATCACTCACTTTTGTTTTGATGGTTAAGTGCTGGCCAAAAAACACAAAAATTGCTGGCCCCTAGACTTTTCCTATTCGTATAGGAAAAGTATAGTCAACATATTATCTGTCAACTTATTGTCAATAATAATTAATTATTATATTTTAAACACATATATAAAGAGATACATCCACAAAAAATATACCTATAAAGACACTTCTATTGAACATAGCTATAAAAAAAATATTTTTATTAGACATATCTACAAAAGACACTTCCATTAAACACAGTTATAAATAAGAGTTGGTAGAAGTTGGCAGAAATACTGTTGGTAACGTAGCGGAATTGATTTGTATATATTTATATAATTTTAATATATGTTTTACATTTTGATATTAATATATAGTTTATATAAATAACTGACTTAGTAATTAATTTTTTATGTATATATATAATATGATTATTTAATTTGATCAAAGGGGATTAAATCAGTTAATAATTTAGTGTTAAATGAGTAAATTGCAGGAACTGAAGCACTATTTGCGGATGTTGGACATTTCACAGTGAGATCTATACAAATAAGCATGTGTTCTGTGACATATCCTGCTCTCATTCTGGCCTATACTGGACAAGCTTCATTCCTTCGCAAACACAATGATCTTGTTTCTGATACTTTCTACAAGTCCATACCACGTAATCTATATAACTCTCATTCAAAGAAGTATAAGAAAAATTTCAAGTGCACCGGGAGTACCGGTGCACTAGTTATTTTAACCGTTGATCTTAATTATAAAAAATATATATAATATATATTAATTGAAATCAACGGTTAAAATAACTGGCACCGGTACTTCCCGGTGCACTTAAAATATTTCCAAAAGTATATATATAATCAATTCTTAAGTAGTTAATATCAGTTAATTTTTTATTATAAAATTATTTTTTTAGTTTTTTTTCTAAATTTAAAGTTTGAAATTTAAGACGTAAAATTAAACAAAATTTATTGATATTAGATAACAAAAATTAGTTCTTTAAAATTATATTTGGAATAGAAATTGAAACATAGAAATTGAGAGGTAGAAATTGAGAGACTGAGAAATTGAGATTTAATTTTTATTATATTTAGTGTAAATATATAGAACTTAATTATGTCTTTATTAGTACTATGTTTAAGATAAGATAAATATAGAGATAAAATAAGAATATTTATTAAAATATTTTTAGTTATTAAAAAAAATATTGTTAAAATTTTAATTTTTGTCTTTAAAAATTTTAATCCTTGTATTCCTACTTTTAAAAAGTATTAAAAAAACTGAAATTTTATATCTAAAATTAAAATTGTAGTTTTAATCTCTTGTCAGTTGTCATTAAATCACTAAATACAATACTAAACTCAATCTTTCACTCTCATTTAGTCTCCAAAACAAACATTAGCTGCTAACCGATGAATTTTTTTCAGTCTAATCTCAAAATTCAACTTCAAACTATCAATATAACTTTTTTATTATAAAAATTTAATTACAAAATTTTAAATTATATAAACGTAAAAAATAATTAAACTTTATAATTATACAAAATATCGGTATAAAATATCTATGAGGAGTGCTAGGAGGCCAGCACTTTTGTTAAATTCTGGCCAGCACTTAACCATCAAAAGGAAATTGAATGATTCTACACCATTAGATGCAATCTCACACCATTAAAAACATCATTGATAATTAATTAATGGCTAAATACTACAAAATTTGCTGGCCCTAGACTTTCTCATCATCCTAAAATGTTGATTTTTGTGTGTGTATGTAACAACATAACAAGTAATCAAAATAATTAACGATGTATGAGTGGTTGTTTCAGATAAACTATACTGGCCAATGTTTGTTGTTGCTGTGGCAGCAGCAATCATAGCATCTCAAGCGATGATCTCAGGAACATTCTCAATCATACAACAATCCTTAGCACTTGGATGTTTTCCTCGTGTCAAAGTTGTACATACATCAACCAAATATGAAGGACAAGTTTACGTTCCCGAAATCAATTTCATACTCATGATTGCTTGTGTTGCTGTCACTGCTGGATTCAAAACCACCACCAAAATTGGCAATGCTTATGGTAACCAAATAAATCTCTTATATATATACATACTCTAAATTAAACTTCGTTATTTATATATATCGCCATAATTATTTATGAGTGTTAGCTAGGAAAAATTATATGTTGAATTGTGTAAAATCCCACATCGATAAGAGAAGGTAACAAAGGATAACTTATAAGAATGTTTCGACTCTGCTCCTACCATAATAGCTGACTTTTTCTGATAATAGTTTTTTCTAAAATCATATATCTCATTATATTAATGTTTTTGTTAAGAGTTGGATAACCAAAAAAAATTTGTGAAATTGCCATAATTTTAGAAGGAATGAAACAAGGATCAATAATGTTCATTAATTAGATAAAATTATATTAATATTTATGAAATTGATAATCTACTACTATATATATTAGCAATTTTTCAATTTTTGATTGGACAAAAATATTGTGATATGCAGGAATAGCAGTGGTTTTTGTAATGACACTAACTTCAGCATTGCTTGTTCTAGTCATGATCATGATATGGAAGACTAACCTGCTATTAATCATAAGCTATGTTCTTATCATTGGTTCTGTGGAGCTTCTATACTTAAGCTCAGTGCTATACAAATTCAAGGATGGAGGGTATCTTCCACTAGCATTTGCATTGTTCCTAATGTCCATAATGTACATTTGGAATGATGTGTATAGAAAAAAGTACTATTATGAATTGGATCATAAGATTTCTCCTCAAAGCCTTAAGGAAATTATTGCTAATGAAAAAAGGTTGCATAGAATCCCCGGATTTGCCATCTTCTACTCGGAGCTTGTTCAAGGAATTCCACCAATTTTCAAGCATTATGTGTCGAATATTCCGGCCTTGCATTCCGTTGTGGTGTTTATCTCGATCAAATCTTTGCCAATTAGCAAGATTTCAATGGAGGAGAGGTTCATTTTTCGCCGTGTCGAACACGACGAACTTAAGATATTTAGATGTGTTGTGAGATATGGATATACGGATGTCCGCGACGAAAAAGAGCCGTTAGAGGATTTGTTAGTTAGAAGGTTGAAGTCATTTGTTGGTGAAGTTAGGGTTCTTGATTCATCTCAAAAGGTTGAAGAGGAGAGAATGAGTGATGATGGTGGTGAAGAGACTATTATTGAGGAAATTGAGAAAGGGTTGGAAGGTGGAATTGTTCATTTGATTGGTGAGAGTGAAGTTGTTGCAAGCAAAGGAAGTGGCATTGGGAAGAAGATTTTGATAAATTATGCTTACAATTTCTTGAAAAAGAACTTGAAGCAAGGTGACAAAGTGTTTGATATTCCTCATGAGCGTAAGGTTAAAGTGGGAATGACATATGAACTTTAAATATGATAGAAATTAAGTGCTCAAATAAGAATAATAATAGGTGGAAAGAGAGACCTATATATGACAACTATTTTTGTTTGTTGGTATAAATTTTATGTATTATTTTAATATTCAAGCACGAGTAGAATTATTGTTTTTGGTTATTATTTTTGCTATAAAATTACTTATTTCAAAAGTTTATGTTGATTAAAAAATAATATTAATAATTATATTTCTAATATTTTTTTTAAACAAAATTTTTTTTGAGTTTGTTTGATCTTTTATATAGACTTTTTTTTATGTATCTTATACTATTTTTTTTCTTTTGGAATTTATTATTAACGATCGAACTCTTGACTTTTCAGACAAAAAGTTCTGATATTATATCATAAAACGACTTATCCCAAAAATTTAAACTAATAGAAGAATACAATATTAGTAATTATATTTTTAACAACTTTTAATTATCAACCTAATTTTTTTAATTTAATAATTTAAAAATATATTTTTAACTCACACTTTTAAATATTAATAACTAAATAATGGTCAACAACAATAAATTTTACTTGTCTTCTAATATTCTTCTTTTTATGTGTTTTACTTTATCCAAATATTATTAATTAAAAATTGAAATAGATATATATAGAGGCTTGTGTAATATTTTGGGTATGAACTTTCCTCTTTATAATTAAGCGAAGATTAGATGAAAATGAGCCAAGCAAGCTAAGTTTTTGAACTTTGGATTAAGTATTTTACGATATACTTCAGAGTATTTATGATTAAAATATTTAAAATTTATTTTTTGTTGACTTTAATTAAAATAAAATTTTTTAACATAAGATAAATAAAAAATCTAATATAAAAATCATGCAAATTCGAATATAAACAAATTTTTACAAATAAATATATAAGATATATAATCATTCACATATTTTATCTAACAACATATATTTTAATTTTGGAATAAATAATTTTACACACTACTCTATCTTTTTCTTTGTTGAGATAATTTTTCTAAAATATTGATTTACCTTATTACATATGCACTTGGAACGAATTATATTCAAAAAAATAAAAAATAAAAAAAACCTTAAAAAAAGAGAAAAATTAGAAAGAAAAATAATATTGGTTTAGATGAGTAAAGTATCTGTAGAGATATATTTTTATTTATTTAAGTTACCCCTTGTAACATGTCTTCTTATTATTAAATAAAATAAAATAAATTGACTTATCATGATTAATTTTAACTTTTCATCTAACCTAAATTTTATTAGCTTAATTAATTCATCATGATGTAATTTTTTTTTTGTAAATTATAAAAAATATTAAAAAAAGTTTAATTTTATAATTTTTTTATTTTTCTCAAATTATACATTTATTAATCTATTTCAATCACAAAATATAAAAAATCTCGAAAGACAAAGAATAAATAAAAAAATTCAAGAGGCACACAAAATTTTATTTTCAAAATTTTCTCTCTTTTGTTTTCTTAAATTTTTTGAAAAAAATAATAAAATATTAAATAAAACTTTTCTAATAATTTTTAACTATGGTATATTTTTTCTTAATCGAACCTAAATTTTATTAACCTAATTAATTAGGTATAACTTTTTTATAAATTACAAAAATTATTAGAGAAGTTCTATTTTATATTTTATTTTTTTTTCAAAAAAGTTTAAGAAAGCAAGAGAGAGAAAATTTTGAAAAATTTAAATTTTTTGTGCCTCTTGAATTTTTTTTTATTTATTCTTTGTATTTTGAATGAGATTTTTTTTATTTTGCGATTGAAATTGATTAATAAATGTATAATTTGAGAAAAAATAAAAAATTATAAAATTAAATTTTTTAATAATTTTTATAATTTGCCAAAAAAAATTATATCATGATTAATTAATTAAATTAATAAAATTTAGGTTATATTAAAGTTAAAGTTAATCATGATAAGTTAATTAATTTTATTTCAGTTAATAATAAGAAGATATGTCAAAATTCAAAAGGGATAATTCACGCTCTAATTTAGAGCGGATTGGATAGTACTCACCAATTTAACAATTAATAAATACTAAAAAAGATAAATTCTAGTTATTTTTGGCTAATTTATTTTGATTACCAAATATTTCTGCTAGATCACATACTATCTAAATTAAAAGTGTAATACATATGTAAGCTTTATTTATGTAGTAATAATGTGATAGAATTAGTATGGGGCCTATAGCACAATTAGAGAATTATACTATAAAATAAGATTATGATATAATAATGTGGGATATGCATGATGTAATTAGAAACTCTATTTTTCCTCTTAGCCTTAATTCTAGGGATCTCTATTCTATTCTCTCTAAAATTCTATCTAATTCACTATTCTTTGATACGAATTTGTATCAAGTGGTGCTTTCATTGAGAGAATGGCTGAGAACACGAGAATGCAATCAATGTAGGCGGCTATTAACAGTTTAGCCGAACAATCCGATAGTCCTAGGAGAAACTCACCACTATTACACAGTCATTGGCGTCAATCCAGGTCCAACTTGCCCAGCGGTTGAGGATTTTCTATGGTTGCATCCACATCAGTCGATCTTTGCTCTGCCGTGTCACATGAAGGTATCTTTTTTGCATTTTTCAGGCACTGAGGATGTTCTTCATTAGATTTCAGGCGGAAAGGTTCTTCCGAATCCGTGACATCTTAGAGGAAGAAAAGATTGATTCAGTGGCTAACAGCTTAGAGGACAAGTGTTGGCTTGGTTTCAAATTTCGAAGCGACTCGATCAGGTATCCGACTAGCTCACTCTTTCTACCGCACCCTCACAATTTGAGAACCCTAGGTAAGATTTGCTGAAATTGAAACAGTCTTCATCTGTAAAAAGTTACTTTGATTCTTTCAATGATTTAGCTGCTAGAGTTTATGGTATGAATGACACATTGCTATTAGATTGTTTTATTAGCGGATTGATTCCGGATCTCAAGAGAGAAGTTAAGTCCCATTGTCTCGCGTCCTCCATGCAGGCAATGTCCCTAGCGAGATTATTTGAAGAACAATTTGTTCCTAATTTCCATAAATGGCGGATCCCAAATATCTCGTACTCAACCTCACAAGATAAAGCTAACACCATGCAACCTGCTAAACCCAATTTTCTCCCAACATCTACTAAATCCACCTCCCAAACTTCAACTCCACCTCTATTGCCCACACCAAATAAACTTAAAAATTTAAGCAAACTCCCCCTCACCGGAGCATCAATGTTTAGCCAAACATTACTTCCTTATACAATCTTTGGAGGGACTTCCGAGTGAAGAGGTGGCCAAAGAAGAGAATGCTTAGCTCAAGCAACCTTCTATAGTAGATAATGCTGAACCCCTCCACCTTTCCTTTAATGTACTTGCGAACATTTCGAGTAGGCGTTCCATCCGTTTCAAGGGGACAAAGAATGGCAAAGAACTTCGGATACTTATGGATGGTGAGAGCCCGAACAATTTTATCCATCCAGCTTTGACTCAGAGCTTAGCAATGGTAGTGCACCAAGTCCCACAGTTCAAAGTCCAAGTAAGGAGTGGGCAGCTACTTCAATGTGAAGGCAAAGTCATAAATGTTCCGGTTACAATCAAAGACCATACCATTTTCATCAGTGTCTTTGTCTTACCAATTGCAAATGAAGAATTACTTCTTGGTGATATATGGTTAGAAACACTTGACACTCACTTGGTTAACTACAAGCGAAAGTTTATCACATTCTTGGATGGTGACAAACTAGTGACCTTGCAACGGGAGACAAGTCACACACCAACTCAAGCCCAATTTCATCAATTGAAAAGGTTGCAACACACACACACTAAATTGTTGTCCTTTATACACTTTAACTCGGATCTTTGGAGAATGAATTACAACTGCCTTTGGATTTATCGTCCAATATGAACCCAAAATTGGTTTGTTTGTTGCACACCTACAACGCGGTGTTCCAAATCCCTAGGGGTTTGCCTCCGTCTCAAGCTCAAGACCATACTATTTCCCTAGAACCTAACTCAGCACCAGTCAAGGTGAAACTGTATCGATATCCACATAGCTAGAAATAAAAAATCGAGAGAATTGTGAATGAAATGTTAAAAAAATGCATTATACATCCGAGCACTAGCCCGTTTTCTTCTCCAGTATTATTGGTGAAGAAAAAAGATGGCTCTTGGCGGTTTTGTACGGACTATTGGGCCTTGAATGCTGTCATGGTCAAATATTCTTTCCCAATGCCCATAATGGATGAGCTATTAGATGAACTTTTTGGCGTGCAATACTTTTTTAAGTTGGACTTAAGGTTTGATTATCACCAAATTCATATGAAACCTGAGGATTGCTTCAAGACAGTGTTTCGCACACATCAAGGTTTATACGAATGGTTGATGATGCCATTCAGGTTGACAAACGCCCTCGTTATTTTCTTGAGTTTGATGATCTCAATTTTTGTGGATGTATTAAGAAAGTTTGTTTTAGTATTCTTTGATGATATCCTAATTTATAGACCTAATTGACATTCTCATTTAACTCATTTGATGCATGTGTTGAATATTTTTAGGGACAATGCCTTATGCTAAATTATCAAAGTGCTCTTTTGGACAAACAAGAGTTGATTACTTAGGTCATGTGGTATCCAGAGAGGGAGTTAGCGTGGATGAATCCAAGATTTAAGCTATTAAACAATGGCCTATTCCTACTTCTCTCAAGCCACTCCACGCATTTTTGGGGTTGGCCAGCTATTACTGAAAGTTTATCAAGCACTTTGCCTTCTTGGCTGCACCTTTGACCGACCTCCTTAAAAAGGAGAATTTTATTTGGTTAGAACAAACCATGGCAGCTTTTAGTCAACTAAAAACTGTCTTGACACATTCTCCTATTTTAGCTTTGTTGGACTTCTCTAAACCTTTTATCCTAGAGACGGATGCGTCGGGAATGGAGACTGGTGTCATCCTTAACCTGCAGGGTCACCCTATTACTTACTTTTCTAACTAGGGAGATGCAAGCCATCCTCGCTGCTAATCACCAAATTTCATCACTATTTACTTGGACATAAATTTCTTATCTAAACAGACCATAAGAGCCTCAAGGAATTGCAAGGTCAGACCATTCAAACCTCAGAACAGCAGACATAGTTAGCAAAATTGTTGGACTATGACTTCTCCATTGAGTATAAGAGAGGGTATGATAATAAAGGTGCAGATGGGTTATCCCGGGCCTTCATAGAACTCACTTCGGTGACAAGCAGCCTGCTGCAATTTCTTCAGCAGGAGTTTCAAACATTTCAGGTTGAAACTGAGTTCAGAAGCTGAACAGAATTCGGGTAGACTTCAAATGCATCACGGCTTATGGTACTGAGATGATAGGCTTGTTATACCAGCTGCTTCACCTTTGATTCTACACTTGCTTCATGAGAGTCACGATTCCATTATTGGGGGACATAGGGGTTATCAAAAGACACTTGCTCGCCTGACTGCCCAATTTTTTTGGAAGCATATGGCTAAACGCATTAAGGAATATGTCAATGTTTGCTCTATTTGTCAGTAGGCAAAAAATAGTACTCAACCCCTAGTCAGACTATTGGAGCCATTGCTAATCCCAACTCATATTTGGCATGATATGTTGATGGATTTTATCATTAATCTTCCTTTATCTCACGGCTGCTCCGTTATCTTGGTGGTTGCTGATGTCTAAATTTTTGCACTTTATTCCTCTTTCTTGGATTTTACGGCCCTAAAAGTAGTTGTAGCTTTTGTGTGAGAGATAGTGAACATTTCACGAGCAAATTTGGGAATAGTACACTGAAAATCAGGAATTATGCTGGCCAGGAGTTCTGCATACCATCTAGAGTCTGACGGACAAATGGAGGTCCTTAAGTGCTGCTTGGAAATGTACTTACTCTGTTACACGCAGGAGAACCCGAAAGACTGGTTTAAGTTGCTACCATGGGCTGTGTATAGTTATAATATCTCATACCACTATGCTATTGGCATGTCCCCGTTCAAGGTGGTCTTCGACCGAGACCCTCCAACCCTTCTCAAGTACGATACCAAGTCTGTTGACACACCGGCGCTACAGGAACAACTATTGCAGTGCGATATAGTACTGGAATCTCTCAAAAAGAATTTAGAGAAGGCACAATTGCGAATGAAAATCCAGGCAAATCGGAAGGCGGAAGATCAGAGTTCGAGTTCAATGTGGGTGATTTTGTGTATGTTAAGCTAAAGCCGTACCGCCAGCACTGTGTGGCATTGCAGAAGAATAAAAAAATTATCTATGAGGTATTTCGAACCGTTCAAAATCATGGCATGTATTGAAAATGTGGCTTATAAGTTGGAATTGCCCACCACAGCTAGGATCCACTTTGATTTTCACATTTCTTTACTCAAGAAATATACTGACAATCCAAATCCTCCTAACATTCTCACCCCATTTTTATTAGATGATCAAGGGTACAAACCTCAACCCCATTTGATACTGGGGCACCGAATTGTCAAGTGACTTGATACATGAAGAAACTAGCTTACAATATTTGAATTCAAATTATCAAAAACAGACCAAGATACTTGAAGAAATTAAAGGAACTTCCGCCAAAATTTGTTCAACGTAACCTTGAATGCGAGGATTCTAGAAGAAGCAAATTGTGCAACATCAGATTATCCAGAACCAAAATCATCAATAGGCAAACTATATCTAACAATTCAAGCCAAATTAGAATAAGATCTTCAACCAATAAACGATAATTCAACATATCCAGAAGCAAAATATTCAATACTTACAATTCTACAATTTCATATTTCAGGTTTAGATTATGAGGATGCAGAATCAGAGAATGCTGCTGCAGAATGTGTCCAAAATTCAAACTAAAAGCAAAATACATCACAGTAGAAGAAGGAGAATCATCATATTTTAATTTTGAATTTTAATCGCATCAGCAACAAGAAGAATCAACAAATCTTACAAATCAATCACAATTTCAAATCTAGAAAATTCATTTAAAATTTGAAGGTCCAGTTCTAGTATCATCAATCACAATTTAGGATAAGATAACACAAGCAATTCAACGAATAGAAGATTCAAAGGCAGATTTGAAATTACCTAGCGTGATTGGGATTGACGGTGTCGAGATTGATGTACGAACAGTGGATGGCACCACTCTGAACAACGGTGATGGGATCAAAAGCGGCATCATTGCAATGGAGAAGGTGCAGTTCACGTATCCAGAAATAGCAGAGGTGAGGCTACCGCAACCACCACCAAACCCACCGCATCATTCCAATAACGCTTCAATGCGTTGAACAGAGGCGGCGGCGGCGATGAAGAAACACCAGCAGAGCTGATCCTCGGTAACGGCACCGAGGACGACACCTCTATGAAGGGAGAGCAAATGCTCGCGACTCCCTGAGTTGACGGAGTGGCAGCAGCGACTGGTACCGAAGATCCTTGAAGATGTGGCGAAAGGTTTCGGTGCGTTTTTTCGATCTTGGCAATGCCATCTCCTCTCCTTGCGGCGGTCTTCCCCTGGGATCGCGAAGAGGAGGCTCGAACGACGAAGAAGTAGGTGAAGTGGCGGGTTCCGAGATTGGGATGGTCGAAAGAAACAACAATTGACACACGTCGTGAAAGGGTGGCTACGGTTGGACGCAGTGGTATCTTCGAGGCAGAGAAACAACAACGTGTCTCTCCTCTTCGTCGATGAGAATGAGGAAGAGATGCTGAACCCTAACAATGAGTTAGATAGGCTTCTATTGTGGGACAAAAGTTGAGCCAATTTATAAACAAAATTATGTTATACAATTGGTGGATTAAAATTTTTTAAGCAATAAGATTGTGATGGTAAACTTTTTTTTTAGTAGTAGCATAGAAAATATTATTTTAATTTTTATTATTTTTTTATTAATTGTAATTAGTTTTTATAATTTTCATTAAAATTTATATTTTTTCGTAACTTTGAGGATAAAGTTATTTTGAAGAGTAGAATAATGATGATAAAATTAGTATTAAATCTATAGTCTAATTAAAAAATTATACTACTATAAATAAAATTATAATATAATAATATAAGATATGTATAATATAATTAAAAATTTTATTTTTTCTCTTCATCCTAATTCTAAAAATCTCTATTTTATTTTTCCTGAAAAATAAAGCAATCCCTGTTAAATAAAAAGAATACTTCGACTCTCAATTTTTTTAAACCTCCACAAAATACAAATAAAACTTTCACAAAACTAATTTTTATTATTATTGAATGGATTTTTTAACAAAAAAATTATATTGTCTCAAAATAAAAAAATTAAAAATTAAAATGTCCCTTTTTTTTTTGACAAAATCGTTTTATCATTTATAAAAATAGATCATTTCTTTGATACGAATTTGTATCATAATGTATGTAAATAAAGTAGCGTTAAAAAAGTATCTCTCGTGAGTAACAACAGATTTTGCCATAATCCCTGGCTACTTGCAATGCATTGCCTCCTTTAAGAATTAGTTTATTCAAATATTAATTAAAATCTTCCAACTAGCTAGCTTAGGGACTTTTGCCCCCAAGAGTAATAATCCTCACATGTTGGAAAGATAACATCCAAATTCTTTTGATTACTTAAAACGTGTCAGGTTCACCGAGCTTAGCCATTATTGAAAGTTTATTTCATCAAATCCATAATAATATGCGACAAAACATCATGGAAGGTAGAGCCACACAGAAAAAAAGTTAAGTAGTGGTCCCAAATCAAGATTTCACTAGCTAGGGTTTTTGAATTTTCGAGTGCGTTACCTAGGAATATATATACATATGCATCCAGCTAATCAACTACTTATAATATTATAAACTCTAAACTATTATTTTGATTCCGGTATTTAGAACAAATTTTAATTTAATTTTTAAAATTTTAAATTTAATTTTAATACACAGTTAATATAAAATAATTTTAATTTATATATACATCTAATTATATAATATCACATTAATAAAAATAACTACCTTTTATATTGATCGCATAAATGATTATCCAAAAAACGAATGTGATTGTATAACTATATAAAATATTTTACACTGTCAATGTATTAAAATTAAACTCTTATTTTTATCTCAAAAAATTTTAAACAAATTTAATAGTAC
Source organism: Arachis ipaensis (assembly GCF_059453495.1). Lineage (NCBI taxonomy): Eukaryota > Viridiplantae > Streptophyta > Magnoliopsida > Fabales > Fabaceae > Arachis > Arachis ipaensis. The sequence goes on along the minus strand of NC_142437.1, from coordinate 120,400,249 downwards.
CATTAAATTTGACAAAATAATAAATATATAGAGTACATGATGTAAATAGTAACAACATTATTATTATTAACTCATATCTTTTTCTTCTATGTATTAAAAAACATGATAAAAATTTTTTTATAATACCTTTTTTTTTTCAATATGTTTCTTGTAAATAATCCTAAATCCTATCAAATAATTATTAACACTTCAGAATTAAAAAAAAAAATTTTTATATTAGTAATAGTAGATAAGTCAATTTTACTTACATACTAAAATAAAATATTATTAATTCTGCAATATACTAATTGTTGATATTAAATTTAACATTTTAATAATATTAAATTAGTTTAAAATATTTTAAAATTAAAATAAAATATTTAAAATTTTTTAAAATTAAAATTAAATAATTAAAACATTAAAAATTAAATTAAAATTTGATCCAAAAATTAAAAGAATTTACTCTATTATAAATAATCTATTATCTACATATAACTATATATAGATAACTCATGATATTTCCGACAAAAGCAGTCATCAAGGTATAGAAAGACAAACCATTAGCCACGTGGGCATGATCACATAGAGGATTATATTGTCTTCAACGTTGTTTTTGCTAATCATAGCTTTATTTATTTTTTTTATTTTTTTATTATATCTCTGTATATACGATTAGTCCCATTGGGAAGACAAATTTGTTATAATAAAATATAAAGTTGGTAGTGCAAAAAGGGTAAATCATAAACGGTTTTGTTGGTTTACCTACTATTTTTAGTGATTGAATCGGTATCTTATTTATTTATTTGCTTTTTTCTTTTCAGTGATAACTTATTATGCCAATTCTTTTCCTTCATGATATTTATTAGTGAAAAAAAAAAAAAGGTTGAAAGAAGGAAAACATCTTATATAGGCTTGTAATAAGGACTACTGCGACTAGTCCCTTAGTTCTAAGTATGTTCTGAAAAAAAAGAAAAAAGAAAAAGCATGTTTTGAATTGAGGAGCTATTAGTTTAAAAATAAAATAATTAAGTTGGGCATTCTTATGTATTGCATTATAACCTATATATTATATATAAAAAGAGAACTTCCCTTTAATTTTCTCAAGAAATTAATCTTAGCTTTGAACAAATTCAAGCAATAAACCTAATCTCAAAAATAAAGTCTCTAAAAAAATTACAAGTATGAGACATATCTTAATCTATAAACTAATAATTTTTGGAATTACGTTAAATTTATACTCAATTTCAATTCTAGCACAACATATTTTAATTATTTTTCATTTTGAAAAAGACCTGAATTTTCACTTATTTTACTGCTTTTATTAGTACGGTTAATTCATGGGTCGTATACTTCTTTAAGTAGATGATTAAAAAGAATATAATGCATATTAAATATATTATTATTATTATTATTATTATTATTATTATTATTATTATTATTATTATTATCAGTTTAAATTTTTAAAATAAATAATTTTATAATATAGTATAAAAACTTCTATAATTAAAATTTCTAGAGTTTAATTTGTATTATTCTTAAATAAAAAAATATAGTAAAAATAAAAACTAAAAACTGTATTTAAAAGTCTTGTTTCCTAGCTATGCTTATTTAGAGGCCAATTTAACAATATGATTTATAAACCGAAGTGAAAATATTACTTCCAGTTAGGTTAAAAGACTTCTAAGTACGTATCCCCCCCCCCCCCTTCCTTTTTTTTCCAAAAATAAATAAGACCAAAGACTTATATTTAGAACAGACTTTAAAATCCGGTTTTTAAATAGTCCAAAAAAAAATTTATTACTATAATAATAATAATAATAATAATAATAATAATAATAATAATAATAATAATAATAATAATAATAATAATAATAAGTCTATAGTATGTGCCATATGTCCTTTCCGTACAGAACTTGTAATGTAACTTTATTTTTTTAGCTTATTTTTTTAAAAAAAAATCTTAATCTAATTTGTTTATTTAACATGTTAGACAAATTAGACCTCCTTTCTATGTGTTAAAATTAAAAATTAAAAGGTTAAAATTCAAATAAGCAAAACAACTAAACCAACTCATTAGAAAGTTCATCATATCAAAGAAATTAAAGATAACTATGATATTCATTTACAGATAGATGGATGAAAGATTATTTAATGTAATATTTCCGTACACCACTACTAAATTAGGGCAAAAAGCAAATCTGGAAGGAATTGTTAATTAAAAAATTTTGATCTATATCATCATCATCATCAACAGAAATTAAAACTACTGTAGTAGACACACAAATATATATGAACCAAAAAATACAGGAAATAAAAAAACATATTAAATCATCATCCTTTTTATTATTGTGATAGTCCAAAATTCAACAACTAAGTTCATCATCTAATTCCCAAGCTACTATATGGTTATAATAAGTACCATCATCAAACTCAATAAATATTTCAAACCCTTAACAAATTAAAAGATCTGAAATTCATACATGCTTATAGATATACATAATATTGCTCATGATTTCACATTAACAACACCATATAGCACCTAATAGATTAATGATATATGAAATTAAACAAGTTAGAAAGAGATTAAACTACTAGAAATTAAAATTAAAGAAGTAGATGAAGTAATTAAGAAAAAGAACAAGAAGCTTGGAGTAGTGACAAATAGATACCCTTTCTCTTTAGTCCTAGATTTGGAGTAGTGTTTTCTTTTCTTGGCTATTATTCTAGTCTTCATCATCATCACCCCCATAACTACTATATTTTTCAATAAGATTATTATTATTTCTATTAGTAGTATTAATAACCTTAATATTATTTTGATTATTAGCTTTTTCACATTCCAATTCCCTAAACTTATGCAAGTACCTTTTGAGTGGCTCAGCATAATCATCAAACCCTAGAGTAGCCAAGGCCCAACAAATATCATCACCATTAACGGTCTTGCGCTTCTCCTTGTGACACTTGTCAGAAGCTTCACCGGTCACAAAGCTTATGAACTCAGAAACACACTCTTGCATAGTCTCCTTTGCTTCCTTTGAGATCTTTGCATTTGTTGGAAGGATTTGCTTCATGATTCTCCCAACATTTGCAATTGGAAGCAACCGATCTTGCTCTTTGATAACCCCACCATCATCTTGATGATTATGATGATGAGAAGAAGAAGAAGAGATTCCACTTGTTGAAGAAAATGTGATAGTATTGTTGTACTTAATATTAAAGGTTTGTGTTGATGAGACTATGTTATCACTCATTTTTTTTTCTTTTTTTTTTCTTTTTTCCCTAAAAGATGTGTGTGAGGGGTTTAGTTTAGTTTAGTCCTCTCAAACACAGACACGTTGCTCTAAGTGGTTGTCAAGTACTCAATTTGTATGCATATATATAGCTATATATAATTGAAGTTGGAGCCTTTCATATGCTTATGCAAAGTTATCAAGAAGTGTGTGTATGTGTATAATCAGCATTATTTTATAGGGTATAAAATATTCTCTCCCAATACTTTGGTTCAAATAATAGTTTGACATTAGTAGCTAAACAATATTTGTTATTGGTATATATGGTTGAGATATAACATAAATATAAAAATAAAATGATATAGAAGCATATTAAATAATGTTAAAGATCAGATAATATTATATGATAATATTAAAAAAAATTATTCTACCCTCCGAGAGATAAAGACAAATTAAAAAAAGAGCAATTTTACGAGACAAATTAAAACTGAATCATTAATCTAATTAAATTCTAAAAAAAACTACCAAAAATACTCATGAAGTTTATAAATGCGGACATAAACTAACGAAATTAACAATAATGTACTCATGAAATATGGATTTCGTACGATAAAAGTATACAAATCCTAATTTTTTGTTTATTTTTTTAATAAAATTCCCAAATTATTCGATCCTAATCCCATTCTACCGTCACTCTCTTTCTTCTCACTTCTTGTTCTCTCCTCACTTCTCACTCTCTCAAAAATCCTCACAGAGTCACAGACTCCCCTCCTACCTCTTTATTGTCGTCCGCCACCCACCTTCTCCGTCACTGTCAATCTCCCTTCCTCTCACTCTTAAGTTGACTACAACACCTTCGTCGCGTGCCTGTGACCCAACCTGAGGAGAACGTTGCCGTGGCGTGCCTGTCTCAGCTGAGGAGAACATCATCGTGGCGCACCTGACCCAGTCAAGGAGAACACCGTCGTCACGTGCCTGAAAAGAGAAAGGGGTCGTGGTGCTGTTGCATGCAGAAAGAGAGCTCAATAAAGAGAAATTGGAGAAGAAAAGGAGGCGGCGCTGTGGATGGAGGTTCTGCCATCGACGATATTATAGCCAAAAAAAGGTATTTCTTGTTTTTAAACATTTTTTTATTTTATTTTTCTTCTTTTCAGTGATTGATTTAGTTACTAGCTATTAAAAATATACTTTCTATTTTTTTTTTAAATTTGCTTCTATTTATTATGAAGGCTGAGACAAAAGATTCGGTTGATGGCTAATTTTGCTTTTGATTTTTCTAAAATAAATTTTAAATTAGATGAATGGATTTGTTGGTTTTTGATGGTCGTCGATGATTGTTTCTACTTCTGGTTTTGTTAAAGTAAATTGAAATTGGATGAATAGATTTAAAATTTTTATGTTTTGGGTATTTTTTGGTGTTTGATTAAGTTAGTTTGAGTATAGATTGTAAACTTATGATTGAACCTATTGAGGTCCGATCCTCCACCAACGCCATTGATTTCAACCTGGTATATTGTAGCAGTAGTTTTGAACTCCATGGCAAGAGTTTTAAAAGTGTAAATTGAATTATGAAAGGTTGAAAAAGTGATTAAGATTGAGGGTGGGGTAGTTTAAAAATTTTATTAAAACATCAACAAAAAATTAAGATTTAGATATTTTTATCGTACGTAATCTATATTTTATGGATACAACGTTAATTTTCTTAACTTATAGATACTTTTGTCTTCATAAATTTTATAGATATTTTTGGTAATTTTTTCAATTCTAAAACCGTCATTAAAAACTATCTAAACTTTATCGATCTCTGAACCATACGGGACTTTAACATATATGTTTTTCTTCCTCCAAAATGTCTCTTTCTCTTTTGTTTCAAAACAACTATATGTAAAACATTACTTATCTCAGAGAAGAATTTTACTTTCATCAAACTATTCCTCTATTCAAAAATAGATTAGTTCAAAACTAAATTAATTAGAATGTTAGAATATAATTTTTTTATATAAAGATAACGCACATATAATATCTTAGGGCGTGTATGTTTTGAACAAAATAATTTTAAATTTGATTTATTTAATTTATAATTAATTAAAATGAATTGAATTGAAAATAAATTAAACTGAAAATGAATTATTGTATTTGAAACTAACTATGTAAAATTGGAACTTATTTAAAAAAAATTGATATAATGATATTTAATTTTACATCATTTAAACTACTCTCAGGCCGTTGTTTGATTGTTGTTGGGTCATGGTTGGATAGCAGTAGTCAGGGATCGATTTAAAAATATTATAATTTTGGGAAGTTAATAATATATATAATATTAAAATAAAATTTATATAAATAAATTATATAATATAAGATGTATTATAAAAATATACTGATATAGAATATATTAAAAATAAAAAAATATATTTATACTTTTTAATAACGAAGTGGTATATGTCAATTTTTCATATTATGAAATTCATTGATAATATAATTTCTATCAAATTTTTTAGTAATTTTTTTCTCAATGTAAATCAAAAGATAATTAATAAAAAATTTATTTTTTATTTTGTTTCTGAATTTATTATTCACAATATTTATAGTTAAATTTTTTTTTCAATTATAACAGTTAAATAAAAAGAATTAATACCAAACAAATCAAACGATTAATTAAAAAATACATTAAAATTTTTTTGTCTTTATTAACTTTTGACAGAATTTAAAAATTGTACATAAATAATTACTTAATTCAACATAATTAAAAACATTATTAAATTCATAATATTAAATTTATATTTTCTAATATAAAATTTCTCTTAATTACTTAATTACTGAAATCATTTATCTGGATAAAATCATTCTTCTAAATGTGGTAATTAAGTATGAATTGCTAGATTATATACGTATCTATGAGCCAATACAATTTGATATATATTGATGACATGCCAAATTATGAAAAGGGGGACACAGTGGCAGGCAATTTCCTTTGTTGTTGAGTTAGGTTTTGATATAAGTATATAACCGTATAAAGGATCATAGGGTTCGTGGGCCAATTATAATTAACTTCCCAAGATCCTTAGCTTAAAGAAAATTTTGACTCAAAGTGTATATATTCATATCAATTATCAATTATGGAGAAAGTGGTCCCCAATCTCCACCTCTACACTTTCCTTTTGTTGCTAATGTATGTGTGAATAATTATAATTAATTTCTTTCGATTAATGCTGTCCATAATTTCGAAGTACAGTAAATATATAATAAAATATGTAAATAATTAATTTATTTGAGCTTGTGGATAATATAGTGCACACGTTGCTAGTATTGTTGCACATGTGTACGTGTATTACCAAACTATGACCTAAAAAGAACAGATTACAATCTTAAATTAATTAATTTATTCGTAAATTAAAATTAATTATTAAATTACTTATTAATATATGATGTATAAATACATATAATTTAAATTATTTTTAATATATATATATTTTAATATATATATTTTATCTTAATAACTAATTTTAATTAATAATTTCAGTATACATATAATATAATCTTTGATTATTCTATCTATGATTATTCCTAGTCTCAAAATGCCTAATAATAACATAGATATTTATTTGGAGTCCTTGGTTAATGAGTTGAAATAACTGAGAGATGCCGTTAAAATTTACGATGCTAACAAGAGAAACACTTTAACATGCGCACGGCACTAATGTAGACTATCAGCGACTTCTCGGGGTTGAAAAATTTATCTGGATGGAATACGCACAGTGGGTTAGCGTGTCCTATGTGTAACGTAGACGCTAAGATTCAGTGGCTGACATTCAGTCGGAAATGGTGTTACATGGGCCATCGTCGCTTTTCGAATCAGGGGCATAAATATAAACTAGATCAGAATAGATTTGATGGGCAAGTCAAAAACAGAGATTCACCGAAAATGTTATATGGAACAGATGTCTTGATGTAATAGTCTAACGTACAGGTTTCATTTGGGAAGCATTCAACATTGGCAGCAAAAAAAAGAAGCATTGATCAAAATGCAGATCAAGATGAATCGCCCTAGAAAAAGAGAAGTGTGTTCTTTGACCTTCCGTACTGGGAGGATCACATATTGCGTCATAACCTTGATGTGATCCATATAGAGAAAAAATATTTGTGACAATGTGGTCTTCACTATCCTAAACGATAACGCCAAATCAAAGGACAATCTTAAAGCTCGCAAAGATTTACAAAGCATGGGCATAAGGCCTGAAATGTGGCCGGGCGAAGGTGGTAAATATTCTTCAGTAATATTCACAATGTCGAATCCATAAAAGGATGTATTCCTGAAGACCCTACAGAACGTGGTGTTTCCAGATGGTTACTCTAGCAATACGGCTCGTTGTGTTGACTTGCGATAGTGCAAGTTGTCTGGGTTGAAAAGTCACGACTGCCACATTATAATAAAACAATTATTTCTGATTTTGGTGAAGAATGCATTGCCGATTCCGTTGTTGACTGTGATTGCAAATTTGTCATCATTTTTCCGATAACTCTATGGGAAAAGCAGTAAACCCTATGCAACTTGATGACCTTTAGAATCATGTTGTGCAAACTCTGTGTCAGCTGGAAATGATTTTTCCTCAATCATTCTTCACTGTCATAGTTTACCTTTGGTGGCCCGGTACATTATCGGTGGATGTATCCAACAGAAAAGTTGGCTCGCTAATAAACCTCTTTAATACATTCAATTCATTTACTTGCGTATATGCTGAGCGTTATGTCCTATTTTTATAAAAGGTATCTAAGCCGATTGAAGTAATACATGCGTAATAGGGCACAAGCAGAAGGCTCAATTGCGGAGGGCATTTTATTTAAGGAAATTTTGACTTTTTGTTCTAGATATTTGGATAATATTGAGACTAGAATCAACCAACCAGGGCGAGTTAATGATCAACCTGTTGATGTCACACAACATTTAGGGAAAACTATGTTCCCAGAAATTGGAAAGGCTTCAGGGGCTGTTTCACATTTTAGATTCACTCCAATAGAAAAATATCAGGCACAACGTCATGTGCTAGTCAATTGCGAGGCCGTCGTTCTATTTCTTGAGTAAGTATGCACATGTATTTCCTAAACACGAGCATAACTCTTTTTGCCCATTGAGTAGTTGGACTAATTTTCTGTTGTGTCATAAAGTGAATTTAAGGCAGAAACAAAACAAAGATTACAGACTCAAACAAGGTCGCAATCTAAGATAGACAGCGTTGTGCATGCAGAATTTTCTCGTTGGTTCAAGCATGAGGTTCCTATAGATTTAACTTGACCAATGTCTTTTTAGCCTACAATTTGAACATTATGAACCTCTATTTTTATATAAACAATGGATGTTATGGTGCTAGGTTCCAATGGACAGTACGCTTCATTCGTAAGAAATGAAGTTGCTAGCATGCGGTCCCATGCTTCAGGCAAGACATTTTGGAGCGTACAACGTCAATGGGTACAAGTTTAGAACTATCACAAAGGAAGACGAGCTGAAAATCCAAAATGATGGAGTTTATGTCTCATCTAATACAAGAAGTTATGCGAACATGCGTGACAATAGAGTGGCTGTTGGTAGTGTTTCATATTATGAAAAAATTGTGGACATAATCGAATTGAATTACGGCTGCCATTTCACGGTGATTTTGTTCAAATGTATTCGGACTGATACAACTATGAGCAGAGGTATCAAACAAGACCATCTAGGCCTTACCAGCATCAATTTCACTCGTCCGATACATACCAATGATCGAGAAGACGATAAACCGTACATATTGGCATTAGAAGCTCATCTCATATACTATGTGCATTATGAAGTAGATACAGATTGGAGTGTAGTGGTTCATGTAAAACCAGAAGATTTGTATGATTGGGAGGAGAGAATGAAGAGGTTGAAGCTACTTTTTCTCCACAACCAGGGTTTAGCATATCAGCAGCAAGTGACATCGGTGATTTACAGCTGACAAGAGATGATGATGCAGAAGACCCAACAGACAATGTTTCTAAGAATTTCGATGGAGGTAAGCATCAAAGTAGTCCCTGAAGTTACCCTCGAGGCTCAAAGTAATCCCTGAACTTAAAAATTTGTCGAGATCATCCCTGAAGTTGATCTCCGGTACTCATAGTGGTCCTTCCGGTGAATTTCGTCCAGCTGGCACAACCGGAAAGCTGACCTGGCGTCGTTGGTGACACGTTAGCAGCGCAACGGCTAGCTGACGTGGCTTAGTAAACATTTTGGACTCAATTTGGTCCCTAATTTTAGGTTAAAAACCCTAACCCCCAATTGACTCTTCTCCTTTCTTCTCCATCGCACTCTCTTCAATATTTAAGTCTTGGCAACAACCGTCTGCAGGGAACCATCATCAGCGAAATCTGCAAAATCAAGCAGCTGAGTGAATTGTACATAACTGAGAACAATGATTCACTAATCCAACCTTTCATGCTTAATCCTGCAACAAACAAGTCATCTGTTGGCTTCTTTCTTGTGAATGTTTCCATCAGCATTATCCCAAAAATGTATACATCTCCCTTTGTAGAGATAATCCCTTTGGATCCAAACTCTGCAACTCAAATTACCCTCGTTATTTTAAATAAAATATTTGTTTATAGAACAAGTATATGTGACATACAAGCCACTAAAATTGGAAACAAAATGTTTAGATACCACCACCGCAACAGAAAGTAAATTTCTGAACTAATGAAAATTACTACAGAAAAAGTTAAAGAAGCATTGTAGTTCAACTTTGATTACAAATTATTACTAAAAGGTCAATGAATGATTTATGATCTTCAATTGTATATGCATACTAATCAAGCATATGGTTATAATCAAATGACCAAAGTTAAAAGGGAAATTATAATCTGGTGTAGCATAACTTACCCGGTGCAATGTAGCCAACTGTAGCCATGGTCTTGGTATATTCTTTGGATTGTCCCTCGCCAAGCAATTTGGCAATGCCAAAGTCACTGACATGGCCAACCATGTCTTCATCCAATAAGACATTACAAGGTTTGACATCACAATGAACCACTATAGGTGAAGATCCATGATGCAGATACTCCAATGCAGATGCCACATCTATCATTATATTTAGCCTTTGCAAGAAGTCCAAACAATGGTTATGAGAATACAACCATCTCTCAAGGCTCCCATTAGGCATGAACTCCATCACTAAAAGCTTGTAATCTATACTTGAACAACAACCTATGATCTTCATGAGATTTCGATGGCGCAGATTGCGCATTGCTTTGCATTCTACACTGAAGCTCTTTGATCCTAATTCCAAGTCCAAGTTAAACACTTTGACAGCAACCACCATCCCATTTGAAAGTAAACCTTTGAACACAGAGCCAAAATTGCCCCTAACAAGCAAATTACTCTCATCAAAACCATTAGTTGCCTGTGATAGTTCATAGTACGAAATCATTCTAGCTGTTGGTAATGCTGATAATGTTCCTTCATTAGTATCACCACCATTCTTTCTTCGACGCTTGACGAGAAAAAACACACAGAAAACAACTAGAATGATTGAAACCATTATAGGCAATATGCATTTGATGAAGAATATGTTTGCATTTGATCCTTTCTTCTTTACTTTACTGCATGCTGGGACTTGTAATCTGGCATTTCCACAAAGTGCTTTATTAAACATGAAAGATTGAGCAGTGAAATTTTTGAAAGGTCCACCACTCGGAATCTCTCCTTCCAAACTATTATGAGAAAGATTGATGAATTCAAGATAATGAAGTGACTCCAGTGATCTTGGAATCAAGCCAAACAAGTTGTTTTGAGATAAGTCCAAATCTGTCAAACTTATCAAACTTCCAAGTGAATCAGGAATACCCCCTACCAATTTATTTTGTGATAAGTTGAGAATTTGCAAATTTTGCAATCCAGAAATGGCCCCAGGAATGCTTCCTGAGATCATATTCTTTGATAGATCCAAGAAAGTCACAGCCTTTAAGTTCCCAATTTCAATTGAAAGACACAGAGTTAAAGCATTGTCAGACAAGTTCACCTCAAGAATGTCTCTGAGGCTCCAAAGAGAAGAATTCACCTTACTGAGTTTGTTGGAGTTCAAGTAAAGTTTTCTTAGAGAAGTAAGATTACCAAAGCAAGTTGGAACCTCTCCAGAAATTAGCTTGTTCTCAGTTATGTACAATTCACTCAGCTGCTTGATTTTGCAGATTTCGCTGATGATGGTTCCCTGTAGACGGTTGTTGCCAAGACTCAAATATTGAAGAGAGTGCGATGAAGAAGAAAGGAGAAGAGAGTCAATTGGGGGTTAGGGTTTTTAAACTAAAATTAGGGACCAAATTGAGTCCAAAATATTTACTGCGCCACGTCAGCTAGCCGTTGCGCTGCTAACGTGTCACCAACGACGCCAGGTCAGCTTTCCAATTGCGCCAGCTGGACGAAATTCACCGGAAGGACCACTATGAGTACCGGAGATCAACTTCAGGGACGATCTCGACAAATTTTTAAGTTCAGGGATTACTTTGAGCCTCGAGGGTAACTTCAGAGATTACTTTGATACTTACGTGGCATAGTGAAAATATGAAAAATGTGAACGCCATTTATAAAGAATCTGTGTATGATTAATAAGTTTAATAGATCATTATGATGTACGTAGTTTGCTTGTTACATTACTATCTGTATTTTCGTATTTCAATTAAGTCTTTACTGAATTATTGATTTTCATGAATAAAAGCAGTTTTCCGTTTCTTTCAACGTTTGTTGCTAGCAAAAGTTAGTTTACAATTAAGTATTTACGTCGTCATTATTGTTGTTCTCAATTTCCAGTGAAAAAATCATGATATTGAATAAATCATTATCAATTTCAATATTGTTACGACTGACCAATATAGTAAACATAAAATTGTGGTGCATGTGACAGGAGAAATGAAAACGGAGGACTTATCATCATGCTGTGCAAGCACATTTGCTAACGAAATGGCTATAACCTCTCCATTTTCTTCATTAGAACATGCAATTACTGTTCACTACAAGAAAAATACCCATTCAGCCACACTTTTTTTAAGCTACATTTGAAAAGCGTAGCCTACACTTTTCTCCGTGTTGCCTTTTTATAAGAGAAAAGGATACACAATTATGGTATCATTTAAAAAGTGTAGCCTTAGGTATTATAGAAATCACTTATAAAGCGTAGCCGTAGGTTGATATCTATAGGTTCACTTTTCGTATCAAAGGAGACGCTTTTAAAGGGTAGCCTATTTGTTAAGTTTTAGGTGCATTTTAAAAGTGATGCCTAATGTATCTAGTACAAAAAAATTTAACACAACCCACAAACACTTAGTAATTTTTTGTTTCCTTTTCTCCCTCACTTACCCTCTTTGCGTGGTGCCCTAACCTAGAATCAGAACCAATCTCACCTCTCTCTTCTCTCGCCACTCTGTCCCTCAAGCCCGTCGCCGGCTCCTCAAGCTTTGGTTGCCCCCTCAAGCTCGTCGCCGCTCAAGCTTTGGTCGCCCCCTCAAGCTCGTCGCTGCCTCAAGCTCTGTCGCCCCCTCAAACTCGTCACGGCCTCAAGCTCTGTCGCCGCCTCAAGCTCGTCGCCGCCTCAAGCTCGTCGCCGCCTCAAGCTCACGTCGCCGCCTCAAGCACGTCGCCGCCTCGAGCTCGCGTCGCCGCTTCAAGCTCATCGCCGCTCAAGCTCTGTCGCGCTCTATCATAGTTCGTAAGCTCGCCTTCCTGCTTCGGCCATCAACACTTCCTCGGCCCTGAGTCTGGGTTTAGGGTTTCAGCTTCGGCTCGGGTCTTCCATCAACGCTTGCTTCGTCTCTCTGCCTATGTGAGTTTCATCTTCAGCCCTGTTATTCCTCTTTCAATTTTATTGCTGTAAAATATTAGTACATCTTTGAATTTATTGCTCAAAGTTGAGTTTGTTGCTGACATTATGATTTAGCTAATGTTAATCTGCTGTAAATCATATTTGGAGAGTTGAAGTTTTTTTGTTGCTTCCTGAAAGTTATCATAGTTTAAGTTTTTGTTGCTGCCTGAAAGTTATCATAGTTATCATAGCTGAATTTGTTGCTAGAATTCTAGAAGTAGAATTTGTTGTCAGCTGTAAGTTGAATTTGATGCTGAACATCTCATAAATGTGGTTGTTGCTGGAAGTAGAATTTGTTGCTGGATAATTGAGTTGAGTTGAATTTGTTACTGATCCTTGTTGTTGTTGTTTGAATTTGTCTGATTAGGGGAGGTTCTGCGATTATTTGTTTTTTAATTAAGAAGCATCATGTTCTATTTTTAATTTGTTTTTGGTTTTGATGTTTCCCAATTATTTTCATGATCTTTGTTTCAGGAAAGTGCCATGAATGGCAGGCAGAAGGTTGAGAAAAAATGTTTAATATGTTACTCCTCTTGATTTTGAAGTTCTTTGATCCCAGTTTCTTCAACTTTTTGTAAATTAAGCATTCATTTCCTGCTTCCATCATGTTAAGCTGTGTTTGATTGTTTTGTGCTCATCATGTTAAGCTGTGTTTGATTGTTTTCAGTGTTACTTGATGTATATATCTCATCACTGTTATAAATTCCTTCATTGATAATATTTTAAGTTCTTGCTTTCTTATCATCTTGTACTTTGTTCAAGAATTGTTGCAGTTGGGAGCTCCTGAGATTGTTCCAGATTATCCAATTCTTTCTGTTGACGACCTAGCAGATCAAATAGCCGAGGTTCTCAACTTTTTTGGGTGAGTAAGTTCAAGCTTAATCTGTAATTTGTTATAGCCATATCATTATTTATGATAGCTAATTTAGTGTAAATCTAAGTACTCAGAATTATATAGGATACTATTTGTAGGCTCCATAACTAGGATCCGTCTACCAGCATTTGATTTCTTAGACCCTTTACTTAGTTTAAAATCTGATAGGGAGTTGGGAGGAATGGTGGAGAAATGAAGTAGAGAAGAGAGGAAACTTATTTTAAGGGGGAAAAAAAGAAAGTTTAACATTAATGATAGGTATATTTCAGGGCTAAGGTTATCTTTGGATTGAATGCTCTTGCTGGAAGAACATTACAATCTGGTTCTGCAGTTGGACCATGGAACTCTTCCAATGCCGAATCTTTTATCTGTTATACTGTAAGAAAGAATTACAGCATTGCTGGTTGGGAATTTGGTAAGTGTATGCTCCCTGATTACATATATGCCAAAGTAGCAAGCATCAGTGTAATTGATTCAATAAGACTAAAATTAAAAAATGGTGATTTTAAGACTCATTATCTTTGCCACATAGCAGGATTTCACATTTAGTTTCTAACACAAACATTGCAAGTCTTTCAAGTTCTTTTTGCGAAACAAAAATAACATGTCTCTCTTGATAGAATTAATAGTTTAAATGAATTCCTTCTTGCTTGTGCAGGCAATGAATTGTGCGGGAGTGGAGTTGGAGCAAATGTTTCTGCAGATCAATATGCTTCTGATATTGCTGCATTAAGAAACATATTTCATGATGTATATAGAGGGATCAGGCATAAGCCACTGATCATTGCTCCCGGTGGCTTCTATGATGCAAACTGGTTCCAGGAATTCGTAAACAAATCTGGTAAATCTGTTGATGTGGTATCTCACCACATATATAACCTTGGAGCAGGTATCATCCACCAAAAAGGAATACTACTGAAAGCTACTACTTTATCTTACATACAGGAGTTGATGAGCACCTAATTGAAAGAATTCTTGATCCATCATATCTTGATGGAGTGGCTAGCACATTCAGTGGCCTCAAAAACATACTTCAAAAATCAGCAACCAAAGCAAAAGCATGGGTTGGTGAGGCAGGAGGGGCTTACAACAATGGCCACCATCTTGTGTCTGATGCATTTGTCTACAGCTTCTGGTTAGTTTAACTAACTCACCTTGAATTTTTTTTTATTATTTTTTAATTTTTTTTTGTCATTGGAGATTCTACAAGCATTTACTCTAATGTTAATACATCATAACACAGGTATTTGGATCAGCTTGGAATGTCAACTGTTTATGACACCAGAACATATTGCAGACAGAGTTTGGTTGGAGGAAACTATGGATTACTAAACACTTCTACTTTTGTGCCAAATCCAGATTATTATAGGTACCAAATATTAAATTTCATAGTTGAAGGATGTGCAGCATGTTATTGTGGACTATCTCATTTTAGCTTTCAAGTGTCAATATTACAGAAAAATATATTGTGTGCTCATTTTACAAACTCGCACATACCTTTCTACCATTGGTTGAGGGTGTAGACTTATCATATGCAGATCACACATTCTATCCAATGGTGAAAAGATGTGTTTTGTTCCGATATATAAAATAAAAATGAGTACAAATTATACATTCCTTCTTTGTGAGCTGATATATCCAACTTGTGTTCTGACATATATAGATGTTTACTTCATTAGTTGCTTGCCAGATCTGCAAGATCCGCAATTGAATTCAAGTAGGATAGTCTTTTAAAGCTTACTGACACTCGTGATTCTAACAATAAGATGACATTGATGCACTATCTTTGCAAGGTATAATAACAATTGCACTAAAGGAATATATCATTTGATCACTTACCTTCTTTCCATTTTGCTATTTTGGCTCTAGGTTCTAGCTGATAGGTCGCCTGGACTGCTTGACTTCCACTTAGACCTTGTAAGCCTGGAAGCTGCGACTAAGGTGATGATTTATGCTTGGTTGGAAAAAGAAAATTATTCAACTGCTAATTGCTAGTTTGGTTGGTTTATTGGTTCTGTTTCACTTTGTTCCCCTGTAAAACTAAGCACATATCTCTTCCTCTGACTTCTTGCAATGATATGTGTGTCACTTCCGTTTGTTTGTGGCTGAAAATTGTTTGTGCAATTCTAGTTGTTGTATTTCTGATTTTGTGCACTTCTGTTTGCTATGGCTGAAAGTTATATTGCTATTTTTGGCTCTTTTCTTTTCACCATGAACTAGAAGAAACATGGGATGACTTGGTATATATGAATTTTTCTCTATTTTTTTATTCATCTGCCGATAAAAAGCAAATAATACTAGCTATGGTTATAGACTTATAGTATTAGTATTTTCAAATTAAAGTTATTAGTTTTAATTTAAAAAAATGTTACAACAGCAGATATAGTATGTATAACATGATAATAATATATTAAAATTTTAGTTTTTAGGTGCTCGTCCTAGTCATGTTCTATATGTTGCTGTTGCATGTAGTAGTTGGAGGAGTAATAATTCAAGATTGGCTTGTGTAGGAGAGTTCAACTTTTCAAATGTGAAGAGAATAGGGAAACTTTGTGGCAACAGTTCTGATTTTGGCATTGTGGTGGGAGGCAGGGGATTTTTGTCTAGCTGCTAGGGTGATGATTTTTTAAATTATAGCTCTTTATCTTATGATTTATAGCTTATACTTTTTTGATCTTTGAATTCTAATTTTGGATTTGTGAAACACTACTATGCATTGGTGAAACTTGTACACGGTACAGAAAGGATTAATGATATCAGTTATTGATAGTTTTCAGTCTGGTTTTTTAATTTTTATAATCGCGAATGTCATTATAAATATTTTTCTAATTACTTTTCTATATAATTATGCAGGATAATATTGAGGATGATGATAATGAAGATTAAGTTGATTATTATTGTGGTTTATTGGCTAAGATAGAGTAGTGTTGGGAATGGATACATGTATAGTTGACTAATGACTTTTATTAAAAGATACTTATGTAGGATATAATATTTTAGTTTTTTATAGAGTATTAGTAGTAAATTCTAAGTGATATCATAGTTATTTTGATATGGCTATGTTTATTTTAATGAGATGTATGAATATTTAAAATTAACATTATTCTAGTACTTTTGGATCATTATTATAAATATATTTTGGTTACAGATAATTTTTATTATTTAAAAAAATTATTTAGTATAATTATGTATTTTTTTTATTTTATAATATTTAACTCATTTAATTAAAAATGCAGAATTATTATATATATATATATATATATATATATATATATATAAAATAAAAAAAATAATAATAACGGACCTAAGGCTACATTTATATACAGTAGCTATAGTATGAAAAAAAAAAAACGAGGGACCTAAGGCTACACTTATAAAAAGTAGCCATGGAATATAATGTGGCTACGCTTGACAGGTGATGCAATAGTGTTGAAAAGCGTAGCCTATTCTAGTAAGAATGGAAGCTGAAAAGCGTAGCCTTTGGTCCTGCACAGCATCACTTGAAAAGCGTAGCCTATTCCCAAACGCCAAAAGCGTAGCCCTTGGTACAGAAAAGCGTAGCCTTTGAGAATAGGCAACGGCCGAATAGGAATCACCCCAAAAAGCGTAGCCGTAGCCCAAAAAGCGTAGCCGTAGCCTAAGGCATCATTTTTTTTCACTTTTGGCTACACTTTTCAAGTGTACCTGAATGGGTGTTTTTCTTGTAGTGGTTGCTAGAGATATATGGTTCCGTAAATTGAATGTTAGGTGTTGGTTAGAGGTTATATCAGGACGATCATGTTCTAATGAATACTTGAAAACGGCGAACGAAGTTACTATGTAGGTTTGTTTGTTAGGCATAATCTTAAACTTGTGTTAAACTATATTTGAATAATATAAATTTTTAGTATATATATGCTTTGTTAGGCATAATCTTAAACTTGTGTTACACTATATTTGAATAATATAAATTTTAAGTTGATATATGATAACGAATTTGCTTCAATAATAGTTGTTAATTTAATGTTTAAATTTGTAAGAACTTGATGAATGGAGATCAATGTACGAGAAGAAATTTGAGTATGTTTTTGTGACATATGCAGCTGGTAGGACCTCTAAAGACATACTTGTTGGATTAAAGGTTAAAAATAAATATCTAGCATAGAAAGTGCATCATAAAGGAACATTTATGCTTTACAAAAAAAACCATGAACTATATATTTTATTGTGATGCAGACACACTATAGAAATACGCATGCTGTTGAGTTGGATATTGTTTCAAAAGAAGAAATGAAGTATATAGAACTGCACATTACAGAACTTCTTTTTAAGAAATCTGTCCAAATTACTGGTAAAGGAGATGGTAGTTGTTTATTTTTTTGTTTAGTTTTAAGGTTCCCTAACCATATTAATGCACATTTTTTCTTAATTAGTTCCTAATGACTTGGGAATTATTATTTTCTTTTGAGTAGACTTAGATTGTTGTATGCATGTTGATATTTTCAGTGTCAGCTAAATATTCTGGCGAAATAGTTAATGACACTCTAGATGAGACAGAGACTCATTCAGAAGACAATTTAGATGATATCTCCTCTGGTGGAGTTGACATCTCCAGGCAGTATGAGCTCAATAAGGTTCCGGAAAAAGAAAGTGAAACCTTATAGGTTACCTGGCCAAAAACCAAACCTTTTTTCAAAAAGAATAATATGATGTACATGCTGCAAAAAGGAGATTCAATATGAACAAAAAGTCATAGTTTGGAGATGACTTATCAGATCAATTATCACGTAAAACCTGTAGATTTGTGACAGAGTATTTCTGGCCAGGTTAATACGATGTTGAAGAGAAATTTTGACTTATTACTTGGTTGTCTACTTTGAGAATTCTAATATTTATGGTCTATTGAACTTTATTTTGACTTTAAAAATTCAGACGTTGACTTGATTTTCTCTTTAATGTTTATGCTTGATTGTAAATTTAACAGGCGCTAATAGTATACGAGGAAACGTAATTCATAAATTTGTGCACATTATTAATCACTATATGTTTTTTTAATTCATTAATTTTTTCACTTAATACAAATCCAAAAATATATGTAATGCATTAAGTTAAAGTGTTTAAAACATATTTTTCAAAAAAAAATAGTGAAAACTTAAGTAAATTTTACAAGGCAATGTTTAAACAAAAAAATTCGAATTAAAAATATATTGCAGCGATTGAGAGAAAATTGCTGCTAATTAAAAGAATATCTGGTAATGAGTGTTGCATTAATTGCTGCCAAATTGACATTTTCGTTGCAAAATGAGAAGCTTTTGATAACCCCTCTTTAATCCGTTGCAACAATTGCTGCCAGATTCTATTTAGTGAAGGTTTCTGAAAACCGCCGCTAAATATCCACCGCTATCTGTTAAATTTTTTTTGTAGTGATAGCCTACTTAAATACTAATACTGCTTAATCTAATCCATATTATTATTATTATTATTATTATTATTATTATTATTATTATTATTATGTTTTAGCTAGATTTTAATGTAACTCATATTTTAATGGATAACT
The DNA here is from genome assembly GCF_059453495.1 of Arachis ipaensis. NCBI lineage: Eukaryota > Viridiplantae > Streptophyta > Magnoliopsida > Fabales > Fabaceae > Arachis > Arachis ipaensis. Next base: position 120,380,773 of record NC_142437.1, on the reverse strand, counting down.
ATTTATATAATTATTTAGGTTTGGAATTTCATAATTTGATATATATTAGAATTTAAAAATGACTATCTTAATGACTATTTTAATGGCTTCTCTTTCATTGCTGAGGGATTTTGTTGTATAGTTGATTTTTTCTTTTAGAATATTAACCCATCAAAAAAATTATTATGGACTGCAAGAATTATTTATTTTGATTTATCCTTATACCCACAATACAGGTTTCTATAATTTGCTATTTAAAGTTTCTATGAACAAAATATCTAAAGTCGGATTCTTATTAATGACCCTATTTTAGCATTTTCGGTAAATCAAAAGAAAATAAAAATTGATTAAAAAAAATTCACGTAAAAATAAAATAAAATATATAACTATTCATATATTTTTACTTAATTAATAGGTTAAGTATTTTAGTAAATAATTTCATCACATAACATCATATTTTTTTTATTGTCAAATTAGGAGATTCTTAATGAGAAAAGGTCATATAATTTTTAATTATTTATATATCTCTTTTTTATTATGTTTTCGGGACCAAGTATGATAAAGTATAATCTTACGTGTTTAATTTTATAGCGCATATATATTAGTTTAATTTGTTAATCTTATTGAATTAATAACATTTTAAATTTCTAAATAAATTTTTTATAGTTAGTATTAGAAATATAATTATTTATATATTTTTTATCAATTTAAATTTTTAAATATAGTAATTTCATAATATAGTAACAAAGTTTTTATGATCAAAAATTTTAAAATTATGTTTTATCTTTATTAGATCTTAAAAGAAAAAGAATTTAGTATAAAGTAAAGTCTATATAAAAATTTAAGTAAACTCAAAAAATAACTTTATTTAAAAAAATATATTAAAAATATAATTGTTTATGTATTTTTTATCAGATTAAATTTTTGAAAAAAATTATTTTATGAAAGTTAGAAAACTAAATATGTGATTATAGTATAATCAATTATGTTATGTATACACTAAATTTAGCTATTAAAATCATTTACTAATTAAAATATATGTTAAAATATAAATACATATTAAAAATAAATTAAACTATATATATTTATATATAAATATGTTAATAGCTGATTTTAACGATTAATTTTGGTGTACAAATAATATTTTAGTAATATAATATACTCTTAAAAATTTGTTGGGGGAATACTAATTGATGAGTCATGTTGATCATGAAAATGTCACATTCGGGCTTAGCTTCCCTTAATTTGACGGCATGTTCCTAGAGAAAGCATTCGGTCTGTCCTAGATTGTCCTTCCTTTCTGTCTGCCAAATACTTCAATTCCTAGATATGCTTTATTTGCGATTATATATGTAATATGTTTATTCATTCTTATTAGAACCGATAATACTCGCAGAAATAAATAATACCAGAGTACATATATAATATCTTATTCTTTAGAAAATTGTTATGTCAATGTATGGGTTTATTTTCTATAAATTTCATATAATAATACCTGTTTTTTCTTTTATAACGTATCTAATTAAACTTAAAATTTTGGTACACACGAAAACGAGCATGGTTTTGATGTGTTGCCATTTCCTAGAACTTCACTTTTCAATATGCTTTAAAAAAAAGGAGTTTCACATGCATGTGTTTTTCTTTGTTTTTTTTTTTTTTTGGAAAAAAAATTACTATACATTAATATATATTTGGTAAAGAAATATAGAGATGGGCTATATATAGGTTGTATTACGTATTGGACGATGATGAAAATTCAGGTACAGTCAACTTCACTTGAAGTTGATAGATGAAAGCTGTTAAATAATTTAAATAATTTGACTAAATTTTTATCTAACAGCTTTTAATTATTAACTTTACGTGAAATTGACTATACTTAAATTTTTACTTGGTTGATATAAAATGCACCATGCATAAACCCATACATTAAATAGTGCATTTGTAGCATGTCTTCTAATGTAAGATTTTTTTTGTCTTTCTAGTTTATTTTATTTTATTTTCTTTTTTTTAATAACAAAATTAAATTTTAGATATTTATTCATAAAAGTTTTTGTACTACATTATGAAGCTATTATTTATTCCCAAAAATGAAATTCATTAAAAAAAACATAAAAATAATTATATCTGCAATGATAAATATCTTCAATTCTTCATCATGATAATAGATAGATCTTAGGCATGTACTACATATATTTTATTTTAACTTGACATAAACGGAGAATTCAGTATATTTCTTTGGGAACTCACATATAGCTAGGTTCATGCACACAAAACCAGCCCAATTTAGTAATGAGACAGAAATTAATAAAACAGAAGTAGGTGAAGCAGACAATTAAATTTCCAAAATAGGGTGGTAATTAGGTGACAAGTAACAATAACCTGATAATTAATTAGGTGAGACCTCTTTGTATAGTTTGTTATTAGCTACTAATAGCTTCTTATAGCTGACAAATAAATATAATATTTATAATTTTAGGAAGCTTTTCCAAACACACCCTAATAAAAACGGGGAAATATAAAATAAATTAAAGATAAGTCTTTGTCTAGTTGACAACTAACCTAAACCCACATATATGAATATAAAAAATAAGGAAAAGTATAGGGTATCAACATATTATCTGCCAACTTTTGCCAACTCTTATTTATAATTGTGTTTTATGGAAGTATGTTCGTGAATGTGTCTAATAATTAATATATTTTAAATACATATATAAAGAGACACATCCAGAAAATATATTTATAAAGACACTTCTATTAAACACAGACATTTTTATTAGACACATCTACGAACACACTTCCATAAAACACAATTATAAATAAGAGTTGGCAGAAGTTGGCAGATATGCTGTTGGTAACGTAGCGGAACCGAAAAAATAAACGTGTATCTGTATCCTTAATTTCTTCCAATGCATATTATCGAGTATGTACCATATCACCTCTTAATTAATTGATCTCTCTTTTTAGCTTTCTAATGTTTAGGAAAAAGTCGTCTTTGATATTATATTCTATATATTTTTTAGTTGCTCACATTATTTTATAATTTGAAAAATTAATAATTAATTTATTATAAATCTGAGTTTCATTTAAAAATTTATTATTAACTAATAAATTATTATACACATAAAATTAGATTTAATTTTTTATATTTAATTAAAACAAATAAATAAGTTAACTATTCGACCAATCTAAATTAATTGATATATTCTATATAATATAATAAAATCGATTCGTGATTTCAATTATTACATGATGAAACTTGTTGGAAAAAATCCATATTAATTTCACATAAATCTAAATAAGGTTCGTATATATTAATCAGCCACTACAAGAGATGCAAATTTTATCGATAATTGTATTGACGGTTAAGGTGTCGGTAATTAATAATTTTACTAACAGTTAAATCGTCAGTAAAATACTATCGATAAAATTGATATTTAATAAATTCCAATCAATATTATTGACGGTTGATAACTGTCGGTAATATTATAATACTAAACTATTGTTATCAATGGTTGTTGGCTGCCAATAAATTAATGCGTGAAAAAATATTTATTTTTATTTTACCATTGGCTTACTGACATTAAAAAAAACATAGTAATGAAATATTACCGATGGCTAAACTATTGGTAAAGAAAAATATTTAAAGACTATCAAAATTTATTATTTTAGCTCATTACTTTTAGTCAGTAACTCAATTCCTTTAGTTTAGTAATTCGACAATTTTTTTTTAGTTCACACTTTTAAATATTGATAATTAATCAAAAACTATAAATTCTTATGATTCTTTAACATTCTTCGTATTTTTTTATTTTCTAAATGTTATTTACCGATGGCTAAATGTGGATTTTGTAAATCACATATATACATATATCAGGTCCTTATATGTTTATTTGAATAAATTAAATTTTAATGCAACTAGTAAATAATATAAAATTTTTATTCATATTAAAACTGAATAAATAATAAATTTACAGGATTATTCGAAATTATAATACAATAAAAAAAAAGAAAAATATAATCAAAACTAAAAATATAAGTACACTATATAGAAATCAATCGGACTACATGTAATCCTCTAAGATGAAGCCGCCATCGTCTACGTTGTCACTATTCTAAGTCCTGAGGGTGCTGTGCTGTCAGCGACTGATCGAGGACTAGATAATGCTGCTGGAGGATGTCTAAGCGGTGAAAGAGGCGGCATGGCTGGCGTACCACTGGACGAGCTACTCTTCAGCTTCTCCCGTACAAACGAGTACATGTCTATGACCATATTCTTCTACTGGTTTAGATCGGACTGCTGGTGGACGACGGTCTTTTGGAGGCTTTTGATCTCCTCTCGTATTTCTGGTGAGCATGCCTCTACTATTACCGCTCTTGTCAGCTCTGTATATCCCGTCCGATACTGTTGCAGCTCTCACTCCAAGTTCTACTGTAGCTCTTTGTTGAGCAGGGTAAATTTACCCACGTGTGCCATTTGGCGCCAAAGTTGCACGGAACTTTATCGATAGCGTCCCTTAATTACTGATGGCCAAGCAGTTGGTAACTCGATCTCGTCACACGTTGTTAGAATGGTTGTTGGTAACACGCCTCTCTATAGTAGTAAACATTATTAGAGATATAATTATTTATATATATTTTGCTGTTAATTTATTAAAAAAAAAAAGCGACTTCATAATATAATATGAAAGTTTTTATCTGTGATTAAATAATTTAGAGTTCGATTCTTGTTAACTTTTAAAAAAAAATTAACATAAGGTGAATAAAAAAAATACTTGTACAAATTTTACACAAATTCAAAATAAAACTCTTATATAAAGAGATTATATTAAATATATAATAATTTATTTGTCTATTCTACCAATTTAATTTTTTGGAAAAAAGTGACTTCGTAATAATATATATTGATGAAAGCCTATATGAATTGATGAAAGCAAGTTGAGTATAGGTGTTAGTTATCAAATTTTGTTGGACATGTTCTTAGTCAAACAGAATTAGGATGGTTGACAAGCAACTTTTGCTAAATCACTACTAGAAATAAGCTATTTATTATAGACGAATTTTAGGGACCATTTTTTCTATCAAAATTATCAACGGATCCAATTTTCCATCAATAATAGTTGAGTGATTTTTTTATTTTATAATTTTGCTATTTTTTCTCTGCTATTTGTTAATAAATCTAAGATTTAATTATTCTGTTAGTTCTTAATTATAATTTTATTATATTTATAATTAAATTTTTATTTTTTAAATTAAGTCATTACACTATTTTTAATTTGTAATTATGTATTTTTCATGTCAAAAATATTAAAATTAACGAAATATTCTTTCTAAAATTTATAGGTAAATATCTAATTCAGTTCTTAATTATATATATCTTCCATTTGTCGAAAAATATTTCATTAATTCTAATATTTTTTATACTAAAAAAGACTTAATTACAAAATTAAAAACAATATAAAAATCCAACTGAAAGGAAAAAAAGATCTAATTAAAAATTTGATAAAATTAAAGGGACCAATAGAGTAATTAAATCTAAAGATCTATTATTTTTATAGACCACACTATAGACAGAAAATTCGTCAAAAAATAATTTGGAAACCTTGTCAAATTTTAGATCCCATTTTTTGGGAATTTTTTTATAGGTAATGAGATTTTTTTTAAGTGTTTTGGACAAATTAAACAAGAACCAAAAGACAACAAGAGAAAGAAAACTAAAAAACTTTAGTAATGTCTCTCTGGAGGAAATGGTCTAGTATTTTCCCAGACTCTAATCACATTAGGTAATCTCTGCTATCCCTTGCACTAACTTTAACAAGCCAATCAGCAATGCTATTAGCATCACGCTTGATAAGATCAAATTGACATTCCAATGTTGAACCAGCAGCTCCTGAATTTTGTTTATAAGATCTATGTCACAAGCATTATCAGAATTTCGAATACTACCCATAAGAAGAAAGATGTCCAAACTATCTGTTTCACATACAACTTGTTGGAAGCCACACTCCCACGTGGAGACAAGAACATGCCAGATCGCAAAGAGCTCGCACCTCTTTATGGATCAAGTAGGAAGTGCCCCAGATCAACCAAGAATTCGTGCACCAACATAATTCTTTAACAGACACCCAAAACTTACATACCCCTCATGATAATATATACTAGCATCACAATTAATTTTTATCACATTCTTTGAAGGAGGTCACGAAATCAAACTTTTCACTGAAGAGTTGGTCGAGTAGAAGAATAACCTTTGCCCCTGGATCTCATTCGTCATATATCTTGCTAGGTTCACCGTCCTCCTATCAAACCATTCAGCAATTGCACCAAAAATATGTTGACATCTATGTTTCCAAATCCACCAAATTGTTAATGCACAGATAAACTCTCTTTTCTTGATATTATTCCTGAACCACTCATAAAAATTGTTCTCTTTTTGGAGAATCAGATACTCTAGATGTTAATGTTGCAAGTGTGAGGAGTATATGAAGTTAGTCCCACATTAAAGAAAATAAGGAAGAGTGAAGAGTTTATAAGATGAGAAACCTATTAACTTACTACCTTAAGGTTTTCAGTTCGATGTGGTGTCTTCTTATCTTATGTTATCTCACTTGATTCCTCCCCAAAATTCTCCCGATAGTTGAGAGCTTCCCACGGTACCGCAACAAGTGGTATCAGACCCGATGGTTAATCGGTTTGGTTTAAGAAATATTTAAGGTGAAGCATCGAAAGTCTTCCCGGCAAAGGTGGTCTGGACGGCGTGTCCCGCGGTGTGGTGCGACGATATGGTGGACGAATACTCATGGTGGAGGAGCTAGAAAAAGGGGGAGTTGATGCTTGATGTGGAGGCTCACACTTGAGGAGGAGATTGTTAATGTTGCAAGTGTGAGGAGTGTATGAAGCTAGTCTCACATAAAAAAAAGCAAAGAAGAGTGAGGAGTTTATAAGATGAGAGACCTATTAACTTACTACCTTAAAGTTTTGAGTTCGATGTGGTGTCTTCTCGTCTTATGTTATCTCACTTGATTTCTCTCTGAAATTTCCCTGGTGGTTGAGAGCTCCCCACGGTGACCCAACACTAGATCCAACAGCTTCTAAATTTCTTTGGCTACCTCGCACTCCCTAAGGATATGAAGCACCGATTCTTGAGTCATGTTACATCGAGGTCAAACATCAGAATTAGTAAGACCTTTTTTAAAGTGAAAAACAACAGTTGGAAAGGCCTCATTAACTGTTAGCTAAATAAGCATCTTAAACTTTTTTGAAATCTTTAATTTTCACAACTAAAACCAATCAATCCCATCATTCCACTGAAAATTTTCTTTGAGTAAGCCAGAGGTATTCAATTTTGGTGCTACCCTATGATTATTTGAATTCCAATACCAATCAAGAGCATTATTACAATGTTTGAATGGGGTAAACTCAAGATCATATCTCTAACATCTTCAAGTATAAGTGATATATATCAAATGATATAGTCTCCACGCATTACCATCACAAGCAACCGCATTAATAAAGAGCAACTCTGAAATGTGAATATAAAGAAGAGTGTACCTCCAATCTTGCCAATTAGGTTCCAGTGATCATGCCACAAAGATTATTGAAGATCTTCGTAACACTACATAAACCCTTCCGTAATCTAAGAGTAAGCCTTCACAATACTAGGTGACACATTAAAAATATTCTTATTGTTATATGAAATGAGATCTATCGAGTTTTTCATGCCTATTAGAAATTGGACCCATAATTTGTCTTTGCAGTGAAAAATTTGTCAGATGAACTTACCAAGTAAAGCATAATTCACACAATAGGACTTTCTAGACATCGGATTTGATGGTCCCAGAACGTTTGGACCATTAAATGGTTCTATAACAAAATATGTTTTTTAAATTTTTTAATAACTGCTAAATAGTCCTTATTTAATTTTAATTACAAATTAATACTTTATATATTATTTAATTATAAAATCTATTTTTATTTTATAAACTATTATTTTATCATTCATCTATCAACTTTATTAATAATCAAGAACAAAAACAATAGCGAATTAGATCTTCCATTAATCGTAATAAATATTTTGGCAATCCTAATCAATTAGAATTTTATCCTTGATCAGTTATATCCGTGAACATCGGTGAAATCGTGTTTCTTGAAAATTCAATCGATTGGACATACAACACAATCGATTGAATGTCTGTGTTTCCCAAAATTCAATCGATTGAAATTGCTACACAATCGATTGAATTTTTCAAGGCATGTGGATTTTTTCTAATTCAATCGATTGTTCGTATTACTCAATCGATTGAAGTCATCAAAGCAATATAGATTTTCACAATTCAATCGATTGTTTGTGTTATCCAATCAATTTAAGTTTTCTAATTTTATCATTAATTACTCAATCATACCATTAAAATAGTTTATCTTGATTATCAATTGTTTGTTTCATGATGACCCTCACCACCATCTTCAGTCAAACTCGACTCTTCTTCATCGCTTAATGAGTTTTTATTTCTATCTCCCTTACCAAACTCAGCCATTGACAATTTGACATAGTCTGACCACACATGGTTTCCATTGTGAGTGGAAAATTCGAGGACTTCCCCGAAGACCCATGGCAAGGAAGATTTTGATTCTGGGTCATGGTATGCGGCACATGATGTGATTGGTGATGAAGCCGCATTGAAGCAGGAAAATCAAAACCACCAAAGGAAACTCCACCATTGATGAGTTTGGAAAAATCTTAATTAAATTGATGATGATCAAACATTATTAATATAATTAATTACAAAAATTATTAATTTGAATTCTAATTCATATTTGCTAATTAATAATTTTTGTTGCTTGCAGATTTGGCTTTGGGCTAAAAGAAAATTAATAAGCCCAATGTAGAATCCAAAATTCAGTTTTGATACAAAAATGGTTTCATTCATATGATTGAATTAGTGATGAACCAATTGGGCCAGATTTAAATGTGTAAGCCCAAATCAATTGTTGGTGTATGACCAACTAGTTTGGTCCGAAATTAAAAAGGGAATTGGGCCAAAGTTTAAGCTACCCATTTTTAAATGATGAAATCAAATTGTTAATCATTTTGCTGAATGCTTCCAACGGATCCCATTTCCATCATGTGGTGGATTTCAAACTTATTCAATTATCATTAATTACATGGGAACCATGAGAGAGAAATTAGCAGTTGATTTGATTGCTATCATTAGTGCTACACGCTACTCAGCAAAGGGAAGTGGAAAACTTAATTCACTTTATCAATTCCATTGATTATTGTTCAAATTTCTCTCTCTTCTCTCTCATCTCTCTTCTTGCATTCGGTCACTTCACAGAGAAAGCATGGAAGCTAATGCGAAGTTATCAGAAGCAAAAAGAAGAAGCTAGAAGCAAGCTTGAGGCCATAGTGATGATGGCATCAAGAAAAAGAAAATCTGAAGTATGTTGTGGCTGAGATTTTCACCACAAATGATAAGATTTGGTGAAGAGATCTCAAGCTCTCCATACCTTAAAATGGACGAAGATCCATTCGGTCAGAGGAAGAAGATCCTTGGAGGGATGGCTTGTCTCAGCTTTTGATCAACCACCACAGGAGGTAGCTACTGTAGCTACGTGGAGGATGAGGTAGAAGTTGGAGCAGAAGAAGCTGTCATCGTCAAGAACTCATCAAGGGCTAGGGATCTTTCTTGGAGTGCAAGTCAAGATGGAAGGTCCGGATTGATGAAGCTTGGTGTAAAGGGAAGACACAGAGGTAATTGCATGTTGGGTTTTACATTCAGTTTTCTCTCTTCTCTCTCTGGTCGAACCGGTTTTGGTTTGAAGAAGAAGAAGTTTAGCTTGGTTCAACAGTTTCAACCGTGGAAGCTTCCCCTTCTATAAATAAGGAAGAATAGCCAGGGCTTGAAGCAAGGAGTGAGAGTACAAGGCACAGAGTTCTCATAGCTACCTAAGCTAACAGAAGTTCTTCTCCTCCAATGTTTTCTATTTTGTAATTTTCTGTTTAATTTTGTCTGTCTTGAGTCTTATGTAAAAAGACAAACAGTGAGGTTTGTAAGAAAAAGTCATAGAGCAGAAAAAGGCAGAGAGTGCAAAATTAAAAGAAAAAACCATAGATGTCCTTAGAGGTCCTTTGTACATCTGTGTTGTGTTTCGTGATTCTGTGGAAATCCCCTTCCAAGTTGAGTTAACACTTAGCAGTTGAAAGCTTGGCAGTAACCAAGTCAAGTTCAGGATTGGGGATTAGATTCTGGACTTGTCCCGGATAGGAAGGGTAGCTCCTAGGGAGAATTGGTGTATGTAATCATGATGATTATAGTGAAATTCCATCATTGTTGTGATGGAGACTGGATGTAGGATGCATTGCACTTAGCAGCTGAACCATGATATATCTTGGTGTGATTTTCTCTCTCTTCTACTCCATTTCTGTTTTCTGCTGCGTAGGAGACAAAACTGAAAAATATCTCCTGGCTGGTTACGAGACAAAAAAAAAAGTCTCTTGACTAGGCACGAGACAAAAATAAGAAATATCTCCTCAAGTGTTCTGAAAGGACAGCAAGTGTTATCAAGCGAAAAAGGGGCTAAGATTCAACCCCCCTTCTCTTAGCCACTGATAACTGTACCACCCTGTGGCAAATTCCCTTCCATTGCTTCGCAAAGAAACCAGCCACTAGAATCAAACCAATGAACTCATTCCACCTTAAATCCTATAAATGTTGTTAATCAAACCTACAGATTAAAATCAACAATCCAATTTCAATGAAATCCACCAAGGTCCAAGCAAACCCTTTTCAATCCCACCTACAATCTTCTAGAATTTTAGCTAAAAACATACCACCTAAAATCCAACCCCCATAAAAAAATAAAAGGAACCCTTTTCCAAAACACCATTTCATATACCAATATTTGCAGCCAACAAGAACTTAAATTTCATAAGCCAACAACAGTTCCACAAACACCCAGAAACAAAAATTAGAAGAAAATCGATTTGGTAACACAAATAATCTATTGAATTGTGAAAATTTATATTGTTTTGATGACTTCAATCGATTGAGTAACACGAACAATCGATTGAATTAGAAAAAATTCATATGCCTTGCAAAATTCAATCAATTGTATTGTATGTCCAATCGATTGAATTTTCAAGAAACACGATTTTACCGACGTTCACGGATATAACTGATCAAGGATAAAATTCTAATTGATTAGGATTGCCAAAATATTTATTACGATTAATGGAAGATCTAATTCGTTATTGTTTTTGTTCTTAATTATTAATAAAGTTGATAGATGAATGATAAAATAATAATTTATAAAATAAAAAATAGATTTTATAATTAAATAATATACAAAGTATTAATTTATAATTAAAATTAAATAAGGACTATTTAGTAATTATTAAAAAATTTAAAAAACATATTTTGTTACAGGACCATTTAATGATCCAAATGTTTTGGGACCATCGAATTCGATGCCGACTTTCTAATATCCACCCCGCCCACTTTCCTGAAAGTTGCAATCTGATAGAAAAATTCGTGAATAAATAATTACTAATAAAAATTTTTCTGACGATCTAAATTTGTCGAAAAATTCAATAACTTAAATTGTTGGTTAATTGGTTAGTTCCTTTGTACGTGTGAATTGGTAAGAATAAAGTGTGTTTATGCTAGCTCTATATAATCATGAATGATGCTATGAAATAAGAATTTGTACCACCATTTTCTCTAATCACATTCACCATTTCTGCACAATTTGATTGATTCTAGCTACAACAATACCATTAATATCTTCAAATGTGTAAGTTATTTTAAATTTTAAGGATATCTTAGGCTCTTAGCTTCAAGGTAATTTATTTATTGTCTTTCTAAATATTTTAATATGCTAAACTTTAAATGTAAGTTGTAAGTTTCATATTAGTTAAGTTTGGACTAAGTGATACTTTAAAAAAAAAATTATGAGCTTAAATATATTAAAATTAAATTTTAGATCAAGATGTAATAATTTTCAGTTCATTTTATGGTGTCATTCTTAATTATGCTAGAACTATGTCGTTTACTAATACATGATCAATTTTATGCTAAGTCTAAAACAAATATATACTACCTGTTACAAAATATTCATGACTTTGTACTTATATTCTGATTAGAAAAAGAAATTTAATAAGAATGGAATATATGCCATCCCTCGTTCCAATTCATATATTGTTAATTAGTCAATTGGCACAGCTAAGACTACTTAGAGCCAAATTAAAGTAGAGAAAGATTCTCCATTAATTCTAATTAGTTCTAATTAAGTGTACCTCTCTTAGCGTGAAATCACCGTTTAGAGAACATGGTTTTGTGGTCCAGTTACTTAACTTGTCCTTTATATATCTATTATTTGAATTAAAAATGCAAAAGTTGCCCTTATTTGCAGGGATACGAAATTGAATAATATTGCTGAGGAAACAAACAACATTATTAGAAACATACTTATACCTCACTTGTTTTGTGGAGTATGACTATCGTCATAATATATAATTGAGTAAAGTATCGTTTTTGTCCCCAACGTTTGGGGTAAATTCTATTTGTATCCCTAACGTTTTAATCGTCCTATTTGTATCCCTAACGTTTGTAAAAGTGATTCAATGTTATCCTGCCGTCAATTACACATCATGAGCGCTTTAGTTTGAGTTTTAAAAATCTCTTCTTAAAGTTAGAATACAAATATCTGGGATAGAATCGATGATCTATTCTGAAAAATAGCTCATCAAATGTTGAAACTAATTCTTACAACATTTACATAATTCACTTTTCTAGAGACATAATTGAATCTAAACACAAATAGTGGGTATAATATTAAAATCGAACACATCCAAGTGAGACCTAATTGAGAATAAATACATCCAAACGAGAATAATTGAAAAATATAATCTGATTTGTTAGTATAATTGATAGTAGGATAACATTGAATCACTTTTATAAACGTTAATGATACAAATAGGACGATTTAAACGTTAGGGACACAAATAGGACTTACCCCAAACGTTGAGGACAAAAACGATACTTTACTCTATATAATTATTATTGATTTGTTATTATAGCTAATTAATTAATTAATTAATTAATAACTAGCTAGATTAATTTAATAGTTTCAATTTGTCAAGTAGTGAAGTCTTAAGACTGATCTACTTTTCTTTCACTAAGATCTTGACTTTTGTTCAAGAATAAAAACTTAGCATCATATAGTGTTGAAGGCATTATTAGTTGCTTCTTCAACATGTGTACTTTTTTTTTGTGACTTTCTTCACCATGTGTATTTTTTTTTTTTTTCTGCTGAAATGAATGATGATTAGTGACAAGAAAAAAAATACAAAATATATTAAACTTAGGTCAACTAATTAATTAAAGAATACAAAATACTCGTAATGTTTATCCAAATTTTCAGTTTTGCATTTGGAGTTTAACATATTCAATTTTACTCCAAATATCTATAACTAATTTTAATTTTAATTTGTCAAATTTTACCGAAAGATAAAATCTGTCGTTAATACTTGTTGGTAAAATCTTTTAGTAAATTAAAGATTTTTACTTAGTCATTTTGACTTCTTACGCATTCTCAAAATTCAACTCTCTTCTTTCAATTTATGATCGACTCACCATCTTAATTATCATCTTCTTCTCCACTCTCATCCCACCGTTAAATTTTGAGAAATAAAATTAAAACTTTGGATAAACACTATTAATCTATTATATATTAGGAGTATTAATTAGTATATTTTGTCTTAATTAAATGCATGACAAACCTATAACGAGTGAATTAGAGTTTGAAGTGGTGAGAGATTCTTTGTCATAATATGAGGACAATAAACAAATATAAAACATGAAAGTGGGTGCAGTAGGCACATAACTTAGAAAAAGAGACTTTATTTCTGGGAAGACAACAAAGGGAGAAAAGGACTTTGACAAACCAAAATGGGTATTAAAGCTCTTTATGATGACCCAAAAGAAAATCCATACATTCTAAATCTTTTCCTCTTTTTAAGCTCATCACCTTCCATCCACTTTGGTTAGGATTCTGTCACCCATTTCATTTCATGTTAAACTCTTTCTCACTCTTTTTATAGTGGGCATCTTTAATTATGATAATATTTTCTCCTTCTAATAGATATACATATGTATGTTATTAATTAAATTCTTTATTGTTATTTATTAAGATGCATGATAACTATGCAGTCTATGCTAATTACGTATGGTTTGACTTAAAAGCTTGTTTTGGGACCATTTTTGTATTCATTTTTGTTCTCTTTTTTTGTGTTTACGTTATCTTTCAATTTGATAGGCCAAAAATTAATTTATCACGCAGATCTCAGCTTAATTTAAAAGTTTGCTACTAGCCAATAAATTATTACTGCATATATAAGACAGAATTCAAATTTCTAACACTACTTAAGCAGACAAATGAATTTATTACTAAATCAACTCAAGTTAGTTATCTTTGCTTTCTTTATTATTCGTGCATGAATCCAATAATTAAGAACTTCCAAAGACATAAAATGTCTCAAAAGAGATTCTAATAGAAAACGGCTCAACAACAATCCAACTTGGCCTGGTTCAAAGGGCGAAGCGAGTCACCTACACACATTTGATCCATATTGAGTCCTTTAAACTCGATCTTCAATTGCACCGCAAGACTTAGTTTAGTGACAACTATGTTTACTTTGCTAAAAAGTACATCGAATTCAAATTCTAGTTATGTCTAAAAAGTTGATACATAAAACTCATTTAAAAAAAAATTGCGTGTATAAGAGTACTTGACCATCTTATATTTTATTGCAAGATTTTAACAAAAATTATACAATTATAAATAAAGATTTTTTAATTACCAAAAAATATATAGTTATCATCATAACATATAATAATAATAACAATTATATAATTATTATAAAAGTATAAGTTAAATAAAACATATAATAATTATTATGTTATTATTATTAAAAAATTGTCACTAAAAATAATTTTTGTTACAGTATACCATATTAAATCGCCCAGATAGTAAAAGAGAGTAACCGCCATACGACTTGCAGCAGATAGAGCCCTCTACTATAAACATCATACGAACTCATGTAATTTGGATCCTTTTTTCTTTTTAACTACAGTCTACTAAAATACATGTTGACTTTAACATTGGAGTCATTTATAAATATCTCTCAACCGCCATTTCAAGAGTTCAAGAAAAAGAAAGTAAATTCTTAAAAAGGAACCTTATAAAAATTTGAGCTCTGCAATAATAATAACTAGCTTTTAAAGTGAAGGTCCCCTAGAACCTTTTAGTTCATTACATAAACCGGATAGCCCCTCTCCATTTGCCTTACTGTTGGGAAAGGATAGATAAATATATTTTTTTTTGGGTATTAGAAGGTGCATAAAGCCCAGAAGAAATACAAAGATATCCTAACTAAACACATCCTTAGTGTAATTTTTATTTTTTTATGATCATCCTTAGTGTAATTTATTTTGGTATTTTGGGTCTAAGATGCCCATTAGTTTTTGGACATGAGATTTTGGAACTTTCAAATGTGTATAGAAATGCCTACGGCTCAAAGTTGTGAGGCCCAAAGTTGTAACGGTATTTGGGTCCCTTGGAAAAAATGATAAGTGGATAAATAAGTTGGGCTTATTCTTTGATGAAGTTATCATTTGTAATCCATCACACCGAAAGAAAAAAAAAAAACTCCACAACTCTCTGTTATTTAGTTTATTTATTTTAATATAATTAAATATGGTGTGGAATCTTTTAGTATTTTTAATTGACTGTATATATGAGTTTGTTAAAATAATCATTATAATAGTATAATTGTTTTTCATCAAAACCTTATTAAATTTGCTAGATTGTTTTTATATTTATTTTTTAATAAAAATGGATATGAAAACAATTACTTAGGTATTTTTTTTAAATTTGTCAAATTCTTTTAAAAATTATAATTCTAATTTTTATATGAATAAAACTTAATTATATAATGAGAGTTTATGCTTAACATTTTTATATGATTAAAACTTAAGTAGGAAGGAAAATATAGACCTTAATAGCATTAGTAAGTTAATTGTTTGTCTTGGAGTCAACCTTTTACACAGGGGGATGGTCAACCTTTTTTGGGTTGTTAACAACTTATTAGTCAATCTTTAATATACCGATGATATTAAGTAACTAGTTTTACTAGAAGGAATTAAAGAATGAAACTATGACTTTGTGAATTGCAAATCTATTTTTTTGTGGTGCAGCGGATTTTATTTTAATTTTTTCGTGTGTCCTAGTTATCATGAAAATTGACTTTTATTTGGTGGACGTCGTTGTGTGACTTCAAAGTTCAAAGTATTTGAAGGAATTGTTTTTATTTTATTTTCTTTCGATCAATAGTTCGATACAATAACTTTAAACATTCTGAAATTAAATAACATTATTGCAGCAAAGCCTATACTTATTCTTGTTTATATACTATTAGATTAATAAGCACCAAATGATTATCAAGGAAATAAGTTCAATATCCATACCAAAACTCAATTCTTATATATTTGTATATAAATATATATATATATATATATATATATTAATAAAAAATTATTTCATTAGCCAAAATCAGTGATATTAGTGGTAGAAGAACATTGTTACTAAAAAAAATATTCTTTTAATATTTTTTTTGAAATTACACAATATACATTCACTCACACATTATTATTACTACAGATTCTATTTTTCTCACAAATAACTCGAATATATATGCAACTCCTAGTGAGAATTTCAAAGTCTCAATTGCTTATCTTAACTTAAAAAGAAATAATAAAATAGATATTCAATAATTGTTTATCAATTTAATAAGTCGCCTCAATAAATATTTTATTTTATTATTTTTACCAAAAATAATAAAATAAACTAAAATTATTTTTTTTTCTTTTACATATATTAAATGAATAGATTTTATTTACATAGTGAGAAAGTCAATTATAGTAACTAATTTGTCGATGTATGCTTTTTTTTTAGATAAACTCGACCCAAAATTAGGAGAGATGATTATTTAATTTGTGAATTATCTTCTTTAACAATGTCATCAAGAATAAATACAAATTAAATAAAATACATATTACACTAAAATAATTTAAAAAACAAATAACCAAAATATAAACAGACCTTTAAACAAATAAACGATAAATAAAATTATATGACAAAATACGAATAAGTCTTTTTAGCAATTTAAATATTATGTTTGTCTTATTTTAATTTTTTCTTAAATAATTTTACCATACTAATCACTTATATCATTCTAATTTTACATACTCACCTCATTCATTCCATCTTCATTATCATGCACTTATATTTGTAAGATCTACTTCATTCAATAATTATTGTTTGTTTATAATCACACACTTCTATTTTTTTTCTTATCTTAAAATTACTAATATTCTTATACTAAGATCCTAATATTTTGCACTAAATATTTTATTTTATAAATTTTATTTCTTAAATTCTATTACTCTCAAGACGTATTTTTTTTTTTTCATTTAGCTACTTTACTAAATTAGACCAATTTTTTTTGTCATTTACAAAAAAAATATATTTATAAGTTAATTTTTATTATATTTTAAAATCATATTTAGTGATTGTTTTGTTAATAATATAATTCAATCTTTGGAGTATCGACACCAAACTAAATATGTGGCAATTAAGAGGACCAACTATGCTACATCTTTATCTAATCTTTCTCTTCTTTCGATGTTAATTTGATCACGCAGTGGGCAATAGTTTGATTAAACACAAGCAAACAAACACAACTTGGATTCCATCCTATACATGGCCCTCGAAAGAAACGAAATTTCTTACTTCTTGTTAATAAAAATTACAATGTTCTTTTTTTTGGCCAATAAATTTTTTTAGTAAAAATTAAAGTATTAATTTTATACCTATAATAATAGTTTTATCATTAAACTTTTTAATAAAATTATTCTTCATAAAACACTTTATCGAAAATTTTTAAAGTAACCACAAATAATAAAATTATTATAACTAAAAACATGTATTTTACATGGTCAGTAAAACATATCTCATTAACTTTCTTCATTCTTGTTAATCTGAATTTATTGTATTTCTTCGTTTTTACTATACTCCATTAATTTACAAATGTATTAACATACTGCTAACTATTATTAATATCAGGCACTTTATTTCAATTTTTTTTTTATATTTTTATTATGTCAAATAATTCAAATAATAATAAAGAATAATCTATGCTATATATATATATATATATAATCTCTTAATATTTTGTTACATCCAATTTTCAAACCGAATTTTAATATGAATCCCGCTAAGGAGCCAATGGAGTATTTGTACAAGGTATACAATGAATTATTTATTTGATCTAATATGAGTTAAAAATGAACATCCGGAATAAAATACTACTAATTTCTCAAATACAATACACCCACCATATGTAACACCCTACCACACAAAGCTTTACGCTTAAGTCGTAAAACAGAGGTGATGTGGTATTACGACCTCTAAAATAAAATAGGTACATATAATAGCAGAAGAGTTATAATATGCTAGGAGCCTTGAAGGATAGGGGAAATAAAAAATCGCAAGATAAAAGCGCAACGCTCAAGGAACGAGTTAACTTGCATGCTAAGAAAACTGTAACTGTCAAACATAAGATAACAGAAGTAGGAATAGAGTGCCAAAGATACAAAATAACAAGCTCCTAACTCAGCCTGCGAAGTCAAGACTGGCCGGAGAATATTTACACATATATACATACATATCCAAAACCCAAAAGTACATACACACAATCCTGCCTCTCCATAAACTTCTAAGAGGATCAAAAAGGACAAGTTATGCGGAGAGAAAGCTAAGTACATATATATACATCACTGTACAACAACACTATCAAGTAACCCCTCCGCTTTAAGAGTCCAGACGCCTAACGAGATGGCTCCCGACCTGCATCTGAAAAACAACAACATAGTATGGAATGAGAACCGGAGGTTCTCAGTATGGTAAAGGTGCCACACACATAATATATAAGGTCCTGGGAATGCCAGAGGCAATCCTAGAACGTCGACACTCAGATTGTAGAGCTTAAAGTATTAAACAGAAGCCATAAAAGGTGGTTTCCTAAAAATATTTAATCCTAACTTAACTTAACCTTAAATCTAAGTCCTATACTGCCATTCCTCCATACCTCCAACTCCATCATGCATTTTCACGGACAAATAGACAGATAAAGGCAAACACAAGAAGGTTACAACTACTGCAGGTAACAAATACACATTTAGCATGGAAAATACAGATAGGCACACCCAATTAGAGCACAAGCAAGTAATTCAAGTAATATGCATATGATGCATGCCTGTCCTATCGCTGATGAGGCTCATCTGTCGGTTATCCAGCCAACCCGACAAGTCTGAATTGTCCTTAGACTGTCCCCCGACGTGCATCCACAAGAGTCTATGCATAGATTTTTCTCAAATAATCAATATTGCTCAATGGGGGTAACATTCCCGGGAATTTATATAGTGCCCGGTCACACTTACGTCGTAGGGTCAACAGAGTATCGAGTTTTCAACCTGGTACACGTGGTGGCAAGCCACGGCACTTAATCCAGGGAATCTCGTATCTCAGATTATTCAAATTCATAAGCCATATAAATAATTCAATTAAAATTCATCAACACCCACATCATTCTCAATCACATCTCATTCATCATTATATGTCAATCATATTCAATCATTATCCTTCATTATCACACCTCTCATTCCGTCCATCAATAGTTCCAATTCAAAACATAATTCATTCTTTTCCAAATGAACTAAACTTAAAACATGCTCATTTTCTTAATAACTCAAAATCAAACCATATAACCTTTAAATCTAAATCTTTTTAAATAATCATATAAACAAAATCTCTAATTTTTATAAAATTTCGGCAGTATCTCCTCTAAAACTCGGACTTTGCCACCCTGTTTGGGTCCAAACCTGTATTCTTTTCAATTCAACATACCCTTTCTCATCATCATAACAACCACCACAATAAATCTACCTCAAATCAACAATTAAACTCATACAATATTCAAATCCAACAACCAAAATTCAACTAAGGATCATAGTTCACAAATCCTAGGCTTTTAACACAAAATACCTCATTATCACAACAACCTCCACAATAGTTATACCTCAAATCAATAATTTACCAAATCATTAGTTAATCAACAATAACATTCAACCATAATTCTCTCCAAATTAACATAACAACATTCACCATCCAAAATTAAAAACTAATTATCCAATAAACTTCAACCAAATATATTCATCGACAAATTACTAAATATTAAATATACATCTGCATTCCAACTTATCCTATGGTCATCTAGCCTAAGTTTTCACAGAACATTATATATTAAATGTAAGAAACCTAAACCATACCTTAGCCGATTTCCACGTAACGACCAAAGCTATTTATTCAAAACCAAAACAGCCCCTCAAAACTCAACTAATCCGCTTCCTCCAAGTTCCAATATTCACAATTTCAAGCTCCAATTATTTATTTTCAACCTAATACACATTCATAATACATATATACCCAATTTAATACTCAAAGCTCAAATTTAATGAAATTAAAATAGAATTATCGTATCCTCACCTTACCCAAGCTTCACATAAGCAAGAGTGAACGTTTCTCTCAAGCTAATTGGATCCTAAAACATCAGAAATCAAAGAAATTCAACATTCCCACTTAAAATTCGAAAATTGGGAGAAAAGAGGGCTGAGAGTGATTAAACAAGTTACCAGTGAAATTGTTCCGGTAGAAATGTAGAGCTCGACGTGGTGAACGCGTGGCCGCAAACGGTGCGGCGATCGGAGCTCGAACGGAGGAGTTATGGGATTTGGAAAGTAACGTGAGGGTTACGGGATTTTTTCTCGTTCTTCCCTCCCCTGGAAGCTGAAAGCTTCGTTTCTGTTGGAATGAAGGGGATGAAGGGCTTGGGTTCATTTAAAAGGGCTGGTCCGGTTGAACCGACAGCCCGGTTCGGGTCCGGTTCAACCGGTTCGGTCCTTTTGGTCCAATCTTGGACCGTTTTCTTCAAAATTAGTGTCAAAATTCTCGTTTCGATGAGCTCTACCCTATTTTGATATAATATTTGCATTTCTAATCCTCCTTATTAAAAACTAATTTATTAACTAATTTAACCGGGGTTTACATCCTACCCACCTAATAAAGAATTTTGCCCTCAAAATTCAAATCTAGTTACCTGAAAAGAGATGTGGATAGTCTTTTCGCATATTTGATTCGAGTTCCCAGGTATGTTCCTCAATACCAGCTCGACTCCAAGCTACTTTTACCAATGATACTTCCTTTCCGCGTAATCGTTTAATATTAGTATCATCAATTCTCACTGGAATTACTGGAAGTGTTAGATCTTCTCTCACTTGGATTGGTTCTGGTTCTAGAACATGACTTGCATCAGGAGTATACTTCCGAAGCTGTGATACATGAAATACATCGTGCAAATTCGAAAGATACGGCGGTAAGGCAATTCTATAAGCCACTGGTCCAATTCTCTTCAGAATCTCAAATGGTCCAATATAACGAGGATTCAGTTTCTTGGTCTTAATAGCTCTTCCCACTCCAGTGGTCGGTGTAACTTTCAGAAAGACATGTTCTCCTTCTTCGAATTCCAAAGGCTTTCGCCTCTGATCAGCATAGCTCTTCTGGCGGCTCTGGGCTATAAGCATTCGACTACGAATCTTCTTTATCTGTTCAGTCGTTTCGGCTATCATCTCAGGCCCTAATAAACTCTTTTCTCCAGTTTCATACCAACACAACGGAGACTGACATTTCTTGCCATACAGAGCCTCATATGGAGCCATTCCGATGCTCGCATGATAGCTATTATTATAAGCAAACTCTACTAATGGCATATACCGGTCCCAGCTTACCGGCTGGTCCAAAACACAAGCCCTTAGCATATCCTCCAAGGTCTGAATAGTTCTTTCTGACTGACCATCTGTCTGAGGGTGATACGCAGTACTCAAGCTTAACTGAGTCCCAAATGCATGCTGAAAAGCTCCCCAGAACCTTGATGTGAAACGAGGATCTCTGTCAGATATGATAGTAGAAGGCACACCATGCAACCTGACAATCTCTTTGATATACATTCGAGCCAATTCCTCCATTGTGCAACTTATTCGGATAGGAAGAAAGTGAGCTGATTTCGTCAATCGATCTACAACCACCCAAATAGCGTCATAACTTGATCGGGTTCTAGGCAACCCTATCACAAAATCCATTGCGATACTCTCCCATTTCCATTGTGGAATCTCTAAAGGCTGAAGGGTCCCTGATGGTCTCTGATGCTCAATCTTAACCTTCTGACACGTTAAACATTTAGATACATGCAATGCCACATCATTCTTCATACCTGGCCACCAGAACATCGCTTTCAGATCCTGATACATTTTAGTGCTCCCTGGGTGAATTGAAAACCCGCTCTTATGAGCTTCCTTCAAGATACTTTGTCGCAGGTCTCCAACATCAGGCACAATAATCCGGTTCTTGAACCTCCATAAACCATCCTGACCTTTTGACACTCTCCACTGTTTTCCCTGTTCAACTGCTGGTAATACCTTATGTAATGCTTCACTATCTCGATGAGCCTTCAGAAGTTCTGATTTAAAATCACTTGAAATCTGTAACTGACTCAAACACAAAATTCCAGATTCTTCTCTAACTCCCAAATTCAAACCTTGAAATGCCTTCAGTAACTCTTCCTCCCGTAGCATCATCCAAGCTGCATATAAAGACTTCCGACTCAAAGCGTCCGCCACAACGTTCGCTTTTCCTGGATGATAATTCAATTCAAAATCATAATCTTTCAGAAGCTCCATCCACCTCCTCTGACGCATATTCAACTCTTTCTGCTCAAAAAGATACTTCAAACTCTTATGGTCTGAGAAAACATGAAACTTAACGCCATAGAGGTAGTGCCTCCAAATCTTTAAAGCAAACACAACAGCAGCAAGCTCCAAATCATGTGTTGGATAGTTCATTTCATGCGGCCTTAATTGCCGTGAGGCGTATGCTACAACATTCTGGTGCTGCATCAGAACACACCCCAACCCTTTCAGAGATGCATCACAATACACTTCAAACGGTTCACTTGGTTCAGGTAATACCAATACAGGTGCAGTAGTCAACTTGTGCTTCAATGCCTGGAAACTCTCTTCACATTCCAGAGTCCAGATAAAAGGTGTGTCCTTCCTAGTCAACTTAGTTAAAGGTAAGGCGAGCTGTGAAAATCCCTTAATGAATCTGCGATAATACCCCGCCAAACCTAAGAAACTCCTGATCTCTGTCACTGAAGTTGGTCGCTCCCAATTCATCACTGCTTCCACCTTAGCAGGATCCACAGCTATCCCCTGCTTACTCACCACGTGGCCGAGAAACTTCACTTCACTCTTCCAGAACTCACATTTAGATAGCTTAGCATATAACTTCCTGTCTCTCAGAATTTGCAGCACAGTTCGCAAATGATCAGCATGTTCCTCTTCAGTCTTAGAATAAACAAGAATGTCATCAATGAAGACAATAACAAACTTGTCCAGATACGGTCGAAAAATCCTGTTCATATAATCCATAAATACTGCCGGGGCATTAGTTAACCCGAAAGACATCACTGTATACTCATAATGACCATAACGGGTTCTGAAAGCAGTTTTCAGAATATCCTCGTCTCTAACCCTTATCTGATGATATCCGGATCGCAGGTCAATCTTAGAAAACACACTGGCACCCTGTAGCTGATCCATTAGATCATCGATTCTAGGCAACGGATATTTATTCTTCACAGTGATCTTATTCAATTGCCGATAATCGACACACAGCCGCATACTCCCATCCTTCTTCTTTACCAGTAACACTGGCGCTCCCCACGGAGAAACACTTGGTCGGATAAAATGCTTACCCAACAGATCTTCCAGCTGAGCTTTCAGTTCAGCCATTTCTAAAGGCGACATCCTATAAGGAGTAATTGAAATTGGACCGGATCCAGGTACCAACTCAATTGCAAATTCAACCTCTCGGTTAGGTGGGAATTCATTAATATCATCCGGAAACACATCTGGAAATTCACATACAACCAAAATTTGCTCTAAACTCTGATCATCACCTGATACTCCCGCAGTTAATAACATAATACCCTGACATTCGGTTCCAGAACAGTTTACTATCATAGAGTTCAAATAGTAACTATTCACCACAACCGGTGCTTCTGACCCTTCTTGCATAAACTGTACTGACTTCTCAGAACAATCAAGCAAAACATGATTCTTGGATAACCAATCCAATCCCAAAATGAGATCAAGACCAGTCATAGGCAAACAAATCAAATCATGCACAAATTCACGCTGTTGTACTCGAAAGGGAACTTGTGGACATTCTATCCTAGTCACCATAGCTTCATGAGTAGCATTATATACTTTCAAATCATAACCTAAGACCACCATTCTCAATCTTAATTCATGGGCCTTTTCAAATGCAATAAATGAATGACTTGCTCCTGAATCAAATAAAGCATTTAAGATTTTACCAGCCATTTCACAATTACCTCTAATAAGTGTCTCAGATCCCTCAGCACCAATGGTAGAAGTAGTGTATACTCTCCCCGGCTGTTGCACCCTACCAGTCTCATACTTCTTCTTCTCAGGGCAATTACTGGCTATATGCCCGGGATGTCCACAGGAATAGCACACTCCAAGTCCTAATCTACACGGAACTCCAGGATGATATTTTCCACACTTCTGACAATTCAGATCCTGCTGTGGCTGCTTCCCAAACCTTTTTCCTTGATTAGCAGTAATATTCGGCCTTCTATAATTACCCTGACCCTGAGTCTGCTGCGGAACAAAGCCTCCACGCTTGAAATTCCTACCTCTCGGAGCAAAGTTCCTCCCTGAAGGCCTCTGAAAAGGCATCCTCAAACTCCCTTTCTCTGCTGCCGCCTTCCTCACACAATCCTCAGCCACCCTACTCTTATTCACCAATTCAGAAAATACCCTGATCTCCATTGGGGCAACGAAGCTCAGAATATCGCTCCGAAGACCTCCCTCATATTTAATACACTTCCATTCAGCAAAATCTTCAGGCGCACCTTGACAGATACGAGAAAAGCGACATAACTCCTCAAATTTGCTAGTATACTCAGCAATAGTCATCTGTCCCTGCTTTAACTGCATTAATTCAAGTTCCTTGGCATTTCTGGCTGAATTAGGAAAATATTTCTTATAGAACTCTATCCGGAAAACCTCCCAAGGAATCGCAGCACCATCAGGCTGCAGGATACGTCGTGTTCCCTGCCACCAATACTGAGCTTCACCTTGCAACTGATAAGTCCCAAATTCAACCCATTGCTCTTCAGGAACCTGTTGTGCCTGTAACGCCCTTTCCATAGCCTGAATCCAATTATCTGCATCAGTTGGATTTGAGGTTCCCCTAAAAGTCGGAGGGCGAACTTTCAGAAATGTAGCAAGTGTCATAGGACCGTCCTCATCATTATTGTTCCCATGATTACCCTGATTTATCTGATTACCCAGTGCCTCAGCTGTTGCCTGCATAGCTGCAGCCATATTTCCCAAGGCAGCCATAAAGTCTACTGGATCAGTCCCTGTGGGTACAGGAGTAACGGTGCCTGTCCTACCTCTACCTCGCCCGCGACCGCGTCCGCGAGTCGACATCTGGTCCCTATACACACCAAACAAGTGATATTAAGTTGATCAGTCTCAATATCGCAGGTCTAATGCTTTAAGTTCCAAATGCATGCTCACAAACGTTTATGCCATATATATCAATCAGATATCCTAATAGCACATAAACACATATACAGAGAATGCACAGAAGCACAATCAGTCCGTCTTTCAGGCTCTATAGGAACGAACTGCTCTGATACCATTAATGTAACACCCTACCACACAAAGCTTTACGCTTAAGTCGTAAAACAGAGGTGATGTGGTATTACGACCTCTAAAATAAAATAGGTACATATAATAGCAGAAGAGTTATAATATGCTAGGAGCCTTGAAGGATAGGGGAAATAAAAAATCGCAAGATAAAAGCGCAACGCTCAAGGAACGAGTTAACTTGCATGCTAAGAAAACTGTAACTGTCAAACATAAGATAACAGAAGTAGGAATAGAGTGCCAAAGATACAAAATAACAAGCTCCTAACTCAGCCTGCGAAGTCAAGACTGGCCGGAGAATATTTACACATATATACATACATATCCAAAACCCAAAAGTACATACACACAATCCTGCCTCTCCATAAACTTCTAAGAGGATCAAAAAGGACAAGTTATGCGGAGAGAAAGCTAAGTACATATATATACATCACTGTACAACAACACTATCAAGTAACCCCTCCGCTTTAAGAGTCCAGACGCCTAACGAGATGGCTCCCGACCTGCATCTGAAAAACAACAACATAGTATGGAATGAGAACCGGAGGTTCTCAGTATGGTAAAGGTGCCACACACATAATATATAAGGTCCTGGGAATGCCAGAGGCAATCCTAGAACGTCGACACTCAGATTGTAGAGCTTAAAGTATTAAACAGAAGCCATAAAAGGTGGTTTCCTAAAAATATTTAATCCTAACTTAACTTAACCTTAAATCTAAGTCCTATACTGCCATTCCTCCATACCTCCAACTCCATCATGCATTTTCACGGACAAATAGACAGATAAAGGCAAACACAAGAAGGTTACAACTACTGCAGGTAACAAATACACATTTAGCATGGAAAATACAGATAGGCACACCCAATTAGAGCACAAGCAAGTAATTCAAGTAATATGCATATGATGCATGCCTGTCCTATCGCTGATGAGGCTCATCTGTCGGTTATCCAGCCAACCCGACAAGTCTGAATTGTCCTTAGACTGTCCCCCGACGTGCATCCCCAAGAGTCTATGCATAGATTTTTCTCAAATAATCAATATTGCTCAATGGGGGTAACATTCCCGGGAATTTATATAGTGCCCGGTCACACTTACGTCGTAGGGTCAACAGAGTATCGAGTTTTCAACCTGGTACACGTGGTGGCAAGCCACGGCACTTAATCCAGGGAATCTCGTATCTCAGATTATTCAAATTCATAAGCCATATAAATAATTCAATTAAAATTCATCAACACCCACATCATTCTCAATCACATCTCATTCATCATTATATGTCAATCATATTCAATCATTATCCTTCATTATCACACCTCTCATTCCGTCCATCAATAGTTCCAATTCAAAACATAATTCATTCTTTTCCAAATGAACTAAACTTAAAACATGCTCATTTTCTTAATAACTCAAAATCAAACCATATAACCTTTAAATCTAAATCTTTTTAAATAATCATATAAACAAAATCTCTAATTTTTATAAAATTTCGGCAGTATCTCCTCTAAAACTCGGACTTTGCCACCCTGTTTGGGTCCAAACCTGTATTCTTTTCAATTCAACATACCCTTTCTCATCATCATAACAACCACCACAATAAATCTACCTCAAATCAACAATTAAACTCATACAATATTCAAATCCAACAACCAAAATTCAACTAAGGATCATAGTTCACAAATCCTAGGCTTTTAACACAAAATACCTCATTATCACAACAACCTCCACAATAGTTATACCTCAAATCAATAATTTACCAAATCATTAGTTAATCAACAATAACATTCAACCATAATTCTCTCCAAATTAACATAACAACATTCACCATCCAAAATTAAAAACTAATTATCCAATAAACTTCAACCAAATATATTCATCGACAAATTACTAAATATTAAATATACATCTGCATTCCAACTTATCCTATGGTCATCTAGCCTAAGTTTTCACAGAACATTATATATTAAATGTAAGAAACCTAAACCATACCTTAGCCGATTTCCACGTAACGACCAAAGCTATTTATTCAAAACCAAAACAGCCCCTCAAAACTCAACTAATCCGCTTCCTCCAAGTTCCAATATTCACAATTTCAAGCTCCAATTATTTATTTTCAACCTAATACACATTCATAATACATATATACCCAATTTAATACTCAAAGCTCAAATTTAATGAAATTAAAATAGAATTATCGTATCCTCACCTTACCCAAGCTTCACATAAGCAAGAGTGAACGTTTCTCTCAAGCTAATTGGATCCTAAAACATCAGAAATCAAAGAAATTCAACATTCCCACTTAAAATTCGAAAATTGGGAGAAAAGAGGGCTGAGAGTGATTAAACAAGTTACCAGTGAAATTGTTCCGGTAGAAATGTAGAGCTCGACGTGGTGAACGCGTGGCCGCAAACGGTGCGGCGATCGGAGCTCGAACGGAGGAGTTATGGGATTTGGAAAGTAACGTGAGGGTTACGGGATTTTTTCTCGTTCTTCCCTCCCCTGGAAGCTGAAAGCTTCGTTTCTGTTGGAATGAAGGGGATGAAGGGTTTGGGTTCATTTAAAAGGGCTGGTCCGGTTGAACCGACAGCCCGGTTCGGGTCCGGTTCAACCGGTTCGGTCCTTTTGGTCCAATCTTGGACCGTTTTCTTCAAAATTAGTGTCAAAATTCTCGTTTCGATGAGCTCTACCCTATTTTGATATAATATTTGCATTTCTAATCCTCCTTATTAAAAACTAATTTATTAACTAATTTAACCGGGGTTTACACCATACTATTCAGAATAACCATCCGGATACCAGGGATAATAAATATATGCTATCCTACTGAATCGAACATTTCTAAACCCTATTGTACACATTGTACAGATACTCCATTGACTCGCTATACTTCTTCTTTTAATATTATTAGCACCTATCTATTGTATACATCCTTCCTTTAAAGCCATCCACCATATTCAATGTAAAAAAAACATAATAAATGTAAAAAAAATTAAATCTTAAAATTTATTCCTTATTAATTTACATAATTTTAATACTTTAAAGTTACCAAAGTAAAGTTTAATATTTTAGTAGCTACTATTATATTAAAAGTCATAAAAAAAATAGTATACAATGAGTATATATTACTATATCGCTAATAAAAAAAACTAAAAAAAAAAGAAAAGAAAGAGTTGTTGTCGCTGATAAAAATAACAATTACTAGCTAAAATAGGCTATCCTATTGGTAGAAGAACAACGTTAATAAGAAAAAGAGATAATTCTTTTAGTGTTGTAAAATAAATATATAAAAAAATAAATATAAAATAAAAAATATAAATAAATAAATAATTTTAATATTAATATTTAATAATATTAATATATCAATATAACTGAAATTATTTATATATATTTACAATATTATATAAGTGTTGTAGTATGCATCAATATAAAAAAATGTTTTATATTGATCTTGTATGTATTATCAAAGACCTTATCTTCTATTTATATAAGTACCAATTTCACATTTTTAAATTTTATTAATTTAATTCATCTGAAAACTTAAACTTTTTTTAAAAAAAAAAAAAGCAAAACCGTCCAAATTATCAATAGATACTCATCTTTATTATAATATTTAATTATTTTATTTTAATGTTTTTAGACTTATACAACACATATTTTGATGGTAAATACTATAGTATTTAAGATATAGTATCTAACTTACTAAAAAAATAAAAAAATAAATTTTAATAAATTTTAAATATTTTATTTTTATTTTATATATTTTATTTTTTATTTATAAAAATAAATTAAATAATTTAAACACCACAATAAAAAAAAAACATCATAAAATCCACCTATCCTGATATCCACTCAAACGCTACTATTACACGGGTTCTATTTTTCTCTCAGAGAACTCGAATACGTGTGTGCACTGTGCAGCTCCAAATGAAACATGTAATGCTACCTGTTCCAAGGTATCAATAACTTATCTATATTTTAAAAAAAAAGGTTTGATAAAATAAATATTCAATGATTGTTTATCAGTTTGACAAGTCAGTCATATAAATGTCTTATTTTGTTGTCTATCTAAATAATGAAATACACTATTTTTTTTAAATAATTATATTAAGTGAATAGATTTTAGGATAAAGTATATTTTTTATTCTTAAAATTTGATACAAATTTTAAAAATATTTTTAAATTTTATTTTATTTTAATTTTATCTAAAAAAATTTTAATTTGCATTAAATATAATATCAACGGCAAAATTTTTAAAAAATTTAAAACTAATCTAACAATAATACATGAAAATTATGTTTAATTTATTTGTGTTGAGAATTGTTCTTATAAAATTATTGTTGAATTAATCTTAAATTTTTTAAAAAATTAGCTGTCAGGAGTATATTTGATACAAATAAAAAATTTTTAAGACAAAATTAAAATAAAATAAAACTTAAAAATATTTTTAAAACTTTTATCAAATTTCAAAAATAAAAAATATACTTTATCCTACATTTTATTTACTAATTTCTCTATGTATGGTTCAGTGTTATAAAAAGTTAAGCCTTGAAGTTAAATCCTTACTAATTTACACAATTTTAATATTTTAAAGTCATTAAGATAAATTTTAATATTTTCTAACTGTTATTGTATTAAAAAATAATAAAAAATGAGTATATATTACTGTACAAAATGTCTCTGGTACGGGTTGTGAGATAGATCGGGGGTTTACGAGTCGAGACGGTTGCCGGATCGTCTAACTGGAACAACAGGGGGTGGTACTTACAAAGACACTCCGACGCTCAAGTTAGAATGGATCTAAAAGGTATAAGGTATAAGGTGAGTGGAATAAGTGGCGTACCTGAGGGAACCTGAGGCCCCCTTTATATAGGTGGAGGTAGCTTATCTTATCTTATCTTATTTGGTTAAGGTAAGGGAGATATTTGAATTTGGTTGTTGGTTATGGGATTGAGAGGGCCGATTTTGGGCATTTTAGAAGAAGAGGATGGGCTCGACCTATAGACTGGGTCGGGAGGCCATTCCGAGTGGGGACCTGGGGACCGGGTTCGTAACAGTTGCCCCCGCAGCGGGAGAGCGAGTGAGGTCGGTCTCCGTCGCTGGAGGTCTTTTTGCTCGCCGTTTGTGGCTCGATGCTTTCGTGGTTTCTGGAGGTTCTTGGTCTTGGGTAGTCGTTCCGAGGACCCGGCCGGTTACTCCCAGTGTCGTGTCGTGGAGGCCTACGTGTAGGTTTTTTTGTTTTTATTGGGCCGTCTTGTCATGTGTCCGTTGCGCTTCTCGAAGGGCAGTTTTCATTTTCCAATGTGTTTTAAATTGCATTGAACGCGAGGGGTCATTTCAGTCTTTTCGCTTTTGACCTTTACTTTTTGAAAACGTTTTAGTAGCTGTTCCATTTCCTTCTATTTCCCTCCTTTTGCCTTATATCTTCCTTTCGTCCTCCTTTCCTTCTTTCGCCTTTCTCTTTGAAGAAAGAATAAACCGCTACACATTTTGTTCTTTGGTATTTTTGCTTCCTTCTCTGGTTCGTGTTCCCATTCTGCGTCTTTCCTTCTACTCGCTCTAACTGAATTAGGTTGGTACTCCTCTTCTGTCTTTGTTTGTTTATTTGCTTTTGCTTCGCTTGCATGCGTTGGGGCTGTTTTTTTTATATCTGTATGATACTTTTGTTTCGGTTTCGGGGTAGTGGGTTTATTTTGGAGGGAATGAGCACCGCTGTGTTATAGGCATAGGATGTGGTGGATAGTAGTGTTTGGTCATTTTTTCTACTATTTTCCGCCCGTAGCTTTAGTAGGCTGACGGTGGTGCTCCCCCTTGTTTTAGGTATGTCTCAACAGAGATCTGAGGGTGTGGGTGCTCCAGTGGTTCCCGGCCAGAGGCGTTCCTTCCCTTTATTCCTGGGTGACTAGTGACGTTTGGGGAACGCCATCTCGGATGACGGAGGTGGATCTTCAGCGGCTCCGCGACCAGGGGGATGTTTGTGGGGATGGAGATGCCGAGCGCTAGTACGAGCTCCCCCTCCCCGGAGTCGACGAAAGGGTTTGCTATGTCAACCTCAATTCGCCGACCGTCCCAGACTGGATGTGGGTGTACGAGTCGATATTTACTCAGCTCGGCGTGCGGTTTCCCTTTTCACCCTTTGTTCAGCAGTTGTTGAGCCGGTATTCCGTGGAACCGTCTTAGGTACATCCGAATAGTTGGGCAGCGATACGTGCCTTCGAGCTTGTGTATGAGTACCTGGAGCTCCCGGCTTCAGTGAATGTTTTCCTCTTCCTCTTCTTATGCACCCTGTTTACCAAAGAGGAGAAGCATAAGAAGGGATATATGTCGTTTAGGGATAAGCCCCATCGACGTATATTCGGTTTATACGAGGATTCCTTTCACGGTTTCAAGGGAAAGTATTTCAAGGTGCGCCCTGCTTGGGGGCATCATCCTTTTCGGATGACGTTGGAGGGGAACGTCGGTTCCCGACGTACTGGAACTTTGGTGCTGGGCCGTGGTATCTGACAAAGGTTACTCTAGAGTTTTTGTCCCCGGAGGATTGGGATGTCGCTGGTGTCCTCTGGCATCTTTTCAGGGAGCGTCCTTTGTGTCCTAGGGACGTGATGGGGGACCCGGTTGCTTGTTGGACCTTTGTTGGTATGTGTTTTTGTTGTGCTTTTATTGTCAACCGTTTTGCCGAATTAGGTACTTATATTTCTTTCTTCCTTTTTCCAGTTGAGATGGCCGGTGGAATGACAAATTTGGCGAGATTGAAGACTGCCATGGACCGGAAGGAGGCATCTGCTGCCTCTCCTTCTACCCCCTCATCCCATCCTGCCAGGGGCTCTCAAGCTGTTTCTCAGGAACTAGCCTTGGCCGGGGCTGGGGGTGGTGGCCATGTTTCACCAGGCCCAGTGGCTTCAGCTCGGGATGAGGAGGTGGTCGTAGTTTCGGTCGCTGACACTTCCCGGAAGTGGAAGAGGCCGGAGGAGATTAGCAGTGAGAACTTGGAGGAGGAGGAGGACGTGGTGCCTTCCATGATGGACCGAAGATTTGATGCTCCGGCCTTCATCGACCAGTATTTGATGCCCGGCACCGAGGGGTTTTTTGATGATTATGACATGGTCTTCCAGGCGAAGTCGGTGTATCGTTCCCTCCTCCACTCTGTTGTCATAGTCCGGAAGGCCGAGTCTGTAATGGCCCAGGTAGGTCTCCTGGACAAGATGTTGCGCCAGTCCCAGATCGAGGTGGCCAAGATGAAGGAACAGCTTGATGTGTCTGAGATGGTGAGGGAGAAGGTCGTGAAGGTCTCCGAGGATGCCGGGGCCAAGCTGCTTCGTCTTTCCAAGGTCGAAACTTCGCTTTTGTCTCAGCTTGGGGGGGAGCAAAGGAGGGCCTTGGATGCCAAGTCTCAGGCTTCCGTGCTCCTTGCCGAGGTGGGCACCTTGAAGGCCGAGGCGGCCGCCTTGAAGGCCGAGGCTGAGGGACTGAAGAAGGAGAAGGCGAAGCTGTTGGCTTATGTGAAGGCTACAATCTCGGCTACTGAGGAGAAGATAAAGGCTCAGGCTCGGGTTCTTGCGCCATAAGCTGATGGGTCCATTATGGGGGCGTATAAGATCGTTCGGGATGGCCAGATCGTCGACCTCTAGTAAGGTTCTTTATGTTTTCTCTTTTAGTTGCATCTTATGCCGATTTAAGGACTTGTAATTTCTTGCTAGTGTTTTGGCCATGTGGCCGTGTTTTGTGACTTGGATGATTTATACTTTGTTTGTTGGATTTACGTTTTGGGCCGTTCGGACCGTTTGGTTTTTAAGCCGTTTGTTGATTCTGATATTTGTACGCTCTGTGGATTTGTGTTTAGGCCGTTCTGGCCTTTACCTTTTAAGCCGTTTTGTTTTGGCTTCATCATTTAGTCTTGAGTTTTTTCATGACTCGAGGTGCATGGGCCGTTTGGGGGGTGTGGCCGTCGTTAGGTCATTTTAATCATGTTTTGGGGCCTCAGGGGTGATCGGTCCCCGGCGGTGGCCGCACATTTCTTGCCGTTTTGGGGCGGCGGAAATAATAACATTTTAAGTTAGGAAGATAAGAGAGAGAGAGAGAGAGAGAGAGAGAGAGAGAGAGAGAGAGAGAGAGAGAGAGAGAGAGAGAGAGAGAAATTTTATGAAGACATTGGGCCTCATTAAAACCCTCCGACGTGGGCGGGAAAGAGTACCCGATAATCACATTTAAACAAATGAAGAAAAGACAGAAAGCAGATGGTTGAGAGGCTTTGGAGGCGTGCCTAAGTGTAGTACCATCGTAGGTTGGCAGCGTTCCAGGTTCTTGGTATCTCGGTGCCGTTAAGTCGTTCGAGTTTGTAGGCTCCTTTTCTGATTACTGCCTTGATTCTGTACGGGCCTTCCCAGTTGGGGGTGAGCTTCCCTTCTCCGGGGGTGGGGGTGCCAATGTCGTTTCATCCTAAGATAAGGTCATCGGGGCCGAATTCTCGTCGGATTACGCTGCGGTTGTACCTTAGGCCGATCCTTTGTTTTAGCGCTAGCTCTCGTAGGTGGGTTATGCTCCGGACCTCGTCCATAAAGTCTCGTTCTGCGTCCTCATCGTTGCTGCCAACAGTTCTTCTTGGACTGAAGTCCCCGACCTCTACAGGAATGATGGCTTCCAAGCCGTAGGTTAGCCAGAATGGGGTTTCTCCCGTAGAGGTCTGGGGGGTGGTTCGGTATGACCAGAGGACAGATCCCAGCTCGTCAGCCCAGAGTCCTTTGGCCTCGTCGAGCCGTTTTTTGAGGCCTTTTACTATTATCTTGTTGGCCGATTCCACTTGCCCGCTTGTTTGTGGGTGCTCTACTAAGCTGAAGTTGTGAGATATGTGAAGTCCTTCTAGAAATTCTCGGAATCGCTTGTCCATGAATTGTGTTCCGTTATCTGAGATTACGACCTTGGGATACCGAACCGGGTTACCACGTGTTTCCATAAGAACTTTCGGCATTGGGTTGCCGTAATGGAAGCTAAGGGTTCGGCTTCTATCCACTTGGGGTAGTAGTTGATGGCGACGATGATTTATCGGAGTTTTCCGGGAGCGATGGGAAAAAGGGCCGACGAGGTCGATGCCCCATGTCCCAAGGGATCGGTCTGCCATTATGGTATTGAGCTGGTGTGGGGTGGCTTGGTGGAAGTCAAAATGCATCTGGCATTTGTTACAACTTTTGATCAATTGTAGGGAGTCTTTGATGACAGAGGGCTAGAAGTATCCTGCTCGGATGACCTTCTGGGCTAGGGTTTTGCCTTCGATGTGGTGGCCGCAGCATCCTTCGTGAATCTCGCGGAGTATATAGTTCGTGTCGCCGGGTTCGATGTATTTGAGGAGGGGTTGTGAGAATCCTCGTTTGTAAAGATGTCCCGCTATTGTAGTATGGTTGATGGCTTCCCGTTTTAACCACTTCGCCTCTCTGGGATCCTCTGGCAACGCTCCATTTAGGAGGTATTGGAGGATGGGGGTTGTGAGATGGATCGATGGCTTGCGGGTCGAGGCGGTTGCCGGATCGTCTGATTGGAGCAATGAGGGGTGGTACCTGCAAAGACATTCCGACGCTCAAGTCAGAATGGATCTGAGAGGTATAAGGTGAGTGGGATGAGTGACGTACCTGAGGGAGCTTGAGACCCCCTTTATATAGGTGGAGGTAGCTTATCTTATCTTATCTTGTTTGATAAAGGTAAGGGAGATATTTAAATTTGATTGTTGGTTATGGGATTGAAATGGCCAATTTTGGGCCTTCTGGAAGAAAGGGCTGGACTCGACCCGTAAACCGAGTTGGGAGGCCATTTTGAGTGGGAGACCCAGGATCCGTAACAATTACTATAGTCAACAAAAAAAAAAAACAGAGAAAGAAAAAAATAAGAGTGGTTATCGCCAAAAAAAAGGCTACAAAGGTTTTTTTTATTAGCCAAAATTGGATACCCTATTGATAGAAGAACATCGTTATTAGAAAATAGATAATTCTTTTAATTTTTTTATTGTAATTTTTTTTTACTTATACAATACACATCCACTCATATACTTCTATTACCACTGGTTCGATTCTTCTCACCTAGAACTCGAATACACACATTCACTCATATACTTCTATTACTACTGGTTCTATTCTTCTCACCTAGAACTCGAATACGTATGTAGCTCCCATGGCTTTGGTTGCTTATTTTAACTTTAAAAAAGATTGATAAAATAAATATTCAATCATTATTTATCAGTTTGACAAGTCGGCGCAATAAATGTCTTATTTTGTTATTTCTATAAAAATAGTAAAATACACTAAAATTATTTTTTCTTTTAAATATATTATATTAAGTAAATAAATTTTATTTACACCGGAACAAAAAAAGTCAATTATGATAACTAAATTGCCGATGTATGATTTAATGTTAAAAAAAATTAAACCTTGAAATTAAATCTTTATTAATTTACACTATTTTTATATTTTAAAGTCATTAAAGTAAATTTTACTTTTTAGTAACTACGACTATTATATTAAAAAATAATAATAAATGTATATACTATAAAAGAAAGAAAAAAAGAAGAGTTGTTGTTACCGATAAAAAAGAAGACAAAAATTGTTTTACTAGCCAAAATCAACTATCCTAGTAGTAGAAGAAATAAGAAGGTATCAGAAACTCTAGTAGATCTAAAAAGAAAGCTAGGAGGGAGAGAAAAAGGGAGTAGAGAACAGAGATGTGAAGAGAATGAGAAAATGAATTCATTGATTTAGAAAATTATTTTACAGAGGAGTTTTACTCTTGTATTTATAGTCACAGCTGAAGTTGATTTTTCTAACAACTAATTACCCTTCTAACAAACTTGACAGCTCAGCATAACTAACTCTTAATCACACGCCTCACACTTTAGCTCATTTCATCTCTTCTCTCTATTTACCCTCAACATTTCCCGTCAACTTAAATTTGACTTGGTAAACTAATCTTTATTTGCATCTAATCTTCAAGAAGGCATAACGACTCACTGACTTGGTAAGAATATCTGCAATTTGATCTTGAGATGGAATATGAACTACATATGTCTGCTTGTCCTCAACTCTATGTCGAACAAAGTGGAGGTCAATTTCAAAATGTTTGGATCGGCTATATAGAATTAGATTTTGACTCATGAGCACTGTGCTTTGATTGTCACACAACAATGTTGGAGGAAGTCCAGTTTGTATGTGCATTTTATGGAGGAGTTTCTGCAGCCACATAGTGTCTGTCCTTGCATCAGTAAGGGCTCTAAACTCAGCATCGGCACTTCATCTGGCTATAGTCGCTTGCTTCCTACTTGACCAATTTATGAGATTCACTCCAAGGAATATGTAATACCTAGTTGTTGACTGTCTATTCACAGGATTTACTGGCTAATCAGAGTCACAAAAGGCTAAGATTCTGAAGTCTTTGCTTTTGTGAATTTCAAGCCCAAAATCACTTGTCTCGGTCAGGTAGAGAAGTATTCTCTTCACTACCTTCCACCCACTATAGATTTGTACAAAGAAGGCTTATCAAATGTTGCACCTGTTGTATCAAGCTTTAAGGTACTAGCCATTGGTGTGGCAATGGGTCTAGACTCTAGCATTTCATCTCTTTTCAATAGATCTTTGGCATATATAACTTGTTTCAGCACTAGAATATCAACTTTACTTCTTTCAACTTCAATTTCAAAAAAAAAATCATTTTCCCCAAGTCCTTTAGAGTGAACACTTTATTTAATTGTTGGATTAAACCAACAACTTCAGTTTGATTAGTGCCAGTCATTAGTATGTCATCGACATATGCTAGAAGATAAATTATCGAAGCTCTAATGTGTGGAACAAAAAGACAAGGATCTGAAGTTGTACTTGCAAAACCAAAGCTTTTAAGTGTGCTGCTTAACTTCAGAAACCAGGCTCTTGGAGCCTGTTTTAAGCCATATAAGGCCTTCTCCAACTTGAACACATGACCAAAACCAAGTGTGTAACCCTTAGGTTGCACCATGTGCACTTTCTCATGTAAATCCCCATTGAGAAAGGTGTTGTTGAAATCTAACTACCTCACTCTCCATCCTTTTGAAATATCAATAGACAGCACTGTGTGTACTGTTGTAGGCTTGACAACTGGACTAAAAACTTGATCATAGTCCAAATCTTCTCGTTGATGAAACTCCTTTGTGACCAACCTCACTTTGTACTTCTGAATTGTCCCGACAGGTTGTCTTTTTATGCGAAATACCCATCGACATCCAATTGGTTCAACTGTTGGTGACTCTTTAACCAATTTCCATGTCTTGCACTTCACAAGTGCTGCATACTCCTCATCCTTGCAGACTTTTAATGTGGAGAGGTTAGTTCTTGTACCACTGAAAAAGGTTCAACTTGTATGAGGTCTAAAACATTACCTGGAACTTGTGCAGTG
The DNA here is from genome assembly GCF_059453495.1 of Arachis ipaensis. NCBI lineage: Eukaryota > Viridiplantae > Streptophyta > Magnoliopsida > Fabales > Fabaceae > Arachis > Arachis ipaensis. The sequence continues at coordinate 120,342,427 of NC_142437.1, read as the reverse complement.
AACAATTTTAACTTAAAAATTCTAGCCTGACTTCTTGTAACCATAGGATGCGTTTGAGTGCTGTAGTGGGCAGAGTTATGTGTCCTCTTTCTAGTTGCTTAGCTAACCCTGCATTACTTGAGAAAAACACAGAAGTAGAAATAGTCATAGTAGTATCATCAGTTAATGGACAATTATGAGCAGTATTAATATGGACAGAAGACTTAGGTTGAGCTAAGGGTGTGGAGGATGCTGGAGATGGTTGGGAAAAGAATTTTCGTGCAGGGTCTGGTATTTAGTAGTGAAGAGTGGCGTCAAAATTAGGGACATGTGCTTTATGTATGTGAGGGTTAGTGTTGTTGGAAGTACTGGTTAAAGATGTGTTTTGTGTGTTGAGATGGTTTTGTTGTTCAATGGTGTGTGCTGGAATGAGTTGTAATAGTACAAAGGTGATGGTTTGGAGGTGTGGAATAGCAGATTTCAGTTTTGGAGTTTGATTAAAGAAGAGGGATTGATAAAAAAACTCAGATTCATCAAATAAGACATATATGGAAATGTAGAGTTTGCCAGAAGGTGAGAGACATTTGTACCCTTTATAATGAGAAGAGTAACTTAAAAAGAGACATTTTTGAATTTTAAAGTCAAATTTACGAGTGTTGTAGGGTTTAAGTTATGGATAACATGCACATCCAAAGATTTTTGAGAAACAAATAGTCTGGTTCTTTGTGATTGAGGAGTTCAAATGGTGTTTTCTGATCTATAGTGTATGAGGGTAGTAGATTAATGAGATGAGTGGCTGTCAAGAAGGCTTGATCCCAAAACCTTAGGGGCAAGGAGGCTTGAGAGAGTAGTGCTAGCCCTATTTCAGTTATGTTTCGGTGTTTCTGTTTAATTCTATTATTTTGTTGGTGAGTGTGAGGACAACTAAGCCTATAGCAATGCCATGCTGAATGAGGAATTATGTGAAACTGTGAGAGAGGAATTCACCTCTATTATCAGTTTGAAGGCTTTTAATCTTGTGTCCAGTCTTGTTTACAAGTATCAATTTGTATTGGGTAAAGGCTTGAAGAGCTTGAACTTTGTTTTGCAGCAGGTATAGGCATGTGTATCTGATTTTGGCATCTTTGAAAATTATATAATATCTAAAACCTGAACTACTGATGATTGGTGTTGGCTCCTAAATATCAAAGTAAAATAACTCTAGGGGTGTGTTATAGTTAGTGAGTGAGTCAGAAAAAGGAAAATTACGATGTTTTTCTTGGCAACATACATTGCACAAAGGAGTAATAGCTGTTGTGGCTCTTTTATTCATATCATCATCTATAATTTTACACTGCTGCATTACTTTTGCTATTGTTTTTGTAACTGGATGTCCTAATCTTAATGCCATACATCAAGCTGTGACACAGACTCAACTTTACAATGTGCATTTTCTTCTTCTTTTCTTTTCTGTTTTTGTTTACTTTCTTTTTCTTTTTTTTCTTTTTCTTCTTGTTATTGCTCATTTTATTTTTCTTTGCTTTTCTGATCATGCTCAACACCACCTAGTCTAGACTCTGTACACTAAAATGAGATTTCTAATCACTACTATCAGATGCAATAGCTTTTATTGCTTGCAAAGTTTCTTTTCTTCCTTTGAATGAAGGTAAATTGCTTGATGGTGCTGCCCTGGCCAACACGCCAATGTTGACAAATTGATAAATTTTTTCTCTAAGAGACCCTCTGAAAAGCAGTTCCTTGATCTCCTGAGCCTTAACAAAACAATCAAAAGGATGAAATTCAAAGAACACGTGATTATCTTATGTAAATTTTTCTACACTGATGAGGTTCTTTGTAATTGAGGGAACATGTAGTAAGTTTAGCATTTTAAAGTAGTGTGTGTTGGGTTGATAAGATGGGTTAGACGCAGGAAATAACATACTTCTGCCAATATTATTGATGCACATACCTTGACCATTACCTGTGAACACCTGCTCTGAACCTGTAACTAGATTGTTGCCATTAAATGTAAGGTGATGTGATATTCCTGTGTCCAAATACCATGCTCTTTCTGTTAAAGGTGTGGTTGACAGTGCAACTGCAACCAATGCTCTTGGTTGTGAATCTGTTTGTGACTGAGGTTGATGAAAGGCTGGAGATGGTGGAGCCGGTGGATTTGATGCTGCTTCATAAGGTCTTTGATAGTTCTGATTAAACCTGTGATAACAATCCCATACAGTGTGTCCAATCCTAATACATAGCTGACAATGCGACCTAGAATTACCATGATGAAAGGATCTGCCACCTCTAAATCCTTGACCATGAGCTCGTCTTCGAAACTTCTGACCTCATCCTTGATAGTTATGTTGTTGATTTTGTGAATATGTATAGTAATTGTGGTGGTTTTCTTGTAGTTTTGATTATGAACCTTGAGCCAAATTTACATGCAAAGTGCCAAGTACATTCTTCATAAATCTCTCAACTAATTCTTCTTGTTTGACTAGTAATGCCTCCACCTCACTCTCAGTTATTTCATCAGCCTTTAAATTTATTTTAGTAATAAAAGCACTATAATTCTCATTTAGGTCTTGAGCTACTGTTTCTACAAATTTCTCACTAGTAAGAGGTGCACCTAATGCAAAAAGTGAGTTTGTTACCTTTTTTATCTTAGACATTTATTCAGTTACAGATCCTTGAAGTTTGATGGTCTTAATTTGTGTTTTCAGATGCTTTACCTTTGATTTTATCCTTTTTGCAAAATAATCTTTTAATTTGAACCAGATTTCATAAGCAAATTCACACTCAGCCAATTGACTAGTAAATGCTAAATCCGTTGAGGCAAAGAAACGAGACTAAGAATTGATCCTCTTGCTCCCAAACTTTGAACTCCTTCGTTTTGGTCTTGTTTAGATCCATATCTCCTTGGTACTTTTCTTGGATTAAAATTTTCCTTGAGTCTATTTAATTTGATGAAGGCCAGTGTTTGACATTTCCATAGAACAAAGTTATTTTCATCGAGTTTGAACGCGATGGTGTTGATAGTTGTCCTCCGATTCACAATTGCAGAAACTGAAATTTCAATTGGTAGCGCCATGATCAGAACTTAGAGCTCTGATACCATGAGAAGGTATCAGAAACTCTAGTAGATCAGAAAAGAGAGCTAGGAGCGAGAAAGAAAGGAAGTACAGAATAAAGAGATGAGAAGAGATTGAGAAAATGAATTCATTGATTCAGAAAACTACTTTACAGAGGAGCTTTTTTACTGATTTTTCTAACATCTAATTACTCTTCTAACAAACTTGACAGCTCAGCATAACTAACTCCTAATTACACGCCTCACACTTCAGCTAGTTTAATCTCTTCTCTCTATTTACCCTCAACAAGAATAATGTTACTAGAAAAAAGAGATCATTCTTTTAACTTTTTTTATTTTAATATTTTTTGGACTTACACAATTAGGGGTAAAAATTTGTCAGGGCAAGCTTCACCCTTAATAGACCAAGCCTTTAATGTATTTAACTTGCGTAAGCCTGACCTTTTAGCCTATTATAGGTTTTATTTTGAATACTAAGTCTGACTTGTTATTAAATTTGGCTAGGCCTAAAGCTTGACAAAAGGCCTAATATAATTTTTTACCAAAATAAAAAATAAAAATATTTAAAAAATTAATTTTTTAAAAAAATATTTATATACAATATACTCAATTCAATCCTTATAATAATATCTAAATTTTTAAAGTATTTAAAATATGCATGAAAAATATTTATAATAAAGTATAACAAATTTAAATTTTTTAATAACTATTTTAGTTTTAAAAAATTATTTTTGTATCTATTTATATTTTAACAGATTCAAGTAGGCCTGACGGTCTATTAGGCTATTCTGTAAGCTTGGGCCTGGCTTATTAATAGAATTAGGCTTTTAAATCAGCCTGAACTTAAAATTATTTTATAACAGGACATGTTAGACCAGTCCAAATACAGACTTGACAGGCCATTTTACTTATTTTCACTCCTAAACAACTCACAATCTCACATTCACTCATACACTACTATTACTACAAGTTCTATTTTTCTCACCAAAAAACTCGAATATGTGTGCAACTCTTAGTGAGGTAGATAATACTCTTGTGTTTTAAGGTATCCGTAGCTTATCTTAACTTTAAAAAAATTTAATAAAATAGATATTCTATCATTGTTTATCAGTTTGACAAGTCGGCCTAATGTTTTATTTTGTTATTTCCATAAAAAATAATAAAGTACAAAATTATTTTTTTCTTTAAATATATTATATTAAGTGAATCGATTTTATTTACACAGTGAAAAAGTCAATCATAGTAATTAATTTTTTGATGTATGATTCAGTATTAAAAAAATGGGTTATGCTACGTGTACATCAAAATCAGCCACTAGTATAAAATACATATTGGAATACAAATACACATTGAAAATAAATTAAATCACACATATATTTATACACAAATACATTGGTGACTAATTTTAGTGGCTAATTTTAGTGTACAAATAGTATTTTCCTAAAAAATTAAACTTTGAAATTAAATCCTTATTAATTTACACAATTTTAATATTTTAAAGTCACCAAAGTAAAATTTAACATCTTAGTAACTGCTATTATATTAAAAATAATAAAAAAATGACTATATATTACTATTGCCGATAAAAGAAAAATGAAGAAAGAAAAAGGAAGAATTGTTGTCGTTGATAAAAATGGTGATAAGAACTGTTTTATTAGCCAAAACAACCGACAACCTTAGTGGTAGAAGAACAACGTTATTAGGTAGAAGTGACTGCATGCACCGTATCTGCAGGTACCTAACCTAGTCATCTATTCGGGGTAGGTTTAATCATAATTTTTTTATGTCGTCTTTTATTTTTGAATCATTTTTTCAAACGACGTTATTTTTTGTCTTTTTTGCGCGCACCGCCGCTGTTGCTGTATCGTGACTTCGGTGCCCCCGCAGCTGCTGTCTCGTTACTTGTTTTTTATCAACTAAGCCATATGTTCATTTTACTATGTATGCGGAATGTTCTTTTTATTTTAAATTGGATGTTTATTTGGGTATACCATTGGTATTTTACTTTATTTGCTTGATTATGCATGCACATGCTCCGCATGATGTTCATTTTACTATATATGCAGATGGTTCTTTTTACTAAGATGTGGATGTTTATTTGGGTCATACCATTTGGATGAACGAAGCAAAGCGGCATGCGATGGAAGTGGCGAAGATACAACGCAACGACGTGGAAGCAAGGGTAGAGGTGCAGTGTTGGAGCAGTGGCGGAACAAGGCCTTTGGCTCGGCGACGGTGCGACATCACAGAGGGGCGGCGATTTTTAAATTCCCCGAATTTGGCATCTGACCAATTCGTTTTTCCCGTCGATTCACGATTTGACCGGTTCAATCGGTTTTCAGAACCTTGGTATTTATACACAAATACATTGGTGGATAATTTTTGTGGTTGATTTTAGTGCACAAATAGTATTTTTGTATAATCATATTGCATACTTGTGAAAATCTGCAGGTAGGATTATTGTTGGGTTGTTCTTAACCCGTGAATAAGATAGGATTGAGTTTTAATAACAAATTCAACCCGCAGATACGGTTAATATTGGGTTCAAACCCTATCCTATTTTAGAAAAAAGAGATAATTTTTTTATTTTTTATTTTTTACTTACACAATACACATCCACTCACACTATTATTACTATAGATTTTATTTTTCTCACTAAGAACTCAAATACGTATGCAGCTCTTAGTGAGACATATAATACTGTGGTGTTCCAAGATATCTTTAACTTTATAAAAAATATTGATAAAATAGATGTTCAATCAAACTCAGTTCAATAAACGTCTTATTTTGTCATTTCTACTAAAAATAGTAAAATATACTAAATTTTTTTTTAAATATATTATATTTAGTGAATAGATTTTATTTACATCGTGAAAAAGTCAATCATGGTAACCAATTTATGGATGCATGATTCAATGTTAAAAAATTGAGTCCCGCTAGGGAGACAATGAAATATCTATACAATATGTACAATAGACTATTTATTTGGCCCAATATGTATTAATAATGTAAATTAAGCATTATTATCCCTAATTTCTAGTTACCTGTTCAGTTTTGTAATATCTACCCCCAATTTATCACAAATTCTTTCACATTAATCCTTCATCACCCACCGTTACCCTAACCCCCAAAAAACTCCATTGTTTGTTCCGCAGAAAAATCCTCCTTTCTCCGCCGTTCCGCTGTTTGCGCAGCAACCTGCATTCCACCGCGTCATCCCAGCGCCAGCCTGCTGCCTGGGTCTTGTTGAATTACTCGAAGAATAAACAACCACGAAAACTGAGAAAGTGAACATCCAATGTGAACGCGTATAAATAACAACGTAATTACTTTATAAAACAACTCACACAATATGAACAGGTAGGAATAACCATCCACGTTCATCGAAAAAGTGAACATCCGGCGACGGGAAGAAGGCACAAACCGGCTGCGACGGAGGCGCTAGACGTCCGGGTTGCTGCGGTGCCGCGAGCTTGACTCACACAATATGTGCGTCCTCCCTACGTATGGTGGCCTGTGCGGATAACAGCGCCAGTCGGAAGAGTATCGGCGCGATGTTCGACGGCGGCTGGTAACCATGGCGGCACTGTACTGGCTTTTGTTTCCAGAAGAGAGTGAGAGAAGAAATTCACACCGTATTGAGAGAAGGAGATAATCCTAATTTGATTCCATAAATGACGGGATTCATAATTTGATTCAAATTTTAAATTGGAAACTACTCAAAATTAATTAATTGTCATAACTGACGGGAATCATGATTTGATTTAAATTTTAAATTGAAAACTACTCAAAATTAATTAATTACTTCTAATTTAATTCTAATTTTAATTTAACCCTATTGTACACATTGTATAAAATATACATTGATTTCTCGTATTTTTCCTAAAAAATTAAATCTTAAAATTAAATCTTTATTAATTTACACAATTTAATATTTTAAAGTCATCAAAATAAGTTTTAATATTTTGGTAACTGCTATTATATATTTATATTGAGAAATAATTAAAAAATGACTATATATTACCATAGCCGATAAAAGAAAAACTAAAAAATGAAAAAGAAAAGTTGTTGTCGCCAATGAAAATGACCATAAAAACTACTTTATTAACCAAAATCAACTACCCTAGTGGTAGAAGAACATCGTTACTAAAAAAAGAGATAATTGTTTTATCTTTATTTTTTTTTTATTTACACAATACGTTCCGCTCACACAGTACTATTAGTATGGGTTTTATTTTTTAAGAAAAATTTTAAGTGTATCGAAAATATCGATGTTTTAGTTATTTTAACTGTTGATTTTAATTAATATATATTACATATATTCAGATCAACGATTAAAATAACTAAAACATTAATGTTATTGGTACACTTAAAACTTTTTCTATTTTTTTTACCGAAAACTTGAATACGTGTGCAGCTCTTAGTGAAACAGGTAATACCGTCGTATTCCAAGGTATTAATAGTTTATCTTAACTTTAAAAAAATATTGATAAAATAAATATTCAATAATTATTTATCAGTTCGACCTAATAAATGTCTTATTTTATAATTTTTACTAAAAACAGTTAAATACGTTAGATTTTTTTCCTTTAAATATATTGAATTAAATGAATAGATTTTATTTACATATTAAGAAAGCCAATTATGGTAACGAATTTGCCGAGGTATAATTATTAAAAAAATAAATCTTAAAATTAAATCCTTATTAATTTACACAATTTTAATATTTTAAAGTCACTAAAATAAATTTTTAATATTTTGGTAACTGCTATTATATCAAAATATAATAAAAAAAATGAGTATATATTTCTATCGCCAATAAAAGAAAAACTAAAAAGAGAAAAAATTTTGTTGCCGATAAAAATGACAACAAAAGTTGTTTTACTATCCAAAATCGGTTATCCTAGATTCCTAGTAGTAAAACTAAAAAAGAGAAAGAAAGAGTTGTTGTCGCCAATAAAAATGACGACATAAAAGGCTCTACTAGCCAAAATTGGGTACGCTAATGGTAGAAGAACAATATTACTAGAAAAAAGAGATAATTCTTTTAACTTTTTTATTTTAATTTTTTTGACGAACACAATACAGTGATACACATTTACTGGCACACTATTATTACTACAAGTTTTATTTTTCTCACAAAGAACTCGAACACATCTAAAGGTAGGGTGTCCGCGGATCAGATCGGATTGGATATGGCCGAAAATTCGATCCGATCCGCACAATTTCCATCGGATCAGATCGGATATGATATCCGCACTTTTTAGTGTCGGATTTGATCCGATTCGATCCGCAAATGTACGGATAGGATCGGATCGGATATCGGATATATCCGCATAATTAAACCTTCTCTTTTTAATCATATTTCAATGTAAAAAAATTCAATAAAATATTTTTTTTTATACTTTTCAACTTATTTATTCCTAAAATATTTTTAATCAAACTCTTTCTAAATAACAAAAATAAAATAATACAATATATGAATAATAATTACTAACTAAAACATACAAACAAGTAAATATAATACCAAACATATATACATACATATATATATATATATATATATATATATATATATATATATATTTATTTATTTATTTATTTTTTAATTATTATTGTGCGGATCTGCGGATCCGCGGATCAGATACGCGGATGTAGAGCAGATATATGCGATCCGATCCGCAAAGGGTGCAGATCGGATCCGATCAATTTGTGGATCGGATCGTATCCGCAATTTTCGGATCGAATGCAGATATTTACCGCGGATCTGCAGATACGATCCGATCCATGGACACCCCTATCTAAAGGCTCCTAGCGAGATAGGTAATATATGTTACCGTATTTTAAGATATCAGTTGCTTATCTTAACTTAAAAAAAAATATGATAAAATAAATAGAGTAAAAAGATAATTAAATTTTTGAAAATATTAATTTTGGACTAATTTATTTTTGAAAAAAAAGTATTAATTAGATCCTCTAAGATAGCAAATAATGAATATGTATGTCCTTCTGTTAATAAATAATACAAAATAAAACTGAATTGTCTATATATTTCGTTATTTATAGTGGTATATATCTCGTTACTATTACATGAGTAGGAAAATTATGTAGTTTTGGAATTTGGACTTATCTTTTGAGTTTTCATATATCATTTATCAACTGTTCTCTATTTATCACAAATTCTATCAAAATAAGTGAAGTTTTATTCCAAAAGTTATTATCTACATGACTATTTTTCATAGATAGACATGTCAAAGTAATTATTAGTACATATAAGTATCACCGTTAGATTTTAGTTGATAAATTAATAGAAAGATATCATATATCTACCATTTGTTATCTTAAAGAATCAAATTGATACTTTACTCAAATAACTACTAATGGACTCAGTAAATCTCTTATTTTATCATTTTTACTAAAAATAGTAAAATATACTAAAATTTATTTTTTAAAATATATTATATTAAATGAATAGATTTTATTACATAGTAAGAAAGTCAATCATAATAGTCATATTGGCTATGTGTGATTCAATGTTATAAAAAATTAAACCTTAAAATTAAATCCTTATTAATTTATGCAATTTTAATATTTTAAAGTCAACAAAGTAAATCTTAATATTTCAGTAACGGTTTTGTTAGGTAGACAACAGAGAATCTGAATAACGTGAACAATAGAATGAAAATTTGGTCCAATAAAATAAAAAAAAACATACTTCACCCAAATTACTTAACCAAAAAATTTCATTCAGTAATTCAAAAATTTAATCATTCGCATAGCTAGTAAATTGAACATCCAACATATTTTAATTGTATCTAATTAAACCATTCCAATCAAATAACCATCCACATAATAATTTAAATAACCATCCGCATACCTACGAAAATGGCCATCCGACTAAAAATTAAAATAATCATCTGCATACCTACTACAATAACCCAAAGAGACCATATAACAGATAATAAATGACGAACTCATGCTGGACGAAAACTCCAGGCTGAATCTGGCATCGTTCGTGACGACGTGGATGGAGTCCAAGTGCGACAAGCTTATAATGGCCGCCATTAATAAAAACCACGTTGACATGGATAAGGGGGTGAGGAGTGCAAAAACGGCGCTACAACAGAGTTGGAAGAGAATCTGGTGCGGCAGTGAGTGGGGCAACGTTGTCAAGAGCTTTGTGGAGACGACGATGACTGTTGCGGGAGATATCGACGTCGGTGAGGAGTGCAAAACGGTGTCACTAACAAGGTTGGAGGAGAATCTAGTGTGGCGGTGAGGGAGGTGGTGGTATCAAGAGTTTTGCAGCGACGACAATGACAGTTGCAGGAGAGATCGACGCACGACTCTATTGAGGGGGTGATGAGGTGCAAAACATATAATATGTGAATGTGTAACCGTACATAGTGGTTTAGATGCTAATCCTAATTTTTTTTCAAATTTTAAAATTTAATAATAATTATTTAATTAATTAAGAATCTGAATCTTAATTTTAAATTTACTTTTCCTTTTTAAAATGGTTGTTTAGGTTGTTCACTATATACATTATTTTCTTATTTTTTTTTAGTAATTGCTATTATCTTAAAAAATAATTTAAAAAATGAGTATATATTACTATCGGCGATAAAAGAAAAACAAAAAAAAGAGAAAAGAAGAGTTGTTGTCGCCAATAAAAAATAACGACATAAACTGTTTTATTAGCCAAAATCGACTACCCTAGTTGCAGAAGAACAAGAAAAAAAAAAAAAAGATAATTCTTTTACTTTTTTTTTATTTTAAATTTTCTTTGGACTTACACAACATGCATCAACTCACACACTATTATTACTATGGATTCTATTTTTTTCACCGAAAATTCGAATACGTGTGCCCAGTGAGACAGGTAATATTGCCCGGTTCCAAGACTTCGTTTGCTTATCTTAACTTTAAGAAAAATTTAATAATATAGATATTCAATTATTGTTTATCAGTTTGACAAGTCAGTTTAATAAATATTTTATTTTGTTATTTCTATTAAAAATAGTAAAATACACTATTCTTTTTAAATATATTATATTAAATAAATTATTTTATTTATAGAGTAAAAAGTCAATCATAATAACCAATTTGCTTATATATGATTAAGTGTTAAAAAAATTAAACCTTGAAATTAAATTCTTATTAATTTACAAAATTTTAATATTTTAAAGTCACCAAACTGACCAAAGTAAATTTTAATATTTTGGTAACTGTTATTATATAAAAAATAATTAAAAAAATGAGCATATGCTACCATCTCCGATAAAAGAAAAACTAAGAAAGAAAAATGAAGAATTGCTGTTACTGATAAAAATGACGACAGAAACTGTTTTATTAACCAAAATTAACGATTCTAGTAGTAGAAAAACAATGTTATTATGAAAAAGAGATAATTCTTTTATTTTTTTTATTTTAATTTTTTTGGACTTATAAAACACATATTTATTTATAAGACCGTTGAAATGGACTAATTTTATCGGTCTGTTTATACATACGGATGGACTTTTTTTCTAAAATTAAGTTCGATTAAATTTTAGATTAAATAGATTAAGTCTGATTAATCTAAAAAAATGACAAATTACACTGGCGATCCATTTAATTTTTCTTTACAGATTTTTTTTAAGAGTAGCACTTTTTAAAAAAGATATATATATTTTTTCGACCCGACCCGAAAATCCGACCCATTTACTTAAAAATGAATTGTTTAAGATTTTTAACCTAAAAGTGATATTTTTGTCAAAATATTTTTAAAAAAATAAAAATAAAAGGATAAACAGACAAGTCCATTTAACTCATCGGACTGACCATAAATGATCCAGACTAAAAATTTATGGCCTATAAATAAAGCGGATACAGACTTAAATGGATCCAGCTTAAATGGGTCAGACTAGCTCGTTTGACGGTCCTATTCACTCTCCCACTACTATTACTTCGGGTTCTATTTTATTCATCGAGAACTTGAATACATGTGCAGCTCCTAGTGAGGCAGGTATACCTGTAGAAAGGTGTTAAACGGGCTAGCCTGTTCCGTTCCGTTTCGTCCTGCTAGTGAGACAGGTATACCCGTAGAAAGGTATTAAACGGACGGTCCCATTCCGTCCCGTCCCGCCAAAACCCGTCACTTAACGGGCTGGCATGTCCCCTCCCACCTAATGAGGCGGTCCTGAATTCCTCTATCTGCCTAATGGCGAATTGGCAGATTTTTCTTTTTTTATTAATAAATCGTTAAATATTAAATAATATATATAATTTCATAATCATTTTAATAAATTTATAATTTCTAAAAATATAATAAAAATTATAATTTTTAAATTTATAAATATCAAAATTTTTATAATTTTAAATATGTAATAAAAATAACCATTAACTAAATTTGTTAAAACAAAATAATAAAATTAACATCGTAAAAATAAAACAAACATTATCTAAAAATATAATTAAACATCTTAAAATTCTTAATCAATTAAACATAAAATATAATTCAAATTATAAGTTAAAATATTTTTAATTATCATATTTTTTCCCAAACCGCACGTAATTCTGTGCTGTCTTGTTCCAAGGCCTCATTGTTTATCTTAATTAAAAAATTGATAAAATAGATATTTAATTATTATTTATCAGTTTGACAAATCGGCCCAATAAATGTTTTATTTTGTTATTTCAACTAAAAATATTAAAATACACTAAAATTGTTATTTTTCTTTAAATATATATATATATTAAGTGAATAGATTTTATTTACATAGTAAGAAAGTCAATCATAATAACCAATTTGTCGATATATAATTTAATGTTAAAAAAATTAAATCTTGAAATTAAATTTTTATTAATTTACATAATTTTAATATTTTAAAGTAACCAAAGTAAATTTTAATATTTTAGTAGCTGCTATTATATTAAAAAATAATAAAAAATGAGTATATATTATCGTAATTTCAGTATAGATTTAGAACTAACATCGTGATATTTTTTCTCCCTCATGAAGAGAACTTTCGTTTTATAATTTCACTTGGATACTCTCTCTCATTTTCTCTCCGCTCTAGTTACACAGAATGCAACTATGAGAATTTGGTGTGGTTCTGAAACTTGACATCTCTTGTTGCAATACGAGGTAATTACTTAACAAATTAAACTCTTTTTCTTTTATATACATTTAATTTGTGTATATAAACTTGTTCCTTCTTTTATTATTATTATTATTATTATTATTATTATTATCTAGTTAATTCATTCTTTGATGCCTATTATGTTTATCAATGGTTTCAGTTTCAGTTTTTCATTCACAGCACCACCACCACCAACAACAATAGAGGTAAGAGGAGAAAAGAAGTTGACAATAAATTTTGGTTTTTTCTAAGACCCTTTTGCCCACTTTGATCGATTTCTAGTTTCTACACTATACCCTTTTAAGGCTTACATATACAATCCTTTTTTTTTTTTTTAATATTTATTCCTTGCATGTTATTGCATTTCTTTTTCTGCAATCTGGAATGTTTGTAACTATTGTGTATTCTCTTGTTTTGTTTCAGAATTATATGTAGTTGTGTTAAAATTTTGAATGTTGAAGTTGATTTTGATGCCCATACCCGCTAATTCAATCATTTCTTTACTTGGCTGCTAATTGTTTGATTCATACTTTTTGTGAAGAGAGTGTTACCTTGGATATCATGATGATAATGGTGGTGATGATGATTTTTGCTATTTATTGTTGTTGTTAATGTTCTTCGTGTTTTGTGTAAAATCTTATTAATCAACGTTTATGAGGTGTTGATCTGGGTTTAAAACTGGATTTGGGTATATTGTGGCTTTTTTGTGTGTGATTGGATTTTTCAGAATGTGGTTGCTTGATTGGTTTTCTCTGCAGAAATTTCACGTCATTTGTTATTTTTTTCCCCCTTTTCAACAGAGCAATGCAAGATTCAATTTTGATAAAAAATAAGATGGTATTGTATTTTCTACTTTGCTGTAGGGTTCTACATACATTCGAAGTTTTACTGATATAAAAATTATTGCTACTCTTGTTTTTCTTCTCTAGGGATTTGCTCATTCACGTTTAAATGTATGAATGAGGGTTTGACTTATACTATGGTACTGGCTCAGTTTATTTATCATCAATTATTAATTGTTCATACATTTTTTTTATGAGATGAGAGATGCTGATCTAGGTTTGAAACTCGATTTGGGTATGTAGCGGCTGTTGGGGGTGATTAGGTTTTTCAAGTTGTGGTTACTTAATTGGTTTCTTTGCAGAATCGTTCAAATCAATTTTTATCTTTTTCAATGGTATGCAAGAGTCAAATTTGAACAAAAGTAAGATCGCATTGCATTTTCTGTGATTATACATGGTTATGGATACCCTAAACCTTAAATTTTCAGAATCACTAAATTCATGTTTAAAGGTAAATATGAGGGTTTTACTTATGCTATGGTATTGTCTTAATTTTGTTTATGCAAATCATTGGTTACGAAATCAATTAATTAGATGGATAAATGATTGATTATTGATTAAAATTCTGCATAATGTTTTACAAACTCTCTGTTTCTCTAAGCTAATTTTTTTTTTTAAAAAAATATTAACTGTCCAATATTAGCAGATGAAGGCTCTTTGCTTCGAGGATGACAACAAAGAAGGCACTGAAACGAAATCTTATTTGGATAACAAACGTAAAGACAGAAAAGAAGCTCCTCGAGTTGGAGATCAGTACCAGGCTGAGATTCCATCATTAATAACAGAGCCTCGTATTTGTCAGTCAGTGAAGATTTTAAGAAATTCGGATAAGACAGAAGCTGTTTCATTGAAGCTAAGAATTCCTCTTACAAGGCCACATTGTAAACTTAAAAGCAGTTTTGAGATTTTAGAATCTGTCACTACTCCAAGGGGCTCAAGTCTTCTACCCGACTTGCTGAATGCTCCATCTTGGACAGACGTTGAGCGCAACAGTTTTCTCCTAGGCCTTTATGCCTTTGGGAAGAATCTTAATACTGTGAAGAGATTTGTTGGGAGCAAAAGTATGGGAGAAATACTCTCTTTCTACTATGGAAAGTTTCATAGGTCCGAAGGATATTGCCGATGGTCAAAGTGTCGGAAGTGGAGATCTAACCGGCGTATATATGGCCAGAAAATATTCATAGGATGGAGGCAACAAGAGCTGGTATCACGATTATCTTCCCAGGTGTCAAAGGAATGTCAGATCACTGTGGTTGAGGTATTTTTGTGTCATATTTTATTGAATGTGAATATGTGATGATTAATTTTTGGCGTTGAACAAAATATACATGTGAATATAACATTGCTTACTAATACTTACCTTGAGTGTCTCTGTTATTATTATAACTAGTTTTAGTTCTGGTTGTATACTATAGTATAAACGAGAAGATAGCAGCGGAATCCGAATTTACGTAGATGTTTATTTATTATTGCAGCTCACAGGGAAATTTGCTGAGGGTAAAATGCGATTTCAAGACTATCTTTTTGCTTTGAAGGATGCCGTTGGAATTGACCAGCTTGTAGCGGCAGTAGGTGTTGGCAAAGGAAAAAAAGATCTCACTATTTCCAAGAAAACACAAATCAAGCACAACAATTCTGTTAAACAGAAAACACAGAAGGTGGAAAACTGTATTTCATCCACAGACATAGTTAAACTTCTTAATGGAGGAGATCTAAAACTTAACAAAGCTCGATCCAACAATCTCTTTTGGAAAGATGTTTGGCCTCGTCTTGTAGCAAAAGGATGGCACTCTGAACAGTACAAGGATGGTACTGTTTCTGGTTCGAAGCAATCTTCAGTTTTTCTTATTCCTGGTATCAAGAAATTTTCAAGGGCAAAACTTCAAAAAGGTAACCACTACTTTGATTCCATAAGTGACGTGTTGAAGAAAGTTGCGTCTGATCCAAGGCTTCTTGAGATGGAAGCTCAAGCAAATGAGAAGAGTGTAGCTAAGAAAAAATTAAAACAGGAAAAGCAAGCCTTAGATGGGAACTCAAAGAAGCATCAAGTTTCACGTCCTCGAACTCATAGCTCAAAGCGTCAAGATCCAATGAAATTCACAATTGTAGACACCACCATAGTTTCTGATTCGGATAAGCATAAGGGGAGAAAACCAAGAATCTCAACTTTTCGAACCTTGAGTATGTCTACCATCTCTAGCAACTGCAGTGGATCCGAACAAAGTGCATCTCATTCTCAAGAGATTGAAGATCAAGCCGAACAAACTAGCTCTTCAAACCTAGTCAAAGAATCCTCTGATAAAAGGGTGAAAATAGAGTCACCTGATTATACAGTCAACAACTACGAAGAACAAGAGCCTTCAAAGGAGATCAACAAGTACAGATTTGTCCAAAATGTGATATCAGATTGCTCAAAATATTCGCGTCCTATAGTGAAAAAACCAAAGTTAGCAATGGCTAACCGTGGAGAGTATAGCGATTGTACCGTAAGTACTTCTGTAGACAAGAAGTTAGATTCTAACGAGTCCTCGTCACAATCGTACCATTGTGGAGAATCGGAGAGCATTCCAGACATGATCAATGAAGGCAATGATGTTGAAAACCACAGAGTTAGAGAAGTTCCTGGAGAAGAAACCAAAATCAAAACCAAGATGTTACTTGACTTGAATCTTCCTCTCATTGAACCTGATTTAGAAGTTGAAATTGAAGTTCCATCATCTATGATCATACAACAAAACAATGATAACCAATGTGAAAATGTACCTTGCTTTCCATCTGAGGTAACTCAAATCAATGAGATAGAGGAGTTTTCTTATGGCCATGAAGAGCAGAAACCAATCATTGTCAACCGGCGCCAGAGTACAAGGAATCGACCGTTGACTAGAAAAGCATTGGAAGCGCTGGAGTCCCGGTTTGTCAACTCTAAGAGGAAGAGAAAGAATTTGGAATCTTCACAGAATAACTCAAAGTCTCAAGGTGATGATGATAGCATTGACAATCCTATGCCTTACTTAGGAGTAGAGAAGGAAAATGTGATCAAAGAATATAGCAGTAGCATCAATTTGGGTAAGGAGGATATTTATGATATGTGAAAACTGGAAAATTTGGGATAGATTCATCTTTTGAAGATACATGTTTAAAAATGTTTTTTTTATGTGAATTATATAGATGATTGATTTTATTGTTTCAAATGGATAAGGGTATACAAGATCATCAAAGTCGTAGGTCACAATAAAATTGTAGCATAGTTAGTTATTTAAATTTAATCATTTGGAGATTGATGCTCGTTTCTACATGTTAGTGTGTTTTCATGTTACATATAGTTTTGATATTGACCGGATTTTTTTTTTCAAGATAAACAAGCTATTCATAAATAAGTAAAGAAACTCTTATATTCAATATTGCATCTAAATTTGAATTAAATTTACATGACATTTTGTAACTCATTTTACTCATTTTTCACTCTATTAAACAAAGTAAAATCAAACATACACTTAGAATATCGTTTAGAGAGAAATCAAAACTATTTCTTACCAAATTCAAAATTTATTATTCTTTTAAATCTTATATGTTTGCACTTAAGAGTTTAAATAAGTATTATTATTATTATAATAATAATATTGATAAATTTGTGAGGTTAATTTTTCTTTTTTTTTTTGGGTCAAAGATTAATTTTTCTTATTTAATGAATGAATTCAAACTAATTTTTCATTTATTGTTGGGCCTTTAAACTAATTTTTTAAATTTTGGAACTCTAGAAAAAAAATTTTTTTTTCTATTACTGAAATATATATTCTTTTTCATTTTTTAATGCTCCTAAATTTAGGGGGTATAAATGATAGTATGTTACTACCCTCTTAGAGATTGGTTAGCAATATTTAAAGTCACAAAATACTTTAAAGACATTTGACATATTTATAGTTTATAAACATCATGTAAAAGTTGTGCGTGCTATCACCAACTACAAAATGCTATTTCGGTATATTAAGTGTGAGCTCTAATATTAAAAAATTAAAATGATAAATATATAAGTTGTTTTTTAAAAATATTTTTAAATATTCAATCAAATTTTTCATAACAGAATATATAGTCAATTTTTGATTTTTTTCATAAACATTAATGATCAAGCAATGTTGATTGTATATAGGATATAGACAAAATAAAATGATATGCACTTAATAAATACTATGAAATATTTTACATTGATTAGTATATTAAAATTGATTGAAAACACTTTTTATTTAGAATTTAAAAGTATTATCTATTAAAAAAATATATTTTTAACAAAAATATTATATGCATATCAAAAGCAGGTATCATGTATCTATATATAAATGTATTATTTTATTTATTTTAATATATATTTTATATTTTAATATTTATTTTATACGAGTGGCTGAATTGATAGCAAATTTTTATATATAGTAGCATAGTTGAATATTTAAGAAAAATACTAGATAAATAAGTTATTTTTATAATTAACTCTAACAATTTTTGTTTTTAATTTTCTTCTTTTATGTATCTCCCTCTTTTTCTTAAACTAAAATTTTTGGTTATCAATTCTCAAGTTATTGGACCAATTTGATTGAACTTAATTATCAAAATAGCTTAGTCATATAGCATTATTGAATATTTAATAGGAATAAAATATTTGAATTGAATTTTAAATTATTGTTTAATAAAGCTAATTAAGTTCATTTAACTTTTTACATATATACTTATTAGAGTTTGATTTTTTTTATTCTTCCTGAAATATTGAGCTGAAATAAAATGTTATGATTAGCATTTTGCTTGCATACTACACAGACAAAAACCTTAAAAGTGAAATTCAATTCTTTTGCTCGTAAGATTTTCTTCTTTCCCGAGTCAAATTTAATTAATTCAAATTTTGAGTCCCTAATCCAGAGTAACAAATGTGAGGAGAATTATTAAATAAGATTACCTCTTAATAGAAAGATACACATATGATTCTACTGAAAAAAATGAATGTGGTTGATAATAAACCATTAATTAAATAATAAAAATCAATTAATATATCAATATACTGATTTTTTTTAAACACGTAAAATTCAGGAAGAGAAATAGATATTCCACTCTATATAATCAACTTGGTAAATATCTTGAAGAACCGTAACATTGCGCTAATTATTTTATTTTATCTATTTTTTTGACTGTTTATAGTATTTTTTTAATCTGACAAGTCAACGACTAATTCGTCACAAATTATAAATTTGAATTTCATTTAAAAGTTTATTACTGACTCATAAATTATTGTATATACAAAATAAAATTATTTAACCACTCGACCAATCCATCTTAATTACGCTAATTATTTAAGTAAATGCTCCTAGATTGAAACATATGCTATATGTTTGTAGAAGAGATAATAAGTCAATTCTTGTGGGCTAACATAATATTTTAGTTGTAATAAATGGAGTAATTGTCAACAATATTCCAACTTTTACAATTATGTTCAGGCTTAATGAGGGACCAAATTCTTTAAAACTATTTCTATTGAACATTATTTACTATGTAGTCTAATTAATAAGCACATCTATGTGTTGTATAGGGTTGGCAAAAGTAATAAGAATTATATATTATATAACATTCAACAGTTACGTGTAAAAAGAAAAAACCAGTTACCAAATTAATTAATTATATATATATATATATATATATATATTAAAAATAAATTAACTAACACATATATTTATACACATGATAATCAATTTTTAGTATTAGTATATAGTATTTTTGTATAAGATAATGGGATTTAATTATGCTTTTTCAAATTATAAGCATTTATATATAATTTATAAATTGAGTTTAGAAATATATTCTATTTTTAGTGGACTAACCAATGCTGAACAGACAATAACAGAAGTTATTTAGAAAAATTAATATGTGTATCCTTGGACAACTCCATAAACAATTTATGAAAAATTCACAAGAAATGCCCATGGGAAAGAATAATCCATGGTTGTCACCTATGTTGGTTTTATCTATAGAGCTCGTTTGTCTATGTCAATTAGCAACCTTAACAAATAAAAAAAATACAAAAATTAGAAAACCTAATTAAAAATTCTGTGTGCATGTGTAGGAGGGTATTGCAACAAGGGTTAAACAATAATTTAATAAAGGATAAACCACTAAAAATGTATCAAAATTATTTTCTTGTTAATAGAAATATTTTTTATTTTTGTTATTGATAAAAATATTCTTAAATTATTTAAAAATTTGAAAAATTGTATACTTATGAACTAATTAAGATGTTCTACGTTAACAAAAAATAGTAATGTGATAAATAAACTTTAATTTTTATTTGATAAGTAAGACTCTGACATTAATAAATGAGTCATGTTATGTTTTTACGTTAACGAAACTGATTTTTAATTACGGTTGGATATTTTTGATATTTTTTAAATTATTTAAAAAATATTTTTGATGATAACAAAATATAAAAGCATTTTTGTCAGCATCAAAATATTTTAAATTTGTTTTTGGTGGTTTATCCTATAATAAATAAGTTTATATAGATTAATTAGAGTTAGATATAACTGATAAAATGTTAGCTACTAGCTTCTGTCCGTTTATGGATGTAATTATATATGTGCATGGGGCATGCATGCATCATCAAATGTATCGACCAAATGTATGTATCGATAATTTCTAGTAGGTCCTTCTCATCAATTTTATTAATTATTACTATTTTTAGATGGAGAAATTAAAGGGTACTTAGCATTGGAAAGGTCTTCACAATCTCGTTGACTTAAAAATGTTGTGAACCTTAGCTCATCATGTTTGATATTCTAGGCTTTGTCTCTTTGGTTTCTTGTTGTTTCACATGATAAATTAAGTGTACGTGAGAGCTCATAATTTTTCCATGGGATTATGACTTCTTCAAGCAATTATCCAAAACTGTATATAATAAACAGTATCGAAATTAAAGAATTTGTCATCTTAACTAATCTCATATTAGTTATTATTTTTATATGTTAACAAATATAAATACAATAGAAATTATAAATTATACGTTAGTATATTTATTACTCTATTAAAATTATTGGTGGATGGTGGTGAAAATTTAGCGACCATTTTTAAAACTGTCGCTAAATAGAAAGATTGTGACAATTATATTAAAATTTAATTATTCTGTTGATTTTTATATTTTTATTATATTTTTAGCTAGGTTTTTATATTTTTTTAATTGGGTCTCAATATTGTTTTTAATTTTATAATTAGGTTATTTTTATGTAAACAATATTAAAATTAACATAATATTTCTCTTAAAATACATGCAGTAAAAAATCTAATTAGGTTTTTAATTATGAATGAATATCTTCAATTTGCGAAAAAATATTCAGTTAACTCTAATATTTTTTACACTAGGAATGACCTAATTATAAAAAATTAGGGTAAAATACTATGTTGGTTCTTAATATTTAGGCCAAATCCTGATTTGGTCCTTAACGTTTCAAACGTCCTATTTCTGTCCAAAAAATTTCAAGCATGTTCAATGTTGTTCTATTGATAAATTTGACACTGATAGTTAATCGAATGAGTGATGTGAATGTTAATAACGTTTCTAGTTAAGTCATGTCTTCTTCCATATGTTAGAAAAATATAATCAAAACCTTTTTTTAACACTTCTCATTTTTTTTTACAAAATTTCGAATCCTAACAATCAATCATCAACACTTCAAAATTAAAAGAAAAATTTTTATATTAATGATCATTGGTGGATTAATTTTACTTACATAACGAAATCGAATGCTATTGACTCTTCAATATGCAAATTGTTTGTGTCAAATTTAATAGTAGGACAACATTAAAACCGCTTAATTTTTTTTGGATTGAATAGGACGTTTGAAAGTTTTTGAGACTGAAATAAGAAGTTTGAAATGTTAATGACTAAATTAGGATTCGACTCAAATGTTGAAGATCAAAATAATACTTTACTCATAAAATTAAAAATAGTACAAGAACCTAATTAAAAAAATATAAAAATCTAATTATAAATTTAATAAAACTATAACAAAATAGTTAAACCTTATATTAAAAGGAATTAATTATATATATGCACTAATGCTTATAATTTTATTATATTATAAAATTATTTATTTTAAAACTTAAATTATTATTTAAAATTACATTAATAATTATATCAATAACATATAAATTATACAAGCAGCGTCAGATTTTATATATACCAACTTGCTCATCTAGAACATATATATTATTATGATATTTAAACTATGGAATATTAAGAGGGACATAGGATGCCCTTAGTTAATGTCGTTGTGCCCTTAAAAGTGAACTTCATGGCATCTATATAGGTTCACTCGGAAGCAAACCCTCTTTTTTGTCATTACCAACTACGTTATCCTTCTTTTGTTTGAAGATATTTATTTGGCTTCTTTCCTTCTGTCGTTTAATTCGGATAAAATGGGACATATATATAGATAGGAATTCGGCTATTTAAATAGGATAAATATGGGTAGAAAAAAAGCAAAGAAAATTTAATAACCAGTAAATATTGACTTTAGGTATATAATTTATGAATTTTATATACATAACATTTTATTTTTTTGAAATGTAAATATACATTTTAATGGATTTTAATTTTCTTGTCTTCCTAACAAAACTATTGATAAATATAGATCAAATTCTTTTAAAGTGGGTAAATTGATAAAATTTTAAAGTAACTAATCATCCCTGGAATAAAATAATAATTAAACGCACATATGATAAAAGTTACAAATTTAATAATAATTAAATGATTTTTTTATTTTATCAATTTTCTCAATTAGATTATTTTTTCCTTATGACCATAGTTTATCACTTTATTTCTTAGTGTAGTGGGAAGTTCAATTCTTGTTTCTTTCGTATTATATTATTCAAATTAAATTTCTCAAGGTTAGTCTAATATATATCACTTTTAATGGGTTACTGTTCTACGAAGTAGCTATCTGAAAAAAAGAAAAGAAAAAAAAAATAATAACATATTGAGTATTGACAAATACTTCACAAAACTACCATTATATTTATTTCCTTCAATATAGAGGGAAAAGGAGTATTTAAACATACTATTTTGGAAAATGCAGGAAATTAATATCTATCTGGCCATATACTTGTTAAATTGCACTGAAAGGAATCTTCCTTTCAGTACACTTCAATTGAAATTGTTAAAGAATCACTGAATGGAAAATTGGTTAACAATAATATAGGACAAGTCTTATATTTATTTACCTGCTTACATATATAGATTTATTTCTATTTTATGTTTAAAAATTAATTTTCTAAAATCAATTATTATGTCATGAACAGGAACCTTCTTACATTTTCCCTTTGAAGTAACCAAGTACAATATGTTTGAATTTCTTTGGCAAGTGTGATTTATAGTGGACCGAAAAAGAGTGTATTATATTTAACTAAGTATCGAGAATTAAATTTTCAGTTTAAATATTAAAAAAAAATAAAACTATATATGAATCAGTTTTATTTCATCAATCAAAGTGGACATTTACAAACTAATAATATGTTAATCGTATCGTGCCTTCTCAATGATGGACATCTCATCCGTCGTTGAAAAAATGGAAAAAAAAAAAAAAGAAAAAAAAGAAGAAGAATGAGTTGTTTTTAGGTAAGATATTTCATGAATATCATGAGTATTTTTTATGTTTAATTTTGTGTTTCATTCAAAAGGATTTATTGAGGTGTCCTTTAGCCATTGGTTGCAATTTACTCCTAAACAACAAGACACATCAAAATAAGTACATTATTACATTTGAGACACAAAAGTGATTAGTTATATTTATGTAAAAGTAATGTTATATTATTTGATGTCATCATCATACTGCAATTAATCATAAAGGTTAGAACATTTTGATGTTATATTTATATTTTTTTTTATATAATTTTTTTGTGTTAGAACATTTTCTTCTAGACTTATACATGGAGATAATCAAACCCACTTACACCTTATATAGACTAAATAAAAATTATTATAGCTGATATTTAGATATATAACTATTTATATATTATATTTTTTATTAGACTAAATTTAAAAAAAAAATAATTTTATGATATAATATCAAAATTTTTTTAGCATAAAAATTTATAGTTCGATTCTTCTTGACCAAAAAAAAATTGTATAAGATCAATAAAAAGAGAAAAAAACTATGCCAAAATTCACGCAAACTAAAAGAAATTCTTACATAAAAATATATATTAAAAAATACAATTATTTATGTACTACTTATTTACTATTATTATTTTATTATATTACAAAAATAAGTAAAAATAAAAATAAAAATAAAAATAGATAAAAATATATAATATATATAATAGAAATAATATTAATTTAAATAAAATAATAAATAAATTTTTAAACATTTATATTTCGGATAGATTAATTTTTAAAAAATATCAATAAAATTATCCATAATAACAAGCATAAAAAAATTATATTAAAAAATTAAGACATTTTATCATAATATAAGAGCTATTTCAAAAATAATGTGTTTACGTCTACTATTATAAAAAATTTTATTAATATTTTTTTAAAAAAAAAACTAATATGATTGATGGAAGTGTAAATTTTTAGGAAGTTATTTCTCCTTTACTTTATTAATTTTTGGAATATTACCATGATGCCAAGAAGCTGGGGGTATTTTACCTAGTAGTTGTCTTCATATGGACAATATTATATAATTATATAAAGCCAAACAAGACCAGCTTCCAAAGTTGGTATCATGGTAGCACCAATTGCTATAGCTTCCTAATTCCTCAAATAACTCCTTTCCTTTCCTTACTTTTCTGTTTCACCCAAAAACCAAGCTCTGGAATTTAGTGAACAACATATACACACAGAATCTTCATTTCTATTCACTTTTTATCTTTTTCTTTCTTTTTTCTTTGTTTCTTTCAAATTAAATGTCAAACATTTCAGGTGAAGATAATAATAATAATAATGGTAGTTTCTCCTCAGAAGAACAACTACAGGAGAATGAAGAACAGCAACAGTTGCAATTACAAAATCACCCTCATCATCATCATCATGGTTCAAGTTCTTCTAGTGCTTGCAAAAACAACAACTCCACAAGTCAAGAACAAAAGCAACAAGTTGGAATCAAGAAGAAAAGAAACCAACCTGGAAATCCAGGCAAGTATACTCAACTATATACCCTGAAATTTTCATTCAGTTTTTTGAAATTATATTCCACATAAAATCATTTTTACTATATATCCCCAAAAAAATATTTTAATTACTTTTTTTAATCAGTTTCATAATTTCAATGTACAGAGAAAATATATCATGTGATGATGATATTAAGTTTTAATTAATTAATTGTTTTTGGCACCTGTGAAATTTTATTATTTAAAAAAATTATAATTTTGTTTAAACTGTATAAAAAAATTTGTATGTTAAACACAAAACTATATATAGCCACCACTTGTAATGATGATGGTGCAGTTTATTTTCTTAAAATTATATTCAATTTTAAGGATGATATTAACCAAATAAATCCAACACATAAAAGTGTAAGTAGTTTAGGCAAGATAAAATTTTACCTTGAAATAATTATATATGTGGTTTGTGCATCTTAATTACTAACTCTTCTGGTCAAATTCTACTATTCTAGGATTTCTAGCTTGATTTTAAAGGCTTAAATAGTGTTTTAGAAAAGCTTAATTAGCATGTTGCGTTAATTATTTTATTATAAAATTATTATTATTATTATTATTATTATTATTATTATTATTATTATTATTATTATTATTATTATGGGAATGTAAGTGTTGCTTTTTTATACTTTCTTTCTATTACCACCTTTTTTTTTCTAATTAAGTAACATGAAATAACATAGAGTGAATTTTCCTTATTCAAATCATATGCATCCTCTTACTCTTCAATGATTGTTCTTGATCCTATATATAGTACATTTCTGCCAATCAATAAATGCTGAATCCATAAAAATTAGTATATTTAAAAATGAATATACCTATATACAAATTATATTTAGATATTATAATGTTTCTGAAACAAAATTAATTAACAGACAAAAAATTACTTTAAAAATAAAAATAAATTGGAGATAAAATTCAAACGCCAGAGAGAAAGTAGCTAACTATTTAGCATATTATTACTATTAATTCTTTTATGCGTACACTCTTTATTTAAAAAAAAAAACATTTGAGATAGATATTTTTTCAACAACTAATATTTATTTTTTATTTTATTAATTAAAAAATAATCTAAATATATAATAAAATAATAACAATTATCGTATTTTTATAATAATATCAAGATTTTTTTTTATCAAAAATAGAAAGACTCAAACTCACGACTTTTAGATAAATATAAAAAGATTATATTATTTGAACTATAATTCATTCGCATAATAATATCAGGATAGTTAATACTATATTGTGTCACTATTAATGTACGTATTTTTGCGAAGTGTGATGAAGATATTAAATTGATACGATTGAATAAATTACAGATCCAAATGCAGAAGTGATTGCATTATCACCAACCACATTAATGGCAACAAATAGATTCATATGTGAGATATGCAACAAAGGGTTTCAGAGGGACCAAAACCTTCAGTTACATAGGAGAGGTCACAATCTACCATGGAAGCTAAGGCAAAGAGCAACAACAGAAGAGGCTATGAAGAAGAGGGTGTACGTGTGCCCCGAAAAATCGTGTGTGCACCATAACCCTGCCCGAGCACTGGGGGATCTCACTGGGATAAAGAAACATTACAGCAGGAAACATGGTGAGAAGAAGTGGAAATGTGACAAATGTTCAAAGAAATATGCTGTTCAATCTGATTGGAAGGCTCATCAGAAAACATGTGGCACTAGAGAATATAAATGTGATTGTGGAACTATATTCTCCAGGTAAACATTTCAAATTTTGATCCTCTTATTTTTTTTTTTAGTAGTTGATCATGTAATGTGTGATATCATATTTTTTTCATGGTTCTATTTGAGTAGGTTATAATATGTGGTCACACTTTACAAGTTCAACTGAGAAAAGATATTGAAAGAATTTATTTGCATACACATTTTCTATTTCTTTTTTGCACCTGTGTTTGAATTATATGGATAGATGTATAGTTGTTTATGTGTTTTTATCTAACTTTTCATATTTTTGGAAATAATAATTTTATAACATAATATAAGTGTTTTTATACATGACCAAAGGTTTAAAATTTTATTCTTATTATTCTAAAAGAATTTTAGTATAAGGAAAAAAAAATTATAATGAAATTTAAGACCAAAAAATAAAAATCAAATAAAACCTTAAATCACTAAATTAGTAAAATTTTAATATTTTTAGCTGTTTATATCTTAAAATAATCTTTCATAAACAGCCTTTTAATGTTTCTTATAATTGTTTCTTATTCATTATTAATTAACCCTCAGAATATAGTGTATCTTCAATTTTGTGGAGAAGTAAAGGCAATATTTGAATCCACCTTCTTGCATTTTTTTGGGGAGGACTATACATTGTAAGTTCATTCGATGAAAATAATTTCTCTCTTTTTCCTTTGTTTTCTCTCTTCTACTACTATTATATGTAAGAGTAAAACTTTTAAAGTACAAATAAGTGAATAACACAAATATTTATAGAGATTAATAAGCACATTATTCAGTATTTTTTTCACTTGAGCTTCATTGTAGTTTGTGCTCGTAATAAAAAGATGTGAATGTGACAGATAACATTTATTTTCCATTATTTTGCATGTGGTGTGGTCTATTCTTCCTTAGATATGTCACTTCAATATATCTTAATATAGTTAAAATTTTCGGTAATTAATACTATTATCATCACAACTGTGACAGTATCAATTCTGCCAAACACGTATGGCACCATTGAGTTGTGATATTTGGCATTGACTCCCCCACTTTCTCGCATTAAATGTACATAAATATGTATGAGAAAATTTTTAAATATCTGTAAAATTTATTTTTTTATTAATATTTTTAATCATCAATCTGATTTGTTAATCTAATAATTCAATAATATATTTTTAGTTTACGTTTTTAAACATTACTAATTAATTGTTGATCAAAAAAATAAATTTTATTAATCTTATAGTATTCTTCAATCTGTAATTATGGCTACCCGAGGTTGTTGAATTTTAAAAAATATTTCATATATTCATTTTATAAAATGGGTCTTACAATTCCAATTGTAGAAATATAGCTGAATTTAATATACGAAATAAAATGAATACAAATAATATATTTCTTATATTATAATTAAATATTGTTTTGAAATACTTTCTATCTTAGGACATGTTTTTGGTATTTCCACCCACCTAAAACGAGGTAAATAACAAAAATAAAATATTTTCTTTGTCTCTATTACTATCCCTAATATTTTTGTATTTTACATTCTGAAACAATTTTCAAGTGGGCCTTAAATTTTAAGCCATAAAATTCAGTACTTATTGACCATTAGAGTGGTCCTAAATATTGTCAACTCATTTCTCTGAAACCATGCAGAAGGGACAGCTTCATAACACACAGGGCCTTTTGTGATGCATTAACTGAGGAAAACAACAGAATAAATCAACAAGGATTAACAAATGGGGTGCCACAAAACTTGCAAAATGAACAAGTCTCTGATCTTATAGCCACAATGCCCCTAAGCAACAGTAATGCATCAGAACTCAACAGCAGTAACCATAACAATCCACTTAGAACACTCTCACAAGAGATTGTACCTGTGCCATTCAAGTCCATGAGCATTGGTGGGGGCATTTTCTCCCCAACAAGTTCATCATCAGGTACACTATTTGGTGGTCCAAAGAGCATGCACGCTCTCCCTACCTCTTCTTCAAGCCTTCAACTCAGTTCCAACAACTCCACTGGTTTCAATTACTTCCAAGATAGCAGCAAGAACTTGGGTCTTGTTTCCAGCTCAGCTCACATGTCTGCAACTGCATTATTGCAGAAAGCAGCACAAATGGGTGCTGCTGCAAGCAGCAACAGCATTAACTCCCCCATGATGCAAAAACCCTTTGTTACTACCATGGCCGGTCCTGACCAAGTTTCTGGTGCTGCTACTGCTATGCAGCACCATAACCGTAATAACCCTCCTTCCTATGATCATCACTTCAATCCACAGGCTGATCAATTTTTTCATAAAAGGCAGCAAGAAATGCCACTGATATTTGAAGCTAATAACAATAGTAATGATGGGTCAACAACAAATAATGATATAGGAATGCTTAGCACAATGTTCATGGGAAGTGATCACAATACACAAGAGGTTGGTGCTACTAGTTTGGTCCATGAAAGAGACCTTGCAGAAGGAAATAACCAAATGGGGGCACCAAGGTTTGGTGTCAGTAATGACATGAAAACAGTTCATGATTTCTTGGGAGTTGGAGGGTCAACTTCAAGAGCTACAGGGAATTTGCATGAACCTCAGAGACATCATCATCATCAACAAGAACAACAGAGATTGGAATTAGAAGCATTAAGCCAACAGAGGTTACCACTTATTAATCACTTTCAGCATCACATTCCACATGGAGATTCAACTATGGAGAAATCTGTTTGGGACATATGATATAAACCATATCCAGCTGTTTTTTAATGGGTTCGAAGAACATTAGAAGATATCTTGTCTATCAATTTGTTCGGAATTTAAAAAAAAAAAAACAAAGAAAAAGAATTTCTGCCCAATGAATGATTATTATCTAACTCTTGCTCGTATCATATCAATGATAACACCCTTTCCCTCCACCTGGAAGAAATAAGAACACTAAAACATTACAAAATTATACTTCCTTGGTAAAATATTTCATTTTCGTCTTTTCTTTAAAAACGATGCAGCCTGCAGAAAGATCTTGTCAACTTCATCAAACTTGGGTGAGTCAACATCCTTGTCTGTACTTTTTGAATCCAAGGATATCTGTCTAAGATGGTCCTCAAAGACATCTGTTTCTCCATCACTTTGATCTGTTAAATTATCAAACTCATCCAAATAGAGAGGCTTTTCATCCTTCACTAGATTATCTGTATCTGAATCTGTCTCAAAGATATCCGATAAATTTTCAAGATCTGAATCCAAATCCGAGTCAGCACCAGTCTCATCCTCATCTGGGAACTCAATCTTATCATTTATGATTTGATCAAGTTTATCTGAGTTCTCTTGCTGGAAAAATTTAGAAACAGTTCTATCAGACTCAATCCTCTCCTTGTCACCTTTATGGAGTTCCTCAATGGCATCTATGTTACTTTCAGTTGTGCTGCTTAGTTGTGCTCGAAGAATTTCAAGTTCTTGCTCAAGTCGAGGAATATATCTCCGCACAGCTCTAAGGCCATCTCTATATTTGGATTTATCCAGTGCCTACATAAGATGAGATTACGAACAAGACAGAGTAAGAAGAAGCACCAATCTACTATGTACTTGAGTGGCATAATAAAGTAAAAGTAAGAGTTGTAATATAAAATTAGGAAATGTCGACAACGAAAACGAACTAGAAGTTTAGGAGTAGATGTTTAAACACACACCATAGTGTAGCCTGACGAAACACTAAATTTATTCTTATTCAGAAATGACTACACTGAACGTTAGACACATTACCTTCTTCCTTGAAAGAGTGATACGTGGAGACATAATCTCTGTTGGTGGCTGAGCATAATTTTTTCCTCTATACATTATTATTGTGTTATCTTCATGAATGTCAAGTACTATCCCTCCAGTCAGTCTTGCCAGCTCTTTTGCAATCTCCTTGACCTCCTCTGGCGAAAATGTCTTCACCACCACCTTCAAAGTCTGATGCTTTTTCCAATGCAGATGCATGTTCAAAATCACACCTTGGTAAATTCCTCGTCTTCCAACAGGCACATAATTTTTGCATTTGAGACCCATCTTTAAGAAGAAGAAATGCTCTTCTGGCGTCAATATCTCAGGATCATGGGTTGCTTCTGATGATTCTGCAGGCTCAATCTTCTTCAAGGCTTCTAAGAGTCTCTCTTCCTTTTTCCGAGCCTGGAACAGTGAATAAAGCATCATACACTAATTACTTGACATTATACACATAAAAGACATCGCAATAAACTAAAATTATAGGTGTTAAATGCAAAAGCTATCTCACTCTTGAGAAAAGTAAACATGGAAAAGAAAGAATCTGTTTCATTCCATGTCTTTGTATAGTATATCAATTCAATCTGGCGCACATAAAGAAGCAAAAAATAATATCGATCGTGGAAAACAATGAAAGCAGTTGACTCATTTACGTTAGAAAAAAAGGAATTTACCTTTAACAATTTATATAACAGTTTTTCCTCTGTTGTCATCCTCTCATACTCCTTCTTCTTCTTATATCTAAAGAACTTTAGCCATCTTACAACTGCTCTTTTGCCCTTCAGTTTTTTTCTCTTTACTTGGGCATTACCAGAACCATCAGCATTTGAGGATTTTTCAGAATCCTGGCGTGGTTCTATGGCCTTATCATTATTCTTGAGATGTGGACCTGAATGAAAGCTTGTGACTCCCAAGAAAGGATGTGCTTTTACATCATAGTGGCCAAAAGTCGGTTGCTGGCCACAAACTGTATATATAACATAGTTCAAGCTATTGCAGTGTTAGGCAATGTACAAGCAAATAATGAATCTAAAGTTTTGGCTTCGCATGTGAGATTACAGCTAACTGAAGTTGAAAATAGAGAGGGGAAAAAAATTATGAGTAATACATTGAAATATTTGATCACATAAGATCATTGCCAAACTAAAATAAAAAAGGGTGAAACTATAACATTACTCTAAAAAAGCTTAGCTAGATATAATATTCTGTCATCTAATACATTATAACCCATTTTCACCTTAAGTGATAAAAATGAAAGGCCAACCATGTTGGAACTCATAACTTATAAATAGGGCATAGCTGATGGCTATTTGCATTCTAACTAAAAAGCATCCTATGTGTTGTTTCAGAATATTTCAAAGGAAAAACATATGATCCAAGTGTCAACAACACAATCAAAATACTAACTATGCTTTTAATCATTATGTCAAGTAGAAAATGTACACACAGCATAGAAAATGGCAAAAATATTCAGAGATAACTATTCATTTCACATCTTTTTGCATAACAATAAAATTTTCCATGAGAGGTACCTTGTTTTGCGAAGTAAGGAACTACTGGAGAGGAGAGGTCTGAGAGTGAGAAGCAAAGACTTAGAGTAGAGATTCTTGCGCAATTGAACTTTAGCTAGAGCTAGTGATGATGCTAAAACCTTCCCCAGCATTTTTACTTATCTGAATTTTGCAGTGTGTATTGAGCTACTGATCAATTTTCAGGGCATTTGCGTAGGCAAAAACCATTTTAAAAAATAAAAAGGAACCAATTTGCAATCCTGAGGGCAGTTAAATTCATGGTTATCAAAATTGAACTAGTAATTGACCCAGTCATACGACCAGATCACTAGGTCATACGACTAGGTTACTGGTTCAACTGGTAGGTCACTGATTCACCCAGTTGACCCGGTCATAATTAAATAAAAATGTAAAATTATAAAAATAAAATTAAAATCAAAAGTTAAAACTTAAAATGCAGGACTTCATAAACATATTAATAACAATCAAGTATCAATTCTTAGACATATGATGCAAAAAGAGATAATAAACTAGTCACTAGTACAAAATATTTTCTCAATTTAAATGAACAAGAGAGAGCAAAAGATAACACAATCAGTAAATCAAATCCAAGGGGTTATCTCAAAGTCGGCATTTATATCTTCATTGGACAAATTTGAAACATCTATATCTACATTTGTGTCTTTTTCACAAATCAATAAATAATTCATAATAGCAACTGAGTTGTGATGGAGACATTTTTAAAATTCTAGCCAAAAAAAACAGGGAGCGTGGGAACAACAATTTAACTGAAGAATTTTATTATGAGTTGCACAGAGCATGAACCTCATTTTCAACATTCAACTATAATAATTTTCAGCAACAAAAGATTTAGCTCAAAATATGATTTACAGATTTACAGCTAGACAAAATTTAGCTAAGTGATTATTTCAGCAAGACAACAATAGATTGATGATAATCAGGAAGAAATTCAACTCTGTGATGATTTTCAGAAACAAAAAAAAATAGTTCAGTGATATTTTCAGCAACAAAATCAAGGTGCAGTAATGAATTACAGCAACAAAAAATTTAGCTAATGATTTTTTCAAATAGACAGCAACAGATTCAAGGTTCAATGATGATAATCAGTAAAAAATTCAACTTTCAGCAACAAAATCAAGGTGAAGAGATGAATTGCAGCAACAAAATTGAGCAAAAGGAGCAGGGGAATTTGTTGAAACTCACCAAATCGGGGACCAGCTGCTGCCGGTGAGGAGGAAGCTGATGGTGAGGCTCGAAGCAAGAAGACGACAACAACGACCAACTCCGGGACGTGCTGCTTCTGCCGCCGCCCGCGACGAGCGCATGGAAGGCGCCCGACTGAGTGCGAGACGGTGACGAGACAAAGAGCGATGACGACGACCAGCCCCGGAACCTTCTGTTTCTGCCGCCGCCGATGACGAGCGCAGGGAAGGCACGCGCTTACTGTAAGACGGTGAAGAGACAGAAAACGACGACGAGCTTGAGTGCGAGACCGGAGGCAGTGAGAGAGACCGGAGACGAGAGATGAGAGAGGTGAGCTTGAGTGAGAGTGTGACGAGACTGAGACACCGAGTGGTTTTGGCTTTCCTTTACTTGAAAACGACATCGTTTATAATTAAAAAAAAATTAACCATGACCTGGTCCCACTTATGAAAACCAGCCGGTTCACCGATTTTGCTTAAATCCGAACGTACCAGACCGACTTTTTGCGTGTCTGATGAGATTTTTAAGCAGTTTGAAGGGTAGCTCAGCCCGGTTAGACCACCAGGTTTCTGGTCAAATTGGGTTTGATAACTATTGTAATGTTAGGTTTATACTTTATAGAGTAAATAGCTATTTTAACACCCGAAAAATTTAACTTTTGATAAAACGGATCTCAACATTTGTTTTTGACAAAATGACCCGAAAAATATATTCCATTTGTTAAAATGACCTAAACGTGTAATCAATAATTTATTCATCCAATCAATAGTTAAATTTCAATGAAATTACTTACAGCGTAGTTAACACTCTCTTGCAACAGAGTGTAACAGGCAAGTGAACCGAATTTAGAAAAATTAAGAATAGTACTAAATCAATTACCTTGAAAATAAAAAATTAGAACTCATTTGATAATTAAATTTTGTTAGAAATTATAATGTTGGACTAAAATGATAAAAAATTTGTTTTTTTTTTTTTTTTTCTAAACAGTCCCTAATTCAAGTCATTAAGAAGCAAAATGAGGGCAATCTTGTTAAGCGAGTTCTACTCTTACATTTTCATGAAAGTAAAACTAGATTGGCATAAACTTTCAAAGTGTCTTGATACATCTTCTAACACTGATAAAATGACCATTTGACCAATGTCAAATTTATCGAAATTTATTTATTTATGAAAAAAGATAGGGCCAGCTATTTGTTTGGTGGTTAGTACTTAGTATCAAGAGTGTCACAGTCACTCAAATTTTTGTAATTAAGAAATAAATTTTCTTAGAAGGTGAAAACTGTTGTCTTAATTTCTAACATTTAATAATAATCAGAAGTAGTAATAAACACGATTGAACTAACTCACAGTCAACCAAAGCTACAAGGTTCTCAGAGAGAAATCTGTTGATTGTTTAACCACATTCATTCAGTAGTGTTACATGGCTTCAAGGAAACTCTGCAGTGTGTTCTGTTGTTGTCATGGTTACATAACTTCTCATCATAAATAAATTATTGAATTTTCCGCAACTCATGGTTACATAACTTCTCATCATAAATAAATTATTGAATTTTCCGCAACTATTGAACCCGCTTTCAAAATATTGGCTATAGAATAATACTTAAAAAAAAAAACATTTTTTTAATGTTAATCTGCTTAACCTTATGCATACCAAAATGCAAGAATTTTTCTCTCCAATTTTCTTGAATGTGTCTAACTTCTAATCATGGCTAATATGTGAAAATGGTTGCCCCAAACGTAGCTGAATGCCAACATGAATAACACTTGAGACAGCTTTCAAAACCTCTCTTTCTGCTTGTTTTGCTATTTCCATTGCATCTCTGTGAGTTAAGTCAACATAGGTTACTACAAGACATTCTTTCAAATTACATGCCAAACTCATCAAAGTTAGGAAATTAAAATTTTACCGAATTTGGATTTCAGGGGGCATGGAAACCTCAATTTGAAGGACGATCTTGCCTTGAAACATGTGCCGTGTTACACGCTCAACTGACATCTGAAAATACAAGTGATTCTAACTTCAAAACTCAACTCAAATTCCACAAACAATGGAATAGATTAAAATGTTACCTGTGGGAAATTCGATGAGATTATATCAGAAACAATTCCTTCAATGTTATTATCCTCAGCAGAAGCAATACTACCATGTTCCTTGTCTTCACTCCAAGAATCTTCTTGTTGATCTGTTGTGCTGGGAGAAAGACATGACATTGCAGGATCTACAAGAGAAATTTGATAATCATATCAGCTAAGAAATTGATATTAAAATAAATAAATCAATAAGATTCTTCCTCGGGCAAAGTAAGAAATTTATGAAACTATGAAAATTGAATATTAAGACCTATGTGTATGAAGATTTCAGCCACAGTTGGATGGGACCTGTGAATTCGTTTTCGGACATTTTCACCAATGTTATGTGCAGCACTAACACTAGAAAAAGGATCAACCTACAACAGGAAGCTAGCAAGTCAGTCCTGGAGATAGGATCATAATGCAATCGAATCAGGAATCTCCAATGCATAATGCATGTGACATAACATACAATTCGGGAGAACAAACCTCAATATGTACATCAAGATATAGATATGAGCCAGCTCTCCTTCCTCTTAAGCGATGACACCCCTGCATACAAATTATTGAAAGAAAGTTAACAATAACCAGAAATGAATACAACCTTAGTCCATAAAATATGCAAAACAGAACTAGAAAGCGCGGTGCATACAAAAAAATGGAAACAAGAATTTCATGTATTTATTCAAGTAAAAAGGATGACATTATTTGAGATATCACATGCAAAGTCCAAAGAGGAGAAGAAAAACCTTGACGCCATCAACTTGCAATATCGTTTGTTTAATAGGATCCAAATGCTGTGCGGGGATTGCAGCATCCACCAATTCCAAGATACTGATAATCAATCATAAAGAACATGTTGATTAGATTATAAGTTTGGACATAACTAAAATTGCATATAGATACTTCTGGAGGAGGACAATCTTTTACCAACTCCCTTCGCAGGCACATAGCAAGCAATGATAAACTGAAGTGGAACAGATAATTATGAACCTTACCTTTGGTAACCAGTTTCAGCCCCAGCTTTTAAAATCATGCCTGACACAAGCAGTCCTGCAAGGGGATCTAGAAACTTCACTCCAAGAATAGACCCTCCTAAAATGGAGATGGAAGTCCAGGGTCAGTGGCTGTAAGCAATAAAAAAGACATAAATCAAGTTTAGAGAAACAAATCCTGTGCAAAGAGGATATGCATACAGAGGCATGACATCTTACGGCCTTTCAGAAATTAGATCGAAATGTAATTTTAGTCCCTCAAAAGACAAATATATGCATACTTGTATAGTTGCTAAGATTTAACTTTATCAACTTGATCCCTCAAACTACAAATTCCAACTGATTTAGTCCCTTTACCTTATAATGATGTCCTGATTATACTAATAGCATCAACCCGTCATAACCGATCACTATTTTTAACCCAACAAGGCAACAACACACCTCTTAGTGCCTCGTAATCCGTGACATGTACTTAGCCAGTATCATAACAGAATATACCAAAGAACTAAAATGAATAACCTTTCAGAAACAAAGTTCCTTAGTCCTTACCAACTCCAATGAGAGCAACTACTGATGAAATAGCATCTGCTCGATGATGCCATGCATTTGCTTTCATCAGTCCACTACCCTGCTTCTCACCAGCTCGTTTTGTTATCCAGTAAAGCCTAACAATTCACAGACACCTATAAATACTGAGGTCTTGGAGAAGGAACAATATGTTACATCCCCAACATTTAAAATAAAATACAGAATCTAATAGTGGACATAATCAAATCATACTTAAAATAGTTAGCACACTGCAAAGTTAACATACTTAGAATAGGTGACTAGAATAGGAATCAGGAAAATAGGGCCTCTTCCAAACACATGTGCATGTTAAAATTAAATAATATCATTACCCTTCTTTAACACATATTGACAGAATAGTCATATTCAAAGCAAGGATAGGATGTTCCATGTCGATGCCATGGTGATGTCCACCATGTCCGTGACTATGCACATGTTCATGTGCCACTGCATGGCTAACCATTTCAGGGCCAGATGAGAACACTCCCTGCAGATTGATAAGAATGCAGTAATAAAAAGATGTCTTGCAATCTATTTCCAAAAAGGGGGGAAAAAAGCTTATTCAGCATTTATTTGAATGATTTTGGTCATATGAATAAGTGAAGCAACAAAGACAATGAAGTAGAAAATTATTCAACTATTGAAGTGTACCATCAAAATATCAACCGCATGCCATGCAATGCCACCTGCTGTTCCCAAAAGCATACAAGAGATTCCCAGAGCTCCCAAAGTCTCGAACTTTCCATGTCCTGAGATACAATGATAGAGAAATGTAATCTTAAAAGACATAAAAAAAAACCACATGAAAGAATCAAGTCTTGTGAATCTTTACTAAATAAATAAATATCAACAGCAACCATGCACTAGTCAGTAATCTAATCACAACAAAATATCAGGAAAAGAATTGCATTATGTGATACTACTCTGTTCTTATAACCACGATCTTACATGTAACATACAATTGTATTCAAATGACCCCTACATTTAGTAATGAATAAAATGCCAACATTTAATGTCCATGCATATGGATAAGAAACAGTAACTTGAAGCATATAAGAGATAAATGGAGTAGCATGGAGATACAAATCAAGTGACCATATGGATGTTCTTTATCTCTAGGCGCCTTGGCAAGTCTAAAAGATAACAAAGCTATGCCACTCAGAACCTGCAGTGGAAAAATGACACAAGCTTTCAGGCGACCACAAAAGAATAACCACTGCACTCAAAAGAACAAGAGGTTCCACACTAAGCCCTCTTTGCTATGTTGTAAGGGCTATTTTTTCCTCAGCCTACATGAAACCTCCAAAAATTACAAGAGCATCACATTTTATTGTTTCCGACAAGTTTCACTTATCTAAGAAAAATTCAATAACTATTAACCACTTTATCAAACCATATATAGGCCAAACCGGACTTTGAACAGTTCATTTAATACAGAACAAGAAGTAGAAGAGACTAATCTCACTAACTAGAGAGTGATGTCAGAAAAAACTCAACTTGAATTTCCAAATGTCATGACTAGAGGGTTTATTCATGTACCATGTACAATAATTTATTATTATTATTATTACTATAAATAATCATAATACATCACACAATACATTACCACATCAGAAATGGAATGAGCTGCATCCGCGATGATTGCAGTGCTCCCGGAGACATAGCCAGTGAAGGCTTTTCCAGTGGCTAACCCAATGTCGGCAGCGAGACCCAACCGGAAAATATTCTCCCCCTCCTATCAATCTCGGAATTAATTGAACAAAAAAGATGAGAATCTCAATTATCCATAATTCATACACTCGAGTCCTAGTACACACAAATCCTGCATATCTATCCATAACAGCAGAGAAACTAACCGAATAACTGACACCTAACTACAAGTAATTTACTATAACTGCAGAAACTAAATTTAACAGAATAACTAACACATAACATAAATGCATACCATAACAGAAGAAACTGATATTAACAGAATATAACTAACATCTAACTACTCAAAACTAACATAACATGAGAAACCAATTAACGAACTAACTAACTTGCTAATTACATCACGAGCGATGAAATTACCTCCTTAAGATCCTGAGAGAAGCGGTGGTGGTGATCGTGGTCGTGATGAGAATGACCAAAATGCTCTCTTCTGGGGATTCTGAACGCGGGATTCTCCGAGAAAATAAAAATACTCTCTTTTGGATAGAGATTCAGAGATTTCTTTGCCGTTGTCCGATTTTGCGAAGATGATGAGAGTCTGGCAATGCAGGCTCTGTAAATGGGATTCAGATTGCGGAATCTAAGTCCCATGTTTGTGTGTTTCTTTCTTCCCTTATCGAATTTTTAGGGTTTCAAAATTCAATTGCAATTTCTAGTGCGTTTGATTATAGAAGCTTAGCCGAAGCTCTCAACGAAGCTTAACGTGTTGTATGATGTATCATAAGAAGAAAAACTCTCTTTTTTCCCATGATGTGGATCTAACGCAATTGTGGCAAATACGACACGTGGCAATACGAGGTAATTGCCATTACCATAGCCACGTGCTGCGAATCTTATTCCCACAAGTTCGCTAATTTTTATTTATTTTTTAATGTATGCCTACAAAGAAAAAAAAAAAGAAGAAGAAATGATTTATCATTTATTTTTTTTTGGTGACTGATTTATCATTTATTTGATCAGCCTAAAATTCTTCTTGATTATAAAATAAAGGGAGGGTATGTACTTTCTTTTTTAATTCTAAGATATTAAAATTATCTAAGATTTAAATTGTATAGTAGTATAATATTTAACAAAATTGCTAAAATGGTTTACATTTATCATTGTTTATAAAGTATTGGATTAAGAAAATTACCCTTTTAATAATATTTTTAATTCATCAAAATATTCTTAGTATAAATTTTATGTCAACAATTATAAATAACAACTAGTCACCAAAAAAAAATTATAAATAACAACTACTATTAACAATTATTTAAAAAATAAAATTACACCTCAATCATTACATCACTTTTTAATTTTAATATTAGAAAGATGGTTGTGTTTTGCGTTGTTAACGAAGTTTGGTTGTTTTATCCAGTTATAGAAATTATATTAAAAAAAAATAGAAAATCACACCTACAAATTTCTTAATTTCAAATTTATTTTTTTTATTTATAAATCAAATCTACCGATTTGTCTTATAAAATTAATATTTTAGAAGAAGATTGAATATTTCATAGAAGACCTACCTTCCAAGGTCAAGGTGAACCCTGAACAGGCTAGTTGACCCATTACTATAACAACTTATAACTATATATGCAGAAACTATTCTCATAAGCAACAATTCAATTGGCAGAACAATCTTAGGTATCATGTTTAAACATTTATTTTGATATTTTCTTTTTTAAATTTTGAATGTCAATGCAAACTTTAAATATTTATAGTGGTGATTGTTATTGTGTATATATATATATATATATATATATATATATATATAATGACACCGTAAAACTAATGACTATTTATATAACAATACTAATTCACATTAGGACATTACCTGATGAGTATCACTATTCCTACTTCCAGTGCAAGGACATTGAATTATAGCATGGCTCATTCTTGGATTCAAAGTGCACCCAAGGATAGGTCATCAATGGTTTAGTTGTGGATATGATCAACTATACTAAGTCACATTAGTTTTATATATTGATTGAATAAATGATTAAAAGTATAGATAAATATTTTTTTTTAATATAATAGTTACCAGTTATCCATTCTTCAATAATTTAATTGGTTAATTAAACTTGCATGTTCAAGAAACCATAACAAAAGTTGACAAAGAAAAAACTAAAAAGAATCAACAAAAAATAAAAAAATTAACTAAATACTACAATAGTACAATCTACTCACCAACTGCTAACTCCTAAAAGTACATGAATGATAAAACAACTAGAACTTGAAAATGGGATTGAATCAAGTCGAATTTAAAATGAAGTTCTTTTGACACTTTATTTTTGCAGAAGTTTATTATGCAGAAAATTTTTTTATTTTGTCTTTAAAATTAGAAATAACAGAGAAGAAAAGAAGAGAGTGAGGTCAGTATATATCCTGGTTCGATTTTTAAGTGTCATGAAACTTATATTAAGTCTCTCCACCACAACATTCATCTAGTATCCACCACTAAACTTTCTAATACAAAGCCTAGCAAATTAGCAATCCAAGTGTTGTCCTAAATTAGAAGGGAAACCTAAACAAATTCAAACACACCAAGTACTTTTTCAACTTGACAAGAGAAATTACTCCTAATTCAAAAATTCAAATACACAAAGTTTTCAATGGCTTTTTCATGCGTCTCTCTTGTCTTTTCTCTCATGACTTTTTTAACTCACATATTCATCCTTTTCTCAATTACAGAAGATAACACTAGATAGCCATGATACTAAAAGTATAAATGAAGCATAAAATGAAGGAAAATGTTTCAGCTTAGATGGTATGAGGTGATGCTCAAGTGTGACTCTATTTTCCTTCTTTTCAAATGTTGAAGTGAGGCCGGTCTTTATAGATGCAGCTTGTTCTTTTAATTCTTCTTCATTGTCTCTTCCAATTTCTTGTACCTTTTTTCCGTTAAAACTGTTTCTATTGGCATGTAATTCTTTTTTCATTTTGCTTTACTAACTCTGCTTATTAAGGAGCTGCTCTACTACTTTTGCTGTTCTTAGATTTGCTGTCTTCCTTAGCATGCATAGCATTTCTAGTTTTGTGCCATTACTTTTGTTGTACATTGCTCTACCACTTTCTAAACTTTGCTTTACCAATCCTTGGAGTAGTAGAATTGTCCTTATGTCTTTGCTGCTTTACTAGAGACTAAGTTGTCCCATAATATTGCCAAATGTTACTTTATCTTTTTTTTCGTTTGTTTAAACTATGAATATTCGGATTTCTCTCTTGGTTCATATATTTTGATTTGTTTCTCATTAACATGTAAGGGACTGAAGCAACATGTAAATGGACCTGCATCACTTAACACATACATTAAACATATTTGGACTTTAACCCAAAAAATATTTGTCATCATTTCATATACCCAATATCAAACTTAACAAGGAGAATGCTTAAAACCTATACTATAGTTTCTCCTAAAGTCATCTTATCTTACCCACAAAAAGAATTACAATTTTGTATCTTTATATAAAGGGGGAATGCTCCCATAGCAGAAAATGTCTTTTTTTAAAGATATTTTTTAATAATTAAAATTTAACACATATAATTACTTAAATTATGTTATTTTTGTCAAAATTAGGCCAGACAAATTAATTTAACCGAAAAATAGTAAATCAAAATTTGAATCTGTCTAAATTAATATTATTTTTTATAAAAAATGACTACAATATCTCTATTATATAAAATGACTAAAATACTCTTATTATATATATTAATTTTAAGAATTCTAAATTCTAGCCATTTTCTTCTCTATCGTTATAGGGTTAGAATTTAAAGTTTTTAAAATTTATATATATATATATATATATATATATATATATATATATATATATAATAGGAATATTTTAGTTGTGTTTTATAATAGGAATATTGTAGTAATTTTTTATAAAAAATATTAATTTATACCGATTTAAAATTTAATTTATTAATTTTTTTGCTAAACTGATTTGTCTAGTTTAATTTTAATAAAAATAATACAATTTAATTGATTATATGTATTAAATTTTAATTTTTAAAAAACATCTTAAAAAAAAACGTTTTAAACATCTTTATCTAAGTGGCTCCCTTATATAAAATATATAGTAAAATTTATATAATTT
Organism: Arachis ipaensis; assembly: GCF_059453495.1. Lineage (NCBI taxonomy): Eukaryota > Viridiplantae > Streptophyta > Magnoliopsida > Fabales > Fabaceae > Arachis > Arachis ipaensis. The sequence continues at coordinate 120,299,635 of NC_142437.1, read as the reverse complement.
TTTTAATTATTTATTTATATTAATTTATTTAATATATTTTTCTATACAAAAAGAAACAATTAATTATTCTTCTACGCACGGTATGTATATAAACTATTTTTAGAATGACATAATAATGTGAATCAAACAAAGCCTATATAATCTTATTTAAAAATACTATTCATACGTTAAAATCAGGCACTAAAATCAGCCATTAATATATTTATGTATAAATACATGTGTAATTTAATTTATTTTCAATATGTATTTATATTTTAACATGTATTTTATACTATAGTTGACTTTAATAGCTAATTTTAGTGTACACCTAACAAAGTACTTCAAAAATATTATCGAGCTCTATTTTGTCTTATTAGATTGTTTTACTTTAAAAATATTTATTATTTGGAAAAGTATATGGAACCAACTCTAAATTAGCCAAGAATGGAACAACTTAATTAATTATAAATATAATAATTAGTTTTATTTAGTTATGATTTAAAATTTTGGTTATTAAATGTTTCCCCACGTTCAAATTAGGAGGAGATACGTTCAGTATCATTACAATGTGAATCACGGAAACTGATTCAATTAGCCGTCTCTTCACACTCTTTCCCTCTCCAAATATCTAAAACATGATAAATAAAAAAATAGATTCAGAACAATCCAATTTACAAAGAAAATAAACATTCTAATGCCTAGCATAAGTACAATCCACATAGAGGTTTTGGATTTATCCAGATGCATTTGGCTGATTTTTGGCTGAACCCATCTTGTTCCCTAGCATTATTATTATTATTTCTGTGGTTTGTTATAATTGTCAGTTATATATATTGCATTTTAGTTAGAATAACAGTTGGTAGTTTTAGTTAGTTAGCAGTGATTGACACGTGGAAATTGTAGTTCAGTTAGTTAGCATAGTAGCTCTCTTGTATAGAAGCTTCTTTCCTCTCTCTTCCAATGGAGATTGAAGCTTCTAGTTCTATGTTATCAATGCATGAATAAGAGAAACTCAAACTCTCCCTCCTCTGTTTCTTCTTTCTGTTCCTTACACCACAAGCTTCTTGCTTTTCTTCCTTTCCCTCAATCAATGCAGATAGATTACCTATAAATACCACTCTTCACTCTTCACTTCGGTTCTCTCTACTTTCACTCTGCTCTTCTCTCTTTTCGATAACACGCTCTGTAAGTAACCGCGTCTTCTACAATCTTTACTCTCTCTCTTTTTTTTTTTGGTCCTTCAAGTTTTTATTTCTCTTAGTTATTCAATTTCATTGAAACGCGAGCTTTTTTTCGTTGATTGTATATAACCTGATGTTTTTCGTTTCTTCTAGGGTTTGATTACTACATGTGATGATTGTGTTACTGTAATGCCTAATTAATAATCATCGGTTGGTTTTAAACTGGAAACTGCATGTCCATGGAGTTCATTTTGTATTGTTTGATTGAATATGTTATTATTTGGAAGGTTTGAAAGTTGAAATGGAGGAGAAGCGGATTGATTTTGCGCAAGAATGCAAGCAAATGGTGAAAGGGATTCTCAAGCTTATATGGATCCTGGAAGGTTCACCTGAACTACCTTTCAATTCAAAGGAATATATGATGCTATACACGTATCCATTTCTTTCTTTCTCTTTTCCCCTCTGTCTTGTACGTGTTTATGTGTTAATATGTTGTTATTTATTTCAAGATTTTAATAGCGTTGTTCAATTCATATAGCTGATAAGAATTTGATGATGACGGAGTATGAGTTGCATAGTATTATTTGCAACTGCACCTTGAGAAATTTGGATTGCATTAGACACTTGTTTTGCAACTTTTTGCATTTGCCTCCATTGAATCATCTAGCTTTAGCTCATCAATGTATTTTGGTTCTAAGGTTTCCCATTGTTGTACACCATGACAGAAATTGCTGCTGCATCAGTCATGGATTCTTGTAATATTACATAATTAGATTAGCAACTTGGATCACAGCTGCAATTTAAAACAACTGGCTTTGGTTCTTGTTGTGTTTAATTGATTAGTCTTTGATTCTAGTGTTTGCAGCTGCATCATCGTGGCAATGATTGTGATCATGTGATGTCAATACTATATTCTTGTTCAATTTTTGCATGATTGTTAGAATTGCAATCCAACTGTGGAGAATATAATGTTTTTCCCGCCCTTGATTTTTTTTTTTTTGTTTATGAAAAGAACAAAAATGTTTTAGATATTCCTATGGCTTTCCTTAAGTTTGATTAATATAGAACAATATATAATATGTGTATTGAGAGGGATCTACAGATTTATGTCAAGTACAAGAAGGTTCTTGAACTATATCTTGAAAACTTTGTAAGGAAGCATCACCCCCTCACCTGATGTTTTTCATTTATCATGATTTTTCTTTTGCTTTGATCATGTGACTAAGTTTGATAAAATTAGCTTCTATATGAATTTAATTGTTCTTGTTCTAAAGGCTTTGCGGGCTATAAGAAATAAGCACGATGAGTATATGTTGAAGGAGCTTGCCCAAAGATGGTCAAACCATAAGGTCATGGTCAGGCAGCTTTCTCTGTTCTTCTCTTATCTCCATCGATGCTACATCACGAAATGCAATCTCCCTGGATTCAATGAAGTTGGGATATCTTGTTTCCGGGATGGGGTCAGTGTCGATGTCTTCATGACTTATTTGACACTGATAATGTCTTCATAACATTGTTTGATTTATTGACATGCTCATTTTTATTAATTATAGGTTTATATGATGGTAAAAGCTGATGCTAGGGAAGCAGTGATCACACTTGTAAGAAGATAATCCTTTTTTTATATTATACTCTTGCGGTGCCAATGACGGTTGGAATAAGCATTATTTCTTTTGCTTTTGCGACAGATTAACAAAGAACGAGAGGGTGGACAGATTGACAGATCCCTATTGAAAAACATTGTAGATATATTTGTTGAGGTTGGTCTCGGGAAGTTGGATCATTACGAGCAGGATTTTGAGATACAAATGCTAGATGATACAGCCAATTACTACAAAAGCAAGGGCACAATATGGATTGAGGTTGACTCCTTTCAAGAATATCTGTCGAAGGCAAGTGTATCAAGAATTTGCCTCTAGATTTTGTGTTCTATTGGTTGACCAGCTCTAATAGTGTGTGTGTAGGCTCTGGAATGCTTCAGAAAGGAGAACAATAGAGTATCTCATTATTTGCACTCTAGCACTTGGCAAAAATTGAGAAAGGTCGTCTTTTGACTTATTCTTGATTACATGGATTTACCTGATGTTAACTGTTATATCTTTTGGTTCATCAACTGCATCTAGAATCACATACTGCATGATAATGATGTAAAACTAGGGTACTGTGCCGGTTAAACCTTGTTTTGATGATTAAATTAAATATTAATGTTATTTTAATTAGATTCTGTTGTTTGTGAATAACATGTTATCATATATACTTGAATAACACCTTTGGATGATAACTTTGTAACTGACAAATAACAGCTAAGTTTGAATACTCATGGAGCAAAGTTCCCATGTTGCTAGTCCCCCCCCCCCCCCCCCCTTCTGTGTATCGAGAACATGTTTGACTTTTTTAGTCACTTTTATTACTTTTCATCAGAAAGTGCATCATGAATTGTTCGGGACAAATGGATCTCAATTAACTCGAAAGGTGTACTTTGGCTTCCCTGCCTTGCTTACAAATGATAAGGTATTTGATAATCTCATATAAAGCCCAAAAAAGTGTTTTGAGACTAAATTACACTCCTCCCATGAGCTGATGATTAATTTTCATCACTCATACTATTGACTATTTGGTACCTTGGAAGACAATATGATGTTTTGAGCATGATTTATCATTGTTTATTAGGTATTGGAATTAAGAAAATTACCTTTTTAATAATATTTTTAATTGATCAAAATATTCTTAGTACACCAATGTTATGTCAACAATTATAAATAACTAGAATGAGACCCGCGCGATGCGCGGGATGGTAAATTAACGATAGTATATAATAAATATTAGAAATTGCTATGTTTTGTAGAATTAAATTAAATGTGTAAATTAAAGTTAAATTTGAAAGGTGTTTTATTTAAAATAATTTGTAATACAAAATATTTGGATGTTAGAATTGTACAAAGTAACATTTTTACTTGGTGGTTTGATTTTTGTATTTGCTTTTGTTGATGGACTTAGTCTTCTTATGTAGTGCTCGTCCTCTTTTTTTTATTATTGGTTGTTGTTAGAGTTGTTGCTTTCTTCTTTCTGTCGTAAATTCTTGTGAAGACGTAGTCTTTATAAATTGTTGAGTTGTATGCACTTTCTATTGTGTTGTTTGTTCCGTCTTTGCATGTATGTTCTTCTTCCCAAGATGTGTCTTGAATTTGTATGATTTTCTTTCTCCTTAATCTCTTGATGGGTATGTGATCTTCGTCTAATGATATTAGTGTTGGCGAAGTTGGTTCCTATAATCAATAAATAATCTAAATTAGAAATAAAAATAATCTCTTGAATAAGTGAATTTTTTTTGGAGTATTACCTGTTTTATTTGTTGTAATGGGTGTTGAGGTTTAGTGTTTTTTATTGGAATAAATGTCTTCGTAACCGTGTATTGTTGACAATCTTTTTTTAGATTAAAATCATTTACTTTGACTTCAAATATAAGTGTAAGGTTGCACAAATTTTTCAATTGGGATGGTGTTTCAATTCATTACTTTTCTAGAATGTCATTAGATTTGAAGCAGTTGTTCCCAACACTTTTTTTTCTTCGCCATCAAATAGTACAAAAATTGTTGTAGCACTTTGATCTGAAATAAGTATTGGGTTAGTAACTAATAATTTGATAGATGAGATTATGAAAAGTATATTGGGTTACCTTATTGTTGGATATTGTGGTTTTTGATTACATGTGCCACAAATGTAGTTGTCTCATTTTCATCTAATATAATCATTTCTAAGCAAAGAGGCTCCTCTTCATTTGTGGTTATTAATGTTTTTCATAGATGAACCACGCAAACTTTGATAAACCAATCGTCTGTTTGTTTGGTAATATTATCCAAAGAACGATGTTTCGTTAAGTAAGTTTGAGATGTTTTATAGTTTGAAAATAAATTTCTTGTGCTAAATTTGATATTATTTGAAGGAATAGTGATAATAGACTTATATAAGTAGGTCAAATAGTATGAAATTTGAATATTTGTAACGTAAAATTTATTATGATTAATAATATTATTATGACATTTGTAATATAGATGTTTATTACATTTAATGAATTATTTATAAAAATTAATTACTGGGCCTTATAAATTTATTGTATTGTTTATAACAGTAAGATATAATAAATATAGGGATATGCATTCAAGGTCTTTGTAAGTTAATTTTTAATTATCGGTGTTTTTTATTTTTTTTATAGTTTATTTTTTTTACTGATTTAGAAATAATAGGTGATTTGGCAAAAATGGAGTGGTTGATTCTAAAATTTTGCCAAGTAAGCGACGTTGCTGACATGACATTAGTAGGAAAAGAAACATGTCTTAAAAGTAATGTATGTAAACTTATATATCTACTTTTATATATTAAGAATAGATAACTACTATTGACACTTATAAATTACACTCCTCCCACTAACTGCTAGTTTTAATCACTCTTACTATTGACTTTGGTACCTTGGAAGACAATATGATTTTTTGAACATTATTTAGTTTTTTTCTTATAAAGTTCAAAGTCTATAGTAGTGTTGTATGCATGATCCAAACTGGCTGTTGATGCGAGTCTCAGAAATAGGAAAGTCTCCGTATCGTACACATTTTCATCTTTGAAGTGTTCAATTTTTAAAAAATAATGGGGATCAAAGTGTAGTTTGAGCCTCCCAAGGGAGAAGAGAGTGTACCTAGACTTCGAAACAACTTTGTTTTACTATCTTATACCGGCAGCATCATTTCATTCATGAGCATCTGGTTGACCATTTTGATTTATGTGTAGGTGGAAGATCTCTCTAGAATCTATAGGATTTCCCAGCGAATACCTGGATTCTTTAAACTTCTTGTCGATTTATTCAAGGAGGTTGGTTTCTTTGGTTTTATTGTTTGGGATCAAAGTCAACTATTTTTTCAGAGTCTTGTTGCAATGATAGCATTGTTGATTATGCTTCCATTGCAGCATATTACAGCTGAAGGTACGGTATTGATCCAACAGGAAGAAGAAGCTGCTAACAATCAGGTTTATATGCATTCCCTTTATGTGTTGGCATACCTGCAGTAGTTATGCATCTTATTCTGACTTTAGTCATTGATTATCTAATGCCGACAAAAAAAGTTTTTCTTCACTTCAGACTGCAAGAGGGTCTAGCATCCGTGGACATGTTAGTTTCCATGCCTTTTTCTTTTAATTTTTTGTAGTAATAGCTGTAAGGCTGTAAGTATAATCATGTCATGTAGCAGGTACTAATCAGAAAAATTATCAAGGCCCATGACAAGTATATGGCATATGTCAATGATTGCTTTATGATTGATACTAAGTTTCACAAGGTTTGAGGCAATTTTGATATTCTGTTAGTTTCTTTGAAGAACAAATACTCTAAATATCTTAAAAAAATTTAGTTATTAAATGATATATTTGATTTTGGTTGTCTACAGGCACTGAAGGAAGCATTTGTGATATTTTGCAATAAAACTGTTGCTGGCTGTACCACTGCAGAACTATTAGCTGCATTTTGTGATAATATCCTAAAAAGGAGAGGGAGTGAGAGGCTGATTGATGAAGCAATTGAAGAAAATCTTGACAAGGTACTTTTTATATTTTCTTCATCAGATTCCCATTGCTATGAATTGTGTTGACAAATTTGTTTAATCTCCTGCAGGTAGTCAAGTTGCTTGTTTATATCAATGATAAGGATCTTTTTGCAAAATATTGCAGGTCAAACTTTTATCATCGTAAATTTTTACATTTGTTTCAGCCTCCATATTGTAGTACAAGAACTATTTATTTATTTATTTGTGCATTCTATAATTGCAGGAAGAATCTTGCCCGCAGATTACTTTTTACCCCGGATGCTAATGAGGAGCAGGAGAGGATTCTTTTATCAATGCTAAAGCAACAGCTTGGGGGAAATTTCCCATTGAACATGGAGAGAATGGTCAGTTGATTTCATTGCCAACTAACTAAATTTTAGTACTATCTTCTTTTCTTGGTTTGATAATATAACGTCGTGGTAACATGACATACACAACTGTCATGCATGCAGGTTAATGACATGATATTGGCCAGGGAATGTCAAAGTCAATTTTTGAAGCATCTTCATAATAAGAAAATTCAAAATCTTGGAATGGACATCACAGTTACTGTCCTTACTACAGGGTCTTGGCCAACTTACAAAACATTTGATCTCAATCTCCCTTCCATGATGGTAAGAACATAGTGAATTACTTCAAGTTTCCATCCTTACTGTATATTTTATTTTATTTTTGTCTTTTCACAGATTAAATGCATGGAAGTTTTCAAGAGATTTTATGATTTAAGATACGGGAGAAAGACAAGAAGACTTAGGTGGATTTACTCATCGGGGACATGCAATGTCAATGGCAACTTTGAACCAAAAATCATTGAACTAATTGTATCCACAAGTCAGGTGATTTCCTTCCCAGCAACCCAAAAGAAAAGTCAGCACTATGGAAGTATTGTACATAACAATCATTGGTTCATTACTCATGTTTATGATTAGAAAATTTTGTACTTTACAGGCTGTTATCCTGCTGCTATTCAACAATGCAGATAGATTGAGCTATTCAGAGATTATGACTCGGCTGAACTTGAGCCACGAAGATGCAGGTAGATTACTCCACTCGCTGTCCTGTTCGAAGTATAAGATACTTAACAAGGAGCCCAACACAAAATCTATATCTCCAAATGACATCTTTCAGTACAACTCTAAATTTACTGACAAAATGAGGAGGATCAAGGTTTGTTCTTAGTTTTATCCATAGGCCACATTTGATTTGCAATCTCATAGCTAGTTTTCATTGTTTCAGTTTTCTTTGTTGTCAAAACATAACAAGACATGTTGTCTTTTTATTGTAGATCCCCATTACACAGCATGAGGACAAAAGGAAGATGGTTGAAGATCTCGACAACGATAGGCAGTATACCATTGACGCTGCAATTGTGCGCATTATGAAGAGCAGGATGGTTTTGGACTATCAGCAACTGCAATCGGAGTGTGTCGAGATGTTAAGCCCCTTGTTCAAGGTATAGCAATATGCATGCATCTCCTAATTTGAGTGAATTTGTATTGGCTGAATTATTTTCTGGTTTCAAGTATTATCTTAATTTGCAAATGTTGGTATTTGATTTGCAGCCTGAAATCGAAACAATCAAGAAACGCATTGAACATCTCATTGCAACGGACTATTTGGAAAGGGACAGAGATAACCAAAATATATTCAAATATGTGGCATAATGGAAGCAACTAATGTGCAGTGGCCAATGTTTATTGTCTAGTAGTTAAATGTAGTTAAATGCATGATAGAATGATTGCTCCATGCTTCTTTGTCGATTGTTGTAGACAACAGAGGCTATAAATATTTGGAAAGGAAGAATTACTGAAAAGAAATTGTTAAAATACGTGTCTAGCAACATAAGATATAATACATTTTTTTCATCTTAGTCTATAAGGAATTTGGACAATCTGTTTTTAAAATTTTAACAAAATGAAAAGGAGATCTCACATCAAGCGATATGTCATGCAAAGTCCCGAGAAGGGCAGCATCTAAAAATGTAAACCGGTAGTATTAGGGTTAGTTTGGTAAAGCTTTTACTTTTTAAAAGTAGCTTATGAAAGCTGTCTTTTAAAAGATGACTTTTTAAAAGCTACAGCACTTGCGTTTGGTAAAATCACGTTAAAGATAGCTTTTAATAAGCACAAGTATTATAATTGTATTTGGTAAAACAACTTTTAAAAATTAAAAAATTATAATAAACATATTTTTAACTAAGAATAATACTTTTTTTTCAAATTTTAGAGACCAATAATTTAAATATTTATTTGATTTACTCTCTATACTAATATAAATAGAGTTATCATTAGTCAATAATAAAACTTGTATGTAATCCAATGTTAGTACTGATATGTCTATTACCCATCTATATATATTGACTCACTTCTACAAATCACAAAAAATGAGACACATATCTCAAGTAAAATTATATGAAGATTGTGTTAGAATTTGTGAAGGTTAGGTTGAGAAATTAGAAATATATGATGATTCTAATGACAATATAATGACAAAAAATATGTGTGAAAAAATAAATAAAATCTAGTGTTAATAATTAATAATGGTAATTTTGAATATTTATTATATTAGATTTTTTTTTTTTAATTTTGATAAGCACAAGTCAACTTTGAAAAGCTCCCTCTTAGGTGCTTTCAAAAGCACCCCTAACTTTTAAAAGCCGCAAGCACAAGCACTTGGGCTTTTTAATTTACCAAACGCAAAATGAGGTGCTTATGCTTTTAAAAAGCACAAGCACCTCTTCAAAAAACTTTACCAAACCCAGCCTTAGTAGCTGATTTTACGGCTTGAATTTGCAATCTTAAGTCAACCCAGAAATAGCTTCTTGTCTACCTCCGTTCTCATCTCAGCTGTGCAGATGTCTCAAACAACATCAGACCCTCTGCCTTTGATTCCTAATAGAAGGTCAAAGATGGTAGTTGGAAGAATCAGCTTCTACCTTCAATGTTTCAATTTGATAGAAGTTAACAATAACAACATTCATTCACTGGAAAATACTAGGACTATCTCACATTCTAGAAGAGACAAAATTAAGAATGAGTGCGTTAGAGAATTGTGACAATGGAAGGACATCCATTAACATCCATTAGGCCAAGTTTAAGAACTCTACAAGAGGAAAGAGAGGTGGTATTCTCCAGTCTCTTTATTCAACATCAAAATTTGCTTTACACTCAGCATGCTTTCTTATACTAACTACTCAGGCCACTACCCTTATTCCCATCAATTACATTCCCAATTCCATTATTATAGTAACTAACCTAACAACTACTACTGCTAACTAACCCTCCTATCTTTACCTAAATGGACTTAACAGCTTTCTAAAAGGAGCCTGCTTCCCTCGTTTCCAATTGTATACAACTTCGTTTATATCCTAAGGATGAGTAACATAATCCATCGGCCCATCTTGGAGCTCCAGGAACTCTGAGCAGCGCCAAAGATTTCTGAATAGATAGAGCCATGGTGGAGCTGATGACATGTTTGATGTACCCTAGAAATCTGAAGAACATGTCCAATTAGATTAATATTTTAGCTACCTCAGGAAAATAAAATAAATGAATAAATAACAAACAAGACTAAAAATGTAATTTGTATATGCCTAACGGTTAAGATACATGGTGGTTAAATCAGAGTTGATGCATCTACTCTCTACTCTAAAGTTGGCATTGACATTGGTGCTCTATATGACAGAGTGAAGGTACAAGTCCAATATATATAGCTCTAGAGACATTCATAATATATAACTACCAGAACGACCAAAATTCAGAGGTAACAGTGCCAATAAAATTAATCTTAGGAAACAGTTGCATGAAATGAAACAATGGTGTTAGTAGTATAATATGTAATCATCATGCAACAAAACAATAATTTAAGAACCCAACAAATTATACCCGAATAACTTTGATTAAAGTTATGACAACTAAATTAATTAAGCACCCCCAAGACATCATTATGTGATTGGAATTAAAATTTTATATTCCTAGAGCATATTTCTTCCATTTTATTTATATTTATACAAAGAAGGAAGCAATAATGTATATGTTAGTTCACATTACGAAGAAGAAAAATGAAGCAAATATGGATGCAATGAAAGGGTGAAAAGTTGCTTACAATTCTCAATGCAAGACCAGCGAAAAGCAGTATGGATAAGCAAAGAGCAAGAGGAAGGTGGTCCAGGCAGCCCAAAAAGCTGTTACCACAACAAAAGCAAGAAAGTGATTAGGATTTAGGAATGTCTTGGAGCAAATCAAGAAAAATCACAAAATTGTCCACAAAATTAATTACCAATTATCAACTCCAGAGAATATCAAACAACTATTCATGAGGAGATAGTTTCTGCAAAAAAGAGACCAAAAGTTATTTACTATTTTCTTATGCAATAGTCCAATGATGAGAAGAAGCTTAAAAAGCGGAAGTAACAGAGTGATAGCTCTACACCCTAGAAGATGGGCCAATTGAATTATGAGTTATGATACACTAACAGCCACATAATGCTACTCAAAAGCGAAAAGTCAAAACTAAATTTGCCTCGACCATGTACTGTAGTGGTGATTGAGTGTGTCATAACAGAGGATTCTGTTTTATATTTAGAGTAGAAGGACATGAGACACATGATTTGAAACAGTGTAGAGTAGATTTCATAAACAACCAACATGACTTGTTACAATTAAAAAATGGGTTGATGAAATTCAGTAAGAATAAACTATCATGATGATAATATAATGTATGAAAAATGAATGTGATGTTAGAGAAGATGAAGTGGCTTTGGGATAGAAAGGGCAAAAGAGTTACCTGTTTTAAGATGTTGAGTCATTGCGAATCGATCTCCCATTAACAAAAATGTGGGGGGTGTGGGAAATGGATGGCCAAATGTGGGGATCCTTCCTCTCTATGCCTTCACCCAACAACCCACATTTAATAATGAAGAGTCGACTTAAAGAGGCAGGCAACCTTATGTTCTCCAGCTTAGGACATTCTTCAACCCGTAATTCTCGAAGGGACTGTGACTGTGACAACTCCCCTAGAGATGTCAAATTTTCTCGTCTTGCAATTATGAAGGACCTGAGATTTGGGAACGCTGACAATGGGAAGGATGTAAGTGAATCACAGCTGTTGTCTATTTCAAGACTCGTTAGTGACTCATATTGTTGCTGTTGCATTGGGAATTCCACATTCTTGCAATCCTTGATTGATAGCTCTTGCAATGAAGGGGGCAGAGAATCCCCTGGAAATGATATGGCTGATGAGCAGTTTAAGATTCTTAACTCTGCGAGAGAGGTTGGTTGGGTGTGGATCATGGCATCAAACACATACTCCACTTGCTGCTCTCCATCAATGGATAGAGTTTGCAACATCGAAAGTGGTAGCTCCCGAATTCTTGCTTCCTTTGCGCCATATATTTGTGAATGGCGCAACATGGGAGCTCTTGGCAGATAACAACCAAGCTCCTCGCATTCTTCAATGCAAAGTAATTTCAAAGACGGAAGGAAAGTGGGGAGATCTCCTCTTAACTTAGGACAGTTCACTATCGAAAGATGCTCAAGTTGAGGAAATGGTGCATCATCTTCGTCACATTCAAATGACTCCCATTCCTCCCAGCAAGGCATATAAAAAAATGAGAGATGTTTAAGGGATCGGAAGGGTGTCTCCTGATAGAATTCACCACCAATCATCTTCAGCTTCTCACAATGTGAAATCTCCAATCTAATTAGAGAGGGTAACTGTCCAAGTGAAGGAAGCACCCAACAATTCCTGCATCCCAACAGCTCCAACTTAGTCATGTTGTGGTACGAAGACTGCCCTACCCAATCCGGAAACATGGTACCTCTGTAACCCCATAAGCTTAGCCTCTTCAAGTCTTTGTGAGGTTCTAATTTGGCAAGTACATCTTTTTCGATTTGGGAATCAACAATATCACTATCTTCACCTGATGACCACTCCAAACATAAATGACTGATGTATTTCTTATCAACCATCCTTGCCTTCCAAGCTTCACTGCTATCAACCACATTCTCTAATTTCTCAATACTGAGTGACCGTTGAAGATTTACAAGTTCTCCCAATTCCTCTATCCCATTCTCTTCATGCTTTCCAACAATGTAGTGACATAAAATCTGCAAGTCTTTCAATTTGCTCATCCCTTTAGGCATCTCTTCTAAATTAGTATATTCAATATGGAGATGGCGTAGATTTATAAGATCTTGCATCCTGCTTGGAAGCTTTTTTAGTCCTTTACACCTGGTCAACTTCAGTGTATGTGAAGGATTACCATGTGTTCATAACACGCAGCGGAAGAAAAGAAAGTAATCCTAAAGATCTATTTTGTGCTTAAATTTTATTCCAATAATAAATATATAATAGATCAAATCTAAATACCTGAGTACGCTAGTAAAAATCTTTTTCTCCTTCGATGGTACGAAGGCGCTATGCGTATCCACACCGAGACCAAACTTTGCTGTCAACTCTTTGACCAATGGATATCTGATCTAAATTGAGAACCTCTTTGCAACTTTTGCACACCATAAAATTCTTCTCCAAGAATTAGGCTCACATACACTTATGTGTGTAGAGGTAAAGGAATAAAACCCTTGTGTTTTATTCTCTCTGTCTTTCTCATCTGTTTTTCCTCTACTCTTGGCATACATATATATAGTATGAGATTTGTTACTGATTTTAAATTTGAATCTCAATTCAAATTTAAATCATATCTTAAAATTCTAAATCTGAATCCTTCAAATTTATGAATTATATCATAACTCAATTTAAAAAAGAATTAGTTAGGATCTCATCCAAATTTAGAAATAGAATAACTAATTATTCTCAAATCTCATTTAATATTCTCAATTATCATACTATTATTATATTCTTGGTGCTAGCAAAAAATATAATAATATTCCATTTGAATTAATATAATTATTTATTTGATCAAATCAAATTAATAATTAAATAATTCTACAGCAAAGATTAGAACACTCGTTAGTGTGTGACCCCATAGGTTCAATACTAAGCGGGTAGTAAATTAGTCATACTAAATTTACTAATCAAGGTTGGCGTCTAGCAACACTCCTCAACGACCCGATAGTATGAAGTAATATATTTTTACTAAGAACCTCAGAAGAACAAAGTATAATTCCTTCCATCTTTCCAGCTCTTGATTAACCTTTAGAGTATGGTTTAATTGTCAAACTCTAACTTGTTACCATTATTATAATGAACTGTGAATGACATAAGAAACTCATTTCTTCATTCATTCAATCCCCTTGGCCAAGGTTTTATTCATCTCAGTCATTATAATCATAGAGCTCAAACTCTTTACCGAGAGTTGACGGATTCCTTATTGACTAATCATTAATTCTACAAGTATTTAAATTATACCCAATATCCATTCAACTAGCACCCTAGGGTATTAGGTGTCCGGAATCAAAGTATAATAAATACATTGTTAATTACTATGACAGTCGCAGGTCAAAGGAAACTCTATTACTATGTTCATCTTGAGAATATCCTATTGACAAATATGCGGTAATTATAACCATTAGGAATTCTCAAAGTGAGTCAGTTCAATGGTCATATCTCTATATGCACCATCTATATATATAATTTAATAAATGAGATCTATTAATCTTCATCCAATGAAGACCATTATATATATATTGATCTTTTCGGATTATTAATGTCCTTTTTAATAATCCTATGACTAAGAACAATTTAGATTAAATTATAAAAGATTTATCTCTCAATATTATGATCACTATCACAATGATAAATCTCTAAATTTAATGAAGGACCTTATTATATTAACATTTTAATATAATAACAATAACAAATTATTTGACACATGATTGATTGGATTGTGGTCATACTCCTTATTCCCAACAATCTCCCACTTGCACGAGAGCCAATCATGATAGATTGGATCTTGGGCATACTATTATCACAATAATCTCCCACTTGCACTAGAGCCAATCAATCATGTGTATAATTTTCAATGCACATTTGTGTTTATCAAAACTCTTTTGACCTTAAACACCTTAACTCTTGAGCATATGTGCTTGACCTTTTGCAAAATATGCTTAGTGCATAATAAATATCACATTTTCTTAAAACATGAAATCTCCCACTACAATAGTGCATAATTTTATTTTAAGGACAATCCTTATTGAACATGATTATAAAAAATCTAAGTAACCATTAGATCTATCTTTATAGAATTATATCATTATACAAATAGGCTACTTTTTCGAAAAGTTAGTTTGACGATCAAACCTTTTATACTTTGTCATAAGAAGAGTGATAAAAATAATCTTATTATTTCTTTAGGGTAACCAATAAATCTCATTTATTAGACCTAATATCAATTCTATTTGTTGTACAATCTCTTAACACATATAAGACATCTCCAAACTCTAATGTTCTTGAGTTTCAGCTTATGCCTTTTCCATATCTCATATGGGTAAAAAAAATTGATTTAGTGAGAAATTTGTTAATTTAGTCACATTTCGAAAATGTAGTCTAAATATTTAACAAATAGTGATATTCAACTAAATCAAATTTTATGTTTCTTAAACATGATGGAGTACATAGAGTACTAGTATTTATGCATGGAGAGAATCCCATTCTCTATTTAATAGAATATCAATTAGATATTAGAGATTTTACTTTAAAACTCTTATAATAAAAATACTCAATATTTTTATTATTGGTCAAACCAACCCTTAAGAGCAATTTTGATTCCTCAACACTCATGTTGAATTTTTCTAAAAGGATCACAAACCTTAATCATATTAAGGAAAATTTTGTTTGTAACCAAATAAATTTCCAAAATTGCTTGCAAGAACAATTTTCGCTAAAGCCTTTTGCCTAATGACATTACAACTTCTAAAGTTGTTTAATTCAAAATATATTGCCCAATACTCCCACTAGTTTAAATAAAATCTTTGATAGTCATACTATCTTACTTTGGACATCATACATCTTCTCAAGATGTTCAATAATAAATAGTGGGGAGATGCCTTTGAAATTAGAACTTATGGTTGTCAAAACAACCCATGTAAAATGATATTACAAATATTTCAAAAGTTATAACCACTCCAAAACCAATTTTATTGGAGGATATTATTTTAATAAAATTATCATCTCCATGATAACCCTTTCATACATGAGAACAATTCTCAGATGTTAGCCAATATATTACTTTCAAGTATGCCACACAAAAGGGAGACATATTTAAAAATTTAAAATATGAAAGTAAATAAGAAATCTATATTTCTGACAAAATTATTTAGAATCGTGAATGAGTACCTTGGTTGTCAAGTTGTTACTCATACCTATTCTAAATAAACATGATTAAATTATATCACATATAATTATAATCCCAAATAATTATCTGGTTGTCAGACAATTATTTAACTGAATTATATTTTATACCCCTAGGTTGTCTAGGTTCAAGTATAAAATTAATTCTCCTTATACATCATCATATGCATAAATAAATTCTATCTTTGAGTACAAGTCTCCTGGTTGTCAGGTTGTTCCTTGTAAACAAGAGATAAATTTATTTTTTGACAATCTCCCAACTTTTAGGATTTATCTCCATTGTTAGAATATTTCTACCAGTATTCATGGATTAAATTTTATACTCCCAGGTTGTCTAGGTAAAAATATAAAATTAAATCCTTAATACATCAAATGTATATACTGATTATTATCTTGAAAATAAAACTCCTGGTTGTCAGGCCGCTCTTTATAATCAAGAATATTAGAAAAACTAATTTTTAATATTATAGTGTTCAAAACACATAAATCAAATCAAAATTTGATTTTTTCATGTATTAGCGTTTAGCTTTAAAAATTATCAAATCAAATTTGACCTTTATATATACACTTATATATATAAGAAACAAACAAAAAATATTTTGCATCTTATTCCTTTTATTATGATCAAAATCACAATAAAATTTAATAAATAAAAAAAATCAAACAAAATATTTGATTTTAAATATAACTTTTAAATTAAAAAAATGATAATTTAATCACAATTAAATAATTAAAATTGAAATAAATTAACTATTAATTTATTAGAAAACCATCTCAATGGAAATAACTGCATCGCATGCTTAAAAAAAATTTGAATTAATCCTATTAATTCACAAATTTAAGAAAATAGGAATAAAATTTAAACACAAAAAGCCAATGCTCTGATACCACTGAAGGATTACCATGTGTTCATAACACGCAGCGGAAGAAAAGAAAGTAATCCTAAAGATCTATTTTGTGCTTAAATTTTATTCCAATAATAAATATATAATAGATCAAATCTAAATACCTGAGTACGCTAGTAAAAATCTTTTTCTCCTTCGATGGTACGAAGACGCTATGCGTATCCACACCGAGACCAAACTTTGCTGTCAACTCTTTGACCAATGGATATCTGATCTAAATTGAGAACCTCTTTGCAACTTTTGCACACCATAAAATTCTTCTCCAAGAATTAGGCTCACATACACTTATGTGTGTAGAGGTAAAGGAATAAAACCCTTGTGTTTTATTCTCTCTGTCTTTCTCATCTGTTTTTCCTCTACTCTTGGCATACATATATATAGTATGAGATTTGTTACTGATTTTAAATTTGAATCTCAATTCAAATTTAAATCATATCTTAAAATTCTAAATCTGAATCCTTCAAATTTATGAATTATATCATAACTCAATTTGAAAAAGAATTAGTTAGGATCTCATCCAAATTTAGAAATAGAATAACTAATTATTCTCAAATCTCATTTAATATTCTCAATTATCATACTATTATTATATTCTTGGTGCTAGCAAAAAATATAATAATATTCCATTTGAATTAATATAATTATTTATTTGATCAAATCAAATTAATAATTAAATAATTCTACAGCAAAGATTAGAACACTCGTTAGTGTGTGACCCCATAGGTTCAATACTAAGCGGGTAGTAAATTAGTCATACTAAATTTACTAATCAAGGTTGGCGTCTAGCAACACTCCTCAACGACCCGATAGTATGAAGTAATATATTTTTACTAAGAACCTCAGAAGAACAAAGTATAATTCCTTCCATCTTTCCAGCTCTTGGTTAACCTTTAGAGTATGGTTTAATTGTCAAACTCTAACTTGTTACCATTATTATAATGAACTGTGAATGACATAAGAAACTCATTTCTTCATTCATTCAATCCCCTTGGCCAAGGTTTTATTCATCTCAGTCATTATAATCATAGAGCTCAAACTCTTTACCGAGAGTTGACGGATTCCTTATTGACTAATCATTAATTCTACAAGTATTTAAATCATACCCAATATCCATTCAACTAGCACCCTAGGGTATTAGGTGTCCGGAATCAAAGTATAATAAATACATTGTTAATTACTATGACAGTCGCAGGTCAAAGGAAACTCTATTACTATGTTCATCTTGAGAATATCCTATTGATAAATATGCGGTAATTATAACCATTAGGAATTCTCAAAGTGAGTCAGTTCAATGGTCATATCTCTATATGCACCATCTATATATATAATTTAATAAATGAGATCTATTAATCTTCATCCAATGAAGACCATTATATATATATTGATCTTTTCGGATTATTAATGTCCTTTTTAATAATCCTATGACTAAGAACAATTTAGATTAAATTATAAAAGATTTATCTCTCAATATTATGATCACTATCACAATGATAAATCTCTAAATTTAATCAAGGACCTTATTATATTAACATTTTAATATAATAACAATAACAAATTATTTGACACATGATTAATTGGATTGTGGTCATACTCCTTATTCCCAACAGTATGTAAATTGTACAATTCGCTCAATGACTCGGGCAATACCAAAATAGGCGTATAAGAGACATCCAAATGACGCAAATTTACAAGACCCTGCATGTTGATTGGAAGCTTTTCTAGTCTTGTACAATTACTCAACTTCAATGTTTGTAAATTGTACAAGTTAGTCATTGACTTGGGCAATGTCACGATAGGTGCACCAGAGAGATCCAAATAACGCAAATGGATCAACTCACCTATTGAATCAGGCAATGTATCAAGTGGAAAGAATTTAAATGACAAAACTCTTACATGCTTCAACTGTGCAAGTAAGCCACAAGGATCAAATTTCTCTGAGGAATCATGCCATTTATCAAATATCAGCAATGTCCTTGCATTTTTTAAGCTTTCACATTCTTCCAATATCTTTGAGAACAAAGCATTCATGCTACTATCATATGAAAGATGACGAGAACAAGCATCATGCATATATGCAGTTTTGAGTTCAATGGTTCTAGAAAAGCACTTCCCACCATAGAATATCGATAAATCATGCATGAGATCATGCATCACAAATGAATTTTCAAGAGAGTTAGAATGTTGAAAAAATGCTCTTGAAGCCAAATCGTTAAAATATTTATAACCAACTTCTTGTAAAGTGCTGCCGCCCTTTGGTTGCTGCAAAAGACCTTCTGCCATCCATAATAACACCAGTTCATCTCTTTCGAATTCGTAGTCTTTTGGGAATAAAGAACAATAAACAAAGCAACGTTTTAAGTATGAAGGGAGGTAATGATAACTAATTTTTAAGGCAGGAAGAATGCTACTCTCATCTTCAGAAAACTCCCAAATTTTGCTATTCAAAACATCAATCCAATCCCTTTCATGATCTTTTGTTCTTAATAATCCCCCAAGTGTTTGAACAGCCAATGGTAACCCTTTACACTTTTCAACAATTTTTCTACCAACAATTTCTAAAGTTGAACGGTCTCTAGATTCAGTAGGAAAAAATGCATGTTTTGCAAACACTAGCCAACAATCTTCCTCATGCAAGAAACTCAAATTGAGAGGTTGATTATGATTAGTTTTCACCATAGAAGCAACTCGATCAAGACGGGTTGTTACAAGGATATGACCTCCCTCACTTCCACATTCAAAAGGAGTTAGAAAACTTCCCCAACCCTCACGATTACTGCTCCATACATCATCTATAACAACCAAGAATTTTTTCCCTGCTAGCTCATCCTTCAAATGATTTTGAACTGTATCTAAATCACTTGAGTGACAAGAACTACCAGTTTTTTTTATCACAGTCTTTGTCATCTTAAGAACATCAAATTCCTCCTCACCAACACAAACCCATGCTTTAACATGAAATTTTTGCTTCACTTTGACATCATTATAAACCAATTTTGCCAGAGTAGTTTTGCCTATCCCACCCATGCCTACTATGGGAATCACAGACAAATCACCATTGTTAGTATCATCTAACAACAATTTCACTATAGCATCCCTCTCTTTGTCCCTCCCAACAAACATATCAGATTTTTTAACTAGTGAGGTTGATGGAATCCTCCCAGACATATTCTTGGCTGCAATATTTTCCAGACCAAGGATATCTTTGTGTTTTGCAATACCCTCTAGTCTAGCAATGACTTCTTCAATCCTAGTAACAACCATATCCCTATCTTGTGAATTGAAGATACGAGACAGGAAGTTACCTGGATCCTCTTGAATGGCAGCTTTGGTGGTAATTTCATCCAACAAGTCATCAGCATCATAAACAGCATCTTGAAGATTTTGAAGCCACCTCTTGACAGCATGGACAGTGATCTGTTTCTTCTCAGCATCATTCAGCACAGCTTCAACCACGTTCAGAATTGTCTCCAACCTTTCTAGCAGATTCTGGTCAAGCTTCTTTCCTCGAATCCATTTGACAAACTTATCATCGGACAACCTGTCAAAAAGAACATTGAGGAAAGAAGAGAGAAAAGCTCCTCCAACAAGTTCTGCAACCATGTTCACAAGGAAGCGCTTTGCACTCAACTCAGATTTCTTACAAAGAAGGAAATAGTAGCAAGTAATGAATTGTTTGGTATGTTTACATTAAAGTGTACATTGAAGTCAATAATACGGGCAAGTTTTCGCCGTTGAAAAAATGCCAGTTCTACTGTGACTGTAGTTTTGATGACTACAAGTGTCTATAGTTTTCTCTACAAATCAGCAAATGCCACCTGGTTTAGTTTTGAAAGTGGTTGACCCTTTTAAATAACTCCTAACTGAATTTAACATAAGTGCTGAAAGTTGAAACTTCTAATTAGAAAAGAAAAAATTGAATAATTAATTTATTTGGTTTTGAATTATTGTTTGTGACTTTGTGGATCACTCCTTGAAGAACACGGTGGTTTATTATAGTAACAGTAATTGGCGCCCACGCAAGATCTGATCCGATCATCGTGCGCCCACCCTAACCACTCCTTCCGCCACTCCATTGGATCTCGCTCACTCTCCACTTATGTTACCGCTCTTCAGTCTTAGTTGTTGCAGCAGTAACCGTCGCCTTCCACCGAGCGAGTCGCACTCAAGATCTCCGACTCTGTGATGAGTTGACCTGGACGCGGAGCCAGTTGAAGAACATGAAGGTGGGAACGGTGTCGTTTCAGTGGCACGGCCTAGGAAAATGTTTTTTTTTTCAACTAGAATGTATGGAAATGGTTAAGATTAATAACAAAGTTACTGTCATAAAAATTTGGAACTAAACCAATTAAGAGCCAACTAAAAGGATCAAATTAGCTTTAGAGTCAAAATTCTTAGGCCAGCTGTCTTTAGCTGATTTGTCTTCTATATTGTAGCCACAGTAGAATGCACCTTGAAAATTTTGGTGTGTTAATTAATTATACCGAATAAAACATAGAATTTTTGTTTTTAAACTTTAAATTAAGGGAGTCATTTAGATAAAGACGCTTAAAACGTCTTTTTTTAAAATATTTTTTAATAATTAAAATTTAATACGTATAATGTGTTATTTTTTATTAAAATTAGGCCAGATAAATTAATTTGACCGAAAAAATGGTAAATCAAATCTTGAATTACTCTAAATTAATATTATTTTTTTATAAAAAATAACTACAATATTCTTATTATAAAAAATAACTAAAATATTCTTATTATATATATTAATTTTAAAAATTCTAAATTCAAACCCTTTTCTTCCCTGTTGTGATAGAGTTAGGATTTAAAATTTTCAATATGTATATATAAAATATGAGTATTTTAGTTATTTTTTATAATAGAAATATTATAGTCATTTTTTATAAAAAATATTAATTTAGAGAGATACTTTCACAAATATTCTTATAGAACTCAAAATAAAATTGAAATTAAAACTAATATTGGAGATGCTCTTAACTCTTCGAAATTTGAATATTTAGTTAGATTTTCTACTTTTCTTAATGGAATACAAAAAGCTCTGCTTATTATTATATAAATAAACCTATAGAAGAATAATTGTTTAATTTGAGATTAGGAATAAGTTAAACCATGTAATCATCCTTTAAAAAAAGCTAAATGGTTTCTAAGCTTCATTGAGGTTGAAATATGATTTCTAAAAATTGTCTTTTTTCCTGGTTTGGTGACTCTAAAAGCTAAATGCATAAATTGAAGACATGTATCCCAACAACCTCAACAACATTTTCATGTAATCTTCAATAATGGTTGCAATCTGATTTTCTTATTAAAAAAAATTGTTAATATAAACTACTTTTACCATTACAAGCCCACGTATTAAAAAGAGATGGCACAAGGTCAACCACTCACCAAGACTACTAAACTTATCAGAACATTCACACAATTTTGAACAAGAAAATTTACAAAACAATCTCAAAAAACTACTAGTATGTGACACAGTTTATAAGTTGTAATAATGCATTAATTAGTTTTCAATGACCTAACCACACAATAATGCAAACCAAATCTTTATCAGTATGACAGTAACTATATAGCACTATAAAATGTATGCATTTTGAGATAAATTTGGTATATCATATGGACTGAAATTATTCAATAATATATAAGTTTGAGCATAATTTTATAGCAATAATTTCTACTAAATTTAGCCATCAATTATCTTGGTCCATCATGCAACTTAAGATGCTCATTTATTGGTACATACCTAGAAGTTTTAGCAAAACTTTTTTATTAGGATGGTGTGAAATATCACATTCATTAGGATTACTCATTGGAAAATACAGGATTACCAGAAAAAGCAATAAAGAAAGAGATATACCATTTCAGAAATGTATATAGGAGAGTTGCCAAAAAGGAACTTGAATTTACTCAATTATTGCTATAAATCCCATGGTGTGACAGAGTACTGAATCAACCAAAGCCACTTAGTCATACAGAAAAGTAATCTACTTGGCAAAAAAAAGATAGAAAAACATAATTCTAAATCAAATGGCATAGAGTATCTCAGTAATGGACTCAGCTAAGCAGTCAAAATTATCAATTTTATGAACAAATCTGAATGCACAAAGTTTGTAGGTTATTCCCAACGTTCAAAAGAGAGAGAGAAAGGGCTGCTCAGTGGTTACACATCTCCTATTTCCTTCCATCCAAGTGGAATCTGAATTGATAGAGCCATATGGTGGAATGGGTGACATGTTTGATGTACCCTAGCAACCTGAAGAACATGACCACTTAGATTAAAATATTATTGCTACCACCAGAAAAAAAAAAAAAAAAAAAAAAAAAAAAAAAAAAAAAAAAAAAAAAACAACAACAACAACAACAACAACACTAAGAATGTAATTTGCTACTTGTCATGTCCTTGTCCTCAACTACTATGTAATTTGCATATGCTTAGTGGTTAAGATACATGGTGGTTAAATCAATCAGAGTTGATGCATCTACTCTCTACTCTAAAGTTGCCATTGACATTGCTGCTCTATATCAATCATCACAGAACGAAGGTACAAGTACAATATATATAGCTCCAGTGATATTCATAATATATAACTACCAGAACGACCAAAATTCAGAGGTATCGGTGCCAATAAAATTAATCTTAGGAAACCATGGTGTTAGAGTATAATATGCATCATGCAATGAAACAATGAGTAACTTAAGAACTCAAAATTTTTTTTACACGAATACCTTTGATAAAAGTATGCCAATTAATTAAGCATCCGAAGACATCATTATTTTAATGTTATTAAAATTTTATATACCTAGATCATATTTCTGCCATTTTACCTATATTCAATTATTATTACAAGGAAGGCATTTTGTTTATTCCCATTACGGGAGAAGAAAAATGAAACTAATATGGATACAATGATTAATGAAAGGGTAAAAGTTGCTTACAATTCTCAATTTAAAACGGGCGAAAAGCAGTATGGATAAGCAAAGAGCAAGAGGAAGTTGGTCCAGGCAGCCCAAAAAAGCTGTTATGGCAACCAAAGCAAGAAAGTGATTAGGATTTAGGATTGTGTTGGAGCAAATCAAGTACAGGAATATATAGTTGGGGGCATAAATGTTTTTCTCTTACAATAGGCATACCTTTTTATCCTAAAATCACAAATTTGTCCACAAAATTACCAATTGTCAAGGGCAGAATCATGCATACTCCTTCTGAGATGGTTCCTGCAAAAAAGAGAGCAAAAGTTCTTTACTATTTTGTTGTGCAATAGTCCAACTATGAGAAGAAGCTTAAAAAGTGGAAGTAGCAGATTGATAGTGAAGATGGGCCAATTGAATTATGAGTTATGATACACTAACAGCATATAATGCTACACAAAAGTCAAAACTTGGTTAAAAAACATGCTTCAGAATTCCTTTCTGATATCATGACAACTAAATTTGCCTCGACCATGTACTGTAGTGGTGATTAAGAGTGTCATAAGTGAGGACTGGGTTTTATATTTAGAGTAGAAGGACATGAGACACATGATTCGAAACAGTATAGAGTAGATTTGATATAAAAAATAAAAAGGATTGATGAAATTCAGTTAGATTAAAACTATCGTAATGATAATATAATGAATATGATGTTGCTGAAGATGAAATCCTTTTGTTTAGAGAGAGAGAGAGAGAGAGAGAGAGAGAGAGAGAGAGAGAGAGAGAGAGAGAGAGAAACAGTACCTGTTTTAAGATGTTGAGTCATTGCGAATCTGTTTCCCGTCAACTTTAATGTAGGGGATGTGGGAAATGGATGGCCAAATGTGGGGGTCCTTCCTCTCTATGCCTTCACCCAACAACCCACATTCTCTGATTTTGAGAGAGAGAGAGAGAGAGAGAGAGAGAGAGAGAGAGAGAGAGAGAGAGAGAGAGAGAGAGAGAGAGAGAGAGAGAGAAACAGTACCTGTTTTAAGATGTTGAGTCATTGCGAATCTGTTTCCCGTCAACTTTAATGTAGGGGATGTGGGAAATGGATGGCCAAATGTGGGGGTCCTTCCTCTCTATGCCTTCACCCAACAACCCACATTCTCTGATTTTGAGAGAGAGAGAGAGAGAGAGAGAGAGAGAGAGAGAGAGAGAGAGAGAGAGAGAGAGAGAGAGAGAGAGAGAGAGAGAGAGAGAGAGAGAGAGAGAGAGAGAGAGAGAAACAGTACCTGTTTTAAGATGTTGAGTCATTGCGAATCTGTTTCCCGTCAACTTTAATGTAGGGGATGTGGGAAATGGATGGCCAAATGTGGGGGTCCTTCCTCTCTATGCCTTCACCCAACAACCCACATTCTCTGATTTTGAGTTCCCTTAAACAGGCAGGCAGCCTTATTAT
Organism: Arachis ipaensis; assembly: GCF_059453495.1. NCBI lineage: Eukaryota > Viridiplantae > Streptophyta > Magnoliopsida > Fabales > Fabaceae > Arachis > Arachis ipaensis. Next base: position 120,274,311 of record NC_142437.1, on the reverse strand, counting down.
GTTCTCCAGCTTAGGGCAATCTGAAATTGATAATCTTAGGAGGGACTGTGACTGTGACAGCTCCAGAGATGTCAAATTTTCAAGTTCTTTGATGCTAAGATAATCGAGATTTGGGAACGCTGGCAATGCGAAGAATGTAAGCGAATTGCAGCTGTTGTGTATTTCTAATCTCTGTAGCGAGTGATGTTGATGGTGTTGCATTGGGAATTCTACGTTCTTGCAATCGTATATGCTCAACTGTTTCAACGAAGGGGGCAAAGCATCCCCTGGAAATGATACCACTGATGAGCATTTTGAGATTTGTAAAGAACTGAGAGAGGTTGGTTGGGTGTGGGTCATGGCCTCAAACACATACTCCACCTGCTGCTCTCCATTAACGATTAGTGTCTCCAACATGGAAAGTGGTAGCTCCCGCATTCTTGCTTCCTGTTTGCCATCTATTCTTAATGAGCGTAGGATGGGAGCTCTTGGCAGATAACAACCAATCTCCTCGCATCCTGAAATGTAAATTTGTTTCAAAGACGGAAGGAAAGTGGGCAAATCTCCTCTTAACTTAGGACAATCCCATATCTCAAGTGTCTCAAGTTTCGGAAATGGTGCATCATCATCATCATCACATTCATATGACTCCCATTCCTCCCAGCAAGGCAGTTTTTCAATAGTCAGATATTTAAGGGATCGGAAGGGTGTCTCCTGATGCTGATGAGTTCCATCACCCTTATAGAATGACCCACCAATCTTCTTCACCTTGTCGAGCTCTCTAATGACCAGCCTCTCCAGAGAGGGTAACTGTCCAAGTGAAGGAACCACCCAACAATTCCTGCATCCCCTCAGCTCCAACCAAGTCATGTTGTGGTACGAACACTGCCCTACCCAATCCGGAAACATCGTACCTCTGTAACACCAGATGAATAGCTTCTTCAAGTCTTTGTGAGGACGTAATTTGTCAAGTACATCTTTTTCGATTTCGGAATCAACAATATCACCATATTCAACTGATCTCCACTGCAACCTTAGATCATTGATGTGTTTCTTATCAAACATCCTTGCTTTCCAAGCCTCACTGCTATTAACGACATTCTCTAATTTCCTAATATGAAATGACCCTTGAAGATTTACAAGTTCTCCCAATTCTCCTACCCCATTCTCTTCATGCTCGCCAACAATGTAGTAACTCAGAATCTGCAAATCTTTTAATTTGCTCATCCCTTTTGGCATCTCTTCTAAATTAGTATCTTCAATGTCGAGATGGCGCAGATTTACAAGATCTTGCATCTTGCTTGGAAGCTTTTTTAGTTCTTCACAAGCACTCAAGTTTAATGTTTGTAAATTATACAATTTGCTCAATGACTCGGGTAATTCCACAATAGACGTACCAGAGAGATCCAAATGACGTAAATTTACAAGATCCTGCATGTTGTTTGGAAGCTTTTCTAGACGATCACGATCATTCAACTTCAGTGTTTGTAAATTATAAAATTTGCACATTGACTCTGGCAATGTCTCGATAGATGAATAAGAGAGATCCAAATAACGCAAATGGATCAAATCACCTATTGAATCAAGCTCATCAGGAGGAAGGGATTTAAATGACAAAACCCGTACGTGCTTCAACTGTGCAAGTAAGCGACAAGGATCAATTTCCTCTGTGTAACCATTGCATGTTTTAAAACTGATATCCAGCAATGTCCTTGTATTTTTTAAACAATCACGTACTTCCGAAATCTCTGAGAATAACGAATCATCGATTACAAGACCATTTGAAAAATGACGAGGACAAGCATCATGCTTGTCTGCAGTTTTGAGTTCAAAGTTTCTCAAAAAGAACTTTCCACCGTAGAATATTGCTAAATCATGCATGAGATCGTGCATCACAAATAAATTTTCATCAGTGTTAGAATGTTGGAAAAATGATCTGGAAACCAAATCATTAAAATATTTAGAACCAACTTCTTCTAAAGTGCTGCCACTCTTTGGTCGCTGCAAAAGACCTTCTGCCATCCACAATAACACCAGTTCATCTCTTTTGAATTCATTGTCTTTTGGGAATAAAGAACAATAAACAAAGCAACGTTTTAAGTACGAGGGGAGGTAGTGATAACTGATTCTCAATGCAGGAAGAATCCCACTATCTTTTTTGGGAAGTTCCCAAATTTCACTCCTCAATATAAACTCCCAATCCGCTACTTCTTTTCTTGCTCTTAATAAACCTCCAAGTGTTTGAGCAGCCAAAGCTAACCCATTACACTTTTTGACAATTTTTCGACCAACTACTTCTAGATCAGAACGGATATGAGGTTCAGCAGAATTAAGACATGCATGATCTGCAAACACTGACCAGCAGTGATCATCACCCAAGAAATTCAAATGGTAAGTTGGAAGAGTTTTCACCATATCAGCAGTGGAATCAAGACGGGTTGTTACAAGAATCTTAACACCCCCGTTACTAGATTTAAAAGGCTTTAGAAAACTTATCCAGGCATCATAATTGTTTCTCCACATGTCATCCAAAACAACCAACAACTTCTTCCCTGCTAGGACTTTCTTCAAGCTCTCCTGAATTGTGTTTAACTCAGTTGAGCTGCAAGAACTAGAAGTTGCTTCCATCACAGCCTTTGTCACCTTAAGAACGTCAAATTCTTCTTGCCCATCACAAACCCATGCCTTAACATCAAATTTTTGTTTCACTCGGTCATCATTGTAAACTATCTGAGCCAAAGTAGTCTTTCCTATTCCACCCATGCCGACCATAGTAATCACGGATATTCCACCGTCATTGGTAACATCTAACAACAGTTTTACTATGGCCTCCCTGTCTTGGTCCCTGCCATATATTTGATGCACACCAACCAGAGATGTTGAGGGGATCCTCCATGACATGTCCTCCACCGGTATCTCCTTCAAGCCAAGACCATCTTTCTCATTTACAATTGACTCTAATGCATCAATGATCTCTTCTATCTTGGTTACTATCTCACCATCACCATGCAAATTGACATAGCGAGACAGAGAGTTACCTTGAACCTTTTGAATGGCAGCTTTGGTGGTGACTTCATCAAGTATGTCTTCAGCATCGTACACAGCATACTTCAGCCTGTCCAGCCAGTCCTTCACAGCTTCCTCTTCGATCTGCCTCCGCTCGGCGTCATTGATCACAGCATGAGCAGCCTTCAGAACTGTCTCCAGCTTCTCAACCAGCTTCCGGTTAAGCTTCTTTCGCTGGATGAAGTTGACAAGTAAGGGTGAAATCAGCATGTCGTAGATAGTGCCAAGTGCAGAGTTGAGAAAAGCTTCTCCCACAAATCTTGCAGCCATGTTGATCTCAAGATTAGAAGAAAGAAAACAAGGAAAGTAGTGGATGATTGTTTGCAATGAAGGTAAAGGAAGTAGTAGCAGTAGGTTCAGAAAGTGATGCTTAATTGCTTATGTATTTTGTTTTCCTTGTAGCAAGAAGACATTGACTTCACACATGCTCATTGGTCTTTGGGACAAGTTCATATGATGATTCCTTCTCTCTTCCTCGGAAAAAAAAAGTGAGTGCTTTCATAATTCTATGTGTGGTCCACACTGCATCCAATAGCCAATAGCATGATGGATTTGTCTTCCGCGGTGGAAGTTGGTTCTGATCCTTAAAGAACCTGACTAGAATATTCAATTCAAAATATGCGGCTAGAAATGGTGTGTACTGCTGAAAATAATTCTATGTTTGACTTTAGACTTCATGTAATTGCAAATCGGGTTAAAGAGATTTAGAAAAACTAGAATGTGATTTGCGCTATACAGAGGACGTAAATTAATAATAGTATATAATAAATATTAAAAATTATTATATTTTATAAAATTAAATTAAATATGTATGAACTAAAGTTAAATTTAAAAGATATTTTATTTAAAATAATTTGTAATATAATAAATTTGGATGTTAGAGTTATAAAGTAATATTTTTATTTGATAGTTTAATTTTTGTATTTATTTTAGTGGATGAACTTAGTTTTTTTTTATGTGATTTTCGTTCTCTTTTTTTTATTGGTTGTTGTTAGAGTTATTACTTTCTTCTTTCTGTTATAGATTCTTATGAAGTCCAATAGCCAATAGGGTGGTGATATTTGCATCAATTTTTGAGTTGAAACTTTCAACACACTAACATTTTCCATTCTATTTATGGCCATCTAAATCATGAGGGCCTTCCTCCACCCAACATGATAACGAAATGTGGATAACAATTGATTGGTAACACATGACAAGAAGGATTTAACATGGTTAGACTCTCTACTTAGTAATAGATTACACGGATATGATGATTATTAATTTATTATACTAATAAATTACAGCAGGGGATAATGAAGATTCCCTCGTAGTTGAAGCTGTTGCCAGAGTTATAGTGTTCAAGGTAACAAGGGAAAGTGTGTGTACATCTAATAACATTGGCAAAATATAACCATACGTATCTTCAAAGTATTTGACATGACATGTATCTAATGGAAATACGGTGACTAGTTTGAAGTATCTATGCATCATAGGTTGATAGTGCTGCCACTAGTTAAATCTTAATTTAATCTACTAGTTTAGTTCAACATTAGGCTTTTTCCCCCAACCTTTGTTTATGAATCTGACATCTAGCATGATGAACAATGTTCGGAAAATATGTGATAGAGCTACACGAGGCGTAACAATTTTTCAACCCAAAATAAAAAATAAAATAAATAAAAATAAAATAAAAGAATACTCTATTGTGATTTTATGATTAAGCTATATTCTACCCTCATATATGCCACCTCCATGCATTTGTAAGCCAGAGCAGCTCCAGCCATGTCTTTTAATTTCATATTCGTGGGCACAAAACCTATCAAATAAAGAATATCAAAAAAAGGAAATCACATTCACAAGGAAAAACAATTAACCTTTCAATAAGGTTTTTTATATTTTTAAAAATAAATTAATAAATAAAAACTATCAACTTACTCGCACAATTTTGTTGTGCTACTATAAATTTGGATAGACTGAATCATCTCATTCTCGTTACTATCATTGTTGGTAGATTCTAATAGAGAGGCTCCATGAAAAAATTTCAGTTGAAAATGCTTACAATGCATGATTTTCTTGTTCTTTTATATACAAATTGCATTCTGCAGAAGCTATATATCAGATTATTTATAGGAAGGTTTTATTTATAATACTATAATAATTCTCAAGATGATTTGATTTCTTCCTTTTGAATTGTTTCAGAAGATGTTAAACTAGCAGGAATAACAATTAAAAATGAATATCCATTCAACATGCGTTGCAAACAGTACATAAACACCAGTATCCTATACTACGCTAACAGATAAGCACATTCATTATCTGGTAAAATTAAGATTTTGATAAAATTCGCAATCTTGAAGTCAATCCAGAGTTAGCTTCTTGTCTACCTCCATTCTCGTCTCAGCTCTGGAGGTGTCTCAAACAACATCACATTCTCTGCCTTTGATGCCTAATGGAAGGTCAAAGATGGCAGTTGGAAGAAATGGCTTCTACCTTCAATGCTTCAATTTGATAGAAGTTAACAATAACTGCACTGATTCACTAGGATATACTAGGACTTTCTGACATTCTAGAAGAGATAAAATTAAGAATGAGTGTGCCATTTCATGTGATGTAGAAAAGATTATACAAACTTGCCTTAGGTGGTAAACATATGCAAAGAAGATCTGTGGACCAGGCACCAGAAAGTCAAACAATTCAACTTCAATATTTGTAGATGACTCAGGTTATATCTTTATAGATGATTCAGAAAGATCCAAATAACACAAACTTATCAGTTTAATGTTGAATTGGCCAATGAATCAAGAGGAAACCATTCAAACGAAAAAACTCTTAAGCTCTCCAGCTTTGATAGTAAAAGTCATACACAAGGACTATTTCCTTTGAGGTTGTAATAATGGAAGGGCATCCCTTAACAATGTTCTTGCAAATTTAAAATTATCACATGCTTCCAAATTTTTTGAGACTGCAACATTACCATCAATATCAAATGAAACATGACAAGTTTTACTATCAATCTCATCCCCACCCCTATGTCCAATACCAATCTCTCCATATGTTAACGGCAAAAACACCAATGTAACACTTTGTTTAGACCAAGGTTAAGAACTCCACAAGAGGAAAGAGAGGCGGTACTCTCCAGTTTTTTTTATTCAACATCAAAATTTGCTTGACAATGAAATCAGCAAGCCTTCTAATACTAACTGTTTAGGCCACTACCCTTATTCCCATCAATTACATTCTCAATTCCATTATAGTAACTAACCTAACAACTACTCCTACTAACTGTCCTATCTTTACCTAAATGGCCTTAACAGCTTTCTAAAAAGAGCCTATTTTCCTCGTTCCAATTGTCTACAGCTTTATCTAAATCCTAAGGATGACTAACAATCCACCGCCCCATCTTGGAGCTCCCAGGGATCTGAGCGGCGCCAAAGAGCTCTGAATTGATAGAGCCATGGTGGAATTCATGAGATGCTTGATGTACCCTATCAACCTGAAGAACATGGCAACATAGATTAATACTATAGCTACCACAAGAAAAAATAAATAAATGACAAACATCACTAAGAATGTAATTTCTTGCTTGCAATGTCCAGTGTCCTTGTCCTCAACTACTATGTAATTTGAATATGCTTAGTGATTGAGATACATGGTGGTTAAATCAATCAGAATTGATGCATCTACTCTCTACACTCTACAGTTGGCAATGACATTGGTGCTCTATATGATAGAGTGAGGGTACAAGTCCAATATATATAAGCCCTAGTGACATTCATAATATATAACTTCCAGAACGACCAAAATTCAGAGGTAACAGTGCCAATAAAATTAATCTTTGGAAAACATGGTTCTAGGAGTATAATATGCATCATGCAATGAAACAACGAGTAACTTAAAATTTTACCTGAATACCTTTGGTAAAATTAGGAAAATTAATTAAGCTTCTCAAGGCATCATTATTTGACTGGAATTAGAAGTGTGTATTCCTAGATCATATTTTCTTCCATTTTATCTATATTCCATTATTCATACGAAGAAGGCAAGAAGGCATTAAGCAATAATGTACATGTTCGTTCACATTACAGAAGAAGAAAAATGAAACAAATATGGATGCAATGAAAAAGTGAAAAGTTGCTTACAACTCTCAAGGCAAGACCAGCAAAAGCAGTAATAAACCCAACATTGAATTGGAAGGGGAGGAAATAGCAAAAGGAAGGTGGTCAAGGCAGCCCAAAAATGTTACTGCAACAAAAGTAAGGAAAATTAGGATTTAGGAAAGTGTAGCAAATCAAGTACAGGAAGTCAGGAATATATAGTTGGGGGCATAAATGCTTTTTTTCTTACAATCATAGACATCTTTTTATCCGAAAAATCACAATATTATGAATTGTCAACTGCAGAGAATATCAACCAAACTCTTTATTCCGATATGCTTCCTGCAAAAAAGAGACCAAATGTTTTACTATTTTGTTGTGCGACGGTCCAATGATGAGAAGCTTAAAAAGTGGGAGTAGACGAGTGATAGCGAAGATGGGCCAGTTGAAATATGAGTTATGATACACTAACAACCATATAATGCAACTCAAAACTGAAAAGTCAAGATTTGGTCAAAAGGCATGCCTCAGAATTCCTTTCTGTTATCATGATAACTAAATTTGCCCCGACCATGTGCTGTAGTGGTGATTGACAGTGTTATGACAGAGGATAAAGTTTTATACTTAGAGTAGAAGGACATGAGACACATGATTTGAAACAGTGTAGAGTAGATTTGATAAACAAGCAGCATGACTTGTTACTACAAAAAAATAAAATGGGTTGATGAAATTCAGTATGAACAAAATTATGTTAATGATAATATAATGTATGAAAGAATGAATTTGATGTTGGTGAAGACGAAGTGCCTTTGGGGAAGAGAGAGAAAAAGAGTTACCTGTTTTAAGATGTTGAGTCATTGAGAATCAGTTTCCCATCAAGTCGAATGCGGGGGATGTGGGAAATGGATGGCCAAATGTGGGGGTCCTTCCTCTCTATGCCTTCACCCAACAACGGACATGCTCTGATTTTGAGAGTCTCTAAAGAGGCAGGCAGCCTTATTATCTTCCCCAGCTTAGGGCATTCTTCAATCCATAATTCTCGGAGGGACTGTGACTGTGACACCTCCAGAGATGTCAAATTTTCACGTCTTGCGATTCTGAGATCCTTGAGATTTGGGAATGCTGGCAATGCGAAGGATGTAAGCGAATCACAGCTGTTCTGTATTGTAAGATTCGTTAGTGACTGATGTTGTTGGTGTTGCATTGTGAATTCTACATTCTTGCAATCGTAGATGTACAGCTCTTTCAATGAAGGGGGCAGAGAAATCCCTGAAAATGATATGGCTGATGAGCAGTTTGCGATGCTTAAAAGTGTGAGAGAGGTTGGTTGGGTGTGAGACATGGCATCAAACACATACTCCACCTGCTGCTCTCCATTAATGGATAGTTTCTCCAACATTGAAAGTGATAGGTCCCACATTCTTGCTTCCTGTTTGCAAAATATTCTTAATTCGCGAATGATGGGAGCTCTTGGCAGATAACAACCAAGCTCCTCGCATCCTGAAATGACAAGTTCTTTCAAAGACGGAAGGAAAGTGGGCAAATCTCCTCTTAACTTTGGACATTCAGAAATACGGAGCTTCTCAAGTTTCGGAAATGGTGCATCATCATCATCATCATCACATTCATATGACTCCCATTCCTCCCAGCAACACATATAATAAAATTCCAGAGATTTAAGGGATCGGAAGGGTGTCTCCTGATGCTGATGAGTTCCATCACCCTTATAGAATGACCCACCAATCTTCTTCACCTTGTCGAGCTCTCTAATGACCAGCCTCTCCAGAGAGGGTAACTGTCCAAGTGAAGGAACCACACAACAATTCCTGCATTTCCACAGCTCCAATTCAGTCATGTTGTGGTACGAAGACTGCCCTACCCAATCCGGAAACACGGTACACCTGTAACCCTTTATTTTTAGATATTTCAGGTCATTGTGAGGTTCTAATTTGCAAAGCACATCTTTTTCGATTTGGGAATTAACAATATCACTATCTTCACCTGATGACCACTTCAAATATAGATCACTGATGTATTTCTTATCAACCATCCTTGCTTTCCAAGCTTCACTGCTATCAACCACATTCTCTAATTTCTTAATACGAAATGACCCTTGAAGATTTACAAGTTCTCCCAATTCCCCTATCCCATTCTCTTCACGCTCGCCGACAATATAGTAACATAAAATCTGTAGGTCTTTTAATTTGCTCATCCTTTTCGGCATCTCTTCTATTTTAGTACCTTCAATATCGAGATGGTGCAAATTTATAAGATCTTGCATCTTGCTTGGAAGCTTTTTCAGGTTTTCACACTCTCTCAACTTCAACGTTTGTAAATTATGCAATTTGCTCAATGACTCGGGCAATACCTCAATTGCCGTAGAAGAGAGATCCAAATGAAGCAAATTTACAAGATCCTGCATGTTGCTTGGAAGCTTTTCTAGATATCCACCAGTAAACTTCAGTGTTTGTAAATTATACAATTTGCTCATTGACTCTGGCAATGTCACCATAGGTGTACAAGAGAGATCCAAATAACGCAAATGGATCAAATCACTTATTGAATCATCAAGAGGAAGGAATTGAAATGACAAAACCCTTAAGTGCTTCAACTGTGCAAGTAAGCGACAAGGATCATATTCCTCTGGGGAAAGATCCCACGTATAAAAACCGATATAAAGCAATGTCCTTGCATTTTTTAAACAACCACATACTTCCAATATCTCTGAGAATAGCGAATCATCGATCCAACCATCATATGAAAGATGACGAGGACGAGGACAAGCATCATGCTTGTCTGCAGTTTCGAGTTCAAAGTTTCTAGAAAAGAACTTTCCACCATAGAATATTGATAAATCATGCATGAGATCGTGCATCACAAAATATCCTTCATCGGTGTTAGAATGTTGGAAAAATGATCTCGAAACCAAATCATTAAAATATTTAGAACCAACTTCTTCTAAAGTGCTGCCACTCTTTGGTTGCTGCAAAAGACCTTCTGCCATCCACAATAACACCAGTTCATCTCTTTGGAATTCATAGTCTTTTGGGAATAAAGAACAATAAACAAAGCAACGTTTTAAGTGTGAAGGGAGGTAGTGATAACTGATTCTTAATGCAGGAAGAATCCCACTATCTTTTTTGGGAAGTTCCCAAATTTCACTCCTCAATATAAACTCCCAATTCGCTACTTCTTTTCTTGCTCTTAATAAACCTCCAAGTGTTTGAGCAGCCAAAGCTAACCCATTACACTTTTTGACAATTTTTCGACCAACTACTTCTAAAGCAGAACGGATATGAGGTTCAGCAGAATTAAGACATGCATGATCTGCAAACACTGACCAGCAGTGATCATCACCCAACAAACTCAAATGGAAAGTTGGAATAGTTTTCACCATATCAGCAATCGAATCAAGACGGGTTGTTACAAGAATCTTAACACCCCCGTTACTAGATTTGAAAGGCTTTAAAAAACTTATCCAGGCATCATAATTGTTACTCCACATGTCGTCCAAAACAACCAACAACTTCTTCCCTGATAGGACTTCCTTCAAACTCTCCTGAATTGTGTTTAACTCAGTTGAGTCGCAAGAACTAGAAGTTACATTCTCCATCACTGTCTTTGTCGCCTTAAGAACATCAAATTCTTCTTGCCCATCACAAACCCATGCCTTAACATCAAATTTTTGCTTCACTCAGTCATCATTGTAAACCATCTGAGCCAAAGTAGTCTTTCCTATTCCACCCATGCCGACCATAGGAATCACTGATATTCCACCGTCATTGGTAACATCTAACAACAGTTCTACTATGGCCTCCCTATCTTGGTCCCTGCCATATATTTGATGCACACCAACCAGAGATGTTGAGGGGATCCTCCATGACATGTCCTCCACCGGTATCTCCTTCAAGCCAAGACCATCTTTCTCATTTACAATTGACTCTAATGCAGCAATGATCTCTTCTATCTTGGTTACTATTTCACCATCACCGTGCAAATTGACATAGCGAGACAGAGAGTTACCTTGAACCTTTTGAATGGCAGCTTTAGTGGTGACTTCATCAAGTATGTCTTCAGCATCGTACACAGCATCTTTCAGCCTGTCCAGCCAGTACTTCACATCCTCCTCCTCGATCTGCCTCCGCTCGGCGTCATTGATCACAGCATGAGCAGCCTTCAGAACTGTCTCCAGCTTCTCAACCAGCTTCCGGTTAAGCTTCTTTCTCTGGATGAAGTTGACAAGTAAGGGTGAAATCAGCATGTCGTAGATAGTGCCAAGTGCAGAGTTGAGAAAAGCTTCTCCCACAAATCTTGCAGCCATGTTGATCTCAAGATTAGAAGAAAGAAAACAAAGGAAAGTAGTGGATGATTGTTTGCAATGAAGGTAAAGGAAGTAGTAGCAGCAGGTTCAGAAAGGGATGCTTAATTGCTTATGAATTTTGTTTTCCTTGTAGCAAAAAGACATTGACTTGACACATGCTCATTGGTCTTTGGGACAAGTTCATATGATGCTTCCTTCTCTCTTTCTCGGAAAAAAAAAGTCACATGTTTGAGTGCTTTCATAATTATATGTATGGTCCACACTGCATCCAATAGCCAATAAGATGATATTTGCATGACATTCTTTCACACATTTCTTACTTTTTCTACTGTTTTTTTCAAAAGTTACTTTTATTTTCCAAATGGAATCAAATTTATTCAGACAAAGTTGAAAAAATAAACCAATGATAATTATGATGTTTTACATAATAGGCCCTCCTGCAGTAATCTGCATTATTGCCTTTGTCCTACTTGCCTAAATTATTGCATGAAGAAATTGTAATGTACTATCAAATCAAATGTAAACCCAATGTGCCATGTAGCTATTTCTAAGCTTCATTGTGAAAGAACCATGGTTCTAAATTAAGTACTGTTGAGCCTGTTTAGATTGGTAACTCAAAATTTAGTAGGTATGTAAACTCAAATTCATTTGTCAGTTTATGAACTACATTTCAGTTTAATATTGTTAAAAAGATAAAATGGAATAAATAAAACAATTGAATAGTATCACGTGTCAAGAAGGTTTTAACAAGGTTAAACTCTCTATTTAGTGGTAGATTAGAGAGATATAATGAAGATTCCTTCGTGTTCAAGGTAACAACGGAAAGTGTTAAGTCACTAACTACCCATTCCCCTTCCCTTAGAGCTGGAATGTGAACATTGGTGATATAATCTTTCCAATTTATTGCCTTTACATCAAATCCAAATTCCCTTTTCTCTTCTTCAAACATGATGTCCATTAATCTTTCTTTGTTACTGTTATCAAACCAGCATCACAATAACAATTGGTCTTCGGTCTAGAAAAGACCAAAGAGTACTACTATTCACTTTGATTTTTGCCTCAAAAGTTGAATTATTAAGTATGAGATACTGCATGACATAATGCAGATATAAGGACATGACAATGTTTAAAAATTATAAGATACTACAATACGGCTTTAGTATAATATCTGATAAAATTGGAATGATTAGCATAAAACACAACTTTTTTTTATATAAGAGCATAATACTAATATCAGAATTAATACAAATCAGTTTAAACCCAAATTTATTTGGTTTATTATTATTGAATATTACTTGTTTAGATATATAATTTATGAAAAGTAATAAAAATTAAATATAACTAGAAGTATCTTCAATTTATTTGACATGACATGTATCAAATGGAAATAGCGCAACTAGTTCGAAGTATCTATGCATCATAGGTTATTAGTGCTGCCACTAGTTAAATCTAATTTAATCTACTATTGATATAAAAAACGAACATCATTCAATCAACTTTGTGTGTGTATAACATTTTTTATAATATAACAATACATGAATAATGTAACGATCTTATAATCCAACGGTGGTGTTGAGAAATAAAATCTATATTTCAAGCCAAGCATCTTCTTTTAGTGCTTTTATGACTATCAGCGTTATATTATATTTCTAATGCTGTCTTAATCAGTAGAGCAACCTTGTTCATGAGATATTATATTATATCAGAAAAATTGATAATATTACAAACTGCAACTTAAAAAGTGAATTTCCTGCTGTACATGCTCCCACTGCCAATTGTTATTTATTGTCTTCTGTTCTCTATCAACTACCAATAGCCTTTTTTTTATAACCCACAAAAAAAAAAAAGGAAGAGGATGAGGAAAGAAAGAAAAGAAAAAAAGTTTCGCCAATGATCCTAAATTTGTACAAGGCAACCTGCATACAAGTTGAATAAGAATCAGAAAGTGAAATGGATTCTCTCAATCCAAAAATTCAGTTTTACTACTGATTGATCCAAGTGATAACCAATCAATGGTAAAATCAACATGGATTTTTCAATTGAGAGGATTTAGCAAAGGAAACCAAAGTACAAGAGAAAAGGCTCACTTACATTCAACTCCCTTCAACTCCTTCCTTTGGAGTGATGATCCAAGAGTGACTCTATTTTCAACTGGAACATGGGTGACTACATTTGAATGCAAAGCTCTACAAAATCCCTTTCTCTAGCATATATAACTTTACATTTTTGGGTCGCAAAAAAAATAATAATAATACTCCCTCGAGAAAGAGAAAAGACCAAGCAATGGCAAGAATTTCAAAGGAGCTAAGAACTTGCTTTAAAGAAACTCCAACTCCAGAATTTTGATACCTCCATACTTTCTAGAGATTTACCACACTTTTCATTCTTGGTATCTGATCCCCATTTCTGTGTGTATGCATCGCAGACATGTATATACACAAGATTTTATATGATAAACCGTGCCCTTCATAGTACGGTTCAGCCCATCATTTGTCTCAGCGAAGGCATAGACTTAACCAACAAGCAATGCTTAACAGGCTAGATGATCTTGCAACTGCCTGGATGCTTCACCGAGCTATCGCCTCCATAGCAAGTCGAACCAATTGCAGTAAACCTTCTATATCCTGAAAGCTAAAGTCAAGAGCCTTCTTGATGGATGACAAACCCTCTGCATACTTACCCTCACCAAGGTTTGAATTAGCAGCTGCAAAAGCACTCCGTGATCTCCTTGAGGCTTCCATAGCAGAATTCATATCCTGAACCTGAAACATGACAAGTCACTTATATTCACATCCTATTGGATCCACCTGATCAAACAAGATTTTTAATTGGAAAAAAATAAAATAAAAAATATTCAAAGACAAGTATGAATGTAAATTAAGTAATGGCCTAGGAAAGAGAAGGTATTTTTATTTATGCATACTACCTGAATTGTAGAACAATGTCCCTATTTAGAACTATCTTAACCCTGTTTCCTTGATATTCTAATTCCCTTTGTTTTGGTGTTTCAATCCTTCAACTCATTCAGATTAAAGACCTTGAATGTTTTAGACTTGAACAACTCTTTTGTTGCTATGTATTATTTAAACTAGGATCTTACTACTATTCACAAGTTTTTAAATTCTCCTTGATCTGAATCCAAGAGAAAGGTCCCAAAAATGTATTTTTTAGCTAAGTTGTGCACCATGTTCATAACTTACTGTAATTTAATATGCTGCATTTGTTAGTATCTTACTAAATATAATAATCTAGGTTCCAATCCTAGTACTCCAAAATAAATAATTGAGATAAAGCCCAATTTGTCAGCACAATTTTCATGTGTATGCTTACATAATTGAGCAGTCGCGCCATATTAGGACGATTTCTGGCAGCAATAACATGGGTTCCAGCAACTTGGGGGGAGCTGGTAATCTTGCACAAGGCAACCTTGTCTGCTGTTATAGAGTTGTTAACATTATCAACATCAGATGCAGACGACGAAGGTGACTCGCCTAACAAATGTGACAAGGAGCTAATCAAAATAGTGATATAATGATGATAATATAGAGAAAAAGATATAGGGGTTAAAAAAGAGGAATTAGACGTACATCTACTCCCATTTCACCAACAATATTCTCACAGTTAATGGAGCTGGTGAGGAAGCGAAGAATGGGTACATAATAAAAGGAGAAAAAATACAAAGAATCTTAAACTTGCTATCATCTAGCAAATTGGCCATATCTACCTGTCCTTATTCTATCACCATGGCTTTCTTAATTATACACCAACTGATGAGATCTGTAATTATGATTCTTTTTGGTCTAAACCACCAATATCTGAAGTCTACTGGACTTCAACTAGTCTAGCTCAACATTAGTTTTTTTTTTTTTCCCAACCTGTGTTTATGAATCTGACATCTAGCCTGATGAACAATGTTTGGAAAATATGTGATAGAGCTACATGAGACATAATAATTTTTGAAACCCAAAATCAAAAATTAAAAATAAAAATAAAATAAAAGAATACTCTACCGTGATTTCATGCTTAAGCTATATTTTACTAGCTATTTACCAAAACGGACTGGTATGCGGTACGATGTCGAGCACAAATTTAAATGGTGAGTGAGAACTCCAGTAAGAAAGAAATGATAGCATCATTCAAACACCAAAATCTGGTAAAATAATTCATTACCAAGAGGAACCATTTGCATAGCTGTCTGCAGCTCATGCCGATCTCTGCTTGCATTAGTGCTTGAGGAATATACAACCCTCATATATGCCACCTCCATGCATTTGTAAGCCAGAGCAGCTCCAGCCATGTCTTTCAATTTTTCATATTCATGGGCACAAAACCTATCAAATAGAGAATATCAAAAAAGGAATTAAATAAAAAACTTGAGGCTACGATATGCCACCCAAAAGTAAAAATAAAGCTCAGCTAAAATCCATCAATTTTATGTACTACCACCAACATGGACAAACTACAAATATGAAATAAGTTATAAACATGTATAACAGTTACATAGAGTGAGAAGGGTCTATTGAACTTTTCACAAACATTTGTGGTACAATGTTTATAGTTTTATTAGATTGTATGTACCAAATTCACAAGGAAAGACAATTAACCCTTCAATAAGGTTGTGTGTTTTTTAAGAAATAAATTAATTAAAAAAAACTATCAACTTACTCGCACAATTTTGCTGTGCTACTATAAATTTGGATAGACTGAATCATCTCATTCTTGTTACTATCATTGTTGCTAGATTCTAATAGAGAGGCTCCATGAAGAAACTTCAGTGCAGCCCGTAAGTAAATCCCCGTGCTCTCGAGAGTGGATTCTAAATTCTGCATGATAAACCCAAAATCTTTAAAATAAGTACCAATGAGAATTAAAAAGAATTAATCCAGAAGTGATTGTATGAAAAAAACCTTAAGACGATCAGCCAGATGCTTTAGGTCTTTAGCTTCTTTCAAAGCATTATTAGAATCTCTTCTGTTTGGAGTAGGGTTGTCAAGCTCCCTGGATTTGTGTCCATTAATCGTGGGATGTCTGGAATTAACTTGCTGTGTTCCATTTTGATATTCACCCTTTCGAATTTGTTTCTTTTGCAACTTCGATTCATCGTCTACTTGGGGAAGATCACCTGCTACATCTCCAGAGGGTGGCAATGACAACTTACCTTTTCCAATTACTCCTTTGTCATTTCTTTCTGAAAGAGGCCTTTTTGAAGATCTTTCAATATCACATTCTGTCAACTGGCTCTGACTAGTAGCAGGCAATGCCTCCTGCTTGCAAATGCCATTTGTACGGACTTCTTGAAAGTTGTGCTCTTTATTTAATCCATTCTGTATTTTCCTAATATCATTTTCTGTATAATCTTTCTTCCCAACAAGTATATTCTCGCTTTTGTCAAGCTTTGATTCAACATTCTCTTGCAGCTTTGCATTGCCTTCCTTACGCTGTTTTGCCTCTGATGGAGGAGATTCATCTTGCAGTTGGATAGAACTTTTGACCTTTACAGCGATAGACTCAGACTTATAGCTGCCACCATTATCCTTCAAAAGTGATCCTTTGCCAATCTTCCTTGGATGAGTCACATTAGCATGATAAACACCGGTGCTGTCTTCACCATGACATCGATCTTTAACTTGCTCAGTTGCACTACCCACAGCAGCAGCATCATGAAATCCATCTTTCACCGTCAGTTCCCTATTTGTAAATTTATCTGCATTTAAAATTCTCATAGGTGATGAAGAAACTGATTCCACTGGCGAGCCTTTCAATTCCTGGAAGCTAGCTTTGGTTTGATGTGAGCCAGAAACCTTTGACGAGCTTGAAGTAGTGGCAGCAGCAGAAGCCCTCAGAGGCCCCAAATCTACCTTTGAACTCTCCATACCACCCACACTCCGTTGTGATGGCGCACTCCCTGGATTTTGCCTGAATTTGTGGTTCTTAGTATGACTACCTTTTTTGTCTGTCCTGCCACTTCCTTTACTGGAACTTGATTCTCTACCTTCAGATTTTGAATTTCTTGGCTTCTTTTCCTTCCGAGAGTCACTAAACTCCACATGACTCTCCTGTAATTGAGCATCCTGATATTCCTTCAGTTTCCTCTTTTTAAGAGCACCATTGGAATCATAATTCCCAAAATTCAGGGATCCCTCATCCATGGAACCCTGACCCTTATCTTTTGCTATCTCAGCTGAAGGCAGTAGCTTGTCATTACCATTGTATTTAGAGTCCCTTGAAGAGGAGCGATCTTTTGGTCTAAGTGGATCTTTGCCAACTGAAGTAGTTGGAACATTACTATTCGAGCTGTATCCCCCCTTCCTAGTAGGCCCATTCTGCGGCATCCACTCTTCATCATTACCATCAATCTTACTTTTCTTGTATGGTCTAGAACTATCTTGATCAGGGTCCTTCCTGATTTTTGCTTTCACATTCTTTGTATCACCTACCAACAAATTTTGATAAACAGACATAAACACCAGTTGCTAATACTACAGTAATAGATAAGCACATTCATTATCTAGTAAAATAAAATTACCTCCATCAGGATCCTGCTCCAGCATTCGCTGCTTAGTTTTGTGTTTCTTCACCAAAACATCAGGGTTACTCAAAGCAGGAGATTTATTTACATCATTTAAGCTTCTACTTTTCACTGATGAGGGCAAGCTTTTCTTCATAGAAGATGAAAATTGAGAAGAGCCATCTTTATTGGCAGAGTTCAATGTCTTTTTCATAGGTTTTTTCTTCCCTCCAGGCATTGCAAACAGATCATTGTTTTGCTGGGTAGTTGGTATAATTCCTGCTACCATAACACTTGCAGGGACATTTTGCACGTTGCTTTGACCATTATGAGGAGGCACTTGATATAATGTAATAAGGGCTTTTGTGGTATCGTCCTCACTAACATTACAGCGATTCATATCAGGCCTGCACATTATGCAAATTTTGTAAGGTTCGAACAAAGAAACATTTATGTAGTTGACTTAGTTTGCTATCCAAATAATTCACAATTCAACATAAACAGATGTCATTATATGTTACCAAGCAAGCTCAAGATTCCTAACTATTTATTTTAATAAGGACTTTTGGATAAAAAATGGGCAAATATCTTCTAAATATTTAATCACAGGACTAGAACTTACAGCCAATCAAGCATACTACACAACCACTTTTCAGGCAGGCTATCAGGATTAGTGCCGGCTGGAAGAAGGCGCCACTTATGACACCGGTCACACTGCACCCAATTATCTTCCATCACAACTGGACCCAGTGATACAGGATCTCCTTTTCCAATATCCGCCGCAGCACCATTCACATTAGTGTACTGGACATTTGTAGCTCTTTTAGGATCTTCATCAGATATTAATGACTTATCAACCTTCTCAGCACCACCTAATCTCTCCTTTATTCCACGAGTAATTTCAGGTGTGCACCTCTTGACAGCCTCGGTTTCCTTCAGTTTACCCCCATATGAGGTTTCTGGCGAGGCCATTCTGTCCTCCTCTTCATCTAGTTCCCCAAAGAAGTCTCTGTATGTATCTCTAGCCTTTCCGGGGCCTTTTTGTACCCTGGCCTCTTCAGTTTCATTTTTTGACATCGAACTACCATCAAAACTCTTCTTTACTTTAGGCACCAAAGAGGTGCCAGACTTTAACTTCTGCTTTTGTATCCCAGCAGTGACAGTGCCATGGCTTCCTTTTGAATTCTTAGGAGTATTTGGCTCACCCCACACTGAATCACAAATTCTAACTCTCCCAGGATTGTCTTTTTCTGTACAAGCCAATGAATCATTTAGAGAAACCTTCTCTCCCACAAATTTCCTCCCTAAACCTCCCTTTGTCTTACCATTCACTTCAGAAGTTGTTGGCTCAACCAGGCTCCTTTGTGCTGGATCACCTGAACCTCCCTTTATTCTTTCAACAAAACCATTTTCGGTAGATGTTGACTCCACTAAACCCTTTTGTCCATGATCAGAAAATGTCTTCTCCCTCACTGTACCCTTGTTAACTTCCACAGCCTTTACTGAATCATCACGCAAAGAATATGAACTGGATAGAAGTGGAAGCTTCGGGGTTTTCGAAAGCCGCTCCTCAGTATTCACTGCATTTATACCCTGTTCCTTCCGTGATAGAGCATTCTTCTTAGTGTCGCTCTTCATGTCCATTGAGGACTCATAACCGTCTACAGACTTAATTTTCTTCCTTCCTGACGATTTTTTGTTGCCTTTGCCTCCTAGAGTGTTAGATTCTTGCGGTAACATCCCAGAACTTTCTGGCTTATTAATATAAACAGGGACAGGTGTGCTCTCTCTGGCACATGTTTCCCTTTCTATTAACTGAATGAGATCATCAGTTAGAGGCGACAGCAGCATAGGGAGGTCCGTCATAATCTGTTTCAAGACACCATAAGAGAAAACATTTTCCAGTCTCTTCAAACACAATATGGAGATAGCACAGAATCAAATTGGAAACAGAAAGTTCACCTTAAGGATACAAGATGGAGATTCAAAAGGAGCATCTTGACGCTCATGAGAAATTCCTTCACTTTCTGAGGGGCTGTCATCAAGTGATGATGATGGAGACACATCAAGACCAAGTCCACTATAGATAGCAGCATTTCTCCGTGTTGGTAAATTGTCAGCACCCATCTTGATTCGAAATTTCAGTGTCTTCCGGTCTGATGTGCTTCTAGGCTTTATGCTTAGAGAACCATTTTCTTGAGTGAGAGCGTCATTAGAAGTGAACACCTCAGCACCAGCAGTTGTCATGCCATTTTCTTGAGTGATAGCATCATTAACAGAAGGTGCCTTAACAGCAGGCAGCCTTGAGTAGCCAGCAGAACCTGGGCCAGGTCTCAATGACTGATTTCCATTTGAAAATTGTACAGCATCCCCTTGCCCACCCTGTTTAGAGGTACAATAGATTAATTTGGAATAACAAAACCTAAAGCCATGATCAATTTGATAACACAAATGTACATATACATATTTGGCCCCATATTAGTGTAAGAAATTTACCTCTGGTTGCAACTTAGGGGAAGATTTGGATGTATTTTGACTATGAGCTTTTGATGGAGTCCTTGGATGACCCCATCCAGGAGAGCGCTGACTGGAAGGTAAAAATGATCCATAACCACCAAATTTAGCCCCTGTAATGATGAAGTGTTCCCCAATGCCGTTAGAACACTAGAACGGGAACTGATAACTATTCAGGACTGCACTTGAATCTTGGTTATAAGATGTAACAACTTACCAAGATTCTCTGCACACACCCCACCCTCAAAATCCTTCTGAAAGTGTCCCAGAACATCTTGAAGTTTTGCATCCTTTGAAAAATAAAATTCCAAAAGGCATAAACCATACAGTAGAGAAATGTAACGATGAATCTTTAACAGCCATCACACGCTCAGTCAGCTCAATTTCCAAATTAAATAAGTTTCTCCAATTCATACAAACTTCCCAAAATGTGAGCTCTATGAACTGAAATTGTAAACACAAATTCAAAAAAGAACAAACAAAACACTCTTATATCTTTCAGTACATGGTTGACATTATATGTAATCCTATCCTATCAAAGGATAAAAGTTATAGAACTATAAGCAGGTATGTGAGAAGCATCAACAACAAATCTACACCAACAAAGGGTAGGAGAAAAGAAACCCTTTACACTATCAGCTAGATTAAAGCACCACCTTTATCACCGTCTAAAGAGACATTCTGAGCAAAAGTTTCTTCAATCATCTAATGCATCAAGTTGAGGACCAAATGCCACCAAAATTAAGGATTTTTTTATCACACCCTCTATGTGAAACATCACACATAAAATAAAATACATTCCAAATGTTCAATTCAATCCTAATAAAGCGCAATTCTGTAAAGCACAACTCCAAATAAATTGCACAAACTAGGGAAACACATAGTTAAGAGCTAAGGCATTGAATCCAGGATAGTAAAACAAGCAAAAAAGAAGTCGTAATATACAGGAATTTCAAAAGCACAATTTGAGTACAAGACCCTAAACATCTATAATTAAAGGAACACAAAAACAGCACTTACAATGTAAGAGAGATCAACATCAGGATCGATGCTAGCATCATCAAGATCCTCCTCGTGGTTCTGGAATGAGCATGCCTCTCCCTCTTCAAGTTCAGACTCCTCCATTCTGCTCCTTCCACCACCACCAAACCCTAACCCTAACCCCTTTCTCGCATCCCTAATTTCCACAAAATTCATCAAAAAATAAAATTAAAAATTACACAGAAAACAATCCCTGCAACTTAAAACCTCCGCATTCAAAAGACCCAAATTTTCCACCAAACCATTCATCAGAAATAAAAAGCACACTTAAAAAACTTCACCCACACGATCGAGTTACGAATCATAACCTCAAATTGCAACTTTTTCTTCACAATCTAAATTATAATTTAAACTGAAAAAAAAAAAAAAAACTAAAAGCACTAGCCTTGTTCGACAATCGGTGGAAGTAAACGACTCCCTAATCTTAACGAAACCCTTCTTAGGTTTCGAACGTTATTCCAATGATCAACACACAAAGAAGTTCTCCTTTTTGTTTGTGTTTTTTTTTTTTTTTCTGCCTCTCTTCTCTGGTTTTTGATGAATACAGAAACTCAGAAGCCGCTTTTTTTTTCCTCTTAATTATATTTACTTTTATTTAATACTATTTTCATTTCTTCCTTGGGAGGTTAAAAAATAAAAATAAAATGTTTTTCTTAATCCCATAAACTCATAAAGAGAGAGAAACTTAAGATGAATGAGTTGTTTTATTATTTTTATTTTTTCCGGTAGAGAGAAAGAAAGAAAGAAAGTTTGGAAAGTAATTCGTGAGATTATGTAGGTTATTTTATTGATAAAGTTGTGTTAATAATTATAAAATATATTTTTTAAATTTTTATATTTGAAGAATAATATTTAATTACTTTTAATTATTATTATTAAATTTTGTTGTTAATTAAATAAAATACAATTAAGTTATTGTGAAATCTATGTTTTTTTTCTTAACATCTTTCTTTTTTTTAAACGAAATTTTTTCAAAAAAATTTATCATGATAAAGAAGAAGAAAACAAGCACATTTAGAGAGGACAGTATAGCAAATAGTTGTATACTGCATTTGAAAAGGATTAATAACTCCTGTAAAAAATCTACTCAATCTAGTGATTTTTTTTTTCATTGGTTGAATTAGGCTGTAGGTGCAATGATTTACTTCAACAGATGAGATTTTTTGTTCAAAGTCCAAGATGCCCAGGTGCGCCAAGAAAAAGAATAAAAGACTAACTTCTTCGTGCATGTTTCACTTGGCTCGATAAGATATAGTTTAATTGGTAGAACTCCACTCTTACAATTAGGTCATTGCGATTACGAGTTAGATATCTAATTGTCTAGGTGGTAATGATAATTTTTTGTACCTGAATCGGTGGCTCACATTTCTAAGTAATAGAAAAGAGAACCAAAACATGCATACTGAAAGATTCTACTCAGACAAAAATGGACTCTTAAGAATGTACATGAGGTAGAATAGGTAGCTAATGACAATAGTTGGAGTCGGCGGCTCTTCTAAGGTTTTCTCATTTGGGATCCTGGAGAAGAGGATCAAGTTAGTCCTTACAAAAAATTTGATTCACTATCTACCTTCAACCTTTGAACGAAAAAGGTATGGTATCATATGCTTCAACAGCAATCAGATTGCTCCACATATACCTTAGGGCGAAAAATCTTAAGCGCGCAAAGCAAATATTTAAAATATTGAAGGCTTAATGCTTCCAACCAAACGTAAAATAATGTGTGTTTTCATAAGACTGAGATCAATAAAAAAATATAATCAAACCGAACCATCTATTAATAAGTAAATGGACAGGGAATCATCTTCTTTTTTGTAAAAAAAAAATAGTAGACTAATGATAGAAATATCAGTTAATAAAAGAGTAAAATACAAAAAAAAAAAACATGTTGAGTTTTTTAAATAATCAAAATTATTTTTTTAATAAGCAGTTTGATTTGTTTTAATACAATTTTTATTTCTTCTTTGGGAGGTTAACAAATATAAAAATATTTTTCTTAATCCTATGAAGAAAGAGAAACTTAGAATGAATGAGTTTTTTTATTATTTTTGTGGGTAGAATGAAAGAAAAAAAAACTTTTACAAAATATTTCATAAGATTGTTAAGGGTATTTTATTAATAAGATTCTGTTAATAATTATAAAATATTTTTCTTTTAAATTTTTAAATTTGAAGAAGGACATTTAATTACTTTCAATCTTAATTATTAAAATTTATTGTTAATTAAATAAAATACAATTAAGTTATTGTTAAATATATGTATTTTTCTTAATGACTTCTTTTTTCTGAAATTTTTTTACAAAGATTGGTTATGGTAAGAAAAATGGAAGAACAAGCACATTTGGAGAGTGCAGTATAGCAAACAGTTGTATGCTATATTCGAAAAGGATGAATAACTCCCAAAAAGAAATCTATTAATTCTCTCCCAATTGATTGGATTGGATCGTAGGTGCGATAATTTATTTCATGAGCGAGGTCTCTGGTTCAAGTCCATGATGGCCGAGTTGCACCAAGGGAAACAACAGAAGAGTGATTCCTTCATGCATGCTCCACTTGATCCGGGAGGATATAACGCTGTTGGTAGAATTTTGCTCTTGCTATTGGGTCATTGCTATTACGAGTTGGATGTCTAATTGTCCATGCGATAATGATAGTTTCTTGTACATGAACGTGGCTCATTTTTTCTACGTAATGGAAGAGAGGACCGAAAAATGCCACTAAAAAACTCTACTGAGACAAAGATAGACTGTCAATAACGTAGAGGAGGTAGGATACATAGTTGGTCAAATCTAGTAGGGATCGTACATGCAGTGGCGGAGCTTAGTTCAGACAAAGGGGGGCCATGGCCCCCGAAACTTTTTTATAAAAAACTTAGTAGTACTTTTTCAAAAGATAAAAAATAGTTCAATTGACTTAAATACTTTACTATAACTTAAAGTATCTAATAAGTTCAATAAACAACACTCTCTCTATCTTTAAGTTCAAATATAAAAAATTAGATATTTTTTATTTACTTAATTTAATATTATTTTATATTTTACTATTTATTTAATTTAATTTTTTATATGATAAAAAATAATAGAATATTCAATAAGTATTAATATTATTGTATTTGTATAAATTGATAAAAAAATTCAATAAATATTATAAATTTTAATATTTATCCTTCTAACTTCTTTACATATTTTACAGGATATATATTCAAATTTTTATATAAAATAATAATAAAAAATAAAAAATTGATACATTTTTTAAGAGGAAGGCTAATATTTAAGAAGAAAAACATATAACTTTTACAATATCAACACATGTTGATAGTTTTTCTACTTTAATGAATCACGAAGAAAGTGAGATATAACCTTCAAAAGTTCAAAAAGTTACATATGATGACTTTAATCTTAACTTTTTGGAACGAGATATTGAAAAACGACTTTAAATTTGGCAATATCACCCAAACTAGAGAGATGAGATTAGACTAGCTTATCTTAAATGAGGTCCATATAAAAAAAATTTTGACAATTATTTTCTATCTGGCCCCCCAAAATTTTGTTTCAAGTTCCGCCACTGCGTACATGAACGATTTGTTTCAAGTTCCGCCACTGCGTACATGAACGATAGTTGGAATCAGCGGCTCTTGTAGGGTTTTCTTATATGGGATCCTAGGGAAGAGGATCAAGTTGGCCCTTGCGAATAGTTTGATTCACTATCTCCCGTCAACCATTTGAACGAAAAAGGAATGGAAGCATATGCTTCAGCAGCAATTGAATTGCTCCACATGTACTGCAAGGTGGGAAATTTTGAATGCGCAAACCAAACATTTGAAATTTTGAAGGCCCAACGCTTTCAACCAAACGTAAAATAATATGTCTTTTTCATAAAATTGAAATTGGTAAAAAAATATAATCAAATCGTACTATTTCTGTAATAAGTAAAAGCACAGGAAATCATCCTTTTATTCTTTTTGTCAAGAAAAATATGATAGACTAACTTATCGAAATATTATTTATTGAAAAAATCCAATGCAATGCAAAATTGCATATCGAGTTTTTTAAAAAATTTGAATTATTTATCTAATAAGCAGTTTGATATTTTTAATATTATTTCATTTCTTCTTTGGGAGTTTAAAAAATAAAAATAAAACATTTTTGTTAATCCCATGAGGAAAGAGAACCTTAGAACAAATGATTTTTTATTTTTATTTTTCAGTAGAATGAAACAAAGAACGTTTGGCAAAGTATTTCATGAGATTGTTAAGGCCATTTTATCGACAAGGTTGTGTTAATAATTATAAAATATTTTTTTTAAAATTTTAATATTTGAAAAATAACATTTAATTACTTTTAATTTTAATTATTAAATTTTGTTGTTAATTAAATAAAATACATTTAAGTTATTATTAAATATATGTTTTTCTATTAACATCTTCCTTTTTCTTCGCATCAGAATATTTTTACAAAAAATGGCAGAACAAGCACATTTGGACAGTGCAGTACAAGGATGATGGTATGCTGCGTTCGGAAAGGATTAATAGCTCCTAAAAAAAATTTATTGATTCTCTCCCAATTAATTAGATTGGACCGTAGTTGCGATGATTTACTTCACCAACGAGGTCTCTAGTTTAAGTCGAGGATGGCCCAGCTGCGCCAAGAAAAAAGAACAGATGACTGACTCTTTCATGCATGCTCCACTTGGCTCGGGAGGATATAACTCAGTTGGTAGAGTTCCGCTCTTGCAATTAGATCGTGGTGATTACGAGTTAGATGTTTAACTGTCCCAGCGATAATGATAGTTTTTTGTACATGAACTAGTGGCTCACTTTTTCTAAGTGGTAGAAAAAAGCACCGAAAGATGCCACTAAAAGACTATACTGAGATAAAGATGGGCTGTCAAGAACGTACAGAAGAGAGGATAATTAGTTAGTCAGATCTAGTAGTGATTGTTCACGGACGATAGTTGGTGTCGGTAGTTCTTCTAGGGTTTTCTCATCTAAGATACTGAGAAAGAGAATTAAGTTGGCCCTTGGGAATAATTTGATTCATTATCTCCCTTCAACCCTTTAAACAAAAAAGGTATGAAAACAGATGCTTCAACAACACCCGAATTGTTCCACATGTACTGCAAGGTGGAAAAATTTTAGCATACAAACCAAACAATTGAAATCTTGAAGTCCCAATGCTTCCAACCAAACATAAAATAATGTGTCTTTTTCATAAAACTAAGATTGATAAAGAGATATAATCAAATCGCACCATTTTTATAATAAGTAAATGCACAAAAAATCATCATCTTATTATCAGCTAATGGAAAAGTCAATGCAAAAAAAAAAGAATGCATGCTGAATTTTTTAAAGAATTCAAATTACCTTTTAAATAAGTAGTTTGATTTGTATTAATACTATTTGCATTTCTTCTTTGGCAGACTAAATAATAAAAATAAAATGTTTTTTTAATCCCATGTGGAGAGAGAAACGTAGATTTCTTATTATTGTTATTTTTTTCGGTTGAATGAAACAAAGAAGAATCATCCTCTTTTTTTTTGTCAAAAAAATGGTAGACTAATGATAGAAATATCAGTTAATAAAAAAAGTCAAATACAAAAAAAAAAACATGTCGTTTTTTAAATAATCAAAATTATTTTTTTAATAAGTAGTTTGATTTGTTTTAATACTATTTTTATTTCTCCTTTGGGAGGTTAACAAATAAAAAAAAATATTTTTCTTAATTCTATGAAGATAGAGAAACTTAGAATGAATGAGTTTTTTAATTATTTTTGTGGGTAGAATGAAAGAAAAAAACTTTTGCAAAATATTTCATTAATTAAATTGTTAAGGCCATTTTATTAATAAGATTCTGTTAATAATTATAAAATATTTTCCTTTTAAATTTTTAGATTTGAAGAATGACATTTAATTACTTTCAATCTTAATAATTAAAATTTATTGTTATTTAAATAAAATACAATTAAGTTATTGTTAAATATATGTATTTCTCTTAATGTCTTCCTTTTTTTTCTCATAGAAATTTTTTTACAAAGATTTGTCATCATGGTAAGAAAAATGGAAAGCAAGCATATTTGGAGAGCGCAGTATAGCAAATAGTTGTATGCTACGTACGAAAAGGATGAATAGCTCCCAAAAAGAAAACTATTAATTTTCTCCCAATTGATTGGATTGGATCGTAGGTGCGATGATTTATTTCATGAGCAAGGTCTCTGGTTCAAGTCCATGATGGCCAAGCTGCACCAAGGGAAACAACAGAAGAGTGACTCCTTCATGCATGCTCCACTTGGTCCGGGAGGATATAACTCTGTTGGTAGAATTTTGCTCTTGCAATTGGGTCGTTGCTATTATGAGTTGGATGTCTGATTGTCCATGCGGTAATGATAGTTTATTGTACATGAACATGGCTCACTTTTTCTACGTAATGGAAAAGAGGACCGAAAAATGCCACTAAAAAACTCTACTGAGACAAAGATAGACTGTCAATACCGTAGAGGAGGTAGGATACATAGTTGGTCAAATCTAGTAGGGATCGTACATGAACGATTATTGGAGTCGGTGGCTCTTCTAGGGATTTCTTATCTGGGATCCTGGGGAAGAGGATCAAGTTGGCTCTTGCGAATAGTTTGATTCACTATCTCCCTTCAACCATTTGAACGAAAAAATAATGGAAGCATATGCTTCAGCAGCAATCGAATTGCTCCACATGTACTGCAAGGCGGGAAATTTTGAACGCGCAAACCAAACATTTGAAATTTTGAAAGCCCAATGCTTTCAATCAAACGTAAAATAATGTGTCTTTTTCATAAAATTGAGATCGGTAAAAAAATATAATCAAATTGTACAATTTATGTAATAAGTAAAAGCACAGGAAATCATCCTTTTATTCTTTTTGTCAAAAAAAAATATGATAGACTAACTTATCGAAATATTATTTATTGAAAAAGTCCATTGCAATGAAAAATTGCATATTGAGTTTTTTAAAAAATTCAAATTATTTATCTAATAAGCAGTTTGATACTTTAAATATTATTTTCATTTCTTCTTTGGGAGATTAAAAAATAAAAATAAAATATTTTTCTTAATCCCATGAGGAAAGAGAACCTTAGAATGAATGATTTTTTATTTTTATTTTTTTTCAATAGAATGAAACAAAGAACGTTTGGCAAAGTATTTCATGAGATTGTTAAGGCCATTTTATCAACAAGATTGTGTTAATAATTATAAAATATTTTACTTTTAAATTTTAATATTTGAAAAATGACATTTAAATACTTTTAATTTTAATTATTAAATTTTTTTGTTAATTAAATAAAATACATTTAAGTTATTATTAAATATATGTTTTTCTATTAACATCTTTAATTTTTTTCGCATCAGAATATTTTTACAAAACTTTTTCCTGGTAAAAAAAAGGCAGAACAAGCACATTTGGACAGTGCAGTACAACGGATGATTGTATGCTGCGTTTAGAAAGGATTAATAGCTCCTAAAAAGAAATTTATTGATTCTCTCCTAATTGGTTAGATTGGATCATAGTTGCGATGATTTACTTCACCAGCGAGGTCTCTAGTTCAAGTCTAGGATGGTCCAGCTGCACCAAGAAAAAAGAACAGATGACTGACTCTTTCAGGCATGCTCCACTTGGCTCGGGAGGATTAACTCAGTTGGTAGAGTTATGCTCTTGCAATTAGATCGTTGTGATTATGAGTTAGATGTCTAATTGTCCCAGCGATAATGATAGTTTCTTGTATATGAACTGGTGGCTCACTTTTTCTAAGTGATAGAAAAAAGTACCAAAAGATGCCACTAAAAGACTATACTGAAATAAAGATGGGCTGTCAAGAACGTATAGGAGAGAGGATAATGAGTTAGTCAGATCTAGTAGTGATCGTTCATGGACGATAGTTGGAGTCGGTAGCTCTTCTAGGGTTTCCTCATCTAGGATACCGGGAAAGAGGATCAAGTTGGCCCTTGGAAATAATTTGATTCATTATCTCCCTTCAACCCTTTAAACGAAAAAGGTATGAAAACAGATGCTTCAACAACACCCGAATTGTTCCACATGTACTGCAAGGTGGAAAAAATTTAGCATACAAACCAAACATTTAAAATCTAGAAGTCCCAATGCTTCCAACCAAACATAAAAAAATGTGTCTTTTTCATAAAACTGAGAGTGATAAAGAGATATAACCAAATCGCACCATTTTTTGTAAAAAGTAAATGCACAAAAAATCATCATTTTATTATCAGTTAATGGAAAAGTCAATGCAAAAAAAAATGCATGTTGAATTTTTTAAAGAATTCAAATTATATTTTAAATAAGTAGTTTGATTTGTTTTAATACTATTTGCATTTCTTTTTTGGCAGACTAAACAATAAAAATAAAATGTTTTTCTTAATCTCATGTGGAGAGAGAAACTTAGATTTCTTATTATTGTTATTTTTTTCGGTTGAATGAAACAAAGAAGAATCATCTTTTTTTTTGTAAAAAAAAATCGTAGACTAATGATAGAAATATCAGTTAATAAAAAAAGTCAAATACAAAAAAAAACATGTTGAGTTTTTTAAATAATCAAAATTATTTTTTTTTAATAAGTAGTTTGATTTGTTTTAATACTATTTTTATTTCTCCTTTGGGAGGTTAACAAATAAAAAAATATTTTTCTTAATTCTATGAAGAAAGAGAAACTTAGAATGAATGAGTTTTTTTTATTATTTTTGTGGGTAGAATGAAAGAAAATAACTTTTGCAAAATATTTCATTAGATTGTTAAGGCCATTTTATTAATAAGATTCTGTTAATAATTATAAAATATTTTCCTTTTAAATTTTTAGATTTGAAGAATGACATTTAATTACTTTCAATTTTAATTATTAAATTTTGTTGTTAATTAAATAAAATACATTTAAGTTATTATTCAATGTATGTTTTTCTATAAACATCTTCAATTTTTTTCGCATCAGAATATTTTTACAAAAATTTGTCCTGGTAAAAAATGGTAGAACAAGCACATTTGGACAGTGCAGTACAACGGATGATTGTATGCTGCGTTCAGAAAGGATTAATAGCTCCTAAAAAGAAATTTATTGATTCTCTCCCAATTGGTTAGATTGGATCGTAGTTGCGATGATTTACTTTACCAGCGAGGTCTCTAGTTCAAGTCTAGGATGGCCCAGCTGCACCAAGAAAAAAGAACAGATGACTGACTCTTTCATGCATGCTCTACTTGGCTCGGGAGGATATAACTCAGTTGGTAGAGTTCTGCCCTTGCAATTAGATCATTGTGATTATGAGTTAGATATCTAATTGTCCCAGCGATAATGATAGTTTCTTGTGAAAGAACTCGTGGCTCACTTTTTCTAAGTAATAGAAAAAAGCACCGAAAGATGCCACTAAAAGACTATACTGATATAAAGATGGGCTGTCAAGAACGTATAGGAGAGAGGATAATGAGTTAGTCAGATCTAGTAGTGATCGTTCATGGACGATAGTTGGAGTCGGTAGCTCTTCTAGGGTTTCCTCATCTAGGATACTGGGAAAGAGGATCAAGTTGGCCCTTAGGAATAATTTGATTAATTATCTCCGTTCAACCCTTTAAACGAAAAAGGTATGGAAACAGATGCTTCAACAACACCCGAATTGTTCCACATGTACTGCAAGGTGGAAAAAATTTAGCATACAAACCAAAAAATTGAAATCTTGAAGTCCCAATGCTTCCAACCAAACGTTAAATAATGTGTCTTTTTCATAAAACTAAGATTGATAAAGAGATATAATCAAATCGCACCATTTTTGTAATAAGTAAATGCACAAAAAATCATCATCTTCTTATCAGATAATGGGAAAGTCAATGCAAAAAAAAAAATGCATGTTGAATTTTTTAAAGAATTCAAATTATCTTTTAAATAAGTAGTTTGATTTGTTTTAATACTATTTGCATTTCTTTTTTGGCAGACTAAATAATAAAAATAAAATGTTTTTCTTAATCTCATGTGGAGAGAGAAACTTAGATTTCTTATTATTGTTATTTTTTTCGGTTGAATGAAACAAAGAAGAATCATCTTCTTTTTTTTTGTAAAAAAAAATGGTAGACTAATGATAGAAATATCAGTTAATAAAAAAAGTCAAATACAAAAAAAAAACATGTTGAGTTTTTTAAATAATCAAAATTATTGTTTTTAATAAGTAGTTTGATTTGTTTTAATACTATTTTTATTTCTCCTTTGGGAGGTTAACAAAAAAAAATATTTTTCTTAATTCTATGAAGAAAGAGAAACTTAGAATGAGTGAGTTTTTTTATTATTTTTGTGTGTAGAATGAAAGAAAAAAACTTTTGCAAAATATTTCATTAGATTGTTAAGGCCATTTTATTAATAAGATTCTGTTAATAATAATAAAATATTTTCCTTTTAAATTTTTAGATTTGAAGAATGACATTTAATTATTTTCAATCTTAATTATTAAAATTTATTGTTAATTAAATAAAATACAATTAAGTTATTGTTAAATATATGTATTTCTCTTAATGTCTTCTTTTTTTTTTTTTCTCATAGAAATTTTTTTACAAAGATTTGTCATCATGGTAAGAAAATTAAAATGGAAGAACAAGCACATTTGGAGAGCGCAGTATAGCAAATAGTTGTATGCTACGTACGAAAAGGATGAATAGCTCCCAAAAAGGAATCTATTAATTCTCTTCCAATTGATTGGATTGGATCGTAGGTGCGATGATTTATTTCATGAGCGAGGTCTCTGGTTCAAGTCCATGATGGCCGAGCTGCACCAAGGGAAACAATAGAAGAGTGACTCCTTCATGCATGCTCCACATGGTCCTGGAGGATATAACTCTGTTGGTAGAATTTTGCTCTTGCAATTGGGTCGTTGCTATTACGAGTTGGATGTCTGATTGTCCATGCGGTAATGATAGTTTCTTGTACATGAACGTGGCTCACTTTTTCTACGTAATGGAAAAGACGACCGAAAAATGCCACTTAAAAACTCTACTGAGACAAAGATAGACTGTCAATAACGTAGAGTCGGTAGGATACATAGTTGGTCAAATTTAGTAGGGATCGTACATGAACGATAGTTGGAGTCGGTGGCACTTCTAGGGTTTTCTTATCTGGGATCCTGGGGAAGAGGATCAAGTTGGCTCTTGCGAATAGTTTGATTCACTATCTCCCTTCATCCATTTGAACGAAAAAAGAATGGAAGCATATGCTTCAGCAGCAATCAAATTGCTCCACATGTACTGCAAGGCGGGAAATTTTGAACGCGCAAACCAAACATTTGAAATTTTGAAAGCCCAATGCTCTCAACCAAACGTAAAATAATGTGTCTTTTTCATAAAATTGAGATTTGGTAAAAAAATATAATCTTATTGTACTATTTCTGTAATAAGTAAAAGCACAGGAAATCATCCTCTTATTCTTTTTGTCAAGAAAAAATATGATAGACTAACTTATCGAAATATTATTTATTGAAAAGTCCAATGCAATGAAAAATTGCATATTGAGTTTTTTAAAAAATTCAATTATTTATCTAATAAGTAGTTTGATATTTTTAATATTATTTTCATTTCTTCTTTTGGAGTTTAAAAAATAAAAATAATATATATTTCTTAATCCCATGAGGAAAGAGAACCTTAGAATGAATATTTTTTATTTTTTTTTTTCAGTAGAATGAAACAAAGAACGTTTGGCAAAGTATTTCATGAGATTATTAAGGCCATTTTATCAACGAGGTTGTGTTAATAATTATAAAATATTTTTCTTTTAAATTTTAATATTTGAAAAATGACATTTAATTACTTTTAATTTTAATTATTAATTTTTGTTGTTAATTAAACAAAATATAATTAAGTTATTATTAAATATATGTTTTTCTATTAACATCTTCAATTTTCTTCGCATCAGAATATTTTTACAAAAATTTGTCCTGGTAAAAAAAATGGCAGAACAAGCACATTTGGACAGTGCAATACAACGGATGATTGTATGCTGCGTTTAGAAAGGATTAATAGCTCCTAAAAAGAAATTTATTGATTCTCTCCTAATTGCTTAGATTGGATCGTAGTTGCGATGATTTACTTCACCAGCGAGGTCTCTAGTTCAAGTCTAGGATGGTCCAGCTGCGCCAAGAAAAAAGAACAGATGTCTGACTCTTTCATGCATGCTCCACATGGCTCGGGAGGATATAACTCAGTTGGTAGAGTTCTGCTCTTGCAATTAAATCGTTGTGATTATGAGTTAGATGTCTAATTGTCCTAGTGATAATGATAGTTTCTTGTATATGAACTAGTGGCTCACTTTTTCTAAGTGATAGAAAAAAGCACCGAAAGATGCCACTAAAAGACTATACTGAGAAAAAGATGGGCTGTCAAGAACGTATAGGAGAGAGGATAATGAGTTAGTCAGATCTAGTAGTGATCGTTCATGGACGATAGTTGGAGTCGGTAGCTCTTCTAGGGTTTCCTCATCTAGGATACTGGGAAAGAGGATCAAGTTGGCCCTTGGAAATAATTTGATTCATTATCTCCCTTCAACCCTTTAAACGAAAAAGGTATGGAAACAAATGCTTCAACAACACCCGAATTGTTCCACATGTACTGCAAGGTGGAAAAAATTTAGCATACAAACCAAACATTTGAAATCTTAAAGTCCCAATGCTTCCAACCAAACATAAAATAATGTGTCTTTTTCATAAAACTGTGATTGATAAAGAGATATAATCAAATCGCACCATTTTGGTAATAAGTAAATGCAAAAAAAATCATCATCTTATTATCAGTTAATGGAAAAGTCAATGAAAAAAAAAATGCATGTTGATTTTTTTTAAGAATTCAAATTATCTTTTAAATAGGTAGTTTGATTTGTTTTAATACTATTTGCATTTATTCTTTGGCAGACTAAACAATAAAAATAAAATGTTTTTCTTAATCCCATGTGGAGGGAGAAACTTAGATTTCTTATTATTGTTATTTTTTTTGGTTGAATGAAACAAAGAAGAATCATCTTCTTTTTTTTTTGTAAAAAAAAATGGTAGACTAATGATAAAAATATCAGTTAATAAAAAAAGTCAAATACAAAAAAAAACATGTTGAGTTTTTTAAATAATCAAAATTATTTTTTTAATAAGTAGTTTGATTTGTTTTAATACTATTTTTATTTCTTCTTTGGGAGGTTAACAAATAAAAAAATATTTTTCTTAATTCTATGAAAAAAGAGAAACTTAGAATGAATTGAGTTTTTTTTTATTATTTTTGTGAGTAGAATGAAAGAAAAAAACTTTTGCAAAATATTTCATTAGATTGTTAAGGCCATTTTATTAATAAGATTCTGTTAATATTTATAAAATATTTTCCTTTTAAATTTTTAGATTTGAAGAATGACATTTAATTAATTTCAATCTTAATTGTTAAAATTTATTGTTAATTAAATAAAATACAATTAAGTTATTGTTAAATATATGTATTTCTCTTAATGTCTTTTTTTTTTTCTCATAGAAATTTTTTTACAAAGATTTGTCATCATGGTAAGAAAAATGGAAAAACAAGCACATTTGGAGAGCGCAGTATAGCAAATATAGTTGTATGCTACGTACGAAAAGGATGAATAGCTCCCAAAAAGAAATCTATTAATTCTCTCCCAATTGATTGGATTGGATCGTAGGTGCGATGATTTATTTCATGAGCGAGGTCTCTGGTTCAAGTCCATGATGGCCGAACTGCACCAAGGGAAACAATAGAAGAGTGACTCCTTCATGCATGCTCCACTTGGTCCTGGAGTATATAACTCTGTTGGTAGAATTTTTCTCTTGCAATTGGGTCGTTGCTATTACGAGTTGGATGTCTGATTGTCCATGCGGTAATGATAGTTTCTTATACATGAACGTGGCTCACTTTTTCTACGTAATGAAAAAGAGGACCGAAAAATGCCACTAAAATACTCTACTGAGACAAAGATAGACTGTCAATAACTTAGAGGAGGTAAGATACATAGTTGGTCAAATCTAGTAGGGATCATACATGAATGATAGTTGGAATCAGTGGCTCTTCTAGGGTTTTCTTATCTGGGATCCTGGGGAAGAGGATCAAGTTGGCCCTTGCGAATAGTTTGATTTACTATCTCCCGTCAACCATTTGAACGAAAATGGAACAAAAAAGGAATGGAAGCATATGCTTCAGCAGCAATCGAATTGCTCCACATGTACTGCAAGGCGGGAAATTTTGAACGCGCAAACCAAACATTTGGAATTTTCGAAGGCCCAACGCTTTCAACCAAACGTAAAATAATATGTCTTTTTCATAAAATTGAGATTGGTAAAGAAATATAATCAAATCGTACCATTTCTGTAATAAGTAAAAGCACAGGAAATAATCCTTTTATTCTTTTTGTCAATGAAAAATATGATAGACTAACTTATCGAAATATTATTTATTGAAAAAGTCCAATGCAATGAAAAATTGCATATCGAGTTTTTTAAAAAATTCAAATTATTTATCTAATAAGCAGTTTGATATTTTTAATATTATTTCATTTCTTCTTTGGGAGTTTAAAAAATAAAAATAAAACATTTTTCTTAATCCCATGAGGAAAGAGAACCTTAGAATGAATGATTTTTTATTTTTATTTTTCAGTAGAATGAAACAAAGAACGTTTGGCAAAGTATTTCATGAGATTGTTAAGGCCATTTTATCGACAAGGTATTGTTAATAATTATAAAATATATTTTTTTAAAATTTTAATATTTGAAAAATAACATTTAATTCCTTTTAATTTTAATTATTAAATTTTGTTGTTAATTAAATAAAATACATTTAAGTTATTATTAAATATATGATTTTCTATTAACATCTTCATTTTTCTTCGCATCAGAATATTTTTACAAAAATTTGTCAAGGTAAAAAAAATGGCAGAACAAGCACATTTGGATAGTGCAGTACAAGGATGATTGTATGCTGCGTTCGGAAATGATTAATAGCTCCTAAAAAAAATTTATTGATTCTCTCCCAATTGGTTAGATTGGACCGTAGTTGCGATGATTTACTTCACCAACGAGGTCTCTAGTTTAAGTCTAGGATGGCCCAGCTGCGCCAAGAAAAAAGAACAGATGACTGACTATTTCATGCCTGCTCCACTTGGCTCGGGAGGATATAACTCAGTTGGTAGAGTTCTGCTCTTGCAATTAGATCGTGGTGATTACGAGTTAGATGTCTAATTGTCCTAGCGATAATGATAGTTTCTTGTGCATGAGCTGGTGGCTCACTTTTTCTAAGTGATAGAAAAAAGTACCGAAAGATGCCACAAAAAGACTATACTGAGATAAAGATGGGCTGTCAAGAACGTAGAGGAGAGAGGATAATTTGTTAGTCAGATCTAGTAGTGATCGTTCATGGACGATATTTGGAGTCGGTAGCTCTTCTAGGGTTTTCTCATCTAGGATACTAAGAAAGTGGATCAAGTTGGCCCTTGGGAATAATTTGATTCATTATCTCCCTTCAACCCTTTAAACAAAAAAGGTATGAAAACAGATGCTTCAACAACACCCGAATTGTTCCACATGTACTGCAAGGTGGAAAAAATTTAGCATACAAACCAAACAATTGAAATCTTAAAGTCCCAATGCTTCCAACCAAACATAAAATAATGTGTCTTTTTCATAAAACTGAGATTGATAAAGAGATATAATTAAATCGCACCATTTTTGTAATAAGTAAATGCACAAAAAATCATCATCTTATTATCAGTTAATGGAAAAGCCAATGCAAAAAAAAATTCATGCTGAATTTTTTAAAGAATTCAAATTATCTTTTAAATAAGTAGTTTGATTTGTTTTAATACTATTTGCATTTTTTTCTTTAGCAGACTAAACAATAAAAATAAAATGTTTTTCTTAATCCCATGTGGAGAGAGAAACTTAGATTTCTTATTATTGTTATTTTTTTCGGTTGAATGAAACAAAGAAGAATCGTCTTCTTTTTTTTGTAAAAAAAAATGGTAAACTAATGATAGAAATATCAGTTAATAAAAAAAGTCAAATACAAAAAAAACATGTTGAGTTTTTTAAATAATCAAAATTATTTTTTTAATAAGTAGTTTGATTTGTTTTAATATTATTTTTATTTCTCCTTTGGGATGTTAACAAATAAAAAAATATTTTTTTTAATTCTATGAAGAAAGAGAAACTTAGAATGAATGAGTTTTTTTATTATTTTTGTGGGTAGAATGAAAGAAAAAAACTTTTGCAAAATATTTCATTAGATTGTTAAGGCCATTTTATTAATAATATTCCGTTAATAATTATAAAATATTTTCTTTTTAAATTTTTAGATTTGAAGAATGACATTTAATTACTTTCAATCTTAATAATTAAAATTTATCGTTAATTAAATAAATTACAATTAAGTTATTGTTAAATATATGTATTTCTCTTAATGTCTTCTTTTTTTTTTCTCATAGAAATTTTTTTACAAAGATTTGTCATCATGGTAAGAAAAATGGAAAAACAAGCATATTTGGAGACCGCAGTATAGCAAATAGTTGTATGCTACGTACAAAAAGGAAGAATAGCTCCCAAAAAAAATCTATTAATTCTCTCCCAATTTATTGGATTAGATCGTAAGTGCGATGATTTATTTCATGAGCGAGGTCTCTGGTTCAAGTCCATGATGGCCGAGCTGCACCAAGGGAAACAACAGAAGAGTGACTCCTTCATGCATGCTTCACTTGGTCCGGGAGGATATAACTCTGTTGGTAGAATTTTGCTCTTGCAATTGGGTCGTTGCTATTACGAGTTGGATGTCTGATGGTCCATGCGGTAATGATAGTTTCTTGTACATGAACGTGGCTCACTTTTTCTACGTAATGAAAAAGAGGACCGAAAAATGCAACTAAAAAACTCTACTGAGACAAAGATAGACTGTCAATAACGTAGAGGAGGTAGGATACATAGTTGGTCAAATCTAGTAGGGATCGTACATGAACGATAGTTGGAGTCGGTGGCTCTTCTAGGGTTTTCTTATCTGGGATCCTGGGGAAGATGATCAAGTTGGCTCTTGCGAATAGTTTGATTCACTATCTCCCTTCAACCATTTGAACGAAAAAATAATGGAAGCATATGCTACAGCAGCAATCGAATTGCTCCACATGTATTGCAAGGCGGGAAATTTTGAATGCGCAAACCAAACATTTGAAATTTTGAAAGCCCAATGCTTTCAACCAAACATAAAATAATGTCTTTTTCATAAAATTGAGATTGGTAAAAAAATATAATCAAATTGTACTATTTCTATAATAAGTAAAAGCATAGGAAATCATCCTCTTATTCTTTTTGTCAAGAAAAAAAATATGATAGACTAACTTATCGAAATATTATTTATTGAAAAAGTCCAATGCAACGAAAAATTGCATATTGAGTTTTTTAAAAAATTCAAATTATTTATCTAATAAGCAGATTGATATTTTTAATATTATTTTTATTTCCTCTTTGGGAGTTTAAAAAATAAAAATAAAATATTTTTCTTATTCCCATGAGGAAAGAGAACCTTAGAATGAATATTTTTTATTTTTATTTTTTTTCAGTAGAATGAAACAAAGAACGTTTGGCAAAGTATTTCATGAGATTGTTAAGGCCATTTTATCAACAAGGTTGTGTTTATAATTATAAAATATTTTTTTTTAAATTTTAATATTTGAAAAATGACATTTAATTGCTTTTAATTTTAATTATTAAATTTTGTTGTTAATTAAATAAAATACATTTAAGTTATTATTAAATATATGTTTTTCTATTAACATCTTCAATTTTCTTCGCATCAGAATATTTTTACAAAAATTTGTCCCGGTAAAAAAAATGGCAGAACAAGTACATTTGTACAGTGCAGTACAACGGATGATTGTATGCTTCGTTCAGAAAGGATTAATAGCTCCTAAAAAGAAACTTATTGATTCTCTCCCAATTGGTTAGATTGGATCCTAGTTGTGATGATTTACTTCACCAGCGAGGTCTCTAGTTCAAGTCTAGGTTGGCCCAGCTACGCCAAGAAAAAAGGACAGATGATTGACTCTTTCATGCATGCTCCACTTGGCTCGGGAGAATATAACTCAGTTGGTAGTGTTCTGCTCTTGCAATTAGATCGTTGTAATTATGAGTTAGATGTCTAATTGTCCCAGCGATAATGATAGTTTCTTGTATATGAACTGGTGGCTCACTTTTTCTAAGTGATAGAAAAAAGCACCGAAAGATTCCACTAAAAGACTATACTGAGATAAAGATGGGCTGTCAAGAACGTATAGGCGAGAGGATAATGAGTTAGTCAGATCTAGTAGTGATCGTTCATGGATGATAGTTGGAGTCGGTAGCTCTTCTAGGGTTTCCTCATGTAGGATACTGGGAAAGAGGATCAAGTTGGCCCATGGGAATAATTTGATTCATTATCTCCCTTCAACACTTTAAACGAAAAAGGTATGGTAACAGATGCTTCAACAACACCGTAATTGTTCCACATGTACTGCAAGGTGGAAAAAATTTAGCATACAAACCAAACATTTGAAATCTTGAAGTCTCAATGCTTCCAACCAAACATAAAATAATGTGTCTTTTTCATAAAACTGAGATTGATATAGAGATATAATCAAATCACACCATTTTTGTAATAAGTAAATGCACAAAAAATCATCATCTTATTATCAGTTAATGGAAAAGTCAATGCAAAAAAAAAAATGCATGTTGAATTTTTTAAAGAATTCAAATTATCTTTTAAATAAGTAGTTTGATTTGTTTTAATACTATTTGCATTTCTTCTTTGGCAGACTAAACAATAAAAATAAAATGTTTTTCTTAATCCCATGTGGAGAGAGAAACTTAGATTTCTTATTATTGTTATTTTTTTCGGTTGAATGAAACAAAGAAGAATCATCTTCTTTTTTTTTGTAAAAAAAATGGTAGACTAATGATAGAAATATCAGTTAACAAAAAAAGTCAAATACAAAAAAAAAACATGTCGAGTTTTTTAAATAATCAAAATTATTTTTTTAATAAGTAGTTTGATTTGTTTTAATACTATTTTTATTTCTTCTTTGAGAGGTTAACAAATAAAAAAATATTTTTCTTAATTCTATGAAGAAAGAGAAACTTAGAATGAATGAGTTTTTTTTTATTATTTTTGTGGGTAGAATGAAAGAAAAAAAACTTTTGCAAAATATTTCATTAGATTGTTAAGGCCATTTTATTAATAAGATTCTGTTAATAATTAAAAAATATTTTCCTTTTAAATTTTTAGATTTGAAGAATGACATTTAATTACTTTCAATCTTAATTATTAAAATTTATTGTTAATTAAATAAAATACAATTAAGTTATTGTTAAATATATGTATTTCTCTTAATGTCTTCTTTTTTTTTTTCTCATAGAAATTTTTTTACAAAGATTTTTCATCATGGTAAGAAAAATGGAAAAACAAGCACATTTAGAGAGCGCAGTATAGCAAATAGTTGTATGCTACGTACGAAAAGGATGAATAGCTCCCAAAAAGGAATCTATTAATTCTCTCCCAATTGATTGGATTGGATCATATCGTAGGTGCGATGATTTATTTCATGAGCGAGGTCTCTGGTTCAAGTCCATGATGGCCGAGCTACACCAAGGGAAACAACAGAAGAGTGACTCCTTTATGCATGCTCCACTTGGTCCGGGAGGACATAACTCTGTTGGTAGAATTTTGCTCTTGCAATTGGGTGATTGCTATTACGAGTTGGATGTCTAATTGTCCATGCGGTAATGATAGTTTCTTGTACATGAACGTGGCTCACTTTTTCTACGTAATGGAAAAGAGGACCGAAAAATGCCACTAAAAAACTCTACTGAGACAAAGATAGACTGTCAATAACGTAGAGGAGGTAGGATACATAATTGGTCAAATCTAGTAGGGATCGTACATGAACGATAGTTGGAGTCGGTGGCTCTTCTAGGGTTTTCTTAACTGGGATCCTGGGGAAGAGGATCAAGTTGGCTCTTGCGAATAGTTTGATTCACTATCTCCCTTCAACCATTTGAACGAAAAAATAATGGAAGCATATGCTTCAGCAGCAATCGAATTGCTCCACATGTACTGTAAGGCGGGAAATTTTGAACGCGCAAACCAAACATTTGAAATTTTGAAACCCCAATGATTTCAACCAAACGTAAAATAATGTGTCTTTTTCATAAAATTGAGATTGGTAAAAAAATATAATCAAATTGTACTATTTCAGTAATAAGTAAAAGTACAGGAAATTATCCTCTTATTCTTTTTGTCAAGAAAAAATATAATAGACTAACTTATCGAAATATTATTTATTGAAAAAGTCCAATGCAATGAAAAATTACATATTGAGTTTTTAAAAAAATTCAAATTATTTATCTAATAAGCAGTTTGATATTTTTAATATTATTTTCATTTCATCTTTGGGAGTTTAAAAAATAAAAATAAAATATATTTCTTCATCCCATGAGGAAAGAGAACCTTAGAATGAATGATTTTTTATTTTTATTTTTTTCAGTAGAATGAAACAAAGAACGTTTGGCAAAGTATTTCTTGAGATTGTTAAGGCCATTTTATCAACAAGGTTGTGTTTATAATTATAAAATATTTTTCTTTTAAATTTTAATATTTGAAAAATGACATTTAATTACTTTTAATTTTAATTATTAATTTTTGTTGTTAATTAAATAAAATACATTTAAGTTATTATTAAATATATGTTTTTCTATTAACATCTTCAATTTTCTTCGCATCAGAATATTTTTACAAAAATTTGTCCTGGTAAAAAAAATGGCAGAACAAGCACATTTGGACAGTGCAATACAACGGATGATTGTATGCTGCGTTTAGAAAGGATTAATAGCTCCTAAAAAGAAATTTATTGATTCTCTCCTAATTGGTTAGATTGGATCGTAGTTGCGATGATTTACTTCACCAGCGAGGTCTCTAGTTCAAGTCTAGGATGGCCCAGCTGCGCCAAGAAAAAAGAACAGATGACTGACTCTTTATTGCATGCTCCACTTGGCTCGGGAGGATATAACTCAGTTGGTAGAGTTCTGCTCTTGCAATTAGATCGTTGTGATTATGAGTTAGGTGTCTAATTGTCCCAGCGATAATGATAGTTTCTTGTATATGAACTGGTGGCTCACTTTTTCTAAGTGATAGAAAAAAGCACCGAAAGATGCCACTAAAAGACTATACTGAGATGAAAATGGGCTGTAAAGAACGTATAAGAGAGAGGATAATGAGTTAGTCAGATCTAGTAGTGATCGTTCATGGACGATAGTTGGAGTCGGTAGCTCTTCTAGGGTTTCCTCATCTAGGATACTGGAAAAGAGGACACCCTTGGGAATAATTTGATTCATTATCTCCCTTCAACCCTTTAAACGAAAAAGGTATGGAAACAGATGCTTCAACAACACCCGAATTGTTCCACATGTACTGCAAGGTGGAAAAAATTTAGCATACAAACCAAACATTTGAAATCTTGAAGTCCCAATGCTTCCAACCAAACATAAAATAATGTGTTTTTTTCATAAAACTGAGATTGATAAAGAGATATAATCAAATCGCACCATTTTTGTAATAAGTAAATGCACAAAAAATCATCATCTTATTATCAGTTAATGGAAAAGTCAATGCAAAAAAAAAAATGCATGTTAAATTTTTTAAACAATTCAAATTATCTTTTAAATAAGTAGCTTGATTTGTTTTAATACTATTCGCATTTCTTCTTTGGCTGACTAAACAATAAAAATAAAATGCTTTTCTTAATCCCGTGTGGAGAGAGAAACTTAGATTTCTTATTATTGTTATTTTCTTCGGTTGAATGAAACAAAGAAGAATCATCTTTTTTTTGTAAAAAAAATGGTAGACTAATGATAGAAATATCAGTTAATAAAAAAAGTCAAATACAAAAAAAAAACATGTTGAGTTTTTTAAATAATCAAAATTATTTTTTTAATAAGTAGTTTGATTTGTTTTAATACTATTTTTATTTCTTCTTTGGGAGGTTAACAAATAAAAAAAATATTTTTCTTAATTCTATGAAGAAAGAGAAACTTAGAATGAATGAGTTTTTTATTATTTTTGTGGGTAGAATGAAAGGAAAAAACTTTTGCAAAATATTTCATAAGATTGTTAAGGCCATTTTATTAATAAGATTCTGTTAATAATTATAAAATATTTTTCTTTTAAATTTTTAGATTTAAAGAATGACATTTAATTACTTTCAATCTTAATTGTTAAAATTTATTGTTAATTAAATAAAATACAATTAAGTTATTGTTAAATATATGTATTTCTCTTAATGTCTTCTTTTTTTTTTTCTCATTGAAATTTTTTTTACAAAGATTTGTCATCATGGTACGAAAAATG
Organism: Arachis ipaensis; assembly: GCF_059453495.1. NCBI lineage: Eukaryota > Viridiplantae > Streptophyta > Magnoliopsida > Fabales > Fabaceae > Arachis > Arachis ipaensis. The sequence continues at coordinate 120,230,407 of NC_142437.1, read as the reverse complement.
GAAAAACAAGCACATTTAGAGAGCGCAGTATAGCAAATAGTTGTATGCTACGTACGAAAAGGATGAATAGCTCCCAAAAAGGAATCTATTAATTCTCTCAAAATTGATTGGATTGGATCGTAGGTGCGATGATTTATTTCATGAGCGAGGTCTCTGGTTCAAGTCCATGATGGCTGAGCTGCACCAAGGGAAACAACAGACGAGTGACTCCTTCATGCATGCTCCACTTGGTCCGGGAGGATATAACTCATTTGGTAGAATTTTGCTCTTGCAATTGGGTCGTTGCTATTACGAGTTGGATGTCTAATTGTCCATGCAGTAATGATAGTTTCTTGTACATGTACGTGGCTCACTTTTTCTATGTAATGGAAAAGAGGGCCGAAAAATGGCACTAAAAAACTCTACTGAGAAAAAGATATACTGTCAATAACGTAGAGGAGGTAGGATACATAGTTGGTCAAATCTAGTAGCGATCGTACATGAACGATAGTTGGAGTCGGTGGCTCTTCTAGGATTTTCTTATATGGGATCCTGGGGAAGATAATCAAGTTGGCTCTTGCGAATAGTTTGATTCACTATCTCCCTTCAACCATTTGAACGAAAAAAGAATGGAAGCATATGCTTCAGCAGCAATCGAATTGCTCCACATGTACTGCAAGGCGGGAAATTTTGAACGCGCAAACCAAACATTTGAAATTTTGAAAGCCAAATGCTTTCAACCAAACGTAAAATAATGTGTCTTTTTCATAAAATTGGGATTGGTAAAAAAATATAATCAAATTGTACTATTTCTGTAATAAGTAAAAGCACAGGAAATCATCCTCTTATTCTTTTTGTCAAGAAAAAATATGATAGACTAACTTATCGAAATATTATTTATCTAATTAGCAGTTTGATATTTTTAATATTATTTTTATTTCTTATTTGGGAGTTTAAAAAATAAAAATAAAATATTTTTCTTAATCCCATGAGGAAAGAGAACCTTAGAATGAATGATTTTTTATTTTTATTTTTTTCAGTAGAATGAAACAAAGAACGTTTGGCAAAGTATTTCATGAGATTGTTAAGGCCATTTTATCAACAAGGTTGTGTTAATAATTATAAAATATTTTTCTTTTAAATTTTAATACTTGAAAAATGACATTTAACTACTTTTAATTTTAATTATTAAATTTTGTTGTTAATTAAATAAAATACATTTAAGTTATTATTAAATATACATTTTTCTATTAACATCTCCAATTTCCTTCGCATCAGAATATTTTTACAAAAATTTGTCATGGTAAAACAAATGGCAGAACAAGCACATTTGGATAGTGCAGTACAACGGATGATTGTATGCTGCGTTCAGAAAGGATTAATAGCTCCTAAAAAAAATTTATTGTTTTACTACCAATTGGTTAGATTGGATCGTAGTTGCGATGATTTACGTCACTAGCGAGGTCTCTAGTTCAAGTCTAGGATGGCCCAGCTGCGCCAAGAAAAAAGAACAGATGACTGACTCTTTCATGCATGCTCCACTTGGCTCGGGAGGATATAACTCAATTGGTAAAGTTCCACTCTTGCAATTGGATCGTTGTGATTACGAGTTAGATGTTTAATTGTCCCAGCGATAATGATAGTTTCTTGTATATGAACTGGTGGCTCACTTTTTCTAAGTGATAGAAAAAAGCACCGAAAGATGCCACTAAAAGACTATACTGAGATAAAGATAGGCTGTCAAGAACGTACAGGAGAGAGGATAATTAGTTAGTCAGATCTAGTAGTGATCATTCATGAACAATAGTTGGAGTTGGTACCTCTTCTAGGGTTTCCTCATCTAGGTTATTGAGAAAGAGGATCAAGTTGGTCCTTGGGAATAATTTGATTCATTATCTCTCTTCAACCCTTTAAACGAAAAAGGTACGGAAACAGATGCTTCAACAACACCCGAATTGTTCCACATGTACTGCAAGGTGGAAAAAATTTAGCATACAAACCAAACATTTGAAATCTTGAAGTCCCAATGCTTCCAACCAAACATAAAATAATGTGTCTTTTTCATAAAACTGAGATTGATAAAGAGATATAATCAAATCGTACCATTTTTGTAATAAGTAAATGCACAGAAAATCATCATCTTATTATCAGTTAATTGAAAAGTCCAATGCTAAAACAAAAATGCATGTTGAATTTTTTAAACAATTCAAATTATCTTTTAAATAAGTAGTTTGATTTGTTTTAATACTATTTGCATTTCTTCTTTGGCAGACTAAACAATAAAAATAAAATGTTTTTCTTAATCTCGTGTGGAGAGAGAAACTTAGATTTTTTATTATTGTTATTTTTTTTGGTAGAATGAAACAAAGAAATTTTGGTAAAATATTTCATGAGATTATTAAGGCCATTTTATCGATAAGGTTGTGTTAATAATTATAAAAAATTTTCCTTTTAAACTTTTATATTTGAAGAATGACATTTAAATTACTTTCAATTTTAATTATTAAATTTTGTTGTTAATTAAAAAAAAAACACAACTAAATTATTATTAAATCTATGTTTTTCTCTTAACGTCTTCCTTTTTCTTTTTATCAAATTTTTTTCACAAAGATTTGTCATAGTAAGGCAAAAGGAAAACAAGTACACTTGGAGAGCGCAGTACAGCGTATAGTTGTATGCTGCGTTCGGAAAGGATGAATAGCTCCCGAAAAGAAATCTATTGATTCTCTCCCAATTTGTTGGATTGGACCGTAGGTGCGATGATTTACTTCACTAGCGAGGTCTCTGGTTCAAGTCCAGGATAGCCCAGTTGCGCTAAGAAAAAGACCAGAAGACTGACTCCTTCATGTATACTCCACTTGGCTCGGGAGGATATATATAGCTCACTTGGTAGAGCTCCGCTCTTGCAATTGGGTCGTTCCAATTACGAATTAGATGTCGGCCTCACATTTTCTAAGTAATAAAAAAGAGGACCGAAACATGCCACTGAAAGGCTCTACTGAGACAAAGATGGACTGTCAAGAACGTAGAGGTGGTAGGATAGGTAGTTGGTTAGATCTAACAGAGATCGTACATGGACGATAGTTGAAGTTGGCGGCTCTTCTAGGATTTTCTCATCTAGGATCCTAGGGAAGAGGATCAAGTTGGTCCTTGCGAATAGTTTGATTTACTATCTCCCTTCAACCCTTTAAACAAAAAAGGTATGATATCAGATGCTTCAGCAGCAACCGAATTACTCTACATGTATTGCAAGGCGGGAAATCTTAAGCATGCAAACCAAGCATTTGAAATCTTGAAGGCCCAATACTTCTAACTAAACGTAAAATAATGCGTCTTTTTCATAAGACTGAAATCGGTAAAAAGATATAATCAAATCGTTCCATCTCTGTGATAAATAAATGCACAGGGAATTGTCTTCTTATTTTTTGTCAAGAAAAAACATGGTAGCCTAACTGATCGAAATATCTGTTAATGAAAAAGTCCAATACAAACAAAAAAACATGTTAAATTTTTTAAATAATTTAAATTATTTTTTTAATAAACAATTTGATTTGTTTTAATATTATTTTTTTTTCTTCTTTGGGAGGTTGAAAAATAAAAAACAAAATGCTTTTCTTAATCCCATGAAGAGAGAGAAACTTATAATAATTTTTTCGGTAGAATGAAAGAAAGAATGTTTGGCAAAATATTTCATGAGATTATTAAGATTTAAGACCATTTTATCGATAAGATTGTGTTAATAATTTAAAATATTTTTCTTTTAAATTTTTATATTTAAAGAATGACATTTAATTACTTTCAATTTTAATTATTAAATTTTGTTGTTAATTAAATGAAATATAGTTAAGTTATTATTAAATATATATTTTTCTCTTAACTTAACCTTTTTTTCTTCTTTCGGAATTTTTTCATAAAGATATGTCATGGTAAGATAAATGGTAGAACAAACACAGTTGGAGAGCGCAGTACAACAAATAGTTGTATACTGCGTTCAGAAAGGATGAATAGCTCCCGAAAAGGAATCTATTGATTCTCTCCTAATTGGTTGAATTGGATCGTAGGTGCGATGATGTACTTCATGAACGAGGTCTCTGGTTTAAGTCTAGGATGGACCAGCTACGCTAAGAAAAAAAAAAAACGCCTTCATGCATGCTCCACTTGACTCGGGAGGATATAGCTCAGTTGGTAGAGCACCGCTCTTGCAATTGGATCGTTGCTATTACAAGTTGGATGTCTAATTATCCAGGTAATAATGATAATTTCCTGTACATGAATTGGTAGCTCACTTTTTCTAAGTAACAGAAAAGAGGACCGAAACATGCCACTGAAAGACTCTACTGAGACAAAGATGGACGGCCAAAAACATGAGGAGGTAGGATAGGTAGTTGGTCAGATCTAATAGGGATCGTACATGGGTAATAGTTGCAGTTGGCGGCTCTTCTAGAGTTTCCTCATCTAGGAAGAGGAGGGAAGAGGATCAAGTTGGCTCTTGCGAATAGTTTGATTCACTATCTCCCTTCAACCCTTTAAACAAAAAAAGGTATGATATCATATGCTTCAACAGCAATCGAATTGCTCCACATGTACTACAAGGCAGGAAATCTTGAGCGCACATACCAAGCATCTGAAATCTTGAAGGCCCAATGCTTCAAACCAAACGTGAAATAATGTGTCTTTTTTAAAAGACTGAGATCGGTAAGAAGATATAATCAAATCGAACCATCTCTATAATAAATAAATGCACAGGGAATCATCTTCTAATACTTTTTGTCAAGAAAAAAGATGTAGACTAACTGATCGAAATATTAGTTAATGAAAAAGTCCATTGCAAAAAAAAAAAAATGTTCAATTTTGTAAACAATTTAAATTATTTTTCTGATAAGTAGTTTAATTTGTTTTACTATTATTTTTATTTCTTCTTTAGGAGGTTCAAAAATAAAAATAAAATGTTTTTCTTAATCCCAAGAGGAAAGAGAAACTTAGAATGAATGAGTTTTTTATTATTTTTATTTCCTTTTTGGTAGAATTAAAGAAAGAAAGTTTGGCAAAATATTTCATGAGATTGTTAAGGCCATTTTATCGATAAGGTTGTGTTAATAATTATACAATATTTTCCTTTTAAATATTAATATTTGAAGAATGACATTTAATTACTTTCAATTTTACTTATTACATTTTGTTGTTAATTAAATAAAATACAATTAAGATATTATTAAATCTACGTTTTTCTCTCACATCTATTTTTTTCTTTTTATCGAATTTTTTTCACAAAAATTTGTCATGGTAAGGAAAATAGAAGAACAAGTACATTTGGAGAGCGTAATACAACGGATAGTTGTATGCTGCATTCGGAAAGGATGAATAACTCCCAAAAAGAAATCTATTGATTCTCTCCCAATTAGTTAGATTGGATTGTAGGTGCGATGATTTACTTCACGAGCGATGTCTCTGGTTTAAGTCCAGGATGGCCCAGCTGCGCTAAGAAAAAGAATAGAAGACTGACTCTTTGAGGCATGCTCCACCTGGCTCGGGAGGATATAGCTCGGTTGGTAGAGCTCCGCTCTTTGAATTGGATAGTTGTGATCATGAGTCGGATGTCTAATTGTCCAGACGGTATTGATAGTTTCTTGTACGTGAACTAGGGACTCATTTTTTCTAGGTAATAGGAAAGATGACCGAAACATGTCGCTGAAAGATTTTACTGAGACAAAAATAGACTATCAAGAACGCAAAGGAAGTAGGATAGGAAGTTAGCCAAATCTAGTAGGAATTGTACACGGACGATATTTGGATTCAGTCCTTTGAGATTATGGGAAAGAGGATCAAGTTAGCCCTTGCTAATAGTTTGATTCACTATCTCCCTTCAACCCTTTGAACGAAAAAGGTATGGTATCAAATGCTTCAACAGCCATTGAATTTCTCCACATGTATTGCAAGGCGGGAATTCTTGAGCACGCAAACCAAACATTTAAAATCTTGAAGGCTAAATACTTCCAACTAAACAAAAAGTAATGTGTATTTTTCATAAGACTGAGATTGGTAAAAAGATTTAATCAAATCGCACCATCCCTGTAATAAGTAAATGCACAGAAATTGTCCTCTTATTCTTTTTGTCAAGAAAAAATATGGTAGACTAACTAATTGAAATATTAGGTAATAAAAAAGTCCAATACAAAAAAAAATGCATGTTGAACTTTTTAAGGAATTTAAATTACTTTTTTAATAAACATTTTTAATTCTTTTAACATTATTTTCATTTTTTCTTTGGAAGGTGAAAAAATAAAAATAAAATGCTTTTCTTAATCTAATTAAGAGAGAAAAACTTACAAGTAATGAATTAATTTTTTTAATTATTTTTAGCTTTTTTTGGTAGAATGAAATAATGAAAATTTGTCGAAGTATTTCATGCAATTGTTAAGGTCATTTTATAGATAAGGTTGTGTCAATTATTATGAAATATTTTCCTTTTAATTTTTTATATTTAAAGAATGATATTGAATTACATTCAATTTTAATTATTAAATTTTATTGTTAATTAAATAAAATACAATTAAAATATTGTTAAATCTATATTTTTCTCTTAACGTGTTCCTATTTCTTTTCATAAGAATTTTCACAAAGATTTGTCATGATAAGCAAAATTACAGAACAAGTACATTTGGAGAGCGCAGTATAACAGATAGTTGTATGCTGCGTCCAGAAACGATGAATAGCTCTCGAAAAGGAATTTATTAATTCTATCTCAATTGGTTGAGTTAGACGGTAGGTGTAATGATTTACTTTACGAGTAAGGTATTGTTGGTGGATCCCCAACTAAGTGAGGCTCACAAGTTTTAAAAACTAAAACAAAAGAAAATAATAACAAAATAAAAGAAAGTGGCTTTAAGCCATGGAGGGGGCGGATTTGGATCTTTTCATTTTTCAAAAAGAAAGAAAGAAAGAAACAGAGAGCTTGACGAAGGAGAAGAGAAAATGGGGAAAAGGACAGTTACAATGTGCTCCAACTGAACTGGTGAACTTGCTCCATTTCTTATGAAATTTTAGTATGTTATTTCTGGTGTAGAGATAAACATTAGGATATAACTTGCTAGTTGTATTATTGCCTTTTCTTTTGTCTGATTTGAGATATCCACTTTGTGGAGGGTCTATGTTGATTCCATCATGTTTGATGATGTATCTTATTGATTGTTGAGATGTCCTAGTGCTACTAGAAAGACTGATTGTGTAACCATTATTTTGATAGTGGAAAATTTTACCGGACTAGGTCCCGTGGGTTTTTTGTCCCTCCTTTTGGGAATTTTTCCATATTAAAATTCTGGGTCTGATTATTTAATTTCTGCCATTATATTTGCTGCTTGGAGTAGCTTTGGTATTGCCTATTTAATTGCACAGATTGTGAAAAAATTATTTTTGGTGCTTCCGCTGTTAGACAAGTTCTTATTTGAACTTTTGTTGAGTTTTTCCAACAAAGTGGTATCTAGAGCTTTGGTTGTTTATCTCTATGCTAATTAAATGGAAAACAATACTCATGGGGCAAATATGATCAAATTAAATTCCCAAAATTACTCGATTTGGAAGACCCTCATGGAAGATATGTTGTATAACAAGGACTTGTATGATCCTGTGGAGGGGATAAATCCAAAGATACCAAATCTGATGTTGAATGGAAGAAGCTGAATCGGAAGGCAGTTGCTTTGATTAGGCAATGGCTTGATCTTAGCATGTATCCACATGTTGACACCGAAACGAATGCCGAAAAGATGTGGAATAAATTGAAGGAGTTATATGAGAGGAAGAATGTGCAAAACAAAGCATTCTTAATTAAGAAGCTTGTCAATATGAAGTATATTGAAGGTAAATCAATGCCGGAGTACTTGAGCACCTTTCAAGAGACGGTGAACCAACTGACAAATAATGAAATCACTTTGAATGATGAGTTGCAAACCTTGTTGTTGTTCATCTCTTTGTCTGACAGTTGGAAAGTTCTGGTTGTGACACTGACTAACTCAGCTCCAAAAGGAAAGTTGACGTTAGTAATGATTAAAGAGAGCATGTTGAATGAAGAAGTCAGAAGAAGAGAGCGAGGTTTGATTAATGCCTCTTCCCAGTCAGAAGCACTTGTTTCAGAGTCACAGGGGGAGAAGTCAGGGGAGAAGTCAAAGTAGAAAACCTCATAGTTTTGACAAGTCAGAGATTCGAAGCAAGTCGAGAGGAAAGTACAAGCCAAGAAAGGAGTTCATTTGTCACTATTGTGGCAAGTCGGGGTATATCAAGAGGTATTGTAGGTTCTTGAAAAGAGAACAATCAATGGAAAAAAATGAAGACAAAGGTAAAGATAGTGATAAAGAAACTGCTGCTATTGTTTATGAAGATGTTCTTATCATATATGATGAAAATTATGTGAATCTTGTCTGTGATGATTCCACTTGGATTATGGATTCTGGTGCCTCATGTCATGTCACTCTAAGGCATGAAATTTTCACTTCTATACTGCTGGAAATTTTGGCAAAATCAAATTGGGAGATAAAGGAGTGTGTGATATCATTGGTATGGGTACTATGTGGTTTAAAACCAACATGGGATGCAAGTTACAGTTGAAGAATGTTAGACATGCACCAGATATGCAGTTCAATCTTATTTCAATGAAGGCATTGGATCAAGAGGGGTATTGCACTTCCTTTGGTAGTGAAAAATGTAAGATTACCAAAGGGGCTCTTATTGTTACTAAAGAAGACAATAGTCTCACCACTCTCTACCAGTTGCAAGCAAAGTTGTGCAAAGAAGATGTGAATGTAGCTGATAATTCCTCTTCTGATTTGTGGCATATACATCTTGGTCACTTGAGCGAGAAAGGACTAAGCGTCTTAGCTAAGAAGCACTCACTTCCCGTGAAAGGTACAACTTTAAATACTTGTACTCATTGTTTTGTTGGAAAGCATGCTAGAGTATCATTTCATAGTTCTAGACCTCATAGGAGATCACATGTTCTAGATTTAGTTCACACTGATGCTTGCACTATAGATGCTAAGACACTAGGTGGTGCATCATACTTTGTTACTTCTATTGATGATTATTCTCGAAAAGTGTGAGCTTTTATTTTGAAATCTAAAGACCAAGTGCTCGGTATCTTCAAACACTTTCATGCAAGTGTTGAAAGAGAAACAGGAAGAAAATTGAAATGTGTTCGAGCAGATAATGGTGGTGAATACAGGGATCCGTTTGAAGAGTATTGTAAAGGACATGGGATCAAGCTTGAGAAGACGATTCCTAAGACTCCTCAACATAATAGAGTTGCAGAGAGAATGAATCGCACTATCAATGATAGAGTCAGGTGTATGCTCTCTCATGCAAAGTTGCCTAAATCCTTTTGGGGTGAAGCGATGAGGACTGCAGTAGATTTGGTCAACCTTTCTCCTTCAGTTCCACTAAATGGTGATGTTCCAGAGAAATTTTGGAGAGGGAAAGATGTCTCCTATAATCACTTGCGAGTGTTCGGCTGTAGGGCTTTTGTTCACATTCCAAGAGATAAAAAGTGCAAATTTGATGGAAAGTCAAAGCAGTATATCTTCATGGGTTATGGTCATGAAGATTTTGGTTATAGATTATGGGATCCAGTGAGCAAAAAAATAATTAGAAGCCGAGATGTGATTTTTCTTGAAGACAAACTATTGAAGATTTGGAGAAAACAGATAAGCCAACAATAACTGTTAGACGTTCTACTGATGATGAACTTGGTCCTTCCACTAGACCTCCTGTTGATGGGAGAGATGTACAAGTTGATAATGATGGTGATGATTTACATGATGAACATACACCTCAATCTGAGGTGCCAGATGTTGAAGTTCCACCTGAACTACCAGTTGAGCCTGAATTTAGAAGATCTACTAGAGAGTGTCATCCTTCTCAGAAATACTCTCCTCATGAGTATGTGATGAACACTTAGATTGGGGAGCCAAAGAGCTATCAAGAAGCTATGTCTGATGAGCATAAGGAAGATTGGTTGAAGGCCATGCAAGAATAAATGAAATCCTTGCATGAGAATCATACGTTTAAATTGGTGATGCTACCGAAGGGTAAGAGAGCATTCAAGAATAAATAGGTGTTAAAATTGAAAGCGGATGAAAATGTCTCACGGCCAAGGTACAAAGCTTGATTGGTTGTGAAAGGTTTTGAGCAAAAGAAAGGTATTGATTTTGAGGAGATTTTCTCTCCAATTGTGAAGATGTCCTCTATTCAAGTTGTGCTTCGATTGGCAGCTAGCTTGAATATAGAGGTTGAGCAGCTTGATGTGAAGACTGCATTCCTTCATGGTAACATAGATAAAGAAATTTATATGGAGCAACCAGAGGGTTTCGAAGTTAAAGGAAAGGAGCATCTTATATGCAAGTTGGAGAAGAACTTATATGTGTTGAAGCAAGCGCCAAGGTAGTGGTATACAAAGTTTGATTCCTTCATGCTGAAAGATCATGGGTATAGTAAGACTTCTTCTGATCGTTGTGTGTATGTTAAAAAATTCTCTGATGGTGATTTTATCATTCTCTTACTTTATGTTGATGACATGTTGATTATTGGTCATGACACTAAGAAGATTGAAAGTCTTAAAAAAGACTTGAACAGATCCTTTGCTATGAAGGATTTGTTGGTTTATGATTGATTGTTGGTCTTGCAAAGAAAATCCTTGGTAGGAGTATCACTCGTGACAGGAAGAATAGAAAATTGTGGTTGTTGCAGTAGAAATACATTGAGAAGGTTTTAGAGAAGTTTAGCATGAGTAATTCCAAACCTGTTAATACTCTACTTGCTAGTCATTTCAAGCTGAGTTTGCGGCAATGTCCTACAAGTGAGAAAGAGAAAGCAGAAATGAAGAAGATTCCATATGCATCTCCAGTTGGCAGTTTGATGTATCAAATGGTTTGCACCAGGCCAGATATTGCTCATGCCGTTGGAGTTGTTAGTCGGTTTCTCTCTAATCCTGGTAAGGAACACTGGCAAGCAGTGAAGTGGATTCTCAGATACCTTAATGGTACTTTCAGAGTTTGTTTATGCTTTGGGAGTGGTCAACCTGTGTTGGATGGTTACACAGATGAAGATATGGCTGGGGATCTTGATTCAAGGAAGTCTACTTCTGGTTATATGATGACTTTTGCAGGAGGAGCTGTGTTGTGGCAATCTAGACTTCGGAAATGTGTTGCTTTGTCTACTACAGAGGCAGAATACATTACTGTTGTTGAAGCTTCTAAGGAACTCTTGTGGATGAAGAAGTTTTTACAAGAGTTAGGTATCAATCAAGAGAAGTTTGTGTTATTTTGTGACAGTCAGAGTGTTATCCATCTTAGCAAGAATCTAGCGTTTCATTCTAGATCGAAGCACATAGAGGTGAGGTATCATTGGATACGTCAAGCACTTGAGATGAAGTCATATGTACTTGAGAAGATCCATACTGATGATAATGGCTCAGATATGATGATTAAGAGTTTACCTGCAGTGAAGTTTGATTCATACAAAGAGAAAGCGGACTTGGTGGAGCAGCCTATTCCCACTTGAGTTGGTGAGGAAGAGATTTGTTGGTGGGTCCATAACTAAGTGGGGCCCACAAGTTTTAAAAACCAAAAAAAAAAAAAAAAGATAATAACAAAATAAAAGAAAGTGGCTTTAAGCCACAGAGAGGGGGAGAGAGATTTGGATCTTTTCATTTTTCAAAAAGAAAGAAAGAAAGAATAGAGAGCTTCAACAAAGGAGAAGAGAAAATGGGGAAAAGGGCAATTACAATATGCTCCAATTGAACTTGTGAACTTGCTCCATTTCTTATAAAATTTTAGTATGTTATTTCTGGTGTAGAGATGAACATTAGGATACAACTTGCTAGTTATATTGTCTTTTCTTTTGTTTAATTTGAGATACCCACTTTGTGGAGGGTTTATGTTGATTTCATCAGTTTTGATGATGTATCTTATTAATTGTTGAGATGCCCTAATCCTACTAGGAAGACTGATTGTGTAACCATTATTTTGATATGGAAGATTTTACTGGACTAGGTCCCGTGGATTTTTTGTCCCTCTTTTTGGGGGTTTTCCCACGTTAAAATTCTGGTGTCTCATTATTTAATTTCTACCATTATATTTGCTACTTGGAGTATCTTTAGTATTTTCTATTTAATCGCACAGGTTGTGAAAAAATTATTTTTGGTGCTTCCACTGTTAAACATGTTCTTATTTAAACTTTTGTTGAGTTTTCCCAACAGGTATCTGGTTCAAGTCCAGGATGACTCAGTTGCACCAAGGAAAAGAACAAAAATTGACTCCTACATGCTCCACTTGGCTCGAGAGGATATAGCTCAGTTGGTACAGCTCCGTCCTTCCAATTGGGTCATTGCGATTACGAGTTGGATGTCTAATTATCCAGACGGTAATGATAGTTTCTTGTACATGAACCGATGGCTCATTTTTTTTAAGTAATAGAAAAGAGGACCGAAACATGCACTGAAAGACTCTACTGAGACAAAGATGGACTGTCAAGAATGTAGAGGAGGTAGAATAGGTAGTTGGTCAGATCTAGTAGAGATCGTATATGGACGATAGTTGGAGTCGGCAGCTCTTCTAGGATTTTCTCACTTGGGATCCTAGGAAAGAGGATCAAGTTGGCACTTGTGAATAATTTGATTCACTATCTCCCTTCAATCATTTGAACGAAAAAGATATGGTATCATATGCTTCAGTAGCAACTGAATTGCTCCACATGTACTGCAAGGTGGAAATTTTTGAGTGCGCAAACCAAACATTTGAAATCTTAAAGATCCAATGCTTTCAACCAAAAGTAAAATAGTGTCTTTTTCATAAGACTGAGATCAGTAAAAAGATATAATCAAATGGTTCTATCTCTGTAATAAGTAAATGCACATGGAATCGTCTTCTTATTTTTTTGTCGAAAAAAAATATGGTAGACTAACTGATTGAAATATCAGTTAATGAAAAAGTCCAATACAAAAAAAAACATGTTGATTTTTTTAAACAATTCAAATTATTTTTTTAATAAATAGTTTAATTTGTTTTAATACTATTTTATTTTTTCTTTGGGAGGTTAAAAAACAGAAATAAAATGTTTTTCTCAATCCCATGAGGAGAGAGAAATTTAGAATGAATGACTTTATTTATTTATTTATTTATTTTGGTAGAATGAAAGAAAGAATGTTTGGCAAAGTATTTCATGAGACTGTTAACGCCATTTTATTGATAAGGTTTTGTTAATAATTATAAAATATTTTTCTTTTAAATTTTTATGTTTGAAGAATGACATTTAATTATTTCAATTTTAATTATTAAATATATGTTTTTCTCTTAACGCCTTTCTTTTTCTTTTCATCGGAATTTTTTCACAAAGATTTGTTATGGTAACGAAGAAATGAGAACAAGCACACTTGGAGAGCGCAGTACAATGGATAGTTAAATACTGAGTTCGAAAAGAATGAATATATCTCGAAAAGGAATCCATTGATTTTATGCCAATTGGTTGGATTGAACTGTAGATACGATGATTTACTTCAAGAGTGAGGTGTCTGGTTCAAGTTTAGGATGGCTCAGCTGTGCCAAGGAAAAGAACAAAAGACTAACACCTTCATGTATGCTCCACTTGGTTCGGGAGGATATAGTTCAGTTGGTAGAGCTCCACTCTTGCAATTGGGTCATTGTGATTACGAGTTGGATATCTAATTGTCCAAGCGATAATGATAGTTTATTGTACCTGAACCGGTGACTCACTTTATCTAAATAATAGAAAATATGACTGAAATATGCTACTGAAAGACTCTACTGAGACAAAGATGGACTGTCAATAACATAAAGGAGGTAGGATAGGTAGTTGGTCAAATCTAGTAAGAATCGTACATGGACGATAACTGGAGTCGGTGATTCTTCTAGGGTTTGCTCTTGGGATCTGTGGGAAGAGGATCAAGGTGGCACTTGCGAATAATTTGATTCCCTATCTCCTTTCCGTCCTTTGAATGAAAAAGGTATGGTATCAGATGCTTTAGCAGCAGCCGAATTGCTCCACTTGTACTATACAAGGCGAAAAATCTTGAGCGCGTATACCAAGTATTTGAAATCTTAAAGGCCCAATGCTTCCAATCAAACGTAAAATAATATGTCTTTTTCATAAGAATAAGATCGAATCGAACCATTTTTGTAATAAGTAAATGCACATAGAATCATCTTGTTATTCTTTTTGTAAAAAAAAAAAATGACTAACTAACTAATCGAAATATCAATTCATGAAAACGTTGAATGCGGAAAAAAAAAATTCATCTTGAGGTTTTTTAAGCAATTCAATATTTTTTTAAGTAGTTTGATTTATTTTAATATTATTTTCGTTTCTTCTTTAGGAGGTTAAAAAATAAAAATAAAATATTTTTCTTAATCCCACGAGGAGAGAAAAACTTAGAATGAATGAGTTTTTTTATTATTTTTATTTTTTTCGATAGAATGGAAAAAAGAAAGTTTGGCTATAGAATGGAAAAAAAAAAAGTTTGGCAAAATATTTCATGAGATTGTTAAGGTCATTTTATAGATAAGTTTATGTTAGTAATTATGAAATATTTTTCTTTTAAATTTTTATACTTAAGGAAAGATATTTAATTACTTTCAATTTTAATTATTAAATTTTATTGTTAATTAAATAAAATGCAATTATTTTAATACTAAATCTATGTTTTTCTCTTTAAATTTGTTATGGTTAGGAAGAATGGAGAACAAGCACATTTGGAGAGTGCTTCCAACCAAACATAAAATTTTTTTCACCAAAAATAAGGAGACTCGAATTCGCGACCTCTTAGATGAGTATGGGGAGATTATGTCATTTAAATTATAATTCATAAATTCATTGGCATTTTCATTTCTACTTTGGGAGGTTAAAAAATAAAAATAAAATGTTTTTCTTAATCCTATGAAAAGAGAGAAACTTAAAATGAATGGGTTTTTTTATTATTTTTATTTTTTCGGTAGAATGAAAGAAAGATAGTTTGGCAAAATATTTCAGGAGATTATTAAGGCTATTTTATAGATAAGGTTGTGCTAATAATTATGAAATATTTTTAAAATTTTTTTATTTAAAGAATGATATTTAATTACTTTTAATTTTAATTATTAAATTTTGTTGTTAATTAAATAAAATACAATTATATTATTACTAAATCTATATTTTTTCTCTTAAACGTCTTCCTTTTTTTTCTCATCAAAAATTTTTCACAAAGATTTATGGTAAGGAAGAATGGAGAACAAAAACACTTGGAGAGCACAGTACATCGAATAATTGTATGCTGCATTCGAAAAGAATGAATATTCCCCCAAAAGGAATATATTGATTCTTTGCCAATTAGTTGGATTAAATTGTAGGTGCAATCTGGTTCAAGTCCAGGATGGGCCAGCTTGGCAAGAAAAAGAACTGAAGACTAACTCCTTCATGCATGCTCTACATGGCTCGGGAGGATATAGCTCAGTTGGCAGAGCTTTGTTCTTGAAATTAGGTTGTTGCGGTTACGAGTTGGATGTCTAATTGTCCAGACGGTAATGATAGTTTCTTGTACATGAATTGGTGGCATATTTTTTCTAAGTAATAGAAAATAGGACTAGAACATCCCACTGAAATACTCTATTAAGACAAAAATGGACTGTCAAAAACGTAGAGGAGGTAGGATAGGTAGTTGTACAGATCTAGTAGGGATCGTACATGGACAATAGTTGGAGTTGGCGGCTCTTCTTTTTTTTTTTTTTTTTGAAGGGGGGAGGGGGTTGCTAACTCAATGGTAGAGTGCTCGACTTTTAAGTGCGACTTCATTTTTTACATATTTTTATGAAACAATTATTTCGTCCATAACCTCAGTAGGGTTTGTAAGACCACGACTGGTCCAGAAAGGAATGAATGAAAAAAGTTTCCTCATTTGGGATTCTAGAAAAGAGGATCAAGTTGGCCCTTGCAAATAGTTTGATTCACTAACCCTCGTCAACCTTTTGAACGAAAAATGTATGGTATCAAATGCTTCAACTGCAACCGAATTGCTCCACATGTATTGCAAGGCGGGAATTTTTTAGCGCACAAACCAAACATTTGAAATCTTGAAGGCCTAATGCTTCCAACCAAACAGGAAATAATGTGTCTTTTTTATAAGATGATTTTTGTAATAAATAAATTCACAGAAAATTATCTTCTTATTCTTTTTGTCAGGAAAAAAGATAGTAGACTAACTGATCGAAATATTAGGTAATGAAAAAGCCGAATGCAAAAAAAGAAAATACATGTTGAATTTTTTAAACAATACAAATTATTTTTCTAATAAGTAATTTGATTTGTTTTAATACTATTTGTATTTTTTCTTTGGCAAGTTAAACAATAAAAGAAAAATATTTTTCTTAATCCCATGAGGGGAGAGCAACTTAGAATGGATGAGTTTTTATTATTTTAATTTTTTTTTGGTAGAATGAAAGAAAGAAAGTTTGGCAAAGTATTTCATTGTTAAGGCCATTTTATCAATAAAGTTGTGTTAATAATTATAAAAAAATTTTTTAAAAAAATTTTATATTTAAAGAATGATATTTAACTACTTTTAATTTTAATTATTGAATTTTGTTGTTAATTAAATAAAATACAGTTAAGTTATTGCTAAATTTATGTTTTTCTCTTAACGTCTTTCTTTTTCTTCTTATCAGAATTTTTTCACAAAAATTTGTTATGGTAAAAAAGAAGGGAGAACAAGTACACTTGGAGAGTGCAGTACAGCAAATAGTTGTATGTTGCGTTTAAAAAGGATGAATAGCTCCCAAAAGAAATTTATTGATTCTTTGCCAATTGGCTGGATTAAAATATAAGTGCCATGATTTACTTCACGAGCGAAGTCTCTAGTTCAAGTTTAGACCCAGCTATACTAAGAAAAATAACAGAAGATTGACTCTTTCATGCATGCTCCATTTTACTCGGGAGGATATAGCTCAGTTGGTAGAGTTCTGCTCTTGTACTTGAACCAATGGCTTACTTTTTCTAAGTAATAAAAAAGAAGTCTAAAACATGCCACTGCTCTATTGAGACAAAATAGATTGTCAAGAACATAGAGAAAGTAAGATAGGTAGTTTGTGAGATCTAGTAGGAATCGTATATAGACGATAGTTAGAGTCAGCGACTCTTTTAGGATTTCTTCATCAGGGATCCTGGGGAATAGGATCAAGTTGACCCTTGCGAATAGTTTGATTTACTATCTCCCTTCAACTCTTTGAACGAAAAAGGTATGGTACCAAGATGCTTGAGCAGCAACCAAATTACTCCACATGTACTGTAAGCGAAAAATTTTGAGCACGCAAACCAAGCATTTGAAATCTTGAAAGCCCAATACTTCCAATTAAACGTAAAATAATGTATCTTTTTCATAAGACTAAGATAGATAAAAAAATATAATCAAATCGTACCATCTCTATAATAAGTAAATGCATAGGAAATCATCTTCTTATTCTTTTTGTAAAAAAAAAAATAATAGACTAATTTATCGAGATATCAGTTAATAAAAAAGAATGAAAAAAAAATGCATGTTGAGTTTTTTAAACAATTCAAATTATTTTTTTATTAAACAGTTTGATTTGTTTTGCCGAGAAGATCTATGGTTCGAGTCTGTATAGTCCTACCCTAAAATTATAATATATATTTATATTTCTATGTTTAGATTTCTATTACTGTTTATATTAGAATAATATTTTTTGTTTATTATTTTTTTTTCATTCTCATTTTATTTTTTGTAATTTTTTTTCCTACAGCGTGAGTCTAACTAAGTTCGAGGACTATTTCCAGAAATTTTAGATAACTCTGATTTATTTAAATTACAAAAAAAAAAAAAATGAGATTTGCCCCCTCCTTTTTTAATTGTTTAGGGGTTGGTCTTTTTACGACATACGAAAACATTCTAATTTGTAGAAACATATGTTTTTATATATATAGATTTAGTCTCCAGTTCGACAAAAGGTTCAACTATATGTAATAATAGTATCTCTTCTATTTTGTTGAATTTCTTTGAATTTTTACTCTTCTTTGTGAAAAGATAAGAAGAAGCATCGTTTTTCGAAGATATCTTTTTTTCGCTCCGTTCTTGTCGTTTCTAAAATTCTTTCAACATCAAATTTGTGTTTTTCAATTTTATCGCCTTTTTTTTTTACTTTTTCAATATTTCTTTTTAATAACAAAAGACAAGGGTGTTCGGCCTAAATAGTATAAACATGTAAGAAATAAAAAAAAATACTAAAATGTTGAGTCATAAAAGTTCGAAATTCTAATAAAATAGACTTCTTAAACTGAATACATTCATTAGATTTAATAAGGGTTAAGTACTGAAATCGTCCCTAAGGTAAGTGGCGAAAATCAAATTCGTCCCCGACGTTTTTTTGCTATTAAAATCATCCCGAACGTTCAGAAACATTTTAAAATCATCCTTTCCTAAATTTTTGGACCAAAATACCCTCATCATCATCATTCTCCTCTTCACCTTCATCACCCCACCATCACCATCACCACCACCACCACCACCATCACCACCACCACAAACACAAACACCAACACCTTAACCCCACTCCGGTAACCCCCACCCCTCACCGCCCCCCCCCCCCCTCACCCACTCCCTCACCGTAAACCCCCACCCCTCACCCCCTCCACCCCCTCACCCCCCACCCCTTACCCACTCCCTCACCCCCTCACTGTA
This sequence comes from Arachis ipaensis, assembly GCF_059453495.1. Taxonomy (NCBI): domain Eukaryota; kingdom Viridiplantae; phylum Streptophyta; class Magnoliopsida; order Fabales; family Fabaceae; genus Arachis; species Arachis ipaensis. Next base: position 120,211,707 of record NC_142437.1, on the reverse strand, counting down.
ACCCTCCACCCCCTCACCCACTCTCTCACCCCCTCACTGTAATCCTCCACCCCCTCACCCCTACCCCTCAGCCACTCCCTCACCCTCTCACTGTAACCCTCCACCCCCTCACCCCCTACCTCTCACCGCCTCCCCTTCACTCACTCCCTCACCCCCTCACTGTAATCCTCTACCCCCTCACCCACTCCCTCACCCCTTCACTGTAACCCCCATCCCTCACCCCCTACCCCTCACCACCTCCCCCTCACCCACTCCCTCACCCCCTCACTGTAATACCTACCCCCACCCCCTTTCTCATGCCCATCTCTTCATGTTCATCATCATCATCATCAACAGAAAATTCAAACATGCACAACAAATTTTACAAAAAATCCAGTCCACAGATTCAACAAATTCAGTTCACAGAAGAAAAAGAAAAAGAAGAAGAAGAAGCGGTGGTGCGATGGTGCGGTGCGGTGCGGGGGGTTGGACCCACGGTGCGGCAGGAGGGTTGGACGCGGAGCGGCGGCGGGTTGGACGCAGGGACGGCGGCGGGTTGGACGCAGGGGCGGCGGCGGTGAGGGGGTGAGGCGGCGGCGGTGAAAGGGTGAGGGGGTTGGACCCACGGTGTGGCAGGAGGGTTGGACGCAGGGGCGGCGGCGGGTTGGACGCAGGGGCGACGACGGTGAGGGGGTGAGGCGGCGGCGGTGAAGGGGTGAGGGGGTTGGACCCACGGTGCGGCAGGAGGGTTGGACGCAGGGGCGGCGGCGGGTTGGACGCAGGGGCGGCGGCGGTGAGGGGGTGAGGCGGCGGTGAGGGGGTGAGGCGGCGGCGGTGAAGGGGTGAGGGGGCGACGGTGATGGGGGTGAGGGAGTGGGAACTGATGATGATGATGATGATGGGATGAGATTTGGGGGTGGGGTTTGGGGGTGGGTGTAGGAGGAAGGGAAATTGGGGGGTTGGGAGGGGGGGGGGAGAGGAGCGAAGAGATGCTGATGGGTGAGGGTGGGGGTAGGGTTTTTTTTTTATTTTTATTAATAGTCAAGGGTATTTTTGTCCAAAAATTCGGGAAAGGATGATTTTAAAGTGTTTCTGAACGTTCGGGATGATTTTAATAGCAAAAAAACGTCGGGGACGAATTTGATTTTCGCCACTTACCTTAGGGACGATTTCAGTACTTAACCCATTTAATAACATTATTTTGTTATATTCAAACAAATACAAATTCAATCCATTTTATAAAAAAAATGTGACCAATTAACCAACTTTTAGAAGGAGTATTGTATTTTTTGGAAATTAAACAAATCTTCACTTATTATTTATTATATTTTATGTTAATGGCTCGAATTTTGAGAGTTTTAAATTTAAGATTTATAATTTATGATTTAAGGTTTAAAATTTAGAATTTTAAGATTTAGAATTTAAAATTTAAAATTTAAAATTTAAGATTTTTTGAGAGTGCTACATTTTTTTCTTCCGAGCATAGTAATATTTACTATTTTATCTGTAATGCTTCCTAATAGTTTTAAAAATATTCATTTTGAAAGGGTGGTTCTTTATGTTTCAGATGTGTTGTTTTAATTTGTTGTAATAAATGAATAAAGAGCTTTTTGAAATAATTTTTTACCTAATTATCTTTTAATTGTCTTTTAGAATGATTTTAAACCTACGTACTAAGAAAGTATTACCTATGAATATCTGGAAAAAAAAGAAAAGAAAAGAAGAAGTTGATATTAATGTAAATACATAAATGTGCAGAAAATTTTGAACTTAGTTCTAAATTATAAAAAAAATCATGAAGATCACCTGGTAGAATTCTTTCCCAAGAAAGTTTAGTTGAAAAGGGAAAGTGAAAGTGAAAGGGAAAGGGAAAGAGAAATACCCCTTTGAAAGGGTTTTCTATTTTCTCTCTTTTCTCTCCGGGTTTTTTTCTATGTTTCGAATTACAACCTTCATTATTTCAATTTCATTCCTTTGTCCGAAAGATTACCACAATCACCTTATTTGCCCCTCTCGCGTGATTTTTTCACACGTGCAACTGTGCCCATGCCTATTTTTCACTTTAACATTTTATTTTATTCTATTATAATGATTATTATTTTAAAAACAAAACATACAATTTGATAAGGTTGGAGAGTTGTAGCTAGTTGTTTCTAGAAGTTAGGTTATCTGGTTCCACGTGAAGCTAATATAACCCTTAGATTTAATTTGATAAAATTTTTATTTTTTAAAAATAATTTATAAAAACTAACTTTTTAAAAAGTATAGTTTTATATTTGATAAATTAAATTAAAAATAATTTTTAATAAATATAAATAATAACAATTATATTTAATAAACTAATTTTTAAAATTTAAAAATATTATAAAAGACATAAATTTAAACGTTAAATTTAAAAATTAATTAATATGTGAAATTATATTATACTTTTAAATTTTAAAAAATACAAATCAATTTTTAAAAATTTTACTTTCTAAAAATACTGCAATTTTTTAAAAATTACAAATATAAATATATGATCTTTTTAATTTATCAAACATAAAATAAAAAATTTATATTTTTAAAAAATATAAATATTTTTTAAAAAAACTTTACCAAACTAAACCTTACTTTTATTGATATGCACTACTTTGCTAAATTAACATGTTAGCATAGTTTGTTACATAAATCTAACTATATATGGTGTATATTGAGATTTGAGGGCAATGGAACTGAAACTAAATTAAAGCAGTCAAATTCAAACCTTAAGTACTTGACGCAGGTATATGTTAGAACGTGGGTCAAAGGAAAGTTTTTTTTTTTTTTTTTTTTTTGGACGTGAAAGGAAAGTTCAAATGCTCTTTGGTTGAGCACTTTGGTTGAGTTGTGAGTTGTGACTCACTTTATCTTCCAGCTAAGTACTAATAAGTAATAACAAACCCACTCAAACAAGTCAAATTAAATGAGTTTAATTTTGATTTTATTAGGGTTTAAATATGGCGGTCTGAATATTACAAACCCTCTTTTAATTTGTAGTTATTCAAAAATTACAAAATGAAATTATGTTATACAATTAAAAACGATCTAATATAGATATTTAATTTATTTCAAGGATTTTGCACAAAAATAAAAAACCATTTTTTGTAAAACATGTTAATTAAAGATATTATTTGTAGATTTTATTCTTTGATGAATATTTGATTAATTAATTTAAACAATGAGATATATTCATTAAATGTTAATTTTTTTATAATTTAAAAAAAAAAACTTTTTTAAAATATTTTGAGAAGAGATAAGTATATGTACTAACATTAAAATTCACTATGTCAATATTTCTTGTGCCAGCAGAATGCTATCTGTAAGATAATATAATATAATAGTATTATTTGTAAGTTTTATTCTTTAATAAATATTTGACTAATTAATTCAAACAATAAAATGTATATATTTTATTTGTAAATCATGTTAATTACGATTGATACATAATAAAAAATATATAAATTAGATTTATTAGAATAATAGATAATTAACAGAATTTTAGTTATTAAATAATATTTTTTGTTTAATTTCAAATAATTTTTTTTAAAATATTTAAAAAAAATAAAATATGCATTCTCATATCAAAACGTACTATTAAAACTATCAACTATTAACATGAAGTTCATCATCCAATAGATAGGAATTTTTATACTGAAATGATAACTCAAAGGAGGTATATTTTCACTGAAACCTTGTGCTTTGACCCTAACGTAGCAGGCTTCATATTCAGCTGTTTTAAAGTCGAAGAAGTGTCTCCGAAATCTACCAAACAATTTCCCAAGTTCTTCTCTCGATCTTTTCGGGTGATCTTGAAGAATTACTGGGTTCTCAATGTGTTTATATTTTTATCAAATAATATAATAAATTAGATATAAATAGCTATGATACTCTAATTAGAAATGACAACATTATTTGAATTCTGGAGTACCCATTTTGTTCTTTTCGTTTGGAGTGGATTTTTAGAGGCGACTAATAGGGTGAGTTTAAATTTGGATAATATCCATTTTGGTATATATATGAAGTCAGATGGGATATAAACTAAATCTCGAAACGATTCTTACTAAAAATAATGGGATCGGATCAAATATTGGCAATTTCTAAGTTTGGATACAATTCGCACGTTTGTGGATCCGATTGGATTGAATCTCGAATATATCTGCAAAACATATAAATATTTAAAATTTTTTTTTAAAAAAAATCAATAAAATACTATTTTTCTATTATTTTAAACATGTTTATTCTTATAATATTATTAAACATAATTTTTTTAAATAATAAAAATAAAATAATATAATATATATGATAATTATTAATTGAAATAAAACATAAAAATAATATTTACTTATTTATTTATTTTTGCGGATCCGCAGATATGCGAATACCTACATTAAATTCGCAATCCGAACCTATTAGACTGCGGATCGAATTCGGATAAATACAATAGATATGTGGGTCGGATCCGATCCATGAACACCTCTATGTAATATAATATATGTAAATCAATTAGTAAAATGAATAATAATATTGTATTATTTTTAATTTTTTATTTTTATTTATGTTATTTATGTGATAATGATTATATAAATTTTAAAATTTTATTTTATTTGTTAAATTTTAATAATTATAGAGACAGATAAGAGATAAGAGTGAGACAAATACTCATAGAGACATATTAGAGTTTAATTTTTTATTATCTACAAGTAAGAACCAAGTAGATTTACTTTACCAATAACACTTAAAAAAATCTTATTTCTCACTCAAATACTTCTCTAAAAATTAAAATAAAAAAATAACCAATAATAATAAATTTGAGATTGGCTTAAATGATAAGTCTGTCACACTAAAATAAAATAGTCACAAGTTTAATAATTGGAGTTAACAAAATAATTTTTTTATAAAGTAAATTTTGGAAAGGAAAAGATAACCTATACAACTTTCTCTCAGATGTCCGTTATAGATAGTATAGATTAAAAAACTGCGACTCCACTGGGGATCGAACCCAGAATCTCTGGTTCCGTAGACCAGCGCCTTATCCATTGGGCCATGGAGTCACTGTTTCCCGTTTTCTAATTTTTACTATAAGTAACCAATATTTAATTGAAGTATAAAATAGTAAAATACAGAGAAAGCGTAAGCATAAGATAAAATTCGAGCATATCCTATTTCATATAAACACAATGATATTGTATTGCTAAACTCTAAAGCATGCGCGAAAGTGCAAAACCATGTCTAAATTAAGAATTAAGATACATTGTTCCCTTAATGATTCCTGCAACGAACACATATATGATATATCAATCCATAAACAGTGATAAAAGAAATTAAAAAATTATCCACAAGAAAAATAGGAAACAATCATGCCATGCATTGATACACACTATACATTATGTCATACTAATATATTTAGGGATATATATTACACATTATTATACTATACTAGTCATGAAACTGAGTGACGCCTTCTCCTAGGGAAAGGGAATCTGCTTTCTGAACTAGCACCATTTGGCTTAATGCTAGATATCCTAAATAGAATATTAATTTTGCTAAGTTTTCTTGACAATGATTTGAATAGCCTGCTTGCAGAGCGTGTCTTTACAAGCCCCTGCTTCATTGAAACGTGATCTTTCTCCAAATCAGTTAGCCTCATTCGCATTCTCGCAACCTCCAGCTTCAGCTCCCGGTTCTCTCTTCGCACCGAAGCGTAGTTGTCTCGCGGAGAAATGGCTCCGCTTCCTGCTCCGCTCCCCGAGCGTTGAGGGAACTGGCCGTTGAATCCTCCGCCGAAGAAGATCTGGTTGTGTCCTCCGTTCATTGCGTTTCGCAGCCGGATTTGCTCGAAGTAAAGAACTTGAACCGCCATTTGTACCGGCAGCCTTTCGTTTTGCGCTGCATGGCTGCATGCTTCTTGAGTCAGTTTCTGACAATCAATGGCCTTGCAAAGACGGTATCGATCTGAGTCCTTTATGTTTGGATGAACCTGCACAAGAAAAAAGCAAACAAATCAAAGACAATAGTCTAGTCTCTGTTAGAAATATAATTATTTATTCATACAGCTTCTCCTATCAACTTAAATTTTTGAAATTAGTAGTTTCATGACATAATATCAGAACTTTTATGATCGAAACGTCCATAAAATTTAGCTTAAGATCCTATCTGCTTGAATTTTTTGGGAGAAGTAGTTTCATGATAGACGAGCAATTCTTAGTTATTGTCTATCTAAGAATTTATCTTACCATGAAAACAAAATCGAGAAAGAATTCTTACCTTAAGGAAGATATCAACAGCTCTATAGAGTCCATCACTAACTACTCTGGCGTGATCTGGAAGTAGCTCTGCAAGCGATATAAACTTGGATGGTGACAAGTTTGGATCGAGTGCTACTTCGGTTAGAAAATTGTCCAGCAATTTTGAGACCTTAATAATTGAGCTTTGTTTTGGAGATCCAGGACTGTCATAGTCATAAACCATTTCGCTTTCGTCTCGCATTCGATTATCATCCTCCTCCTCCTCATCCAAGTTCAAGAAAATGGAAAATATCCTCACAATTGAATCTATGTCATACATTATTGCTGTGTTCTGCAAATTTTGCTGCGAATTTGTCGGAATTAGTATGTCTTCAAGGATTGCCTGATCAAGCTGTAGGCCAATCCTTCTCTCCAGATCGGATCTGCACGACGAAGAAGCGAACACAGCAATTGCAGCCTTCAACAAACTGGATAGAAACGCCATTGGAACGGGACTTTTCCTTGATTGCGTAGGCAGCAAGCTAACAATGGCTTCCACAATTATCCTCTGTCTCTTTTGCAACTCCAAGTCAGATGAACTTCCCTTGAAAAATTGAGGATCCTTGCTAATACTAACAATCCCCTGAAGCGAATTGTGCGCGTAATTTATCAAGATCTTGCTGATCATTTCTTGTTTTAGTCCCTTCGACTTCACGGCCGTCAGAACTCTCTGGAAGAATTCAAGGCTAAGAATATTGAGAGACTTCCCCCACCAATCCGACGGCGTCTCCGGTTCCATGCTAGAAATAGTCTTGGAAGGGAAGTTATGATCCAATTTCAACAATCCAGAGGTAAGCTGTTCTTTACATGCATTATTCGCAATCGCGTTGATTAGCCTGCTAACAAGGTTGATCTCTTCTGAGTATGGAAGAAGAGTTTCGCAGCGATGAAGCACGGTTATGGTGCTTGATGTGTTAGGTAGAACGGTATCCTTTAGATATGATTCAACTCTTGTTTCCAAGTTCTTCTCTGCATACTCCTCTGTCATTTCAAGAAAGTGTGATACACATTTTAGAATAGCAACATTGGAGAGTGTTAATTCAAGATTGATTCCATAGCAGAATTTCGCAGCTAGCTCGAACGATTCTAGGCCGCCCGGCACGTTCGCCAGACTTATGCGCGAAACCTTCGAGTCTTTAGCCTCTAACAGCAGTTTCCTTATTCTTCCACTCTTAGAAACCAGAGGAAACTGTGAAAAAAAAAATCCACATAACTTAGATATATGCTGAATAATGCAGAAACCTAATAGAAAAATGGTGTTACCTTGTGAAGTGCAAAGCTTGAAGATCCAACTTCAATTGTAAAATCACTAGATACATCAGAAATTGGCCTGGAACAAACAAATCTAGCTGAATAATTGAATGACTTAGACATGGTATTTAAAGCAAGAATTGCAGCAACACATTGTATTATAAATTATAGTTCTTAATCAAAAATGAAAATTATGTGTTTTCTTGGTGCAGCATGTACTTACAATCAATTCAATGCACAAAAATGAAGTTTCAATTTTTTTTTTTTTCTGTATGTGTTGTGTTGTGTGCACTCCACAAAACCAAAAGACAATATGTGATATTTCCATGATCTAGTGTTGCAGTTGAAGGATGGACCCAACTAAATAAAAACAACTTTTTTAGTGGGACTATATGTTTTGTCAGTTACTTCAGACAGTATGGTTACACAAGGTTAAGTCCAAATTTAATAATGGAGTATTGGTTGCGACACTTTATATGGTGTGGATGGAACCCCCTTAAAATTTAATCCATAATATCACTAGTGAAAAAATGAGAAATGGAAACTACACAAATATTTTCACATATCAATTGCAATTTCTGTAAAATTTTAGAGTAGAACTCAATTGTCAAAATTTGGTGCCTCCCAACTCATTTTGCACTTCCAAAATTACTTACATATGGCTTGACAATGAAAGAATAAAAAAATTCAGATGTGACTTGGGACAAATAGATGGTGAGGCATTTATCACACCAATTCTGTACTTATTTCACAGTTTTACTAATACCTACTATAAGGTGTAGTAATCCACATTTTTATTTATTAAATAATAATAATATAAAATTAGTTAAAATAGTGTAAATATTTTATTTTTAAATAAAAAATCTTAATTCAACTCTTAAAAAATAGAAATATAGATAGTAGATAAATACCTACTACCAATTACACAACTTTAAGCAGGAAAAAAAGAAAAAAGAAAAAAGAAACACAGAAGAATACAAGGATTACATCAAGATTTGGTCAAGGGTTATTGGTTAAAATAGAAGATAAGACAAAAAATAAAGTGTGATGAATTTTGTAACTAAAATTGAAAACAATAAACAATTTTAAAAAAAAGTTATTAAAAGAAAAACTAAATAAAACAGGTGTATTTTAATTTTTAGCTGTATTCCTTCTGAAAGAACTGAACATTCAAGCATAAAAAGAACATGATAATGAGACTAAGAAGTGCAACAAATAAGATTGAGAGACCAGAAAACTAAAATCAAAATTTTAAAATTTTATTCATAACATCTCATGAAGTTATCTTTTCTAAATATTTAAGCAGTTAATTATAGGCAGATAAACAAGTATATCTGACTAACATATAAAATAAAATAGAACAAAAAATAAATAAATAAAATGGAATTAAGCATATATGTTTCAAGAGCAAGAAAACTAATTAATTACCATTCAGTGGCATGCCTTATGCTTGAACTTGGACGGAAGGTTCTTTTTCCTGAAATGCTAGGCTTCAATTCACCAACTGTTACCACTCCCATCTCCAAGAAGAAAATAAAAAAAAAAAAAGAAAAAAAATGAACCTTGAAATTATTATGAATGAAACCTTAGCTTATACACACCCCAGTAGATTAAAAAGAGAGAACTATATTTGCATCAGTCTTCTGAAGAAGTGAAGGCAACATTGAACTTATGCAATTGCTAAAAGGTTGTCTGGTGTGTGGTGATGACTTTGAAAATTTATATTATTTATTATTATTATTATTGTAAGAGTTTATAATGATTAAAAAAAATAAACTTGAAGTAAAGTCAAGAGGGAAAACGCAGGTGTGGTTGCACTTTTCGGTGAAAGGTGATGAATAAAGTGTGACTTTTAATTTCTTTTGTTTTTGTTACAATGTTTTTTGTCTTAAGAAATTGCAGGAATCCGGAGGAATTGCAGTGCTTTTAGGGGGTTTGTAATAATGACTAGGGAAAGCTATTCACATAAACATTATTATCATCATAAACTAGCTCTATTATGTGTAAAGCAAAGTGGAAATTAATAGGATGAGTTGGATTACATGATTATAATGAGAAGTTAACAACCATGGTATATTATATTATAGATTAGATTATTTAGTAGTTATTAATTAATTTATATTTTTAAGTATCAAAATATTCATCAATTTAATTTTATATATTTTTATTTTATTTATTTAGCTAATTGATTAGATTTTTATATTAATAGATTTGGAGTTTTTTTTTTATCTTTAGTAATAAAATTGTGGTAGTAAAATGAAATTAAATAATTTTAATAACAACCATAATATAATTTTATACCATTTTTAGAATAGTGCAATAGAAAATTTCATAAAAAATTGTACAGATGTTTAGAGTTTTATATTTTTAAAATGGATATGATTTTTTTTAAAAAAGATATAAAAATAACTTTACAATCTTAATATTTCATAAATTTGAGCTCACTTAATGAGTTGATGTTAATTATGGCCTAGCAATTGAAGTTTAGTGCAGTGTATGTATCTTCTTCCATAAATAATTAAATACACACATTCTTTTTAATAAATAAATATCAGGCACATATGATGGCATGGTTCTGACATAATCACTTAAATCAAATGTGACAACTGTTGGAATAATAATAATGGTCATAATGAGGCCATCAAAATCTTTTCTTGTAGTAGGTAACCAGGATTTTGTTACTTTTTTAAGGAAAAAATATTTTTATATCTTTTGTATTAACTATTATAGATACAACTTTTTGTTTTTTAAAAGAAATTAAAGCTTATTAATTCTTTCTCTACTGAATTCATACTTGTGTAAATATTGTAATATATGTTCATAATTATACCAATATTCTCATTAATCTTGTCAAAAAGCCTATCATTAATAATAATATTATGTATATTATATAATTAATAGAAATAGAGTAATATTAATATTATAATTTTACTATTAGAATAATATTTCAATTAATATCTGAATTAGATTTATCTAAATTAAAAATAATACTTAACATAGCATTTTTTATTAATTTATACTGATACTTTATTATAAAATATAAAAATATTATTTTAAGAACGCGTGTCGTCTCTGTAAAATTATTTATTTCTAGATGGAAAGACAATATTCTCTTTTGTTGGCATTTATTGTGTACTATTCTTGATTGGCAGATAACATTATTATTATGCATGTGAAAATTATGTGATTCATAATTAGAAAACATCAATCACTAATAAATTCTATTGATATATGTTCAGGAAATTTTCTTCACTGTTATCACTTTTTGTTTGTTAATTCTGTTTCTGGGAAGCATCAATTTTTATAAAGCAAAGTCACAGGCTTTTACAGCTTCACCTTCCAGGGAATTACACATGTACACATAGGTGGCCCTATTGCTCTGAAATTTATTACTACAGTCAAATAGTAATAATTAATCAAAACTAAAAAATTTACTGCAAAATCAACTTCTAAAGATTAGCCAATTAATTTGTATAAATAAGTGTTTTTTTTTTTTTTTTACCAAAGATAGGAGACTCGAACCCGCAACCTCTTAATTGAGTATGAGGAAACTATGCTATTTGAGCTATTACTCATTGGCAAAAATTTGAAAAGATAGGAGACTCGAACCCGCAACCTCTTAATTAAGTATAGGGAGTCTATTGTATAAATAAGTGTTAAAATTTTGAATTTGTTAGCGATATATTCTTAAATAAAGTTTAGATTTGTGATAGATTAATTTTTAGCTTGTTACAAAATGAAACAAAATATTTCTAAAAATATTTCACTTATATATTTTCATTGTGTAAATTTTTTTTACTCTTTGTATTAAAAATAATTGATAAAAATAAAATACTTAATACTTAATGTGTATCAAATAATAATACAAATATAATTTTGCAAAAAATTATACTTGATAATTCGTCTCTTAAATCTTAATTGTTATAAGTCTAAATTTGAGTTTGAAGAACTAAAAATAAAGAATGCTATTATTTTTTATGATATTTCATTTAGGTCAACCAGATTACTTAAATTCTTAATAATAAAATTTGAATATAATAAAAAAGAGTCTTAAAAACAATGCTTTTAGTATTTTTATTTTTATTTTTTTTTTAAATACAGCTTGTCTGACTTCAAAGTGGACCAAATGCATCAAAGCTGAAGAATGAGATCCCAAGACAACATTATGCTTTTGTTAGGCCCAAAACATTTATGTGTGATGATGAAAAAATGAAAATTCTATTATAGTGTTTCTTTGTCTGATGATGCCATATTGAAAAATATTTGTTTGATTAAGGCACAACATATTATTCTTGTATGTAGTTTGGAGACACAGGAATCTCAACTCTATTAATTTGTGAGATTTTGTCTAAATTGATAACATAAGAATTCATATCAACACATAATGTCCAAGCTAATTAAGCAAACATAATAACTTTCTTTAATAAGGAAAAAACTAAAGTGATTTGTCTTGGTCCTGGCTAATTATTAAGTTACACTAATACTTTATAGTTATAGCCCTGTCATAACTATATATTATAAAGATCAATTATAAAACGGATGTGTGAAGAATCAATCATGGGCCTTGCTGCATCATTTGGGAAAAAAAAAATTGTTTCTCCTTTGCAAGAAAATTTTCATACTTGAATGTTAAATTAGATTGTGTTCTGAACATTTATAATAAAATAACACTTTATAAATAATATTGGATTGTAATAAGCTAAAATCATGTCCACCACATCCAACTCAAAATTTTAAAGTAGTAAGTTTATGAATCTTTCATCTTATAAATTCTTCACTTTTCTTTACTTTTTTTGATGTGAGATTAACTTTATACACTTCTCACACTTGCAACATTAACAAACTGTTATATAATGTATTCGTGAATTCTACCCAATTTTCTTTAAATTAAAGAATAAGTGGTAAAAATAATAGAGCTCATAATTAATATTAATATTTTATAATAAAGTATATAAAAAAAAAGTAGACATGTGATAGTTGTCGGAATTAATTCATGTATTAGGAATTTATGCCTTTATGGATAGTTGGGTTTTCTTTAGATACAATTTGTTTAATTTATTTGTGACCTATCACAATATAATTCAATAACAAGAACCATATAAGAAATTATAATGACACCATTGCCTTTTCATATTTATTTTATTAAATGATGGTATCATCAACTATCAAACAACCATATTATTCATACATGCATACAAATTAAACTCTTTTAATTTTAATTTATTAAATCCTAAACTCCTATTAATTAAACTTTTTATTGTAAAACAATATAATGTATCAATTTCCTTATTAACTGTAGTCCATCATTATTATTTATTAGTCACGCACAAAGTTAATTTTTCAGTGAAACACGCAGCAGTATTAAGTTAAAAATAAAATTAAATACTTAATTCACAGGATGGTGACAAAGATTTTCAATTAATTTTCTTGTTCTCTTCTGAATCTTGATCCACAATTTGCCTGAAATCATGCAAAGACGTATTCAATGGGGGCACCCATGTCTCCACTAGTGCAAGACAAGCATGCATTTGCAGGCAAGAATTACTGCTGAATTTGCATTCTTCATGGACCCACCACCCTATTTATATTTAATTTTCAAATAGTGCAAATAGTTTTATACAAACGATATCACATCAATAAAAATTATTGATTTTGAAATAAACATAATACTTTTTATAATCGTGTAATCGTGTTATCATTACATTCAACTAAACTTTAATTATAATGATTTATATATTATTTGTTTCATATTTTCTGATTTGATGGAAAACTCCTCAATGAGTTATATTGTAACATTACGTAAGTCAGTAATGTTAAAGAGAAAAAAAAAATCTAAACTTTAGCAATAATAATAAATATTAAATAAAATAAATTTAAATTTTTTTGGTTAATTTTTTTTTGGAGTAAACTATTAAAAATATGCTCGAATAATTTTGTTATTAATAAAAATATACTCGAATTTTGTTATCAAATTTTTAGTAATTTATCATTTTTTTTTGTTATCATCAAATAAATTTGTAGGTAAATCATGCATGAAACACTAACTCTATGATTGCTATAGTTACATTACTACATATCTTAATGTAATTATTGGCCATATATTAAATTCTTAGGAAATGGAAATTCTTATCATGAATTGTATACATGCATCACCTCTCTTATGTCCAAGTATTTCTTCATCACTTTGGCTTGATGGATTAAGGCTATGATTTGGTGTGTTATTCAAGTTTCCACTTAGCTAAATTAACCACATACATATTTTTTTTATTCTTTTTGATAGGTTAAAGATTAACTTATCGCATAAAATTGAGCTCTATTTAAAATTTATTGTTGGCTAATAAATTACTATATATATATACAAGGCGAAATTCAAATTTTGACACTTACTTAAACAGACTAATAAAATAACTAGTAAACTAATCTGAGATTCAACGCATTAGAAAAATTAAACATCTTTTTTTTTTTTTATCTTGTTAACCAATATTTTTGTAGTAACTTTTAGTTTGATCTTTTTTTAATATTCAAATTATTATTTTTTCCATTTCAAAAAAAATCGTTATGAAATCAAAAGAAGGTTATCTCCATCTTTTATTCTTTTTCTCTAACAACCACTGCATATAATTTGAATTTTCTTTTATTAAACATATCACTCTTTTATCCGAAGTTGTAAGTGTGTTTAGTTCCCCAAAATAACAAGTACTTATTTATTTTTATGTGCTTTTTAATTCCTTTTAGAATATACGTGACAATGACATAGTTTATTGCCTTTTCTTGTTAGAGGAAAAGAAAAAAGGAAAAGGGAAACAACGTAAGTTAATCGAATTTTTAAGCCTCCCAATATAAAGGTTTATGAAATTCCCGCCCTTAGTTTTACTCAAACTTCACATTCAATAAATAATGAACGTAAATATTATGAAATATGAACATAGCCATTACAAAAATAAAACAGTGATGATATTAAAGAAAAATTACTAAACATTTGGTGTCGCCGTTGTACATGTTTTTTTTTTTTTTTTTGTCAAGCTTTTTTTTCTATTCAAAAGTTTAGGTACACTAGACATGGATCAACGCATCAAGGTCATGGTTCCGAACCTACGACCCTGGAAGTAGGCCCAAAGAAATTTGCGAAAGTAATTAAAAATCACCAATTTATGAACAAAAAAAAAAAATCATCAATTAAAGGAAAAACTACCAAAAATACCTATAAAATTTACGAACGCCGATAAAAGTACCCATAAACTAAGGAAATTAACGCTGTACCTATGAAAGATGGGTTCCGTATGACAAAAGTATCTAAATCCTAATTTTTTATTGATTTTTTAATAAAATTCATAAACTACCCCACCCTAACCCAATTCTATCGTCACTCCCTCTCTTCTCTTCTTCCTCTATCCTCACTTATCCCTCAAAAATCCTCACATGAGTTACAGAAACTCTCCTCCTACCTCCTCGTTACCGTCCGCCACCCACCTAATCCATTACCGCCAATCTCTTCTCCTCTAACTGCTTCTCCCTCTCACTATTAAGGTGACTACAACACCTTCATAGCACACCTGTGACCCAACCTGAGAAGAATGCTGCTGTGGCGCGCCTGTTGCAGCCGAGGAGAATGTCGTCGTGGCGCGTCTGACCCAGCCGAGGAAAACACCGTCGTCGCACACCTGAGAAGAGAGAGGGGTCGTGGTACTCTTGCATGCAAAAAGCGGGTTCGGTAAAGAGAAATCAGAGAAGAAAGGGAGGCGGCACTGTGATGGAGGTTCTGCCATTGACGATGTTACAGTCGGCGGGCGAAGAAAAATGTATTTCTTTTTTTTTTAATATTTTTATTTTATTTTTCTTCTTTTCAGAAATTGATTTAGTTACTACTAAAATGATACTGTTCAAATTTTTTTAAAATCTACTTCTATTTTTTATGAAGGCTGAGATTGATCTACAAAAGATCTAGTTGATGGCTACTTCTACTTCTAATTTTTGCTGAAATAAATTTCAAATTGGATGAATGGATTTGTTGATTTTTTATGGTTGATGGCTTTTTCTATTTCTAGTTTTGCTAAAGTGAATTGAAATTGGATGAATGGATTTGAAAATTTTTATGTTTTGAGTATTTTTTTGTGTTTGATTAATTTGGTTTGGGTATGGATTATAAACTTATGAGTGAATCGGTTGAGGTCCGATCCTCTACCACCACCACCACCACTACTATTGATTTCGGTCTGGTTTGTTGTAGGAGTAGTTTTAGACTCCATGGCAAGAGTTGGTGCAAATTGAGTTATGAAAGGTTGAAAAAGTGAATTGAGGTTGAGTGTATGGTAGTTTAGAAATTTTATTAAAAAATCAACAAAAATTAAGATTTGGATACTTTTGTCATACAGAACCCATCTTTCATGGGTACAGCGTTAATTTTCTTAGTTTATGGGTATTTTTATCAGCGTTCGTAAACTTTATGAGTACTTTTGGTAGTTTTTCCATTAAAAGAATCTACTGTTCATGACAAAAAAAAAAAAGAATAATCTACAGTTCTGCACGTAGTTGTCAGAATCGAATTGATAATTAAACCGATCAAATTATTGAATTAGTGGTTCAACCAATGAATCACTAGTTAAACTGGTTAACTGGATCCCATGCATGATCAATTTTTTTTTCTATTGTTATTTTTTTGGATTCCAATTATTGCATTAGAAATTGATCCTTGTTCTTGAAAAATTAGTCTTTTCAATGGTGTATTTGATGAAGCTATCCTAATAAACCAGGAACAATATACAATAATAATCCACCAAGAATAATATACAACTGTAACAACATATAACAACAATATATTACACTATAAAACAAAAAATTGAACAATCTAATAAGAATCAACAAGTTATAAATTATAATCAACCAAATATAATCAACAAATTTAGATGATCAATATCATTAATCAATTAATTCTAACTAAAATACTGAAATACTGAATAACTTAAAAAAAAAATTAAAAACACATGCCTAATGCACGGTGGGCAGATCAGAGAAGAGGGAGACTGGAAACCAAACACAGCGACGACAGGGACGACCAGAGACTCAACGACGACGACAACATGGACGACCAGAGACACGACGAGCCGAGATGCAAAGAGGCCACCAAGACGAGTCAGAGTAGCCGATGATGTCGCAGCAATTGTGCGGTAGCGGTGGTATTGGCCGGTGGGCGATGTGAGCTTCTCTAAGTCACAGAGGATTAGGTCTCATTGTCTCAGGTGGGTTTAGGAGTTTGGGAGAATGAGCATTCGAGTAAGCTAGCCATTTTAGCCTTCTAGTTTTTTTGTTTAAAAACATTGAAAACAACGCCATTTTAGGTTGGGAGCGAAAAAAAAAAAGTCTGGATCAGTCCTGGTTTTTCAAACCTGCCAATTGGCTAATTTTGGTCAGAACCAGCCAGTTCAAACCAAGTCTCCCATTAAATATTAAATTTTTTTTTTTAAAATTTCGAAAATATTAGGAATAAAAAACATACTTTATCTTTATAAAAATTATTGAGTAATGTTTACATTCAAGCCTTTTTATGAATCAAATCTAACTAGTTAAATAATAAAACGTGGAGTAATGTTATCTGTTGATATTAAACCAACTTAATTAAACTTGATTAACAAAAATTCTTGAATTTATAGCATTATTCAAAAATGATATTTTTAAACATCCAAATAGCACATACATGTTGTATAATTACCTAGATGCTATTATACTAATCTCCTTGATGAACAAGTAAAAGAATCTTAAAGTCAAAGAATCTTAAATCCAATGGATGTGATTATGAAATAGTAAACAATATTTTTAGTGGACAAGTGAACATGATAAATATATTAAAACAGCCACCCTACGTGAGGTCCATGAAACATGAAGTCAAACAGACCTAATTGTGATTTTCATTACATCACTTTGCTGTTTTCGAATCAAAGTTAATTCCTTCCTGAAAAACTCATTAATATGGCACGGTAGGATTGTTGGACTTTGGCCACTGCAAATATTTTTTTTAACCACTATTATTCTGTGAACCAGCGAAGTGTCTCGTGTGATGCATGGTAAATTTAATGAAAACGATTAATATCAAGCTAATGTTAGGATAATTAACTAAATATGAGCCTTTTATTTTAAATTAAAATACAAAAATAAAGTTATCTGATTTTATTTTTGAGAAATTATAAAAGCATGTAAGTTAATTAAGATTAAGATTACCGTTCAATATATAATAGCTTATAAACAAAACATAGTGGATGATAAAGAAACAAAAAATAGAAATTTTAACTCTGAATTTTTCAAATACATTGATTGAAGCATGAAATAAATTATAAACAGTAATGTGCAAAATATATTTATATGCAATTATCTATCAAAAAACTTACATTGCCTTTAAGGATCAAACAATAATGAATTATATAATAAATTTTATACAATAAAAATATCAACCACTGTGTTTAGTGATGATTTATAAAATTTTTACGTTGTTAAAATCAATGGAATGAAATTCAGAACACAACTATATGTGCCTACACAAAAAGTACCAAAGAACAAAGTTTCGTATTAATAGAGTTTATTTTATGACTATGTGTATATAATATATGTAGACTACTATTGGAATGAAGAGGAAGCTGAATAAAAGATTATCTTAACTTGTTTTAATTTTAGCGTATTTTGTGATTGGAAAAATGTCATCATACTTCTTCATATTAGTACAATACAATGTTTCTTAATACACGTTGATTTAAATATATGTCCAATTATTTTTAATTAAATTTAATAGTTTGCCTTAAATTTTGCATTAGTGGTATTCAATAATTAAAAAAAATAGTTAAGTTTCTGAATTTCCATCCTCACCATTAATAGTAAAAAAGATTTGAACTTAGAGCGTGTGAAATCATGATTGTAAAAGTAAGGGATAGAAGACACAATATTTATTTGTCTCAGAGGTTTTCACTCTCTTCTGTTACATTCTAATCATGTTTTTCCTTTATGTCCATTCATATTCTGTTGTAATGGGATGATTATAATAATACTTTTAAATATCCAAATAACACATGTTAGTATTATATCTATTTTTATTATTTTTGGACTTATTGAAACAACCCTAATTCCAATATTCAAACTTTTATTATTTTTTTCTTAACATTATGTTCTAATAAACACATTTTTTCAAATATCTAAATAACATCAGTCTTCATTCCTTTCTTTTCACAATTGTGGTAGAAATTTCTATTCAATCCTTTCCACTCCTGTAATTAAAGATGAAGATGGATGCAATTTCATTCTATCACACCCTTGAATTATATATATATCTTTTGTAAAATTTTATCTTTTAAGTAGACGACATTATCAACGGGCTATAATTTAAATAGTATAATCTTTTTATTTTTATCTAAAAGTTTTGAACATGAGTCTCACTTCTAATTAAAAAAAAAAAAAAAAAAACATTACCTACATGCTATCACATGCTAATCTCTTTGATGAACAAGTTAATACTACAACTTAAATAAAGTTATCTTAAATCCGATGAATATGAACAAGTAAAAATTATTTTTTATCTTTTTATTTTTTACTTTTTACTTTTTTACTTTTTAGTACTATCATTACACATCACATAAGAGACTTAAATGATGTAGATATATAACTAACATGATGACTATCATTCAAAAAACAAAAATTTAACATTTTGTCGCCTCAATTGACCATACCATTTACAATTAAGAATAACCTAGAGAATCTTTTTTGATATTTTTCCTTTTTTTCACACGAATCACAAGCCTACCTGTAATATGCTTTTTCACAGACTTATGGATATATAAATTATTATAACTTTTGTACATACGAATTACGGGCAGATTAATAGAGTACGCAGATATAAATTACAAAAAATATTTTATTTATATTAAAAATCAGTAACTATATATATATATATATATATAAGTTCTACGGTGGCATTGATTTTGGTGGCTAAAGGTGGCATAAGATTGACCAACAAGTAAAATATTGATACATGACAAAAAAATTAAATCTAAAATCAAAATGATTCTCTCTCTTATAATTTTTTATAATTATTTTCATAATTATAAAAAATAATTTCGAAAAAATAACATCAAAATAATTTTATAATTATGTTTATAATTATTATTTTATTATTATTTTTAATAATTTCTAAAAATAACACCAAAATTATTTTTTTAATTATTATTATTATTTTTATTTCTAAAAAATAATTTTTTATAATTATTTTTTCCATAATTTTGAAAAACTAACACCAAAATAATATTCTTCCTCTTGGTGTTAGTTTAAAAATAATCATAAAAAATTATAAGAGAGAGAATATTATTTTGGTTTTAGTTTTCAAAATTACAAAAAAAAAAATAATTATAAAATAATTTTGGTATTATTTTTAGAAATTATTAAAAATAATTAAAAAATAAAAAATAATTATAAAAAATCATTTTAGTAAAAATAATTATAAAAAATTAATTTAAAAAAATAAAAATAATAATAAAATAATAATTATAAATATAATTAAAAAATTATTTTAATATTTTTAAATTATTTTTATAATTATAAAAAATTATTTTGATAAAAATAATTATAAGAAATTATAAGAAAGAGAGAATTATTTTAGTTTTAGATTAAATTTTTTTTATCATGTGTCAATATTTTATTTGTTGGTCAAACTTATGCCACTCTTAGCCACTAAAACCAATGCCACCATAGAACTTCCATATATATATATATATATATATATATATAGTTAAATAATTAACTATTAGAATAATTAAATATATCATAATAAAATAATTGATCAAATAATATATAATAAATATATAATCAAACTTGTTTATTCTAATCTAATAAATTATTGCATGAGATAGATGTCAAATATCCATTAATATCATGACTGAATAAATTATTATATTTTATACCCCTTCAGTAAGTAGTATTGACTACTATATTGGCCAAAAAAATTATTGGTCATCTAACATAACTCAATAATCCATGAACATTAGATGAATTCAGCTACCAAATCAGCTGGTTACCACGTTTTTTTCCTTACGTTTATAGTTCACACATTATTTTACACATCTTTTCAATAAGGCGATCAACTATGTTAGATAAAATAACCAAAGTTTCATAAGAAAAATAATCAAAGTGTTTTAGATTTGAATAGTCAAGTTTTTCAAACACACCAAATAACAAATGTTACTGTATTTCTATACTTTTATTTGCATTATGTTTATACATATAAATCTAGTTTAATTGTATTATTTATGAAGTTTGATTATAACTATGATCAAGTTTGATTATATCACTTATAAAGTTTGATTATAAGCGTAAATATGCAACTAATTAGTGATTTTTTTATTTATTTATATGATATGATTAACAAAAATAAAAACAAGTTTTGCTAGTATAAGTCATCATGTTTTTATGATATTTCTTAAGGTTATCACTAGTGAAATAAATTCTAAATTTTAATAGTATAAAAATAAAAATAAACTATTAATCTAAAGTTAGCTAATGTCAATAAAAAATATTTATTTTTTAAATATTTTTCTTTAATAAAATTTTAAATATAAGTATTATAATTACTATTTTATTGTGGGTCATGAATAGTGAATGAGTGATAGACGGTGGTCCCAGAGGGAATTCAATATAACTATATAAGCAAATGAGCTAACAATGATTTTTTATTTTTATTGTTGTATGATCAATCCAAGCTTTAATTGGCATAATTTGAATATCCCACATTAAGTAATTCGAATATCAGGATGTCTAAATAGGTAAGACTCAAGAGCGAAGGTTGCCTTGTTTTAACTTTAGCGTGTTTTGTGATTGAAAATGTTATCATACTTGACAATTAAACTTATAATTTGGCATAAAGTTTGCAATAGCAGTATTCATAATTAGCAAAAAACGGTTAAATGTCGCATGATCAGTTTCTGAACTTTTGTCCTCACCATTAATTAAACGTTTTTTATTTTTTTGTGTTGTAGTGTAATAGTATTTTTTAATAATATAAAAATTTGGTGTATTTTTATTTTGTATGGATATCACAAATATGAGAATTAAATTTGTGATTTTTATTTTATTTTTTTAAATTTATAAATCTAAAAGTCAAATTTTTTAAATTTGTTATTTTTTATTTTAAATTTTTTAAATATACAAATTTGAGGATTAGATTTATATTTTAACACTGAACAATTTTTCAAACATGTAAATAGGACCCTCTAATTTGTTTTACACTAAAATTTTTTTTATTTCATCACAAATCTGGATCATTCAATTTGTACAATATCAAAATCTAAGGGTCCAATTTATTATTTAAAATAATAAAATAAAATAAAATTCATATAAAAAAAACACACTATTTAACCATAATACTGAATTACACGCAATTTGTTTCATTACTAAAAAAAAATAGCCTTAATTAGAGCACTTGTAATTGATAAGCATTCATGATTGAATCAATAGGCAACCTGATATGATACCGTGATGTTACTTGTGTGCCTATAATTTTTTTTTGAAAGAAAAAAAGTTCAACACATCAAGTGGAGTAAACACTAGTAGACAAACAAAAAAAAACATAATCTACGCTATTCAACTCCAAGTAAAATTACTGTTTATCCCATTGTCATCTCCGGCATTGCCATCAACAACAAAAAGGGTCTCCACCTAACCACTCCTTATAGTTCATAACAGACATATGGATGACCTCAACAACTCCTTTTCCTTTGTTTTAAAAAATTCTTCTATTCCTTTCTAGCCAGATGTTCTAGATAATCGCACAAAATCCCATCAACCACCTCTTATGCTCCTCCTTGCTAGCTGACATCTCTGTCCAAGTTATAAAATGTTCTTTTAGCGTTACTGGGCATGACCATTGCCTTCCAACAAATGCTAACCAAGCATACCAAACCTGACAAGAAAAATCACAGCCAAAGAACAAGTGGTGCACATACTCAATACTCTTATTACAAAACACACATATAATATCTTCCTGATGGATAACTCCCAGCCGACTCAGCCTCTCCTTCGTATTTATCCTACCAATCAATACAAACCAGACAAACAGTTCCACCCTTGGTGGAATTAAACCTTTCCAAATTGTCCTTGTAAAGTTGTAACTTGTTATATCCTCTGGAAGGTTGTCCTCCTGGATTACCTGCATAAAAGATTTAGTAGAAAATATCCCTTGTTTATCAAATTTCCATACAACTCGATCCTCACTACCATGAGCCAGTTTTACCAGTCTTAATGCATCATGCAACTGGTTTACTAGATCCAACTCCCATTGGAATAGCTCTCGCCTCCATTGGAAGTTCCATATCCACTCAGCTCCATCCCAAAACCCGCAATCCCCTATAATTAAACACATATTTTTAAATATTTAAATAACATCAGTCCGCATTCCTTTTTTTTCCACAATTGTAGGAACTTCTTAATATTTATTTGCTTTGTGATTCCTTTTAGAATATACGTGACATAATTTATTGCATTTTCTTGTTAGAGAAAAACAAAAAGGAAAAGGAAAAGGATAAAGGAACATAATATAAGTTAATCGAATTTTTAAGCCTCGCTCCCAATATAAAGGTTTATGAAATTAAAATAATCCCGTGCTTAGTTTTACTCAAACTTGACATTCAATTAATAAATAATGAACGTAAATATTCCGAACAAGCTTCATTTCAAAAATAAAAGTATAAAACAGAGATGATATTAAATAAAAATTACTAAACATTTGGTGTTGCCGTTTTACAAGCTTTTCTGTTTTTGGTCAAGCTTTTTGTACAAGCTCGTTTTTTTTACTCAAAAGTTTAGGTAAACTGTAAGCTAGCTAGACTTGGATCAACGCATCAAGGCCATGGTTCCAACCCTACCATCTAAAATAGGGGCGTAGAAAACACACTATTTCTCTGCCTCACAAGTAAAAATATTCTTGCTAGATAAGAACCACAAGAATCATATTTAATATGACACATTAGATGTTGGACTTTGGCCACTGTAGCTTTTATTTTTACCACTGTTATTCTATGAATTTAATGAGTAACAAAGTCAGAATAGTGGAGAGAAAAATGGAATGGAATTGGATGAAAAGCCTAATTTGATATCCACATACATCATCAAACCTATTTATAATTAATAATAAAAACTTTTATTAATTGTTGTATGACTAATCTAAGCTTTAATTAGCATCTTACATACATTTCCTTGACTATACACTTATACAGTGGAGGTAAGAAATTGATAATAAATTTTCGATGTTAGACATTAAATAATTCCAAGATTAAGATGCCTAAATAGCTAATAAAAAGTTATCTTAGCTTGTTTTAATTTTAGTATTTGGTGATTGGAAATGTCATGTCATCATACTTTATATTTACAATATTTTTTAATCCATGTTAATTTAAATATCTGCATTATTGTTTTCTGATTAATTTTGCAATAATAGTATTCAAGAATTAGTAAAAAATTGGTTGTATGTCACATCAATTTCTGAATTTCCATCCTCACTACCATTAATAGTAAAAAAGATTAGAGCTTAGAGGTAAAGTCATCATTGTAAGTAAAACTAACGAATAGAAACAGAATATTTTCTCTGTCTCACACAAGTTTTCACTCTCTTCTACATATATATATATATGTGTAGTGACAGTAGTGTGGTTATTATAAACGCAGAACAATACACATAATTTATCATGGCACCGTTAGTGAAGATGATGATCTTGACTTTCTTCCTTATAGCGTTGTCGTCAAAGTTATCACCCCTCCCACGCCACAGCCTTCCTCCACCACCACCATCACCAAGTGATGGCTTGTCCCTCGAGCTCATCCCGCCCCATTCCCCAAAATCTCCATTTTACAAAAAGACCCATCATTCCTCCTTAGGCATAGTAAATCCCCTCATTTCCCCTTCCAAACAAGGCGGCATGTTAATTAGCGTTGGTATTGGCACCGGGGACGATGGTACTGCCCCTTACAAATCTTACCTTTTGAGGCTGGACACTGGAACCGACCTAACATGGATCCAGTGTGAGGAGTGTAACATTGAAGATGAAAACCACAGGTGCTATAGCCAAAGAGGTGAACCATATCCAAATAGCAAGTCAGGAAGCTACCGACCTGTGCCTAAAAGCCACCCCTTCTGCCTTCCGGGAGACTACGACGAGGAAAGAGGCCGTTGCACATATTCGATCCAGAACTTTGAATATGGCCTCAACAGCTCAGGCGTGCTTGCCGCTGATACGTTCACATTCCCCTCACCAACGGGTACTGCGCGGGTGAACAATATTGGCTTTGGGTGTGGTTATAAGAACTATAACCCAAGCGCCAGTCATGATTATGAAGTAACAGGGGTTTTTGGCATGAGCCGTGGGTTTCGTTCTTTTCTCAGGCAATATCAATATGAGAGGTTTTCTTATTGCCTGGCTCCCTATGTGAAAAACGAAAACCCTCCCCAAACCTACCTGAGGTTTGGCTCAGAAGTGAGGCCGCCGCCAACATACTTCCAGACGCTGGATCTTCTCATGCTTGGGTCAAACAAATATTACTATTATGTGGAGTTGGAAGACCTCGGGGTAAACAGCCAGAGGCTTCGGATTGATCGGACCAAGTTTGGAAATCAGCCGTTACTTCTTGACACTGGCTTTCCCGGTTCATATTTTCTGAACGCTGTCCATGAAGAACTTGTGGGTAAACTAGACAGCATTTTAATTACTGCAGCTGGGGAGTTCAGTAAGATTATCCGTGATGACAGCAGCATTTGCTATAAGAGAATGAGGAAGCCACCACAAGGATTTACTCCCAACATACCAAGTGTCAATTACTTTTTCAAGGGAGGTGCTCATCTCAATTTGCCTCCTCAGAATGTTTTTGAAAGGATGGAAGTAACTGAAAGCACGACAAGGAGAGTCAGAGAATGGTTCTATTTGAACATTTTCTCAAGCCAGATCAAAAACATCTTAGGTGCCTACCAACAAACTGACTTCAAGTTTATTTTTGAGTAAATATTCAATCCGGTCCTTGTCCATTTTTACGAAGAATAAAGCGATTCTTATCCAAAAAAAAAGGGATGCTTCAAACCTCAACCTTTTTATTTTGGGACAATATGATCCCTCTATTTAAAAAACTATTTAAATAATAATAAAAATTGGTTTTGTATCTTTTTTTATAGGAATGGCTTTGTCTTTCGTGAAAATGGACGATGACCGAATTTGGTGTTTACTCAAAAATAAATTTGAAGTCAGCTTGTTGGTAGGCACCTAAGTTGTTTTTGATCTAGCTTGAGAAAATGTTCAAACAGAACCATTCTCTGACTCTTCCTGTGGTGCTTTCAGTTACTTCCATCCTTTCAAAAACATTCTGAGGAGGCAAATCGAGATGAACACCTCTCTTGAAAAAGTAATTGACACTTGATATGTTGGGGAGTAAATCCTTGTGGTGGCTTCCTCATTCTCTTACAGCAAATAAGGTGCGATTTGGTCTAGAGAATTGTGCTCTTAACAGTTAGCGCCCACTTGTGTCAACAAAATAAATGCTTTCTATAAACCCAATCTCAGCATTGCATTATGTAGGATTCATATAAACCTTTAGTCAACTCGTGATTTACTTCTTAAGTTTGTCTAGTTTTCATCATCAGAAGGACTATATCAGTGTGTTATCAACTCAAGTAATTAACTGCTTCTTGTGGTTAGATTATTTAAAATGGTTTCTTTTGTTTGTCTTTAAGTTCAATTAAAAAAAAAATCCAATTTAGATATAATTTTATTTTTTATTAACCTTAACATATATGATCTTTCGATCTTTTCTTTGAACATTATGACTTAATCTTTTATGCTACAAAAAATTAAAGTATAATTTTCAACAAGTACACTATATTATTACATACTATCAGTATTTTGTTATAGAGATTTAACAAAATTAATATTAAGATTAAAACTATATAAACCATCAATTAAAGTACTATGTTCATATTTATTAATCGCTAAATGGACTTCTCAATAATATCTTATTGAAAATATTAGTAACTTTAGCCATAAAATTCTTTGTATTGTCTATCGTCATCAATCATCATCACGTTCCTACTAAGGTTGAGTACGAGTCGAGTTGGTTTGGATTTATGGTAAAATTAGAATCGAACCAATTGAATTATAATTAGTTCAATTTGATTCGAATTTACGTTTTGTTGTATATGTATCCGAATCGAACCAAATCGATTAAGAATGGATTGATTCGATTCGTGTAATTGGATACCCGATCAAACAAAAATTCATAAAAAAAAATAAAAAAACAAAATTTTTATCTTAAAAATTTTCAAGTACAATAAACATGTAAAATCAATAGAAATAATCCAAACATATTAAATACCAAATACATTAAAACCTAAACACATTAAATACAATGGGAGTGGTTGCACTTGGAGAAGTACTTCCAACAACAGAATCACTTACAGGTAAGGTGAGGTTTGAGAAAGTTCTACTAGGGTTTACTTAGGGTGAGAAAACCGCTACTAGTGTTAGAGTTACTGGGTGAGAAACTCAAAATCATTAAGAGGCATATATATATATATATATATATATATATATATATATATATATATATATATATATATATATATATATATATATATATTAAATTTTTATTTTTTACTTAATTAATATATGATCGGATTCACGGGTTGATTTGGATTTCGCACATCCAAAATCATTATCCGAATTAATTACTAGAGAAAGACATAAGTTTAGTTCAAATCGGATTTGATTATCCATTAGTTCCAACATCAACTTAATTGGTTCGCTTCGAATTTAGACGAATAATTGAAATATCGAATATCCGCTACACATTAAATACAATGGGAGTGGTTGCACTTGGAGAAGTACTTCCAACAACAGAATCACTTACAGGTAAGGTGAGGTTTGAGAAAGTTCTACTAGGGTTTACTTAGGGTGAGAAAACCGCTACTAGTGTTAGAGTTACTGGGTGAGAAACTCAAAATCATTAAGAGGCATATATATATATATATATATATATATATATATATATATATATATATATATATATATATATATATATATTTTAATTTTTTATTTTTTACTTAATTAATATATGATCGGATTCACGGGTTGATTTGGATTTCGCACATCCAAAATCATTATCCGAATTAATTACTAGAGAAAGACATAAGTTTAGTTCAAATCGGATTTGATTATCCATTAGTTCCAACATCAACTTAATTGGTTCGCTTCGAATTTAGACGAATAATTGAAATATCGAATATCCGCTACCCATACTCACCCCTAGTTCCTATTTTTTCAACACTCTCATAAAGAGATTTTGAGGTCTTTCGTGTTTTTGTTTTTCTTTTCACAATTATATGTTAAGTAAGATAATTCATCAATTAGAAAGTTCAATCATATATCCCTATACGCACAAAAAAATTATTACTAAATCAATCATATATATTTATAAATAAGTATATGTATTATTTAATTCAATTATCGATCAATTTTTCATAGATATAATATTAATTTTTTTTTCGTTGATAAATTTATTAGCATTATAAACATTTGTGATACAAATAATAATTTATTCTTAAGCTTAATCCGTTACGCATTTTATTTTATTAGTTATGATTTAAATATTACAATTCCTATCATATATGAGTTATTTATCTGATAATTTAAGTAATTCAAAGTTCTTCTCTTTATAAAAAATATGTTGCTTTGTGTTTCTTTATCTAAAAAATATGGCCTTTCGTTTATGCTTAGTAAAACATGGATTTTTCATATTCTATCTGAACCAATTACTTTTAACTTAGTAAATAATCAAATTTAATAGGATTAGATTTCATTTGACTTGTTTTATTTAGTGGTTGGATAAAGTTTCAAATAATTTTAAATTTGAAGCAGTTGGAGATAGAAATAAAAATTGTTATTATTTATATTTAATTTTCGGGTTTGTTATATTTAGTGATAGATTTAGTGGTTTTTGATAAAAAAAAAAATTCATTAATAAAATAAAACAAAAATTGAGTTTCAACAATATGCTATTTGAAATAACAATGCATAGTGTTTTTTCATAAACCAAAAATTGGTTCTTGGAAAATGATACTTTGAATAAATTAAATTTAGCCATTATTCAATTAAACAAGTATGTGTATTTAGTGGTTGATTCACTTGATTGGATTCTTTTTTATCATTTGAAATATTTAATTGAAAAGGAGCGATCTAATATTTTAGAACAAAACGATAGAAGTAGTAGAAATTATTGGCAGATCTTTCAAGTGCTACAAAAAGTAGAATGATATTGATCTCTTTAGTTGTGTGGATCACTACAAGAGAGGTAGAGAATTGCGGCGGTTTTTGGCATGATTAGCAGCGATTTTAAACTGCTGCAAAAACCAATTCTGACGGTTAAGTAAACCATCCTGGATAGTGGTGCGGGCAATTGTTTTAGTGGCGATTTCCAGCAACCGTTTCTATAACCGCCGCTGTTTCACTATTTTATGGCAGATAATTTGGAGGTGGCTTAATTAAAACCGCCGCTATATAGGACTATTATCATTAACTCTCTGTTTAGCAGCGGATGAATAACTGCCGCTATTTGAAGTGTTTTTCCAGCGATTTTTAATATGCTGCAACGATGGGCAACAGTGGCGCACGGTGGAGCAGCGACGTCAGGGTTTTATGCACTACCATTTGAATTCATGGGTTTTTGTAGCTGTGGGGGAATTGTTGGTTATAAGATAAAAAATAGATTATCAGCGGTTCTTCATGCAGTAGCCGCTAATCAATCAGATGTTGTGGCACATGGATGTCAATTGATGTTATCTCTGATATCTGCGGTAGTTGGATTAACGGCCGATAATTTTTGGCCGGTATCCTTCGTGTCCCTTGTAGTGGATGATAATGCTAATATAATTAAGATTAATTTTGTCTCTAATATTTGATTTTCTTTTATGTTTTTTGTCTTTTCTTTTCTAGTTGCTCTAGTTAGTTCTTCACTTCAAACGGTTGTATTGAGCTCCTTTTGTTAAAAAACAAAAAGTACGTGTATTTAGTGTAGTGTTTGTTATTTCTATGTTTGAAGAATAGACCAAAAACCACCTTATAATTATTACTAGTGTATGAACACGAAAATGCGATACGTAAAATACTTAATGTAATCGTAACAACTAATAGGAAGGGCTAAGATTAATATGGCTTATTTGTACAATGTGTACAATGGGCTATATGAGTTACAAAATGAACATCACCCATAATATTCAGAATAATCATCCGGGTAGTAGGGATAATAAACGTCTCATGTCATAAAACCAATCATTCCAAAAGCTTAAACTGATTTTGGGGAAAGGATCTAGAGCTCTGATACCATGTCATGATATCACTCATCCTAGAAACTTACACTGATGGAAAAAGGTAACACTAATGGTTATATCTCTAATACTTCCTAAATTTCTATTGTACGCATTGTACAAATATTCCATTAGCTCCATGTACTACATAAGGGAATTGATTGCATAAGGGCATTTGAAACACATCAGTTAAACCATACAAACAACATATGGGAAGAAATACATTACCTGATAATATAGTATTAACATATATTTCTGAAACAGTAATAATGTGTATTAAGCAAATAACAACTTTGGCATTTAAACAAAAAAAAAAAAATTACATCGCAATGTACTAACTATACAAAAAATCCTTTCCCGATTAGCATCAGCAAAATGACAAAAAAAATTCTCTAAAAGTCCACCACCTACCCTTTGTATGTCAACCTGAATTTCAAATGGAAAGGTTGATAAATAATTAGAATAATCAGAATAATTTTCACAGATGAAACTTACTGTTCACACATGAAAATAATTAGAATCATTTTCACATTAAAAAATAGTTGACATATCAATATATATTATGTCATTTGGCCAAATGTACGAAACTATTTAACAGGATTTCAACTAATATATATTAAAATGATGCGAATTACCTTTAACTAATAATATAAATACTAAAATGATATGCAAAGAAGATAATTAAGATATTTATATATTATTATATATGTTTCAAAATTTAGTCAAATACATAAAAAAAATGTTAACTAAATCTTATTTTATACTATTAGCGTGTTAACTTCGATAAATCAAGTTTAATCCCAATCAATTGTGATCAGCAGTGGACCGACAACATGTGCAGTTTATTGGAATGTAAAGAGGCGAACCTTTCAGTTAGATATCTTGGCATTCTTCTAGGAGCGAACCCAAGGCTGGTCAAGACATGGAAACCGATAATTGACAAGGTTGAGGAAAAGCTCAGTTTGTGGAAGGTAAAGGTGCTGGATAAAGTGGGTAAGTTAGTCCTTATAAAGTCTGTACTGAATAGCTTGCCAGTGTACTACTTGAGTTTGTACAAGATGCCGAGGGCTGTGGCAGAAAAGTTGATATCGCTACAGAGAAAATTCCTATGGAGTAAGGAGAAAGGTAGGAATGGTATAGCTCTAGTTAAGTGGGAAGTGGTTCAGGCCCCTAAAAAAGAGGGTGGATTGTGGGTAGGTGATGCAGTTATTAGAAACGCTGCTCTACTCTTCAAGTGGTGGTGGCATTTTTCAAAGGAGGAATGTCCATTATGGAAGAAGGTTGTATGCTCCTGTTATGACTTAAATCCCAATATGATGTTATCAGCTCAGCCACTACCTACTAGTGGGGAACCATGGAAGGATATATGTCAGTTGCAGCTGAAGGATAACAATGTAAGAGACAAGATGATTGCAGGTTTGTCTATGGAGGTGGGTGATGGTAGGAGGACTCGATTCTGGAAAGATTTCTGGTTACAAGGTGGGTCGCTCAAGATGAGATTTTCGAGACTTTTCTCTGTTTCAAATCAGAAAGGATCTGTAATAGGGGATTGTGGATTTTGGGATGGGTCATAGTGGATTTGAAACTTCTAGTGGAGGTGAGACTTATATCATTGGGAGTTAGGATTAGTCGAGACTTTGCATGAGTGCTTAAGACCTGTTAAACTAGCATGTACTAAGCAAGACAGAGTAGTTTGGAAGTTTGACAAGGAAGGGATTTTTTCAACTAACTCTTTTGTGCAGGTGGTGCAGTCAGATACTCTTCCGGAGGATATCACCAGCTACAGCTTCACCAGAACTATATGGAAAGGTTTGGTGCCACCACGAGTGGAGTTATTTATTTGGTTTGTTTTGATAGGAAGAGTGAACACTAAAGAAAGACTACTTAGATTTGGAATAATTAGTCACGGAGATAACATATGTGTGTTATGTAAAAGAGATGTTGAATATATTCACCACTTGTTTCTGGGTTGTGAGTTTACTTGGCAGGTGTGGTGTCGATGACTGTCTGATTTCGGGAGAGCGTGGTCTATTCCGAGCTCACTAAAAGAACATTTTGAGAGTTGGACAGGCGTTGTAAACAGAAAAGAGGAGCGGAACAAGTGGATGATATGCTTCTTTGCGGTTATTTGGCATGTCTGCCTAGAGAGGAACATTCGGATTTTTAATTCCAAAGAAGGTGGTCCATAAGAGGTGTTTCAAAGTTCTTTGACGAGTTATAGAGAGTGGAGTAGTGTGGATCCCTTTTGTTGTTGATGGCACTATCGGAGATGACATCAGGAATAGTTTAATTGCTTTAGTTTTTCTTCCATTTTGATCATGACTACATTTCGCTGTCTAATGCTCCACTATACTGTGTTGAGCTCTCTTGTTAAAAAAAAAGTTCTCGCTTGGACCTTTCGTTGCCAGAACGCCGCCTCGCTACTATTACATTGCGCCACGAACGTTGCCACTGAAGAGAGCTCTCGTGCGAATGCCGTAGAATTAATTTAATACTTGAAATATAATCAGATTTCTTTTAAATTCTTAAAAATTGTATGGTTTATAAACCAGAAATTATACTTAACCTTTTAACATAATTAATTAAATAAAAATTAACGGTTAATTAAATTAAAAAAAAAAACTGAATTACTAAAAAATTGAAATTTAATTACCTAGAATTTGACATCATGAATTGAGTAATTGCTGTGCATCTTGTAATCTCGGTGAAATCGAAACGTATCAAGCATTAACTAATGATAATCATGGTATGCATGATTTGGGGGGAAGAGCCGTTATGCTCTATGCGGAAGGTTCGGAAAAAACAGTCACTTGTGAACTAATTGGGCTGAGAAGGGAGCCCACAAATGCAACACCAAAGAGGCCATGCGGAGAAACGAATTGGGCCATATGCAACAACATACAGCATGGGGGCAAGCAGGAAATATTGGGCCCAACAACTAAGGAGAAATCAGGTACGGGTCAACGGGCCGTGGGGGATCAATCGGGTCGGACACCACTGGGAGCTGCGGATCGCGATTCTCCAGATCTGGCTGGCATGGGAGAAAGATGCGGCGCCCTTGGAGATGTTCCAGTCGCTGGAAGGCGGGAAGTGATCGAAGGGGAAGGCCGTGGAGGGGTTGGACTCGGCGTGAACCGGGGGGGGCAGATGCTGTGTGCAGGGAACGTCTGCCTCCAAACAAGCGTGACCAGTGCTATTGAGGACGCGGGGAGTGACGTCGGCGGTGGGGAGGAGATTCCTTCAGCGGCGGTCAACCACGGTCTGTGTGGCACTTCAGCTCATCAGGTGGCAGGGGGAGAACGCAGTGACAAACTACCTAAGGTCAGCAGGGGTGGAGGTGCGATATTGGTTGGTGAAACCGAAGGGATGCACGGGAAGCATGGCGCCAGAGCAAGGAATGTTCCCTGGAGTGAACGAAGGCCGGGTACACCTCAATACTGTGTGCAAACCGGTAAAATGCTCTGCAGTCAGATTGAAGACGACATTGGAGAGACTGAACCGGGCCAAGAGGAAAAGGGGAATGATGAGGAAGCAAGTGACAATGAGCAAACCGATGTGGAGGAGCAACTAGTAGAAAATAAAAAGATGTGGGAGTGGTACACAAATCAGGAGCGAGATTATACAACGAAGAAGATGACATTATAGCAATTCTACAAGCATAGAACGAAGAAATAGCTCGCAAAAGAAAAATGGCAAAGCAGAGAGTGAAAATGAGACGGTGCAGTCCCAACATGCAAAACAGGTGTGTAAAATAATTTTAAAATGATATTCAATTCATGGAATGTTAGGGGGTTGAGGGGAGATGGGAAGTTAAGAATGGTGGAAGGACCTAAGGAATAAACATAGGGTACAAATGTTAGGTCTCATTGAAACTAAAAGGTAGATAGTGACAAGATTTGACGTTGCAAGAATATGGGGACAAGGTAGTCCAGGTTGGGAATATGTAGGCTCTGATGGGGCATCTGATGGACTATTGTTAATTTGGGACGAGGTGATGTTTAACTTAAATAACTGCTATAAGGGAGAGAGGTGGTTGTGTGTGGAAGACATGATATTAAAAAATAGTTTCAACTGTGCGTTTGTCTTGGTATATGGTGCACATGATAGAGATGAGAAGATTCATGTATGGGAGGAGCTGAGCTATATAGCGGGGTTATGTCAGGTTTCGTGCTGCTTTATGGGAGACTTTAATGAAATAGTACATGCAGAGGAACAGAGAGGTACTACTGGTTTGACACGATCTGCGGAAGATTTTAAGTTTTGGATACAGGACATGAAATTAGTGGATCTGCCGCTCACTGACCGGAAGTTTACATGGTTTCACGGGCGTTCTTGCAGCCGCATAATAGAGTTTTGGTTAGTTTGGAATGGCTAGAAGAGTTCCCAGAGGCACATTTGCGAGGTGGACCAAGGGGTTTGTCAGATCACTGCCCACTAATAGTGGAGGGTAGGAAGCTACGAGGTGGTCCGAGGCCGTTCCGGAGCCTTGATTCGTGGTTTACACACGAGGGCTTTCTCAGGATGGTAAAGAAGGAATGGAGAGATTTGGGGGAGCTACAGTTCACAGATAAATTGAAGGCGCTGACAGAACCACTGGGAAGATGGCATAAGGCAAATTTCGGTGAGATGTATAAGAAGATTATAAAGTTTGAGGAAGAGATCAAGAGGATTGATGATATGGTCAGTAATGAGTGTATGATGAAACACTGGAGGCTAGAAGAAAGGCGTTGGTTAAGTGCTGTGAGCGATGGTATGTGAGAAAAGAAGTACATTGGAAGCAGATGTCGCGGTCTCGGCATGTGAACGATATGGACAGAAATACAAGATACTTTCACAATATAGCCTCAGTAAGAAGACGGAACAATAGGATTGATACTCTGGTTATCAACGGCAGGCTGGTTCAGAATCAGGCTAGAATAAAGGTTGCTATCAGAGAGTTTTTATAAGGATTTATATCATCAAGAGGACTCTCCTAGTATGGGGTTCAGAGATGGATTGGTGGTTCAAATAGATGAGGAGGATGCAACGGCTCTAGAAGTGATGCCGTCGGCCGAGGAGATCAGAGAGGCTGTGAGCCCTCCAAGGCGCCAGGGTGTGACGGATACAACATGAGCTTCATCAAGAGATGTTGGGATCGGAGGAGATTGGTTCTGAATTCACGGCTGCAGTGATGGGGTTCTTCCAGACGCCCAGGTTACCGGCGGATGCCAATGTCAGTTGGGTGGCGCTGGCACCTAAATTCATAGGTGCGAAGGAGATTAAAGACTTGCGACCTATCAGTATGGTGGGGTGTGTGTATAAGGTTATTTTAAAGGTGTTGGTTAGGAGGATGAGATCAGTGATGCCAGCATTAGTAGGAGAGACCCAGAGTGCGTTTGTACAGGGAAGGAAAATCCATGATGGGGCGCTTATTGCATGTGAAACAGTTAACTGGCTTAAACTGAGGAAAAAAGAGGTTGCCCTAATCAAGCTTGACTTCCAAAAAGCATACGACAGGGTCAAGTGGAGCTTTGTGGTGCTGCAAAAGATGGCATTTGGTCATAAATGGAGAGCATGGGTTATGGAGTGTGTAGCTACTGCGTCTATGTCGGTGTTGATAAACGGCTCGCCGTCTAAACCGTTCAACATGGAAAAAGGCTTGAGACAAGATGACCAACTATCCCCGTTCTTGTTTGTACTGGTTGTGGATGTGCTGCATCGAATGATTGGAGAGGCAGTGAGGAACGGTCGTATATCACCGTTGCTGGTTGGTAGAGATAGTGTAGTATTGTCACACCTTCAGTTCGTTGATGACACTATCCTCTTTTGCCCACAAGAAGAGGAGACTATTAAGATTTACAAGAGGCTTCTGCAATACTTCGAGTTGATGTCAGGCCTGAGTATCAATTTTGATAAGTCCAGCCTGATCCCAATTAATTGTGAGGAGCAATGGGTCGAGCGTATGTGTAACTTGCTGGGTTGTAAGGGGGATGCCCTTCCAGTTAAATACCTTGGAATCTCTCTAGGAGCTAATCCGAGGTTGGTGAAACAAAGCTGTGGAAGTTGGTGCTTATCAAATCAATGTTGAATAGCTTGCCAGTATACTATTTAAACTTGTTCAAGATGCCGAAAGCTGTGGCCGAGAAATTGATTTCGCTGCAGAGACGATTTCTGTGGAGTTCAGAAGAAGGGAGGACTGGTATGGCATTAGTAAGGTGGGACGTGGTGCAGGCGCCGAAGAAACTAGGTGGGCTAGGAGTTGGGGATGCTATGGTTCGCAACACAGCGCTGTTGTTTAAGTGGTGGTGGCGATTTGCAAAGGAAGAATGCACACTATGGAAAAAGGTAGTATGTTCCTGTCATAATCTGAATCCCAATGAGCCACTGTCGACTCAAGAACTGCCTACTAGAGGGGGACCATGGAAGGATATCTGCCAGTTACAAATCATGAATCAACATTTAAGGGATAAGATGGTCGCAGGCCTATCCATGGAGGTTGGTGATGGGTGCCAGACTCGATTTTGGGAGGATGTATAGTTACTTGGTGGATCTCTGAAGGATCGCTTCCCGAGGCTTTTCTCTGTTTCAAACCAATGTGGATCCGTTATAGGGGAGTGCGGGTTTTGGGATGGGTTTGAGTGGATTTGGAACTTCCAATGGAGGAGAGAGCTCTTTCAATGGGAGTTGGAACTCCTGAGTGCACTGCATGAGGTTTTGAGACCTGTGACATTAGTTCCAAACAGAGAGGACAGAGTGGTGTGAAAATATGATAGGCGAGGTGTTTTTACAACTAACTCATTTGTGCAGGTGATGCAGGAGGAACTGATCCCAGAGGAGGTAACTAGCTACAGCTTCACCAGGACTGTTTGGAAGGGGTTGGTTCTGCCTAGAGTAGAGCTTTTTGTATGGTTTGCTCTGATAGGAAGAGTAAATACAAAGGACAGGTTGAGCCGGTTTGGAATCATCAGTCAGGAAGATGTTACTTGTGTTCTTTGTAACAACGAGGTGGAAGATGTATATCACTTGTTTCTAGGATGTGTATTTGCTTGGTAGGTGTGGAGTGCTTGGATTTCTGCCTTTGGCCGACGATGGTCTTATCCGGGATCGATGAAAGAGCACTTTCTTAGGTGGACAGAAGAACCGAGGAGAATGGATGAGCGTAACCACCGGTTGAGGTGCTTCTGCGCGATCATCTGGAACCTATGGTTGGAAAGGAATAGGCGAATTTTTCAGCACACAAGCAAAGGAGTCAAAGAAATTATCAACATGTCCTCGAATAGTGCTAACGAGTGGAGCGGTAAGGATCCCTTTAGTTATTGATGGCTATGCCAGAGATGACATGGGGACGGATTTGGTTTGTTATATTTCTTGTTAAGTTTGTTTGTTTTTAGTGTGGATGACTTTGATTGCTCCACTGTTATTGTGTTGAGCTGTTTGGTTTCCAAAAAAAAAAATGGTGGGCTTGAGGTGTGTGGCCCCATAAGTGGTTGTTATATAAGATAGATATGAAGTAGAACTATAGAAAAACCAATTGAACCGTGGTCTTCTACAGCACCACATATAGCTGCCACGCATAAATCGCAGCACCGCACACTGGCAACTCTGTTGGTTCCATCAACATTGGATAGTCCATACGACGCTGTGATCGGAGACGACATGGATCTCTTAACAGAAGTGTCAATTTCTCTCATAATTACTACCATTTATTGGATCAACACTGAAAGAGTAATACTTAACAAGGTGGTCAACAACAAAAGAATCATAATCAACAAACTCATAACATATACACAAGAAAATTATTAGAATAATTTCACATAAACATAATAGAAAAATATTTGAAAAATAATAAAAAAATAAATTCAAATAATCTATAATAATTTTATTTAATATTTGTTAATTATTATTAAAATAATTGTATAATTTTAAATATAATAATTAATGTAAATTAAAACAAAATCAATTTATTTATTCTAACTAAATCAAATTATTAATATAATTGATTAGTTATAGTTAATATAGTCAAATAAAATATTAAATAATTTAATATTTATCTCAATCAAATCAAATAATTAATTAATTATAATACTCTAAAAAAATAATTAATCAAAATATATAAAACAAAAAATTAATACAAATTAAAACAAAATAATTTATTTATTCCAGTCGAATTAAATAATTAATATAATTAATTAGTTATAGTTAATATTGTCAAATAAAATATTAAATAATTTGATATTTATCTCAATCAAATCAAATAAAGAATTAATTGACATTCTTAAAAACTATTAA
Organism: Arachis ipaensis; assembly: GCF_059453495.1. Taxonomy (NCBI): domain Eukaryota; kingdom Viridiplantae; phylum Streptophyta; class Magnoliopsida; order Fabales; family Fabaceae; genus Arachis; species Arachis ipaensis. Next base: position 120,173,547 of record NC_142437.1, on the reverse strand, counting down.
TCAAAATACATAAGATGAAAAAATTTGTGCAAATTAAAATAAAATTAATTTATTTATTCTAGTCATAATAAATAATTAATATAATTAATTAGTTATAATTAATATGGTCAAACTATATTATTAATATAATTAATTAGTTATAGTTAAAATGATCAAATAAAATAAATAATTGACACTCTCAAAAGTATTAATCAAAATATATAAGACAAAAAAATTAATGCAAATTAAAAGGAAATCAATTCATTTATTCCAATCAAATCAAATAACTAATATAAATAATTAGTTATAGTTAATATAGTCAAATAAAATATTAAATAATTTTATATTTTTAAGTAATTAGTTATAGTTAATATAGTTAATATCTCAATCAAATCAAATAACTAATTAATTAATTAACGCATTTAAAAGAATTAAATAAAATAAATCAAGAAATAAATTGCTATTAATTGAAAAAATTCGATTTTAATAATACATAATAGATTAAATTAAATAAGATAATTTTAATTATTGTCTCTTTTGCTGAAATAATAATTGACATGTCCATATGTATTATGTTAAATGATTTAGTTATATATATGTGATTTTTTTATGTAAAAATAATAATTAAGATATTAATAGGTATTATGCTATACAATTTAGTTAAGCACATCGAATTATCAAATAATTTTTAATTATTATTTTTATATGAAAATTTTAGTGAGACATATAAGTAACTATTTATCAATAATAATAACAACATTCACGTTATGTTAATATAAAAATCAATCACTAAATAAGTTATGTATAAAATATATTTAACAATATAAAATAAATTTTAAAAATAAATAAGTTAAACAATACATGTATTTATATATAAATAATTGATGATTGATTTAGTTCTTAATTTTTTATATACACATCGTAAAAGCTCATATGCAGCTGTATGTATTTATAGTGTCTAATTTTTATGTACATTCGATGAAAACTTATATCTTATATGCAGTTATTTTTATGGTAAAATTAATAATTTAAAATTATTAGATAATAATTTAATTAAATATATCAAATTATCTAATAATTATCAATTAACAGGTTTATACGAAAATAACTTCATCGGAATCATTATCATATACACATAGGATTTATGTAAAATAATAATAATAATAATAATAATAATAATAATAATAATAATAATAATAGAATTATAAAAGCTAACAGAACAATTAAACTTTTTAGAATAATTAATACTATATAAACACTATAAAATTAGTCACTGCAATTAATTACTAGAAATATTTAATTAAAAACGTGTAAACCAGTTCGGTGTATGTATTAAAATCTTAAAAGACAATCTTTTTTGTCAGTTAGATTCATCTTTTTTTATCTTTTAATTTGCATTATGCATGAATTTTTTTTTTGGAGGGAGATGCTACACATACATAATGTGTCTAAATATACATTGTTCAAACAAAATTTTGTTAAAAGAATTTCTCTTTTTGTATGTTTATGCAATTTTTATAATTTCTTACTAGGTGTATGTATTAAAATTTTAAAAGACAATCTTCTTGTAATCTATCTTTTATAATATTCTTTTTGTTGATGAGAATTAAATTGGTACCAAGTCATCAAAGTATGCCATATGTAATTACGTTTTTTTATTGTGCCTTGTTTAGGGTTTATGATTTGAAAACATGCAACAACTAACTTGAATTATTATAAACATAATTGGAGATATCCGGAGTAATTTCAAATTTTGTTTTTGACTTTTCGCATTGTTTGAGAGATTGATACCATCTTGTTCTCACTTAGAAAAGTGGAGAGAGCCTTTCATCAACTTTTCTCTTCAGTCTTTGAGTATAGGTGTTGTTAAAGGTGGAGCTTCTCTTTGGCAATGGAGGGTCATATAACCCTCTAAATATTTTATAAAAGCATTAGTACCATATAGATAGAAAATGAAATTAGTTTAATTGGTTATAGGGCTGATAATTCATATCCTATTCGTGAGTATTTAACTCAGTTCAACCTGTTCAGGTAGGGTAGGGTAGGGTCCGAGTATGTCTGCGGGTAGGGTAGGGTACGAGTTTAGGGTACAGACTTACAATAAATGAACAACCACTAAAACTAGTTAGTTAATTTAGTAATTTAGAGCATTAGTTTTTTTTTTTTTGTTATTAATTTACTTTGAAAAAATTTGATATTTCTACGGGTAGGATAAGGAAGGGTAGGGTTTAGAATTTTAGGGTGCATGTAGGGTTAGGGTTGAGAGATTCTCAACTCGTAAGTAAAATAGAGTAGAGTTTTAATAAAATTTTTAACCCATAGGTAAGATAGGATAGGGTCCCTACTCTACCCATTACCAACCCTAATTGGTTAGTATCATATTTTTCCAGTCCCAATGATTTATGTTCAATTCTCATGTTTATTATTTTGGATTAATAATTTATAATGGACAATGTTGGGATAAGTTTAACAACTTAACAAAACCTTTTTTTTTCTGTGTTTAAATCCATGTTTAATACTAACACAATCTTACTCTTGTCCAACACTTTGATTAAAAAAAAAACTAATTAAATACTATGTATGTATTGAGTTATAAGTTTTTGTTAGAATGGTTTCTCTTTGATTTTTTGGTATTAGCAATTTTTACATTGGCAAGGAATATAGAGAACGTTTTACGTTTCAATTAGATTGATAAAGGATATTTTTTATCTCATGATAATGATGAACAATAAATAATAAGGAGTACATCAATTATATAACAGTTTTTGTAATTTAAGTAGAGATCCAATGCGTTATGGGTGGTCATAGTTTTTTTTTACTATCCATAGATCATATTCTAAGAATTTGCTTCTTTTTTTAACAGGGAAGGCAGAAGATAGTATTTTCAATGAAAATACTGTAAGTCATAGTATCACTAAAATTAAGAATAATTTCATTCAAGACTTCAAGTTGTCAATAATGGAATGCAGTTTAGTAATTTTTTTTTCTTTCAAATTCATTCCAAGACCTCAAAATATGTGTTTGGATTAAAATTTGTTAATGAAAATTTATATCAAATTTATTTTACAAACTTAATTTTAATAAGAAGTGAGTTGGTGTTAATGTGATTTATGTTAAGTAATTTTATATCAAAATAAATTATAATAAAATAAATATTGTTTGGAGTACATTATTTAAAATTATATTTAAATAAAAATTATTTAAAAAGATATAAATTTATATCATTCAAAATCATATTATTTTAATATTTTTTATTATAATTTTTTTTTTAAAAATTTAAATATATGTGTTAAAATTTAGTACTCTATCAGTACTCTTCTTTAATATTCTTGTATTTAATTAGATCTTTCTAATAGAATCAATTATTTAAATTATAAAAATTAACAATATTAAATAAAATATATACTAATTTAAGAATGTATAGTAAAAATTATACAAAGTTAAATAAAAAAATGATAAAATTCTATAAAAAAAGCATTAATAAAAATAATTAAAAAATTGATATGAATAATAACTACTGAAAATTCTATTAAAAAAATACAAAAATATATATTAGTGAACATAAAAAAATTTTAAACAAAAATATTCATGCTATGAACGAGAAAAATTATTGATAAAAAATCAACATTTAATAAGGAGTACTAACAATAATATTAAAAAAATTATTTGTAAAATATAATTGTTCCTAATATCTCTTCTTATAAATGAGATTGAATGGTAAAATTAAAAAAAATTAATTAATTTTTTAATTTAAACGCAAAATTATAATTTGTTGTTTAAAATAAACTAGAGTTAAATTCCAAAATCATGGTTGTATTTAGAGAACAAAATTAGTCAAACAAAAAATTCTAATGTTCAATAAGATTGAAAGTATTTAAAGTATTTCTAAGACTAAACTAAATATACCCAAAATAATTGAAGATGGTTTTTATCGAAAAACTGGTTCTGTCCGTAGACAGCAGAAATACCGTCGCAAAGATCCATTGTTGTGGACAAAAGATCTTATGCATCATTCTTCTGGTTCTTTCTCTTTCGCGGTTGCCACCAACGATAGAGAAGATCGTAGTGGCAATGGTGTCTATGATGGCCATGGTGGCCATGAAGCTTATTTCCTGGAGAACCGCCTTTTCAACGGACTAATGAGTGAATTTATTTTATTACACTTTATATATTATGTACTTTTTATGTATTTTCACTACAAAAATTATAACAAATAAACTTATATTTACTATTGATAAAAAAATAATCTAACAAATAATCCATATAAAAATAATCCACACCTTCCTAAGAAATGGAATTGAAAAGAGACTTATTATAAAAGCTGGACTAATTGATATTCCTGCTGTAGAGAGGAGGAATTACCATGATGACATGACAGTTGTTGTCTTTATAGATTATGAAATGCTCGGCTGGCTGTAAGAGGTCGATTTCCGCAACAACTGTCAAAGGGCCACTACTAATTTTGCAGACCCAGTAGTGTCAACCTTCGGTCAAATTAAACGTTTGATGGAAGACCAACTGTCTCCTAATAATAATTAGCATCCAACTCTGATATCTGATCTTCTGTTTAAAGAATTGTTGTTTTTAAATACATTTCTTTGTTGTTATGCATGTTATATAGAATTTTTTTCTGTAATAAATTAAAAAAAAATATTTTAATTTTAAACATCAGTAGTATATATTTTAGAGTACATGGGAGTACATAAGAATTAATTATATTTAAAAAAAACAATTTTTTTAATTTATAATAAAAAAATTCTTATTAAATATAACTTATTTCTGTATATTTATATATTATTTTTCTATATGAAATGATTATTTTGATCTTTTCATACCTCATTTTGGATTTTATTTTGATCATGATCCTAGCCTAAATATGTAAAAATCAATAAATTGTACATTTGACTCATATCTTACTCTAATTTTAGACTTCAAAGATTCACGCATATTCTTCTTTTGGATATATATAATTATATGTGAAGCATGGATACATTAATTTCATTTTTTAAATACGTACGTATATATAAAACATAAAATATTTTTTAAATAAATTATAAATATTTTGATATTTTATTTATATTAAGTATATTTTTTTGTAAAGCATTTAAGATAAATTTTGGTCAATAAAAAATAATACATAATATTTTTAAATTTATTTTAAAAATATAATATAAGAATAAAATTAAATATTTTAACATGTGATAAAGTTTACGTTATCTAAATATATTTAAAAAATATTTTTTATTTAAGATATTGTTAAACACAAAAAAATATGTGTGTTAAATAAATATTATATCCTAAATATATCTAAGGTACAAACATAAAAACTTAACAAAGTAGTATATGTTCTTTATATAATTAACCATAATCATGCATCACATGAATTCTCTAAATAAAGTAGAGAGGCTTCACTTCCAAATGATAAAAAATGAGTGGTCAATATTTTTAAATTAATAGTGAATTTCAGCAAATAATCTTAAGGTGATTAAATATTATTTATCATTTCCCCGTAATTTTCAATGTTAGAAGATCCAAATTATATATATAATTAAATAGTTTAATTAATGTGGTCAAATTATATTATTAATATAATTAATTAGTTATAGACTTATAGTTAATATGATCAAATAAAATAAATAATTAACACTCTCAAAAATATTAATTAAAATATATAAGACAAAAAAATTAATGTAAATTAAAAAAAATTAATACATTTATTTCAATCAAATCAAATAATTAATATAATTAATTAGTTATATTTAATATGGTCAAATAAAATATTAAATAATTTGATATTTATCTCAATTAAATCAAATAAATAATTAATTAATTAACGCGTTTAAAAGAATTAAATAAAATAAATCAAGAAATATATTGCTATTAATTGAAAAAATTTGATTTTAATAATACATAATACATTAAATTAAATAAGATCATTTTAATGATTGTCTCTTTTGCTGAAATAAATCAAATAATAATTGACATATCCATATGTGTTATGTTAAATAATTTAGTTAAATATATGTGATTTTTTTATGTAAAAATAATAGTTAAGATATTAATATGTATTATGCTATATAATTTAGTTAAGCTCGTCGAGTTGTCTAATAATTTTTAATTAATTTTAGTGAGACATACAAGTAACTATTTATCAATAATAATAATAATAACATTCACGTTATGTTAATATAAAAATCAGTCACTAAATAAGTTACGTATAAAATATATTTAACAATATAAAATATATTTTAAAAATAAATAAATTAAACAATACATATATCTATATATAAATAATGTGATTTAGTTTTTAATTTTTTATATACACATATATAATAAAAATTCATATGCAGCTATATGTATTTATAATAAAATTAATAATTTAAAATTATCAAATAATAATTTAATCAAACATATCAAATTATTCAATAATTATTAATTACCAGCTTCAAACAAAAATAACTACATCTAAATTATTATCATGTCCACATAGGATAATAATAATAATTTGGCAGCATATATGATTAATAGGCTTGAGGTGTGTGGGCCATACCTAGTAGTTATATAAGACATAACATAAGAGATGAAGCAGAGAAACAGTAGCCTACAACGCGCTTGTTATTTTTTATGTGGGAGAGAGAGAAGTGCATAACCAGAAGGTGTGAACAGAAGTGTGTTTTATATTGGTATGGGATCTATAAATCGGATGCATCGAAAAAAAATCACAAATCGGACGGTCCGATTTGTGAATTCGAAAAAAAAAAATTTTAATGTTAAAATCGGACCGTTCATTTTTATTTTAAAAAATAAAAAAAATATAAAATACAAAACGGACTCTCCGATTTGTAGTTTATTTTTTTCTCCAAGCAAATCGGACCCTCCGATTTGTAATTTATTTTTTTCTTCAAATAAATCGGACCGTCCGATTTGAATAAAACACCATATAAAAAAAACACATGTATTTAAACAATATAAAAATAAATTAGCCAGCCACGCAACTACTCTCTTGGTTTCGTAAAGAATGGAGAGTCGATGTGACACTGTGATACGAGACATGGATCTCTTAACGGAAATCCTTCTGAAACAAGCGATTCAATGCAAGTGCGTGTGCAAGAAATGGCTGTCAATCATCTCCAACCCCAAATTCCGTTATTCACACACTTGTCGTTTATATTCCAAGTACAATAACAACCCTCCACCCACTGCTCTGTTGGTTCAAAATGTCTCAGACACAAAGCTTCGTAGAGCTTCTTTTGTCCCCTTAAACACCAATAATGAAAGTAACAAAACCTTCCACCCTGATCTTCATGGATCCAACTTATTGCCTTCCATTATGCACTCTTGCAATGGTCTATTACTATGGAATGTTCATTATCCAAGTAATCTATCCCAATTTCCCGAAGAAGTTGTAGAGACTTATCTTGAGGAAGCATGCCACTTTCGCATATGCAACCCTGCGATCCGCCGCGACGACCACTCCGTTCGTCTAGATTACCCCGATGCACATGATGCAGCTTACTCGGATGATGATGATCGTCCCTTCTCGTTTGATCCATTTGCATTGAAGGCTTATCTTGTTTTCGAACCTCTAAAACAACCTCTTTCTTACAAAGTTATTTCATTCGGTGAGGAAAGTTCTCCGTTTAAATATCGTCGTTATTCTCCTCTCGGACCTATGATTTGCAAACCCAGAATTGAGATTCGTCTGTATACATCAGAGACGTGTCGTTGGAGAAAAGTTGTTTGCAACCTACCTGATGACTTACGTGTCACAAAAGGAGTTTATTGCAACAGTGCTATTCATTGGTTTCGTTTATTAGATCATGATAATTCTGTTTATTTTGATACCAACCGGCTTTGCTTTGATAAATTGCCAAGAGTGCCATCCGTTGGTGATGACTTAGATTCAAAGCCCTGGAGTGTTTAAGTATTTTGGAGAATGTAGAGGGAGGCTGCACTTGATTCTAGATAATAATTTGGAGTTTGATATTTGGGAATTAGAGGAAAATTACTCTTCATGGGTTGCCAGATACCATGTTAATCTTAATCGCATGCATGATGGGGAATCAGCCTTGTGGTGGAATGTTTCAAGTAATCCATTTTCTGTGTTAAGTTTTGTTCTTCGCCAAGAAAAAGAAGAAGAAGAGGACTCCATGCTTGTATTGTTCAAAGATGGTAAAATAATGTCTTATAGCCTGAAAGATTATGGTTTGAGGGTTCTTTGTAAAGTAGACGAATCGCCTATTTCTGTTCATCACTACTTTGAGACTTTGTTAAGTATTGGAAATTCATAGATCCATGTAGAGTAAGTATTTGGACATTGTTAAGATTGTTTAATATTTGTATTGTCTATTATTTATATTTTTTATTTTTAAATAATTATAATTATAAGGTGGTTTTTGTTCTATTCTTTAAACGTAGAAATAACACTACACTAAATTCATATGCTTGTTTAATGAATAATGGCTAAATTTATTATATTTCATGCATTACTAGGCAAAATTTCATTTTACACCAAGAACCAATTTTTGGTTTATGAAAAACACTATGCATTATTGTTATTTCAAATAGCATATTGTTGAAACTCAATTTTTCTTTTATTTGAAACCTAATCAACCACTAAATAAAAACATGTCAAATGAAATCTAATCCTATTATATTTGATTCACTAAGTTAAAAATAATTGGTTCAGAGAGAATATGACAAAATCCTTGATTTTACTAAGCATAAACAAGAAGGGCATATCTTTTAGATAAAAAAAAAAAAAAAAAACACAAAACAACATATGTTTTAGGAAGAGACTACTTTAAATTATTTAAAGAATAAAACTCTACATTTAAACAAAATCTTTATCAAAATTTATTCAAGTTGTTGTAATAACTTTTCAAATTACGTGCTCATTTTCTGTTTCTTTCTCCTTCTCCTTCTTCTCCTCCTCCTCATCTTCTTCCTCGTATTTCTTTTTCATCTTCCAAATTTACACACGCAGATTTTTCTTCTTTCTTTTTTTCTCATTTTTTTATAGATTATCAATTCAATTCAATTCAATTCATAATGAACCGAACATGTTATTAAGGTGAAACAATTGTATAGTACTAAATGAATGGAACATTATCCATTATATAAAGTCAAATTCAAAATAGCTTTCTGCATAATGGACCGAATACGTTATTAAGGTGAAACAATTGTATAGTACTAAATGAACGGAACATTATCCATTATATAAAATCAAATTCAAAACACACGTGTCTACAATTTAGAGATTATCAATTCAATTCAATTCAATTCAGAATACCTGTATCAATTCAATTTATCAATTGCATTTTTAATTTGATTGAAAAAATAATCCATTAACAAAATGTTAGTGTTGTTAGTGATGACAATAACGAAAGAGGAGGATAAGCAAAAGAAGAAGAAGGTATTCGTGAATTTGAAAGAAGAAGAGAATGTATGCGTGATAATGACGCTCTTTTAATGAAAGTAGTTTTTGTTGTGTTGAACCTACTTGGATAAACTTGGATGAAAAAATACTTAGATGTGCAGCAATTTTAAATTACAAAATAATTTGTTTGTGTGTTATATTACAAAAATATTTGATAATCAAGATAAATTAATTAAAAATAATCAAAATTTATCTTATTTAATATTTATTATAATGGTTATAAAAATTAATAAATATTAAATAAGACAAGTTTTAGTTGTTTTTTTTTTTTTTAGCCTTATTACTTATTATTAGTTATATTAATGGTGTTAACGAAATGTAATTTGTTGGGTCAAATTTCTTGTGAGTTACCGCATGGCCAAAGAAGTAATTTGACACATGTACAGTTGAATTTTGATATTTCTATTTAATTATCCAATAATGTCTCATACAGCACTATAGACAAACAACTTTCTCTTAAGAAACTCCATTCAACCATAAGTAAGGAACACATAATTGAACATATAGCTAAAAATACCTCTTATGTCATCTCGAACCCTAGCTAGGGTCTTGAAAAAGATGATATTTTGTTATAAAGACTATATAACCAAGAAGTATTACTAAAAATTTTAATCTTGTGAAAGATAAAACATATCTCATGGCAACATTCAGTACCTTGGCATCAACAATACTTATAAATCATAGTATTAGAATTTTAAAATATACATTAAAGTATAGGCAATACTATTTTGATTATAGATAAAATGCAGAAAATTTGAGCCATCAGTGTCAAATAATTCAAAAGCTTCCTTAATCTCCTGCTTTTTCTGCTGGGTCAAATAATGGCGTCCTTTCGATTTGTTGTGCTTCCTGGATCTCCCTCTATATGATTCTCCTCTATATATAGATGACTGGAAAAACAAAAAGAGTTATTGTTTAGGAAGCAACATGCTATTCCTTTATTAATAAACAATGATCAATGATCGAAAGCATAGGTAAAGTCTATGTTAAACAATCTATGTTGTATTCATTGTGTCTCTCGCTCAAAGGATTAAGCCAATAGTTACACTAATAAAAAATTTGCAGCAATTTTTGTGCAATTTATTTTAATATATTAGCACATACTATAAAATATTAAATGATTATAAAATTAAATTAATTTTTTTTATATCTTTCATAATTAATGATAAAATATTAAAAAATTACTATAATAAATATATATAGTTTATATTATTATTATTATTATTATTATTATTATTATTATTATTGTTGTTGTTGTTGTTGTTTAAATCAATCAATAACTATCACTAATTTATATACATAATTATAATGATTATTAAATTGTATTTTAGTCAAATAAAATAAAGAATCTATTAGTTTAATTTTGTATGAGAGAAAAATATATATTTTATAAATTGAAGAAAAGAAAACATCATTTAGATATTTCGTAAAAATAAAAGAAAAATTCTAGCTTGGAACACTACAACATTTTTAAGTTGAGGCAACATTTAATAAGTGTTGTCTAAAAGCTGATAAAAGGTTGCTTTTGATCTATGGGAACACTTTTTGACCTAAGACAACGTTTTTGGGTGGCGTTGCATATGCGGCCGTTGCCTTAGATCAAGGCAACACTTTTTTGCTTCAAAAGCAACGCTTTTGAGGACAACACCTGGTAAGTGTTGCCTTTGGTTGAAAAACAACAACACTTCAAAGGTGTGTTTGAGACAACACTTTTGCAGTATTGTCTTTTCTCTTATATTTTGGCCACTACTAAAAAGTGTTGTCTATTTGCAATAAAATACAACCCTTTTACGAGTTGCTTATAAATTTGAATTTGCAATTCTTTAAAGTGTTGCCTTTTCTTTTGGATATGCAACCTATGCAAGTGTTGCTTTTTCTTTTGGATATGCAACCATACAAGTGTTGTCTAATATTCAAAATATGCAACTAATAAGAGAGTTGCCTTTTGAGCAAAAATAAAAGTTATTTTTGTAATAAAAATACAAAAAAATAAAATTTACAATAAAATCTTTTGTTCATACATATGTAATTATTTTAATTAATAAATAAATTTATGCACAACAGAAAAAATTTATAAAAGAGACAAAATAACTAATAATAAAGTAAAAATTAAAATAGATATTAAAATGTTCAATTAGTATTTCAAATACATATTCATCAATAATTCTCGACAAAATAATAAAATTCTTATCTAACAATAATTGTCATAACAAAATAGTAATATTTGTAAAAAAGATGTCAATCTACTTGCATATTTTATATCCATGCTTGACTTGTCCCATATGCTAAATCTGCAAATAATACACAACAAAAAAATAAGTAACTTATCATTAAAACTAAAAAATTATAATAATAGAAAACAGAGCTGATGTGTGAGGAGAGAATAGAAAACAGAGAAGCAGCTTCAAGATTCTGCTATGTGCAAAGAGAGATCTCAATCTTCTATTCTTGCCACTAACTAAACTAACTTCTATATAAATATGGAGCTAACTAACAAAGAGATATATTACAAATTTAAACTTCATAATAACTCGGTATATTCAAGGTTTTTTTGCAGAAGAAAAAAGAACCAGAAGCTAACCATTACCTCCTCAGTTGCATCTTCCCTTTCAGATGCACCGCTTTCAGCAGCTTCACAGCTCTCATCTTTTCCTTTGTTTTCATGTTCTTCATCCTGGTTATTTAACCAAAGCATGGTGTCACTTTGTACGAATAAAGCAACAATCTTATATCAACATTGAAAAACACAGAAATGAACAACTGAGATGAGCAGGAAAAACACAGGCAAGTTGCTCGACTGTCTCTGTACTAAATATTAGATGTATTCATTATTCAAATTTAATTTCCAAAATATAGTTAGGATACTGAGAAGTTCACACATATCTACTTTTCACCATCTATTATGTCAAAATTATCTTTTTTATATACCTGAAGAAGGATTGATTCATTCAGGTCTTTCACCGAGTCAACTTCACTATGAGTTTATTTCAGCCTTTGCTCCACCTTCAATGAACTGCACATAAATTTAAAGAGCATTAAGAAACAATCAAAAGCATGACAAATTGACACTCATGCGTATAAATAAATTAAATTGAACTAATCAATAAAATTTCAAATATAATTAAGTACCTCAAAAACATAATTAAATAGAAAAATAATTCTAAACTATTCACAATAATACATAACATATAAAAATATATATATATATACGGGCTGGATCAAATACTCACTTATCAATAAATGGTTTGCTAAGGTCCCTATTAAGATTCCCTGAGCCGAGGCATAGATTAATGGATTAATGCATTGGACGTAGTATCAACTATTCATATTCATAATTAATAGTATATATTGGCACATAGGACATATCTAGAATGTTTTTCTTTTTGGAGATTAGAAAATTGAAAACAAAACCTTCAACTTATCGAAAACAATCAAATGCTCCAAAAAAAAACATAGTTTAGTGTCTTGGGTAGTTTTAGCATCAACTGCTATAACTCTTGCCTTCTGAGAACTAAAGTGGTGATCACCAGCTGTGAATGAAGGACACAGATGATTGTTTTATAAGAATGAGACTAATGGCAGGACACAAACTCATGATGACAAAAATGAATGTTATATAGATTAAGAGCTAGATCATTTTCCAATAAAAATAACCAAGAAATGCAGAGTACAAAACCAAAGTCTTGTTTCCTTGTATCAAATCAAGTACCTTTACAAAGTTTTTAGTCCATACTTAAGACCCTTGGAACTTTAATATACGGCTCCTCATAGCTTGGAACGGCACCAATCATCGCATCCCTGTAAACCAACACATTTGAATCAACAGTTTTTCAACTATGTCCAATTGAAACATAATGATTAATGGATAACTTCATTTTCACCTGTGCTCAAATGTTAGAATCACTAGACTATTATCAAAATACAAAAATGCAGGTATACAATAATGTATATAACAGATACCGTAGCGTAATCATTGACTATAAGATGAGCCGAAAGCAATCCTCCAAGAACTCTGATTGTCGTCTCAAACAAAGAAACAGTTTTGTTCTGTAACCGACCAAAAAGTAATTAAATTCATCCTTAACTCCAAATTGAGTACAGAAACTTGAAATTCAGCTGCTTAGCCATTCACTCACAATATCAAAGCGAATATTTTTACCAATCCATTCAATGGAAGTGGCAAAGCGGTCACGATCACCGAGTAGAGCCAAAGTGTCCAAAGAATCAATCTAATAGCACCTATCACAATTATCATCAAAATTATCTTATAATTAATGAATGAATTAATTAATTTTGGTGATTTTACTTAAATAATATAATTTAGTAAAGCCACTAGCAGCAATTAAGTAATGGGGCATATTCCTAATAAATCAGTACCTGCAGAAACACAAAGAAAGCATCACGAGCTTTGAGGATGAGACCGAGTTATCATTGCAAATAGCAACAACAACAGTATCACCAGTATTACAATTAGGGATCAAATCACCAAAAACACTAAAACAAAAAAAGCGAAAGGAAAGAGGCAGCATCATACCGACTGTGATGAATGCAAAAAGAGAGGAACACGATTTTTGCCGTCTCCGGACCACTTTTTCAGCCCCTTATTCGACGTCTCCCATTCCAGTTGCCAAGGTTTTCGCAATTCCGTGGTCTTAGCAATGATGCCGATTGTGAAGCTAGTGCTGTTCGATCTATACAACGACGACGGTGACGGAAGCAATCGCTTCTGCTGCCGGCTATTGCAGAGTTTCTGTTAGGTTTGTGATTTGACCGGCTTTTGGAGCAGTGAGAGTAGAGTAGAACAAGTTTAAAATTAATGCACATAGCAACAAGGTTAACCAAAAATTAGGATTCAAAACACAAAAAAGTGATAAAATAGAATAGAGAAGGAACGGTAGAATCATTAGTACCTGTAGAAGAATGCCAAAAACGAGAATCTCACAAAAAACGCGAGCAGTGATAATCGAACAGTAACCGGCAGTGATGAACACGAGCAGAGAGGATCGAAGCTCAATGAGAAGAGGAGTAGAGGATCGAAGCTCAATTAGCAGAGATAGAAGCTCAACGAGCAGAGAATCGAAGCTCAATAAGAAGAGGAGCAGAGGATCGAAGCTCATTCGCAAGCAGAGAAGATCGAAGCTCAACGATCGAAGCTCATTCCTGAGCAGAGATTGAGATCGAAGCTCAATAAAGGAACGCGCGTCATCATCGAATGGATTGAAGAACCAGAGAGGAATGAATCATTTGGAATGGATTGGGGTTAGGGGTTTCGTTAGGGTTGGGGTTTTGCTAGGAACGAGAGACTCTTCTTTTCTCCCTTTTTCTCCGCAAAATAGTTAGCCTTGTCGTTTGGGTTATTTTTGTTATTTTAAGAATTATTAAAAATTTTAGACAACACTTAAGAAGTGAAGTTTAAAATAAAATCAAAGACAACTCTTAAAAAGAGTAATATATTATTTTTATAATGGTTGTTTTTATATATTTAATAAAGCAACACTTGATAAGTGTTTTTTAATTTATCAACAGCATCACTCATAGTGTGTTGATTAAAAATTCATTGTTATAATTCTATTTTATTACTACTAGTATAAAACGTTGCCTATATATATATTAGGCAACTATTTTTAAGTGTTATCTTGAACTTATGTTGCAATAGCCAATAAATGTTGTAGTGGAATAACATTTTTAATGTTAAAAAAAAAAGAGAAAGTTAGTTACTTAGTTAGTATTAGTTTGAAAATAAGACAAAAATAAAAAATATTAATCACCTAATATTCTTTTAAAAGAAGTTTCAATTTCCCTCTTAATTACTATCCTTTTGGTCAATAGCAAAAGAATACTAATTAATATCATTTACTAGATAAATACTGAAAGAGTATAATCATTAATGAATTATTACTCAAATAACATAGTCTTTTTATCCTCATTTAGAGGTTTTGAATTTAAGTCTCATTCTTAATTTTAAAAAAAAAATTAACAAGGTGGTCAACAACAAAAGGATAATAATCAACAAACTCATAACTTACACAAGAAAATGATTAGAATAATTTCACATAAAAATAATAAAAAAAAATTGAAAAAACAATAAAAAAATCAATTCAAATAGTCTATAATAATCTTGTTTAGTATTTATTAATTATTATTAAAATAATTGTAAAATTTTAAATATAATAATTAATATAAATTAAAATAAAATCAATTTATTTATTCTAATAAAATTAAATTATTAATATAATAAATTAGTTATAATTAATATAATAAAAATATTAAATAATTTAATATTTATCTCAATCAAATAAAATAATTAATTAATTATAATTCTATGAAAAGTTATCAATCAAATCAAATAATTAATTAATAATAACACTATGAAAAGTCATTAATCAAAATACATAAGATGAAAAAATTAATACAAATTAAAATAAAATCAATTTATTTATTTTAATCAAATTAAATAATTCAATAATTAATATAATTGATTAGTTATAATTAATGCCATCAAATGAAATATTAAATAATTTGATATATTTATATCAATCAAATCAAATAAATAATGGAATAAAAAAATATAACACAAAAAAAATTATGCAAATTAAAATAAAATTAATTCATTTATTTTAGTCAAATTAAACAATTAATATAATTAATTATTAAATAATTAATATAGCAAATAAAATATTTAATATTTAATATTTATCATAATCAAATCAAATAAACAATTAATTATGACAATCTTAAAAATCATTAATCAGAATACATAAGATAAAAACATTTACGTAAATTAAAACAAAATCTATTTATTTATTCTAGTCAAATCAAATAATTAATGTAATTAATTAGTTATAGTTAATTAATGTAGTTAAATAAAATATTAAATAATTTAATATTTATCTCAATCAAATTAAATAAATAAATAATTATAACACTTTCAAAAAAATTAATCAAAATATATAAGATGAAAAATTCATGCAAATTAAAATAAAATCAATTTATTTATTCTAGTCAAATAAAATAATTAGTATAATTAATTAGTTATAGTTAATATAGTTAAATAAAATATTAAATAATTTGATATTTATTTTAATTTGATCAAATAATTAATTAATTAACGCATTTAAAAGAATCAAATAAAATAAATCAAAAAATACCTTGAAAAATATGCTACATCAGTTATACTATTAATAAAAAAAAATCGATTTTAACAATAGATAATAGATTAAATTAAATAAGATAATTTTAATTATTATCTCATTTACTGAAATAATAATTGATGACATGTCCGTATGTGTTATGTTAAATGATTATTTAACCAAATATATCTGATTTTTTTTTATGTAAAGATGATATTCAAGATGTTAACACATATTATGCTATATAATTTAATTTTACACGTTAAATTATTTAATAATTTTTAATTATCTTTGTAGAAAAATGTTGGTAAGACATACAAGTAACTCTTTATCAATAATAATAATAATAACAATTATATTATGTTAATATAAAAAATCAATCACTAAATAAGTCATATATAAAATATATGTTACAATATAAAATAGACTTTAAAAATAAATAAGTTAAATAATACATATATTTATATATAAATATTTAATGACTAATTTAATGTTTAATTTTTTATGTTCATATACAATTATTTTTATAATTAAGTTAATAATTTAAAATTATTAAATAATAATTTTATAAAAAATATTAAATTAACTAATAATTATTAATTAACAGTTTCACACAAACATAACTACAGCTGAATCATTATCATGTGCGCATAGGATTTATATAATAATAATAATTTGGCAGCATATCTGATAATAGGCTTGAGGGAGTGTACTGTGTGGCCCATAATAGTTATGGAAAAGTATAAGTGAACAATAATTTTAGTGAATAATATAAATAATAGGGTTACAAATGTACATTATTCATAAATTTAATTAATGATGTAATTAATTTAATTATAATAATAACTATTTTTCAAAATTTAAAATATCAGATTTTTTAGTAGGAAACAGTTACACGTTTTCTATCCTTTCACACTTTATCTCTTCCCTTTCTTGATAGACCTTTTTCTCTTCTGCACTCTCAACCCAGCCCCAACCCTTCGTCCGACACCACTGCCATCATCATTGGCGACCACCGTCGCCTACCCCCTCTCTCTTCCCTCTCTTTTTTTTTTCCCTCTTTCTCCATTTCTCCTCAATCCCCTGTACATTACCCCTGGTCTCTGTGCAAAGTCCAACCCCGCGCGAGAAACCCCAGTGCAACCTAGCAGCGGCTGAGCTTTGTGCCGCTGCAACACTGCCTCTGCTACCCCTCTCTTTCTATTCTTCCCCTTTCACCAACGCAGGTTCCATGCTTCTTCCTGTTCGTGTTATTTCGTTTATTTATTTTAACTAATTTTTAATTCTGCTTTTAGCGTTTAGATTAGGTTTAGATTAATGGATTGATACTTTTTGGATTCCAAAATGTTTGATGGCTGATTTTTCTGGATTGATTGCTGCTTAAATTGAGTTTAAAATCCCTGTTTACATATTGTGCACACCATATGCTCGATGAAATGTCTGAGTGAAATTTTTTGTTTAATTCTTATGTTTGGCCAGCATTTGTCTTAAATTTTGTTATCTTTAGGCATTATAATTCAAAATTGTGTAATGTTATGTTATTTTTAATGATGTTTAGATTGAGTTTTGACATGGAACTTGATTTTTAGTTTTGTTTAAACCCCAAATTGGTTTAAAATTTTAAATTTAGTCATTTGATTAGAGTAATTTAAG
The DNA here is from genome assembly GCF_059453495.1 of Arachis ipaensis. Classification (NCBI taxonomy): domain Eukaryota; kingdom Viridiplantae; phylum Streptophyta; class Magnoliopsida; order Fabales; family Fabaceae; genus Arachis; species Arachis ipaensis. Next base: position 120,155,346 of record NC_142437.1, on the reverse strand, counting down.
AAATGCATATCATGTTTAGTTAAGTGAATTGAATGAAACTACCAATTCAGGTATGTTTTAAACATTCCACATGGTTGCCATTAGATTATTTTAAATTCTCATCCTTATGCTTCCATGCCATGTATGCATAAACAAATTTGGTCACAACTCACTTTACAGATGAAAATATATGCTCTAAGTGGAGATGCTGTTCATTTTGGATGCTCACTAAATGTGTTTTTTTGTTTCTGCATTCTTTTTTTATTTTTTCACGTTATATAATATTGTTAGAAAATATATGTACAGTTGTGCATAAGATACAATATAGTACTCAAAGGTCTCAAAATTCTAATTAACAAGTCCATAATACATACAACACTAATTACTACTATAAGAAAAATAAATTAATTAATAAACAAATAAGGAGAAGAAGAAAGAAGAGAGAATTGACAAGGAAGGAATTGAAGAAACGAAAATGGAGAATGGGAATGTATCATTCACATCCAAGAAGAAATAATGAGCTTTTTGACTTTTCAAAGCATAGAAATGGGCTTGGTTTTAGATTGTGTAGGTGTGATTCAGATGTAATAGATCCATGCATGCTCTATATAAATACTTAATATAAGCCTAACTAATTAGGTGAGTTTTTTATGAGTACACTTTTCATTGTTATTATTTCTTGTAAGTTATGTATAGTAATAAATTTTTAATGATATTTTTGGAAAAAGTATTAATAAAATCTTTTTAGTTGAAACTTGTTTAATAGTACGGTATCTATTTAGTTTGTATATGTTTGATTGTAGGTCATAGAATGTACAGACATTACTGGAAGTGATGACACAGATCTTGTTGATGAGGTTTGGTCTCTAGTATATTGCTGTTTTTTCGTGAATTGCATATTTGAATCGACCATTAATCCTCATGTTCATCGAATGATGTATGTTTTGAACTTATTTGCAGTTACCGGATCATAGTTGCCTTGCCGAAGACGAAATACCAAGAGTTAGGATGCAGTTTGAGCATTTGAAGCTGGCTTAGGATGTTTATATATGCAAGATATGCAAAAAAAGTCGGTTTCGATTCAATAGCGTAGCGAATGGTTATTTGGTACCCAGATGGTTATTTTGTAATAGCCTTGGTGTGGTGTGTATAATTAGTTACAATTATGTTAAACTAGATATTCGATTTAATAGGATAGCGGATGTTTATTTCTATTGTTACCCAGATGGTTATTTTGAATAGTCTGGGTGTAGTGTGTGTGATTCGTTAAAAGTATTATAAACTGGATGTTCGATTTAATAGGAGAGCGAATGGTTATTTCTTTTGTTACCCAGATGGTTATTTCGAATAATCTGGGTGTAGTGTGTGTGATCAGTTGCAAGTATTTTAATATGGATGTTCGATTCAATAAGATAGCGGATGGTTATTTTTACTGGTACTCAGATGGTTATTCGTAATAGTCTTGGTGTAGAGTATGTGGTCAATTACAAGTAATAAAGGTTAGATGTTCGATTCTATAGGCTAACAGATGGTTATCTCTATTATCACCTAAATGGTTATTTAGAAGAGTCTTCGTGTAGTGTGTAAATAGTAACAAATAGTAGAGGCTGGATGTTCGATTCCATATGATAGCGAATGGTTATTTTTGTTGGTCCCAGATGGTTATTTTTAACTAATAAATTTTACGCTTCGCTAATATCTTGAAACAGAATCAAAGTAGTTAGAGAACTAAAAATGTTATTCACCATGGAAATTTATCCTTTCTGTTGTAACAAAATTCCACCACGAAAACACGTAAACAATGTGAAAAAGGTATTTGTGGTCTTAAGACTAAGGTGCAATTTGGATTAACAACTTAAATAAGCTCTTTTTTCAAAAGAGCTTAAAGTAGAAGGACTTTTATTAATAACAACTTATAAATAAGTTATTTTGTGTTGATTTTTAGTTATAAAAGTACTTATTTTAAAGTTGTAGTGTTTGGATAAATAACTGAAAAAATACAATTTTTTTACACAAGAGAATGGATATTAAAATTCTAATTCATAATAATCTTGATGGCAATGCAAAAGAAATTATTGTATAGTTAGTACTTGTTGTTTTATTGTGCATGATATGGTAGGTGAAAATAAAAAATGAATATGAAATGTGTGTTAATGTATATTTGTTGCTGTTTTTTAGTTTGTTTATTGTGACTTTTCATAATTTAAAAGTAAAAAAAAAGTAGCTTCTGCTACTTCCCAAACGGGCTCTAGGTACATCTATTACTTTCTCTGATTCCGGTTCTTCCTCACAGGTTCATCAATAGTCCGCTCGCATTATTTAGAAAAAAAAATTTCATACGTATAAAATATATTATTTCTATATAACTATATATTATTGTTAAAATTTTAACACGAACCTTTATAACATCCATGATCGAAAATAATAAAGTCATAAATATGTAGACATCAAACATTATGCAACTATAGTATTTACAACCAATTTAACTCATATCTAGTTAAGCCACCATTTGCATCCATCGTTTCTTACAAAATTAAACATCCGTAATTTATAGAAATTAAAAGTCAATCACATGAACCAGAAACATATAAAGAAAAGAATTCTAAGATATGAAACCCAAACTCCATCAAATTTCATACCGTTTGCTTTAATCCAAGCATATGAAAATCAACAGCATAACACCACGGTCGTGTGGAGTAAGAGTACAAAGGCAGTTAAAAAATAAAATCAAGTTAAACCAGGTACTTGGAAGCATAGCTGTTACAAATTGAACTTCTAATTACGTAAGTCACCAACACAAGTCCTAATATAACCAGCTTGCTAGGCTCCAGAGATTTGCAACTTCAGAAATTGCTACCTAAATGATGTAGATCATGTCACATTTTTTGAATCCATCTTTTCTTCCAAAATTGAACATCCGTCCATTATATAAATTAACGGTCAATCAAATGAACCAGAAACAGATAAAGAATTAAATACTAAAATATCAAGGTCAGGCACCATCAAATTTCAAACATGTTTGCTTTAATCCAATGATCCATGAACCATGTGATATTACTATCCATGCTTTAATTTAAAAAAAAAACAAATGAAATCAACAGCACAACACCCACAGTTGTGTGCAGTAAAAGTACATAGGCAGTTAAAAAAAATCAAGTTAAACAAGATCCATGGAAGCATAGCTGTTAAAAATTGAACTTCTAATTACGTAAGTCCCCAAAACAAATACTAATATAACCAGCTTGGTAGGCTCCATAGATTTGCAACATCAGAAACTGCTACCTAAATGATGTAGCTCATGTAACATTTTTCATCCATCTTTTCTTACAAAATTGAACATCCGTCATTTATAGAAATTAAAGGTCATTCAAATGAACCAGAAACAGATAAGAAATTAAATACTAAAATATCAAGATCAGGCTCCATCAAATTTCAAACATGTTTGCTTTAATCCAAGGATCCATGCACCATGTGATATTACTATCCATACTTTAATTTAAAAAAAAAAACATATGAAAATCAACAGCATAACACCCACAGTCGTGTGGAGTAAGAGTACAAAGGCAGTTAAAAAAAAAACAACTTAAACAAGGTACTTGGAAGTCACAAAAAAAAAAAACAAGGTACTTGGAAGCATAGGTGTTACAAATTGAACTTCTAATTACGTAAGTCACGAAAACAAGTCCTAATATAACCAGCTTGCTAGGCTCCATAGATTTGCAACATCAGAAATTGCTACCTAAATGATGTAGAGAATGTAACATTTTTTCATCCATCTTTTCTTACAAAATTGAATATCTGTCATTTATAGAAATTAAAGGTCAATCAAATGAACCAGAAACAAATAAAGAAAAGAATACTAAAATATCAAGCCCAGGCTCCATCAAATTTCAAACATGTTTGCTTTAATCCAAGGATCCATGAACAATGTGATATTACTATCCATGCTGTAATTTAAAAAAAATATATATATGAAAATCAACAGCATAAAACCCACAGTCGTGTGCAGTAAGAGTACATAGGCAGTTAAAAAAAATCTAGTTAAACAAGGACCTTGGAAGCATAGTTGTTAAAAATTAAACTTTTTATTACATAAGTCACCAAAACAAGTCCTAATATAACCAGCTTGCTAGGCTCCATAGATTTTCAACATCAGAAATCGCTACCTAAATCATGTAGATCATGTCACAACGCTCAACTTTAGCCATTCATCCAATATAATTTTCCCACCGCAAGTATTAAAAAAATCAAACAGACAAATTAACTTAGAGCAAATTCCGGTTGTATGTGAATTTCCAGATGTGTTTCCGGATGATATTAATGAATTCCCACCTAACCGAGAGGTTGAATTTGCAATTGAGTTGGTACCTGGATCCGGTCCAATTTCAATTACTCCTTATAGGATGTCGCCTTTAGAAATGGCTGAACTGAAAGCTCAGCTGGAAGATCTGTTGGGTAAGCATTTTATCCGACCAAGTGTTTCTCCGTGGGGAGCGCCAGTGTTACTTGTAAAGAAGAAGGATGGGAGTATGCGGCTGTGTGTCGATTATCGGCAATTGAATAAGATCACTGTGAAGAATAAATTTCCGTTGCCTAGAATCGATGATCTAATGGATCAGCTACATGGTGCCAGTGTGTTTTCTAAGATTGACCTGCGATCCGGATATCATCAGATAAGGGTTAGAGACGAGGATATTCCGAAAACTGCTTTCAGGACCCGTTATGGTCATTATGAGTATACAGTGATGTCTTTTGGGTTAACTAATGCCCCGGCAGTATTTATGGATTATATGAACAGGATTTTTCGACCGTATCTGGACAAGTTTGTTATTGTCTTCATTGATGACATTCTTGTTTATTCTAAGACTGAAGAGGAACATGCTGATCACTTGCGGATTGTGCTTCAAATTCTGAGAGATAGGAAGTTATATGCTAAGTTATCTAAATGTGAGTTCTGGAAGAGTGAAGTGAAGTTTCTCGGCCACGTGGTGAGTAAGCAGGGGATAGTTGTGGATCCTGCTAAGGTGGAAGCAGTGATGAATTGGGAGCGACCAACTTCAGTGACAGAGATCAGGAGTTTCTTAGGTTTGGCAGGGTATTATCGCAGATTCATTAAGGGATTTTCACAGCTCGCCTTACCTTTAACTAAGTTGACTAGGAAGGATACACCTTTTATCTGGACTCCGGAATGTGAAGAGAGTTTCCAGGCATTGAAGCACAGGTTGACTACTGCACCTGTATTGGTATTACCTGAACCAAGTGAACCGTTTGAAGTGTATTGTGATGCATCTCTGAAAGGGTTAGGGTGTGTTTTGATGCAGCACCAGAATGTTGTAGCATACGCCTCACGGCAGTTAAGGCCGCATGAGATGAACTACCCGACACATGATTTAGAACTTGCTGCTGTTGTGTTTGCTTTAAAGATTTGGAGGCACTACCTCTATGGCGTTAAGTTTCATGTTTTCTCAGACCATAAGAGTTTGAAGTATCTTTTTAAGCAGAAAGAGTTGAATATGCGTCAGAGGAGGTGGATGGAGCTTCTGAAAGATTATGATTTTGAATTGAATTATCATCCAGGAAAAGCGAACGTTGTGGCGGACGCTTTGAGTCGGAAGTCTTTATATGCAGCTTGGATGATGCTACGGGAGGAAGAGTTACTGAAGGCATTTCAAGGTTTGAATTTGGGAGTTAGAGAAGAATCTGGAATTTTATGTTTGAGTCAGTTACAGATTTCAAGTGATTTTAAATCAGAACTTCTGAAGGCTCATCAAGATAGTGAAGCGTTACGTAAGGTATTACCAGCAGTTGAACAGGGAAAACAGTAGAGAATGTCAGAAGGTCATGATGGTTTATGGAGGTTCAAGAACCGGATTATTGTGCCTGATGTTGGAGACCTACGACAAAGTATCTTGAAGGAAGCTCACAAGAGCGGGTTTTCAATTCACCCAGGGAGCACTAAAATGTATCAGGATCTGAAAGCGATGTTCTGGTGGCCAGGTATGAAGAATGATGTGGCATTGCATGTATCTAAATGTTTAACGTGTCAGAAGGTTAAGATTGAGCATCAGAGACCATCAGGGACCCTTCAGCCTTTAGAGATTCCACAATGGAAATGGGAGAGTATCGCAATGGATTTTGTGATAGGGTTGCCTAGAACCCGATCAGGTTATGACGCTATTTGGGTGGTTGTAGATCGATTGACGAAATCAGCTCACTTTCTTCCTATCCGAATAAGTTGCACAATGGAGGAATTGGCTCGAATGTATATCAAAGAGATTGTCAGATTACATGGTGTGCCCTCTACTATTATATCTGATAGAGATCCCCGTTTTACATCAAGGTTCTGGGGAGCTTTTCAGCGTGCATTTGGGACTCAATTAAGCTTGAGTACTGCGTATCACCCTCAGACAGATGGTCAGTCAGAAAGAACTATTCAGACCTTGGAGGATATGCTAAGGGCTTGTGTTTTGGACCAGCCGGTAAGCTGGGACCGGTATATGCCATTAGTAGAGTTTGCTTATAATAATAGCTATCATGCGAGCATCGGAATGGCTCCATATGAGGCTCTGTATGGCAGAAAATGTCAGTCTCCGTTGTGTTGGTATGAAATTGGAGAAAAGAGTTTATTAGGGCCTGAGATGATAGCCGAAACGACTGAACAGATAAAGAAGATTCGTAGTCGAATGCTTATAGCCTAGAGCCGCCAGAAGAGCTATGCTGATCAGAGGCGAAAGCCTTTGGAATTCGAAGAAGGAAAACATGTCTTTCTGAAAGTTACACCAACCACTGGAGTGGGAAGAGCTATTAAGACCAAGAAACTGAATCCTCGTTATATTGGACCGTTTGAGATTCTGAAGAGAATTGGACCAGTGGCTTATAGAATTGCCTTACCGCCGTACCTTTCGAATTTGCACGATGTATTTCATGTATCACAGCTTCGGAAGTATACTCCTGACGCAAGTCATATTCTAGAACCAGAACCAATCCAAGTGAGAGAAGATCTAACACTTCCAGTGATTCCAGTGAGAATTGATGATACTAATATTAAACGATTACGCGGAAAGGAAGTATCATTGGTAAAAGTGGCTTGGAGTCGAGCTGGTATCGAGGAACATACCTGGGAGCTCGAATCAGATATGCGAAAGGACTATCCACATCTCTTTTCAGGTAACTAGATTTGAATTTTGAGGGCAAAATTCTTTATTAGGTGGGTAGGATGTAAACCCCGGTTAAAATTAGTAGATAATTAGTCAATAAATTAATTTTTAATAAGGAAGATTAGAAATGTGAATATTATATTAAATTAGGATAGAGCTCATCGAAATGAGAATTTTGACACCAATTTCGAAGAAATCGGTCCAAAATTAGACCGAACGGGCCGAACCGGTTGAACCGGGCCCAAACCGGGCCCAACCGGACCAGCCCTTTAAGTGAACCCACGTTCTTCTTCTCTCCATTTTTGGCAGCGTCGAAGAGCATCAGGGAGAAGAAAGGAAGAACGTCAAAATTGTTACGTTACCTTCCGATCCCCGTAACTTCTCCGTCCGAGCTCCAATCGCCGCACCGTTTGCGGCCACGCGTTCACCGCGTCGAGCTCTACATTTCTACCGGAACAATTTCATAGGTAACTTGCTATTTCACTCTCAGCTTCATCTTCCCCCAATTTTCGAATTTTAAGTGGGAATATTGAATTTCTTTGATTTCTGATGTTTTAGGATCCAATTAGCTTGAGAGAAACGTTCACTCTTGCTTATGTGAAGCTTGGATAAGGTGAGGATACGATAATTCTATTTTAATTTCATTAAATTTGAGCTTTGAGTATTAAATTGGGTATATATGTATTATGAATGTGTATTAGGTTGAAAATAAATAATTGGAGCTTGAAATTGTGAATACTGGAACTTGGAGGAAGCGGATTAGTTGAGTTTTGAGGGGCTGTCTTGGTTTTGAATAAATAGCTTTGGTCGTTACGTGGAAATCGGCTAAGGTATGGTTTAGGTTTCTTGCATTTAATATATAATGTTCTGTGAAAACTTAGGCTAGACGGCCATAGGATAAGTTGGAATGCAGGTGTATGTTTAATGTTTAGTAATTTGTTGATGAATATATTTGGTTGAAGTTTATTGGATAATTAGTTATTAATCTTGGATGGTGAATGTTATTGTTGATGAACATGGTTGGTCTAGTGCTAATGATTTGGTGAATTATTGATTTGAGATATTATGTGTTAGAAGCCTAGGGTTAGTGAACTATGATCCTTAGTTGAATTTTTGGTTGTTGGATTTGAATATTGTATGAATATAATTGTAAATCTGAAGTAGATTTATTGTGGTGACTGTTATGATGATGAGGAAGGGTATGTTGAATTGAAAAGAAAGCAGGTTTGGACCCGAAAAGGGTGGCAAAGTCCGAGTTTTAGAGGAGATGCTGCCGAAATTTTATAAAAAATTAGAGATTTTGTTTAGATGATTATTTAAAAGAGATTTAGATTTAAATGTTATATGGTTTGATTTTGAGTTATTAAGAAAGTGAGTATGTTTTAAGTTTGAAGTTTGATTCTTAGAAAAGAATGAATTATGTTTTGAATTGAAACTATTGATGGACGGAATGGGAGGTGTGATAATGAAGGATAAGGATTGAATATGTTTAATGTATGATGATGAATGAGATGCAATTGAGAATGATGTGGATGTTGAGGAATTATAATTGAATTATTTATATTGCTTATGAATTTGAATAATCTGAGATACGAGATTCCCTGGATTAAGTGCCGTGGCTTGCCACCACGTGTACCAGGTTGAAAACTCGATACTCTGTTGACCCTACGACGTAAGTGTGACCGGGCACTATATAAATTCCCGGGAATGTTACCCCCATTGAGCAATATTGATTATTTGAGAAAAATCTATGCATAGACTCTTGGGGATGCACGTCGGGGGACAGTCTAAGGACAATTCAGACTTGTCGGGTTGGCTGGATAACCGACAGATGAGCCTCATCAGCCATAGGACAGGCATGCATCATATGCATATTACTTGAATTACTTGCTTGTGTATTAACTGGGTGTGCCTAAATGTACTTGCCATGTTAAATGTATATTTGTTATCTGCAGTACTTGTAACCTTCTTGTGCTTGCCTTTGTCTGTTTAGTTGTCTGTGAAAATGCATGATGGAATCGGAGGTATGGAGGAATGGCAGAATGGGATTTAGATTTAAGGTTAAGTTAAGTTAGGTTTAAATATCCTTAGTAAACCACCTTTTATGGTTTCTGTTTAATACTTTAAGCTCTACAATCTGAGTGTCGGCGTTCTAGGATTGCCTCTGGCATTCCCAGGACCTTATATATTATGTGTGTGGCACCTTTACCATACTGAGAACCTCCGGTTCTCATTCCATACTATGTTGTTGTTTTTCAGATGCAGGTCGGGAGCCATCTCGTTAGGCGTCTGGACTCTTAAAGCGGAGGGGTTACTGGATAGTGTTGTTGTATAGTTTTGTTGTACAGTGATGTATATATATGTACTTAGCTTTCTCTCCGCATAACTTGTCCTTTTTGATCCTCTTAGAGGTTTATGGAGAGGCAGGATTGTGTGTATGTACTTTTGGGTTTTGGATATGTATGTATATATGTGTAAATATTCTCCGGCCAGTCTTGACTTCGCAGGCTGAGTTAGGAGCTTGTTATTTTGTATCTTTGGCACTCTATTCCTACTTCTGTTATCTTATGTTTGACAGTTACAGTTTTCTTAGCATGCAAGTTAACTCGTTCCTTGAGCGTTGCGCTTTTATCTCGCGATTTTTATTTTCCCTATCCTTCAAGGCTCCTAGCATATTATAACTCTTCTGCTATTATATGTACTTATTTTATTTTAGAGGTCGTAATACCACATCACCTCTGTTTTACGACTTAAGCGTAAAGCTTTGTGTGGTAGGGTGTTACAGAACTTCCATATGTTCACAAACACTTGGAGAAGTCAAACAGGCCAGAAATTTTCACAAGCAGCAAAACCATTCTATGGTAGTGAAAATAAAAGTTACTATGAACATCTAAACCTTCAATTAACGGTTATCGGGTTACTGGCCTTCAATCTGGGAAGGGAAACACAGCCCACGGCTTCTCTTGTTGTATCCGAGGATGACTCCAAGCGACGCGAACATGCAAGGGCTATAACCTACGGAGATTGCGGGTAAAGGACAACACCTGTGGTTTCTGGGCGACTTCCACGCGACGGGGCCACGGATGCTCGCCTACTGCTTCACGTCTTCACAATGGAGGCGCTGGGGGATGGTCGGTTCCGTGGGTGGCAGGATGGACGACGGGTTGCAGTGAAAAAGAAGCAGCTAATGTGGGAAGGTCTCCCTTCGTCAATGCCGTTTCAAATGGCGGTGAAGGAAGGCTAATGTTTCCTTTCTTGAATGGTGTTAGAAAGGTAGGGAAGGAGAAAGGTTTTTACTGTTGGGTCAAAGAAAGGGGTGTGAATGGGATGATTACATGGTAGTAATTAGATTTAGGGAAGAGGGGGTGTTTATGAGTAAAACTATGTTAGTAATCTAATTGGGCTAGTTTCTAGGGTCCGTTGTTCATATTGTTCAACTAAGTCATTATCTCCCTAGCATTCCCCGTATAGTTATATAAGACTAAGATATGAAACAGAGAAACCATAAACTACAACACCACGCAACTACTCTCTTGGTTTCATAAACAATGGAGAGTCCATGTGACACTGTGATCCAAGACATGGATCTCTTAACGGAGATCCTTCTCCGACTGCCAGTGAAACAAGTGATTCAATGCAAGTGCGTGTGCAAGAAATGGTTGTCAATCATCTCCAACCCCAAATTCCGTTATTCACACACTTGTCATTTATACGGCAAGTACAACATCCCTCCACCCACTGCTCTTTTGGTTCAGAATTTCGGAGACACCAAGGCTAAAAGAGCTTCTATTGTTCCCTTTCACACCAATAATAACAACGCCAACAAAATCTTCTTCCATCTTGATCCTGATCGACGCAAATACATGTCTTCTACTATTATACATTCTTGTAATGGTCTATTACTATGTAATGTTACACCCACACCCCATTCTGGTTTAACAACTTTTGAGATACGACTAGAATCCCACTTTCGCATATGCAACCCAGCCGTCAGCAATGACCACTGCGTTTATCTAGATTACCCGCTTGGCGATGTAGATTCCCCATGTAATGAAGATTTCTACATATTTGACCCTCTTAACTTGAAGGCATATCTTGTTTTCGAACCTCTGAAACAACCTCTTTCTTACAAAGTTATTTTATTTGGTGAAATGGAAGCTCCGTTTGGACATTATTATAGTCGTCTCAATCAACTCAAACCCCGAATTGGGATTCGTTTGTATTCATCAGAGACGTCTTGTTGGAGTAGTGTTGTTTGCAATCTTCCTAATGATTTACGTGTCCCAGAGGGAGTTTATTGCAATGGTGCTGTTCACTGATTTCGTTTAGATGATGACAATTCCGTTTATTTCGATGTCAATCGGCTTTGCTTTGATAAATTGCATTTAGTCCCTGCATGTGTCGACTCAGATTCGGAGCTCTTGTGTGTTAAGTATTTAGGAGAATGTAAAGGGAGGCTGCACTTGATTCTATCTGATAGTTTGGAGTTTGATATTTGGGAATTAGAGGAAGATTACTCTTCATGGGTTGCCAGATACCGTGTCAATCTTAATCGCATGCATGATGGGGAATCGGCCTTGTGCTGGAATGTTTCAAGTAATCCATTTTCTGTGTTAAGTTTTGTTCTTCGCCAAGAAGAAGAGGAGGAGGACTCCATGCTTGTATTGTTCAAAGATGGTAAAATAATGTCTTATAGCCTAAAAAATTATGGTTTGAGGGTTCTTTGTAAATTAGATAAAGTGCCTAGATCTGTTCATCACTACTTTGAGACTTTGTTATGTGTTGGAAATTCATAGATCGATGTAGAGCAAGTGCATTATTAGTTCATCCAACATTGGAGCAGTGATAGATGTACAACTTCTTCTGTATGTTCTTCAAATAATAAAAAAATAATTTTAAAGTATCATTTTAATTTACACTAAGAACCAATTTTGGGTTTATGAAAAATACTATGCACTGTTATTTCAAATAACATAGTTGCAATTCAATTTTTCTTATATTTGAAACCTAATCCAACCACTAAATAAAACAAGTCAAATGAAATCTAATGGTGTTATATTTGATTTACTAAGTTAAAAATAATTGGTTTATAAAATAGGGCAAGTTATCAAAATAAATTGTTTATCTTTTAATATTATTAGAATACAACATTTATACATTAAAGAGGCAAATACATCTTTCTTATCTTTCTTATTTTTATAAAAATCGTAATAGAAATAAGGTGGATTATGATTTACGAAGTAAACTCTGATAGGAATGCAATGGTTCAGGTTAAAATATGTATGAGAAGAAACCGCTACAGGTTAAAAAATTTTAATATGGAAACAAAATGAGTGATATACTTTAACATGGTAATTTTTGGTATTTTTTAAAATTGTGAGAGTACACAAATCGGACCCTCCGATTTGTGTTGAAAAAGTTGAAAAAAATTCAAAGTAGATTTGTGTTAAAAATTTAAAAAAATTCAGAGTACACAATTCGGACCATGCGAGTTTTTTGGTGATGAAATTTTCCTTCACAAATCGCATGGTCCGATTTGCAGCTGATGAAATTTAAAATCTGAAATGTGGAATTCGGACCCTCCGTTTTTCTTGTACTGAGTATTTTTTTTTTTACAATTTGAGGGACACAACTCACATGATCCGAGTTCTGTTTTCTCTGATCCCACAACGAGGTGAAGCACCCCCTCCTCCCCAGTGGCGGATCCACGGGGGACCTAAGGTGGCCATGGTCCCCCCAAAATTTTTTTAAAAAAATAGTAAATAGTAATAATTAATAATATTAAATTTTTTTATATATAATATTAAAAAAATATAAGTTACAAAATTTTATAAATTAAAATAACTAAAAACTGCACTATGTATTGGATATTTGAATTATTGTTGCTCTTGTTAACAAATAGCCCATTTTAATAATTAATAAAAATAGTTCTATTATACTAGCCCAAGCCCATACTATTAATTAAAGTAACCCTAGTACATTTTTCAAATATTTGTTTCAAACCGTCAGAGGCCACTTTTCTCTCTCTTTTAGTGGTTTTCAAACTTTTGTTCTTCTACTTTTCTCATTCTAATTTTCCTTCCATACTAAAACAAGACATATGAAGAAAAACCATTGAAGAGAAGTGAACAGCAAAATATTAACCATTGAATGCACAACAAAGATTCAAAGAGGTATATTTCAATTTTTTTTAAGTTAATAACAATGTCAAGTATTATTTATATTATTTATTTAAAATAATTAATTTATTTTTTTATAATGGACAGTGTTCAAAGATTGAAGTGAGGACAAAACTCAATAGAATTATTTTTTGGTGAGACTTGGAATAAAAAAATAATCAGGTAAATCAATAACTTTATTTTTGGTTATTATATATTTGTGTTTCTAAAATTATTTGTTATTGCTCAATAGGTTTAATATTTTTTTTTAAGAAAATAATATATATGCAATTATTTTTATTTTTTTTGTTAAATAGTTCAAGTTAAGTTAAAAATGTCAAAAATGAAAACAATTCACTCGTTTTTTCAAGAGAAAAAAGAGAATATATGATGAACAAAATTCAGCTTCAGATTCTTTGAGTAATGTTCAAAATATTATTGAACAACCTGTGACACAACTTGTTGAGCAAGATATTCAAGCTTCCAAAATAACAAGGACTGAAATAGATCAAGTTAATATTGATACATTGATGCGTGATCCCGGAAAGCGTCCGTAAAAAGGATGTTGTCACTGTTGAACACCACTATCGTGTTGACATTTTTACTAGCGTGATAGATTTTCAATTGAAAGAGCTAAATAGTAGATTTAGTGAGCAAGCAACCGAGCTCCTCATATTGAGTACATCTTTAGATCCTAAAGATGCTTTCAAGTTATTCAGTGTTTGCAACATATGCAATCTTGTAAAGAATTTCTATTCTTTAGATTTTTCTGAGCAAGAAAAGATTCAATTGGATTATGAGTTACAACATTATGAACTTGATGTGGTTAAAGCTCCAGATTTTCAAAATTTGTCTACTCTTGCTGAATTGTATCAAAAATTGACAGGGACAGGAAAATCAAATATATATCCTTTAATTGATAGATTAATTCGTCTTGTTTTGACTCTTCCTGTGACAACAGCAACAACTGAACAGGCCTTTTCAGCTATGAAGATTATTAAAACAAAGCTTCGAAATAAGATGGAAGATGAATTTTTAGCAGATTGTATAATTGTATATAATGAAAAGGAAATAGCTTCAAAAGATTTTAGTTCTATGAAGCATCGTCGAGCAAGTTTAAAAATATCAAAATCTTAAAGTATGTAGTTGAACATTGACTTTTACGTGGAGTTGGAATAACAGAATTTGGAGTTGGAGATGATTGAGAGCCATTTCTTGCAGACGCACTTGCATTGAATCGCTTGTTTCACTGGCAACCGGAGAAGGATCTCCGTTAAGAGATCCACGTCTCGTATCACAGTGTCCCATGGACTCTCCATTGTTTACCAAACCAACAGAGTAGTCGCGTAGTGTTGTAGGCTATGGTTTCTCTACTGCTTCATATCTTATGACTTATAATCTTATATAACTACCTAGTTATGGGCCACACACCTCAAGCCTATTAAGCATATATGCTGCCAAATTATTATTATTATTATTATTATTATTACATAAATCCTATGTGTACATGATAATGATTTAGATATAGTTATTTTTGTGCGAAACTGTTAATTGATAATTATTAAATAATTTGATATGTCTAATTAAATTATTATTTAATAATTTTAAATAATTAAATTCACTATAAATATATAGAACTGTATATGAACTTTCACTATGTGTATATATAAAATTAAGAATTAAATCAGTTATTAATTATTTATATATAAATATATATATTATTTAACTTATTTATTTTTAAAATTTATTTTATATTGTTAATTAAATGTATTTTATACGTGACTTATTTAGTAATTTATTTTTATATTAATGTAACATGAATGTTATTATTATTATTGATAAATAGTTACTTGTATGTCTTACTAAAATTTTTCTATAAAAATAATAATTAAAAATTATTAGATAATTTAACGTGTTTATTTTAGTTGTATAGTATAATATGTATTAATATCTTAACTATTATTTTTATATAAAAAAATCACATATATTTAGCTAAATTATTTAACATAACACATATGGACATGTTAATTATTATTTCAACAAAAGAGACAATAGTTAAAATTATCTTATTTAATTTAATCTATCTATTATGTATTACTAAAATCGAGTTTTTTTCATTAATAACTTAGTTAATATAGCATCTTTTCAATGTGCTAATTAATTAATTATTTATTTGATTTAACTGAGATAAATATCAAATTATTTAATATTTTATTTGATCATATCAACTATAACTAATTAATTATATTAGTTATTTGATTTGATTGGAATAAATGAATTGATTTTGTTTTAATTTGCATGTATTTTTTTGTCTTATATATTTTTATTAATATTTTTGAGAGTGTCAATTATTTATTTGATTTGATTGAGATAAATATTAAACTATTTAATATCTTATTTGATTATATTAACTATAACTAATTAATTATATTAATAATAGAATTTGATCACATTAACTATTACTAATTAATTATATTAATTATTTAATTTGACTAGAATAAATAAATTAATTTTATTTTAATTTGCATAAAATTTTTTCATCTTATATATTTAATAATTTTTAAGAATGTCATAGTTAATTATTTATTTAATTTGATTGAGATAAATATTAAATTATTTAATATTTTATTTGATCATATTAACTATAACTAATCAATTATATTAATTATTTAATTTGACTAAAATAAATAAATTATTTTGCTTTAATTTTTTTTATGTATTTTGATTAATGATTTTTTAGAGTGTTATAATTCATTAATTATTTGATTTGATTGAGATAATTAAATATCAAATTATTTAATATTTTATTTGACCATATTAACTATAACTAATTAGTTATATTAATAATTTGATTTAGTTAGAATAAATAATTTGATTTTCTTTTAATTTACATTAATTATTACATTTAAAATTATACAATTATTTTAATAATAATTAACAAATATTAAATAAGATTATTATAGACTATTTGAATTGATTTTTTTATTATTTTTCAAATATTTTTCTATTATGTTTAAGTGAAATTATTCTAATAATTTCTTGTGTATGTTTTGAGTTTGTTGATTATTATTTTTTTGTTGTTGACCACCTTGTTAAGTATTACTCTTTCATTGTTGATCCAATAAATGGTATTAATTATTATTCTTTTGCTATTGACCCAAAATGGTAGTAATTATGAGAGAAATTGACACTTCTTTAAAAGAGAATATTAGGTGATTAATATTTTTTTATTTTTGTCTTATTTCTAAACTAATACTAACTAACTTTCTCTTTTTTTTTTTACATTAAAAATGTTATTCCTAGCTAGAAATTTTCTTTTATTTTTATTAAATGTCTGTTTTCTTTTCTTCCATTTATAGAAAATATATTTTTCTCTCGTACAAAATTAAACAAATAGATTCTTTAGTTTATTTGACCAAAATACAATTTAATAATCATTATAATTGTGTATATAAATTAGTGATATATAGTTATTGATTGATTCAAACAACAACAACAATAATAATAATAATTAATATAAACTATATATATTTATTATTATAATTTTTTAATATTTTATCATTAATTATGAAAAATATAAAAAATTTAAAATATATTAGTTAATATTGAATAAAATTTTCAGTTAATATTAGTTAATTTTTTTTAAATTATTTGTGAATAAGTATAAAAAATTAATTTTTAATAAGTTAATATTAATTAATTTTTTTATTTAAAAAAATTATTTTTTGAAAAATTTATTTATAATTTAAAAACTAGAGTTAATAGTTAACTGATGTTAATTAAAAAAATTTAATCCTTTGATATTATTTTTATTTTATTTATCTTAAATTATAAATAAAATAATATTAAATAATTAAATAGAAATGATCAAAATTTAAATGTGTCAAATTACTTCTTTGGCCATGCGGTAACTCACAAGAAATTTGATCCAGCAATTATACCGTTAATAAATACTAAATAAATAAGATAAATTTTAAATTATTTTTTACTAAATTATTTTGATTATTAATATTTTCGTAATATAACACACTAAAACAAATTATTTTGCAATCCACATTTATCACTTGTCATATTTCCATTGAAATAATGGTCAATGACATAGTCATCCACTAATTCTAGTCATACTAAGGCTTGGTTTGATAAAGGTTTTCAATGATGTGCTTGTACTTTTTAAAAGCTCAAGCACCTCATTTTGTATTTGGTAAATAAAAAAGATCATGTACTTGTGCTTGCAGCTTTTAAAAGATCGGGTATTTTTGAAAGCACTTAAGATAGAACTTTTTAAAATTGGCTTGTGCTTTTCAAAATTTAAAAGTCTAATATAACTTCACATGTTAACTAATTTTCAAATTTAATACTTGCATTTATATCTATTATAGTATTTTTAAATTTTAAAAGTTATTTTACCAAATACAATTGTTGTTGCTTGTATTTATTAAAAACAATTTTTAATTTGATTTACCAAACATAAATGCTATAAATTTTAAAAAGCTATTTTTTAAAAGTTAGCTTTTATAAGCTACTTTTCAAAAGTAAAAGCTTTACTAAACTAAGTCTAAATCTTGGCATACTAGTAATGTATTTAATGCAGTGTAATTTTTATGTTTGAAGAAAGAAAAGAATAGAACAGAAACCACCACATTATTATTCTTTTGTTTGCAGAGCATACTACTTAAGAATAAGAAGTTTTACATCACTGATCCGATCCAATGTTGGAGGACCTAATGCACTCACTTTACATCTATGAATTTCCAACACATAACATTGTCTCAAAGTATTGATGAATAGATCTAGACACTTCATCTCTGTAAATTTTACAGAGAACCCTCAAACCATAATCTTCCAGGCTATAAGACATTATTTTACCATCTTTGAACAATACAAGCATGGAGTTCTCCTCCTCTTCTTCTTGGCGATGAACAAAACTTAACACAGAAAATGGATTACTTGAAACATTCCACCACAAGGCCGATTCCCCATCATGCATGCGATTAAGATTGACACGATATCTGGCAACCCATGAAGAGTAATCTTCCTCCAACTCCCAAATATCAAACTCCAAAGTATCAGATAGAATCAAGTGCAACCTCCCTCTACATTCTCCAAAATACTTAACACATGAGTCATCAACAGATGGCACTGCTGGCAATTTATCAAAGCAAAGCCGGTTGGTATCAAAATAAACGGAATTGTCATCATCTAAACGAAACCAATGAATAACACCGTTGCAATAAACTCCCTCTGTGACACGTAAGCCATCAGGTAGGTTGCAAATAACTTCACTCCAACCACACGTCTCCGATGAATACAAGCGAATCTCAATTCTGGGATTGAGAACCTTAAATTCGACCCTACGACCATGATATCTAACCGATGGATCCATTTGGCCGAATAAAATAACTTTGTAGGAAAGAGGTTGTTTCAGAGGTTCGAAAACAAGATAAGCCTTCAATTCAAAAGGTTCAAATATATCATCACCGTCTGGGGAATCTACATCGCCAACCGGATAATCTAGATAAACGCAGTGGTCATCGCTCATCGCTGGGTTCTGTATGCGAAAGTGGCGTGCTCGTGAGTCTTCACTTGTTGGACCAGGTTGGGGTGTCGGTATAACATTCCATAATAATAGACCATTGCAAGAGTGCATAATAGAAGACCTGTAGTTGCATCCATCAAGATCAAGGTGGAAGAAGATTTTGTTGCCGTTGTTGTTATTGGCGTGTAAAGGAACTATAGAAGCTCTTTGGGCCTTGGTGTCTGCGAAATTTTGAACTAAAAGAGCAGTGGGTGGAGGGTTGTTATTGTACTTGTGGTATAAACGACAAGTATGTGAATAACGAAATTTGGTGTTGCAGATGAGTGACAACCATTTCTTACACACGCATTTGCATTGAATCACTTGCTTCACTGGCAATCGAAGAAGGATCTCTGTTAAGAGATCTCTGTCTCCGATCACAGTGTCACATGGACTATCCATCGTGGATGATGTGTATGTGGTGCTATAGAAGACTATGGTCTCTCACTCTCGCTACTTCATATCTAATAAAACTACTAGGGATAGGCCAAACCTCAAGCCTATTACTATATATAAAAATTATGGGAAATGCTAGTTGTACAATACTAATCAGCCTTTAATCAGATTTAAATAATATTTAATTATTTTTTTAGTATAACATGTTCCTATTTTGTAGATACATATTTGTAATTAGATTTTAATTTAAATTTAAATTTTAAAATTCACCCACTTCGTTGGTGATTACGGTAACTTTGCTTTACTTTCGTAACTTCACGTAACAGATACAGTTTTTTAAATTCCTTATTCTACGGGACATTCACACGCGTTAGTGAATCCCAAACAAAAAGGACGCTGCCAGCTGAATTCTCCATCTCGTCTTCATTGGTGAAGACCATCACCACTTTACGGCTGAAGCACTCTCTCATTTTGCATTGGTGAAAAGTATCATTATTTTCCACATATGTGTTTATGTAATTTGTTAAGAAATATCATGTTCAACATTTTTTATTATATTTTAATTTAAACATAAAAACACTCTGCTTATTTAATTGGAACAAGGTTGATCTTATTTAATTTTATTAATAAAATTGTTGCAAATAAAGTACTTTCTATGTAAGTAGTTTGAGCAAAGAAACAAAAAAAAATCTGGAGTTTAAGAAAAAAGATGTAGTTGATATGGTCGTTAAAATTCTGTTGTTATTTATCAATTATAACACATGATAGTATGATATTTTATTCAAAATATTTTTAAAACACATCCAAAATCAGGCTAACTTTAAATATTTAAATTTAAACGTTAATAATACAATTAATCTTTTAATTTTTTATTCGATCAAATAAATATAATATTTATTATTTAAATTATCAGTTAAATTTTTTTCGATACTTATTAGTTTTCAAAATTATTATAATCAACAATTAATTTAAAATTGTGTTGTTATTTTATTATAACACATCTGATAGTATGATATTTTATACAAAATATTTTTAAAACACATCTAAAATCAGTCAACTTTAATAATACAATTAAATGTTAATAATACAATTATGAATGGTCGAATATAATTATATACATAAACTAAAATATTTTTAATTGTAGTTTCTTTTTCAATTGTAATACATCTAAAATATTAAGTTATACAAAAAATATTTTTAAAACACATTCAAAATCATAAATCTAAAATTTAAATTTAAACATTAAAAAACAATTGTAACACATCTAAAATTATGAAGTTATACAGAAAATATTTTTAAAACACATCCAAAATCATAAATCTAAAATTTAAATTTAAACATTAAAAAGACAGCGTTGTAAATGAGCGCCGAAAAGGAGGAAGACAGCGTTGAGGATGAGCATGAAAGAGGAAGGTGGCACGGATGAACGACAGCAGAGGATGACTTCTCGATGTGCACCTCTGAGTTTTCCATGTGCGCCTCTGGATTTTTGACATGGCGCAAACGTGACTTCTCTGCTTCTTTGAGTGTTTTGTACGAGCTTAATTAATAATTTGATAGTTTAAGGTTTATTTTATAATTTTAAAATCAAAATTTTGAATTTTGAATAATTTGATTTTTAGATATGTATTTAAATTATAATATATTAATAATTAAATATATTAAATCTGAAACAGAAATTTAAAATTTAAATTTTAAATTTCAGTTTTTTTAGATTGTATTTTGAATGTGTATTTAATTTTAAAAAGACAGTAAATTTATTCATAATTTTTAGTTGTGTTTGTTTTAATTTTTTTTTAATTATTATAATAAAAGGCTGAATGTTGTACTATTTTTAAAGGATACCTAATTGAACCGAAAAATTATTAATCGAAACACATAGGACAAAAAATTAATGTAAATTAAAATAAAATCAATTCATTATTCTGGTCAAATCAAATAATTATTATAAGTAATTAGTTATAATTAATGTAATCAAATAAAATATTAAATAATTTAATATTTATCTTAATCAAATAAAAAAAAGATAAGACAGATTTAAAGAAGTCCCAAAAATAAAAGTTGACCATTTTAAGTATATAAAATTATTATATATTATATAATTTTGTTTTTTATTTAAAAAATAAAATAAATAATTATTTTATATAAATAATTAAATTATTAAACTCAAAAGTAAGTAACAATTTTTAAATTGTGAAATATATTATTTCTAATTATTTTTTATTAAAAAATTTTCAAATTTTTAATCATTATTTTTTAAAAATATTTTTTCTCTTTCACACCTATTATATCATATAAAAATATTTAATATTTATGATAACTAAAAAAATATTTATATTATAGTATATACATGAAAATAAATTATTTTAAAAAAAAATATTTTTGATAATATTAAAATTATAACATATTAAATAGATTCATTAAAATAATTATATTTTATATATTTAATTACAAATATATTTTAAATAGATATAACAAAGTTGTTATTATTCATTAAAAAAATTTACTCTCACAATAATACTCAATAAAATAAATTAATTTAAAAATAAATAATTTTTATATTTTATCGAATTTAAAATAAAAAATTATAAAAACTAAGATAACTTTTTTATATAACAAAATATTATTACTATTTTTTAATGAAAAATATTAAACATGATTATATATATTACTAAATATATAATATTATATTCGATTATATAATATTTTAATTTTTAACCTTTTCTCTACTAAATTTTTAGATCCCTTCTTGATTATAACACTTTTAAAGCCAATAATCAAAATACATATAAGACGAAAAAATTAATATAAATTAAAACAAAAGTAATTTATTTATTCATATAGAATTAAATAATTAATATAATTAATTAGCTATAGTTAATTAATACATTTAACTTTAATAAATCATGAAACACCTTCAAATACCGGTTTTTTTTATTTATTTCAATAAAAGAAATTATGTTTTTCATTGTACATCATTTTAAAAAATTTTATATTTTTATGCATTATCTCACAATTTCGTACTCAGTGTCCGTAAAATAGAAAATATTTTTTTATCTCAATTTCGCAGTCATTGACAGCGTAAATGTGTAAAAATGTGTTTTATTCAAAATTTGCAGCCATCGTAATTGGGGAATAGAAATTAACCAATACATGAAATTAATTGAGATATCAGGATCGGAGAAAGAAAAGAATGAACAAGGTGGAGCTGAGGGTGGCTATGCACAATGCCAAACAATTCTTTAACTATGAAAAGCAACGTATCAAAGAAAAAGAGATGGATAAGTGAAGAACCTAATTGGGGTAAAAAGAAAAGAAGGAAAATGTGTGATTAGACCAATGAATTGAGATACAGAAAAAAACTATAGTCGCTGCCGCCTTGTCAATCGTCGTGTCGATGACGGCAACAAAGCGCCCGTGTAGCTTTTGGTGAAGGTATCGTCGTTGACAATCAAAGCTTCAAGAGAGAGGTACGAATTGGAAAAAAAAAAATCTATCTTCTGGAGTATAATGAAGTGAATATTTCATTCCAATTAACTTTTAATTTAAAATTTGAATTTTAAAACACTAAAGATATTTTTTGTGTGTATTTTGTTATTTGGCTTTTCATGCCTTTCTAGATGTATTTTATTGATATTCTACTATGTTAATTTTGTTCAGTTTATAACAAAAAATGCTTTAGATATTGCCATATTGGCTATGCATGTCTTTTCTTAGATCCTAAATGTAGAAACTTAATTTAGAGTTTATGAATTGTACTAGCATGTTTAATATTTAACTTTATTTTTTTACTATTGTATATGCACGAGAGGAGCTAAAACATGCTTTTTTTTTAATATTATGAAGAGACAATAAATATAGTATACAACGTGTATAATAGAGATAAAATTAAAATTATAATTAGTTAATAATTAATTTAATTAATTTCTAATAATTTTGAATTTTAAATTTTAAAAATATAAGGATTTGATTATGGAGAAGTTATGTATTCTTCCATTTTATACGCGCGAAGAACGTGCTGCATTTTCTTTTTTTCTGACGGTCTCTTTCACTCTCTCCGAACTGAGCTGCAAAGATCACCGCCGTCTGGAGCGCAACCTGACGCCGTCCAACTGTCCGAAAACGTCCGACGAAGACACTTCCTTCGCACATGTTGCGTCCGTCGCACAACCAAGACCGCCATGGCCGCCGCTGCCTTCAACGACGTCGCAGCTTGGATCCTCCTCGTTCTCACCGTAGCACTCACCGGAAAGGCCGGCGGCAGCGGCGGCCACAAGAGCCCCCTGGTGTCCGTGTAAGTTCTCCTCTCCGGAAGATGACGGTTATCCGACCAGCGATAAAGCTGGTGGTGCGGCGGTGCTCAAAGGAGCACGATACGGTGGACGAGGCGTATATCTGCTTAACCCTCGCCTGAGTGATGGTATTGGAATTCATGATGGACTTGATCGGGATCCACTCGATCTTCGGCAAATTTGTGTTCGGATTGACGATTCCGAAGGGAGGGAATTTTGCAGAGAGGCTATACAGAGGATTGAGGATTTCGTGTCCAGGTTGTTGCTGTCGCTATACTTCGCTTCAAGTAGATTGAAGATTGACGAATTTAGATGTCGAATATTCAATTTACTAGGTATGTAAATGGTTATTTTAATTCTTAATTGGATAGTTATTTTGTTTGATGCAGTTTAAGTATATACAATTAACAAATGTTAGATGGTCATTTCACTAGGTAGTCGAATGATTATTTTAATAACTACGTGGATGGTTGTTTGGTAGCCGGTGAGGAAGCTTCTAACGTGGAAGAGGTGGGATGATTGATGAGGATGGGGTAGCAGACGGTTGAGGGGGAGAGAGAGGGTGTTTAAATTTCATTGGTAAATTAGGGTTGTGATGATTAATTTTTTGAAATAATTGTTTGGATTTTTTTCTTTGTATTGGGTCAAATTTAAAACCCATTGTACACATTATCAAGATTTCTTATTGTCTCCCTAGCGGAACCTTGACAATGAAGAATCTTGACAATGTGTATAATGAGTTTTAAATTTGGTCCAATACAAAGAAAAAAAATCCAAACAGTTATTTCAAAAAAATTAACCATCACAACCCAATATCAATGGAATTTGTCTAAATACCCTCTCCTCCCCCCTCTCCAACGGTTTGCTATCCTAACCACATCCTCGTCAATCATCCCACTTTGTTAGAAATTTTTTCATCGGCCATCAAACAATTATCCACATAGTTATTATTTAACTATTTTAATGATATTATTCAACTATTTTAATGATAATAGTATCCACCTAACAAACGTTTTTAGTTTTTTATTTTCAATTTTTTTAATATTATGTTTTAATAAACATAATTTTTTAAAATTTTAATTTTAATGTACTAATAATATAAAATATTTTATATAACCATTCAATCACATCTATTCGTTTAAATGACTATTTAAATAATTAATATAAAAAATAATATTTTTACTGACGTGACAATGTAATAGTATATAAATTATTTTACACTAATAATATATAATTAAAATTAAATTCTATTTTTAAATATTTAAATAAGATCAGTTAGTTCTCATTTCTTTTTTCCACAACTGTAGGAACTTCTGCTCAATCCTTCTCACTCATGTAACCAAAAATAGATATGGATGCAATTTTATCCTATCACACTCTTGAATTATACCTTCTGTCGAGTTCTAACTCTCAAGTAGTAGTTACCAACATTCTATTCCCCTTGAAGAACAAGTTTATAATACTAACAAATAATGTCAAAGAATCTTAAATTCTATGGGCATGAAACTAGTAGTAAAAAATTATTCTTCCTAGCTAAGCAAACATGATGAATATATCAAAACAGCCACGGCCACCCTAGCTTGCCTTGGAATTTATACCCTAGGTGGTTGCATGAAACATGAAATCAAACAGTGTTAACAGAATTGTTATTTTCATTACATCACTATGAACATACACAAGTTAATTAAGAATCCCCTCCATACTCAAAGGGTCATATATATTATTAATATGACACGTATAGGAAGGTTGGAACCTTTTTTTTTACTATATTATTCTATGAATCTGATGCGAGGACCAAACTCACCAAAGGTAGAATGGAGGAAAGGAATTGAATGGAATTGGATATGATAAAACCTATCATGATCTATCTCCACATCATCAGCTATATACCAATCCCAGCATCATAGGGAACCAATTATTAGAATAAGATGGTAATAACTAAGTGTAAAAATTCTATTCGTATATTAAAATTAGTTACTAAAATCAGTATCGTTATTAATATATTTATGTATAAATATATATGTGTTATTTTTTTTTTTAATATATATTTATATTTTAATATATATTTTATATTAACGACTAATTTTAATAACCAACTTTAATGTATATGTAACGTAATCGAACTAAGTGATGATAATGTGAAATGTTGGTAAGATCATATCAAGCCAACTAAATTACTAGAACATTCACTTTATCCTGTAGCTGTTGACTAATTTACACGGGGTATATAATTGGGTTGGATGAATTGGGTTTAAATAAAAAATGTATTCGAATCAATTAAAATATAATTGGTTTGGTTTGGATTTGATTTTAATTTTTTTCTTAACTCAAATTCTAATAAATTCTAAATTCGAATCCACTAAAATTGAATTAGTTTGCTTTGTATAATTGGATATTCAACTGAAATGATAAAATAAACAAAAAAAATTGTAGAAATATGACAAAAAATGCTATAAGTATTTAAAAAAAGAAAAATTAAATTAAATTAAAAATTATCATTATAAATAATATTATGACAAATTAATATATAAAATATTAAACTATAAATTAACATCAAAGATCAACGCTACTACAAATTATATTTTTTAAATTGAATATATAGGATAATATAGGGTATTAAGCTAAGGTTGAATTAAATTTTTGTAAGGCTGAATATATTTAATTCAAATGAGAATAAATCTGATTGAATTTTATCTGATTTTATCCAATTAACTATTGGATATATATTAATTCCGATTAAATTTGATCATTTGGATTTTGATTGGAAAATCGGATCATCAAAATCATCCACTTACACCACGTCTATTTTTTTTTTAAATGAAAAACTCAATATAATAAGATAGAGCATTTAAAAAGTCAAAAATTATAATATAAACACTAAAAAAAACTGTAATTATCTCTGGTATTGCCATTAATACCACAACTAATTAATTAGTCTTTACAAAAAGAAAAACCATAATAATGATGTATTGGCATTGTTTTAAGTTAAATTTGTGGGTGTGGGTGATGGGCGAAAACTTGTCAAGCATGCTATGGTGATTATTATTAAGTATATCTAGTTACATTTAATATTTACTTTCAGTTTATACACAAAGCGAGTGATATATTACAAAATTAGTTTTCCTTGCTAATTAATTGTTTAAATAAAAAATTTTAAAATTATGATTAAATCTAATTAATTTAAAATTTGATTTTTAAAATTAAAATTAATTTTTTTATTATAATTAAATTTAATTAATTCAAAATTTAATTTTTAAAATTAAAATTAACTTTTTTTTTAATTTATTATTTAGGTTGTTAAAAAAAAGCATTGTTTTTTTATATTTTTTAATTGTTTTTAATAGGCAACATATATAAAGAAACTACTAGACACAGTAGAGTGATGGTAAAAATTTGTGGTGTTTACTTCGGTAAAGTCATTTTAAAACAACAAAAAACGTTTATCATTTTTCACATACTAAATTTTAGGTTTAAGTTGGAGTAATAAGTATTTTGATGTATTCTCAACTCTCTTCTTTATTTCAAAGTCAAATGTCCACAAATTATTAAAAAGAAAAAACCAAAGAAAAAGAACTATTTTTATACTAAAATTTTTTATCCAAATAAATTTGACATCTCTAATATTTGTATATTTTTGTTATAAGAAAGTTTTCCAACACATCTAAGTAACAGAAAAATCATAACCCTAACCCTAAAAAACTACAATAATTTTTGTAATGCAATTCTTTGAAAGGGATGTAAAGGACACATGGGAGTCTTTCAGGGACTTTGACTTTGCATAGTGATATCATTTCTAATTGGATATAAGATTCCATTCTTTTGGCAGACTATGTTGACAACGCAGCATTGTCTTTGTATCATTTTTTAATTCTTTGTATAAATAAATTAATTAATTAACAATTAGAATAATGTTCTTGATGCTGCAAATCAGAGGCCGAAAGAAAGAGATCTTTCGGTTAATAAATTAAAGTATATTAAAAACACAAAAAATGTTCTTATTCCAATCCGTTGATTATTGTTCTTGTACGGCCACCCCCAGTTGAGCTCAATTATTATATAGTATGAATTATTAATTACAAATAAATTAAAATACATAGTAGCTAATGAGTTATAATTCAAATCTCATAATCTCTTCATATTCATTTAAAAAATTGTGGGTTCGAATTTTTTTATCTTTAGTAAAATAAAATAAAATAAAATACATAGGAGATAATAAAAAATTAAATTAAAGTGATTTATAATTATTTTATTCTATATTCTTTAATTATGATTTATTTTATTTTGTATTTTTTAATTATCATTAAAATAGTTGAAGAATAATATCATAAAATTAATTTCCGTAAACATTTAAATTGATAAAAAAAATATACATAAATTATTATATCTCTAATACATTTTCTTAAATAAGAGCTTTATTTGAGTTTAATTAAATTTTTGTATAAATTTTTGTATAAATTTTTTCTTTTTTTTTTCTTTTTACCTTATGCTGAATTCTTTTTTTGAGACTTGACGAAAGAAATTCTAACCTTTTTTATTATAAAAGCTCTAATATCATATTATGAAATTATTTTTTTTGTAATTTAAACTAATAAAAAATATATAAATAATTATATCTAACATATGGTATTAAACATAATAAATATATAAATATATAATTGCCAATGAATTATAATTAAAATGGCATAGTCTTTCTATACTCACTTTGAAGTTTCAAGATTTGAGACTCACTCCTAACTTTGGAAAAAAATAATAAATATATAATATATAATTATATAAATTAAATTAAAAAATAATTTCAAATTACTATTTCTCTAGCATTACATTCCCATATTAATTATTGCTTGTTTCACAATATATATGTTTTGGGAAAAGTATAGGGTACAAACATATTATCTGCCAACTCTTATTTATAATTGTGTTTCATGAAAGTGTGCTCCTGGATGTGTCTAATAATTAATATATTTTAAATACATATATAAAGAGACATATCCAGAAAATATATTTATAAAGACACTTCTATTAAACACAGCTATAAAAAAGATATTTTCATTAGACACATCCACAAACACACTTTTATGAAACACAATTATAAATCAGAGTTGACAAAAATTGGCAGATATGCTGTTGGTAACGTAGCGGAAGCATATGTTTTGTGATGCTAATTAAATGCAACTTGGTCGTCACCATCAGCCAAATGATCAGAGAGCATAATTTTAATTTCCCTTATCCAAAGTTCAATATTATTCAAACAAATATCTCAAGGGAATGAACTTTATTAGCAGCAAGTCTTTCCCTTTCCTAATCCATTCACCAATGAATAATTAATTTAGTCTTTTTTTTTTTTTTTTTGTGTGACCTTCTAGATTATGCAATTATGAAGTCCATTACTATCCTCAAACGTCAAACCAACCACTATAAATAAGACCTAATGAAATCTCAAAGTCCACACCAAGGAACAAAACACACAAAAGCCTTATATAGAACAACCATTGTATATTTTCTCTACCTTACATACTCTTTTTTTCCCAATTATATGGATAGAGTTAAGGATTTGGCATCAAAGAAGGCAGCAGTAATATTCACAAAGAGTTCATGTTGCATGTGCCATAGCATCACACAATTGTTCTATGAGCTTGGAGCAAGCCCTGCAGTTCATGAGCTTGACAATGATCCCTATGGAAGGCAAATGGAATGGGCCTTGAGAAGCTTGGGATGCAACCCTTCAGTCCCAGCAGTCTTCATTGGTGGAAAATTTGTAGGCTCTTCAAAAGATGTTATATCCCTCCATGTTGATGGTTCCCTCAAACAATTGCTCATGGATGCTAAAGCCATATGGTTTTAGTACCTACCTAACTAGCTTGCATCAACTAAATCTCTGTTTAAAGACGAAAATACAGATAAATTGGATAGGCATAAATCTATTTAGAAAAAGAGATAAAAAATATCTCTATTCTAAATAGATTTTTCAGTATTTATATTATTTAAAATACAAAAACAATAGAGACAGATTTTTCCGTCTCTATTGTCTCAATATATAATTCTGTATTTTTGTCGTAAAATATATGTCGAACAGAGTTTAAAAAGTCCATATAAATATATATAATAGTAGTAAGAAATTAAAAAGTTATGTATCAAATAGTAGAACATAAGTTAACCTTAGTTTTTTTTTTTTTTTTCTCTTTTAGGGATACCCCTTCTTTTTCTTGGGTGTCCTCTTTAATTTAAATTGTAATGAAAGAAAGTTTATATATATGAAAATATAGTCTTAGCTTGCTTTTTATGTATTTTTATTGTAGGTACATGTAGTGTTTAATTTTCTTTAAGTAGGTCTTCTAGAAATTTTATATCACACACACATATATTAGGAAAAGATAGAGATGCTTATTATAGCATATAGTTTCATTAAAACTTGAAATTTCAAAACCCATGGAAGAAAACATGCTTGAGTTACACTCTTTAATCTTGTATCCAATGTCACCATGAAATGTTCCTCCCAGAGGCCACTTTCCAAAGCATAATATATGAAGTCATCATTCAATCAATAATTCAATTGCAAGCGACTTGACATAAATAGAATAAAGTCTTTATTTGCTGAGTATAACTTTTTATGAATAAACAGAAAGTTTCTCATGAAATTCATCCACTCACTGAAAAGGAATAATCTTCATTCCTTGTGATAGGATTGCTACTATTGCTATAATATCAAGTCATCATAGTAGTCCAATTAGGGAACTAATTTTTTTAGCTAATTTCAGCAATTTTTTTTTTTATTTTTCTTTAATTCCTTTGTTCACAATCTTTTTTCTCATATTTTTTTTAACACGACACTTAGTATTACCACAATTTCATCTTTTGTCTTTAACCATTTTAAATTATAAATTTTAATTTCTGAAACCTAAATGCAAAATTTTAAATTAGCGTAAGTGTTAAAAGGGTAATTTTGATATTAAGAAAATTGATTAATATAAAATTTGGTTTCTATACATTTTCTATTAATTAAGTGCTATAAGCTACATAAGCTAATTTATAGGAAAAAGTATAAAAATTAATTTTTAAGTAATTAATATTAATTAAATTTTTTATTATAAAATTATTCTTTTATTTTAAAAAATTAAAATTTAGAATTTAGAATTTAAAAAACACGACCGATGTTAAATGAAAATAATGACTTCCGAAATGAACTCTATTTTTAAATTTAAAAATACTATTCGTATTTTAAAATCAGTCATTAAAATCAGTCATCAATGTATTTATATATAAATATATGTGTAATTTAATTTATTTTCAACGTGTATTTATATTTCAATATGTATTTTATACTTATAGCTGACTTTGTTAACTGATTTTGGTGTACATATGGTATAGTTATTTTAAATTTTTACAAAGCATCATTACATAGTTATATATGATGCATTTGACAATAATAAGCACGACCGCATCTAACACAACGTAACCGCGATCATAATAATTTAAAGCAATTTTATTCCTAACCATTCAATTTGGGTACCTGGTGCGACGGATAATCATCTTATTATTATAGGCTCATATACTTAGGGTTATTATATATATGCATGCATATATTGCAATAATACAATCTTTGTATCGAGTCAAGAACGTGCATGGCAACAAAAATGGAGGTGATGCTAAAACTTTCTGTGCCTCTCGCGCTATTCTTATTCGTCCATATCCACAAAACAAGATAATTTTGTTTTATTTCTATATAGATATAGGACGGGGACCATTTTCTAAATTAAATTAAATTTTATGCATGGGCACTACGTCTACTTGGTCAAGCAATAGCATCCCTAATATAATGAAGAAAATTCATACAACAATAGTTTTACAATTCAAATAGAATGGGTATGGTATATGACTTTTACAATTATGTTATATGTGTAACTAAAAATTAATCACTAAGTTAATTATTCATCATATGAAATATAATATATATTAAAAATAAAAAATATTTCAAAAATATGTGAAATATTACATATATTTTAATATTTACGTATAAATATGTGTAACTAGTTTTTTGTGTACTCATAATATTTTTGAATCTTTTGAGAGCTTCATTTTTGTATGGGAATAATGAAAAATATAAAGTCATATATTAATATTTAAATAATCAATTATTTATATATGTTACTAACGAAAAATGCATAGTACATTAATATCTCAACAAATAAATTGATTAGTACTATAATAACTAAAAATTTCATATTTTAATATATAAATTTATAGCTATATATGTCAAAAGTAGCTTTTGTTATATATAGGTAACAATTATATCTTTTAAGTAAATGCCTCTGAATATTAAATTTTACGTTTTATATTTACATTTTATTACTTTTAAATTTTTGTGTAATCTGTATTCTAATTTTTAAAATTTTTCTTTACTGTTTAATAATCTTTTATGATGTCCCAAATATTCCAGTTTAGAATGTCATCAAATTAATAACATAAAATACTCTTAATTAAAATAAGATAAAAACTCAACTATATAATCAATTTTATGTAAAATTAATAATAAAAAATTATAAAATAAAAATTTAATTAAATTAATTAAAGAATTTAATAATTTTCAACCATCAATTTTAATTTACTGCAGCTGAGTGCGTTAAGCTAGATTGTTTTTATGCTGGATTGCTGGTTCTTTATGATGAACAGCGTAATTACACAGTGGTAATGACACGTGTAACTCTTTTGTTCACTCGTTAAACGAAGGGAATCCATTTCTTATCAACGTGGAAAAATAACGCTAGAGTTTTATATATCTTGGGCTTCATTTATTAGGGTTTATAAACTCTACTTTCACACGTGTGTTAGAGCATCTCTACTCTCTAGTGAGATGTCACATTTTGGTAGGGCTATCAAACGGGCTAGTCCGGTCCATTTAGGGCCGGCCCATTAAGCCTGCGGGTTAAACGGACTAGCCCGTTTAAGCCTGCTCTATTTGCGGGCCATAATTTTTTAGTTAAACAGACCAGTCCGTTTATCATTTTATTTTATTTTTTGAAAAATATTTTGACAAAAAATACTACTTTTAGGTCAAAAACCATAAAAAATAATTTTTTTTAGTTGATGAGTCAGATTTTCGGATCGAATCGAAAGAAATATTAACTAAAAATACTATTTTTTTTAAAAAAAGTAAAAAAATTTAAACGGGCCACCCATTTAATCCGCGAACTAACCCGTTTAGCCCAAAATTTAAACAGAATTAATTTTATAGGCAAAACCCGCCCATTTAAACAAGTAGACGGACTGTCCCGATAGGTTTAGCCCATTTTAACTGCCTACATTTTGGATCTCAACTCTAACCTATTACTACTAGAAGACTGTTATATAAATTTCGATCAATATGTGAATACTTTTGACCACATATCTTAGGGGTGTGCATGGCCCGGCCTGGCTTGAAGACCCGGCCCTGTCTCGAACACTTTAGGGGCTAATTTGGTGTGATTTCATCGGGTCTAAGACCGGGTATGGTCTCAAAAATAGACCCGGTCATTATTTCGGGTCGGGTCTGGGCCATAGCTCGGGTCACCCGAAATCGGCCCAGTGGCCCGGTCATCATACATAATTAATATTTTGTTATTAGTGATGGATGATGGCTATTATTATGTGAAATTTAAGTGTTGTAAACCTTAATATTTTGTGTTATTAGTCATTATATATAAGACTATAAGTTAATATTTTATGTTTAAAATGCATAAGACTTTAGACTAATGCATAATCTTGTGTTATTTGTATTGATTTAAATATTTGGTGTTATTAGGCAATATTAGTATTGATTATCGTTATGCTTTAATTTTAGAGAAGAGTTGGTTCTTATTATATTTTTCTAAGTGAATTTTACTATGTCAAATAATGATTGGAGTCTTGGAAATTTGGATATTTTTATATGCTAACTTACAAGAAGGTATTAAGGTAATATAATGTTAACGGCCCGGTTTTCACCCGGTATAATCGTGGCCCGAAAGTGTATAGGTTTCATCGGGTCTAGGGTCGGGTTCGGGTCTAACAAATAGGCCCAGTATATATTTCGGGTCGGGTCTGTGTCACATTAAACCCGGTTTCACCCGGCCCATGCACACCCCTAACATATCTTACGTTTTTAAATTTTCAAAATTTAGCAACTTTTTTTTCATTGGACAACATTTTAATAAATACATAACATTTTATTCACTTTCATTCGATTTGGATAAATAATTTAATTATTTTTTTTTAAAAAATTAAAATATAAAAATTTATATTAAAAATAGTTTATAAATAAATTATTATATATTTAAGTAAATAATTTAATTAAACTCTTTTTAATAAATAAAAATGATAAAATAAATTTTTAAAAATAAAAAAAGTTATATTTTTTTACTTCTTTAAAAATTCTTAATAATTTTTCAAAAAATTAAAAGCATCTTTTAAAAACTGTTAGATGTTAATATAATTCAAAAAAAACAAAAGGTCATTTTTATCACTTCCCAAACAAACTCTTAGTTTCACTTATTATTTTTTGGTTTGTGTCTGCTTAGTTCCTTGACCTTGAATCCTTCAACATTAGTTGGATCATCAATGTTAGAACAAATTTAGGTACCAAGACAATGGCCCATTCAGATAATCTGGTTCACGTTGGGCCCGCTTTTTCTCAGACCCAAAAATATTTAAGAGGAGTAAGAATCTGTAAAAATTCTCGAGGAGAAATAAAAATACAAGTCCAAAAACTAGGAGCAAAAAAAGCTGAGCCCAATATATATATGGAAAAATCCGCAAACAGGAAATACAATACAAGTATATAATATAGTTGTAAAATCGGACCGAATCGGCCGACTGGTAAACTGGATCTCCAACCAATCCGATTCAATTCCAAGACTATTTAAAGACAAGAATCGGTAAGAATCGGTTAAAGTTAATAAAAATCAGTAAAAATCAGTAGAAATCAATCCAACCAAATCACTTATGAAAAATTTTAAAATATATGATTTAATTTTTTAATAGCAAACAAAATATATAATACATTTTTTCAATTTATAATGGTTATTTGAAAATTAAACTAAATAATGTTTGTATTTTTATTGTTGAAAAATTATATATCATTTTGTATGCTCTTCAATTTTTTTCTCAGAGTTTCTCTTAAATTTTGTTTCTGGAATTATGATAGGCCACAATTATAGTATATACGAAACCGACCTACATAATTTGATCATAATGTTATTGATAAATTCATAATTGTATTTGGAGTAAATAATCAAATTAGTCCCTGAAAGATAATTCGATCTCCGAATTGATCCCTAAAAGAATAAATTAATCAAAATTATCCCCCAAAAATTTAAAAATGGTCACGTTAGTCCTTTTGTCTATTATTTGACTAACGACGTTACCATTTACTTACCAGGCCGTTAGTGTGACATGTCAACAAAAGTTTCAACGGCGTCGTTTTCTTTGGTCACCCTTTACAACGCTTCATTTTTCATCCCTGTTTCGTTACATCTCTCTAATTCCATCCTTCTTCTGAAAACAAAACATCTCTCTAATCCCTTCGTCTTCGGTTCTCACCTCCACAAAGACGAAGCATTGAATGGCGACTATCAGCCTAGACCGACGACGACATTGTGTTGGAGTTGAAGGTGACCGGTTTGTGACAACCTTGGTCAAGCGAAGAGGGCACACCATTGCCTTGCGTGAGAGGTAGGTTACCTTTTTTTGTTATTTTCTGAGAGTGATTGTAGTTTTATCTCCTGACGAATGTGTTTTTATGATAGTTGGAAATCCATTGTTACTGTTTGTAATGTTAGGGTTTGAAAAATATGTTCAGGCTTAGGGCTTGCGTGGTGACCCATGAATGACTCTATTTTTCGAGATTTGAGAAAAATGTTTGTGCTCTGTATACCTGCATGTGTGTATTTTATTTTTGTAGTTGATGATGATTCTGCTTTGCTTGTTTTTTAAAAAATCTTCCAATAGTTCAGTGTGTTTTTGTTTTGGTTGCAGATGGAAGGTCCCCCTATGACCTTCGTATTTCACCATGGTGAAAAGTTCAAAACAGATGAATCAGGATATCTGTTTTACGAACCAGATAATACTGAAGTATTAATGGGTGTAGAAGCAGATACTCTAGATGTGTTTTTTGTGAAGAGATATTATAAGGAGTTAGGATATGCTGAGATGAACAATTGTTTGTGGAAGGTTCCTGGAACACGTCTCGACGATGGCTTGAGGAGGCTAGAAAATGATGCTGATCTGTTGGCATTGGTTAAGGACTGCAGGAGGAATCATCACCTGATAAACATATATTTTAAGCATGTAGTTTCTAAGCCACACGTGGTTGACTGCATGAGCGAGGATGATGATAATGTACTACAGTTGCCAACCATCCCTGAACCCCAATAGAAACTAAATAAGAACCACAATGAAGCAATATCTCAACCAGATTGGAAGACCACAAAAAAATCTCCTCAACCAAAAAGGAACAACTCTCAACCCACCAAGTTACCCTCTCCTCAACCCACACCTGAACCCAAACCTAAGCCCACACCAAAAATTATGTTAATCCTAGTTCACTTCATTTTAATTCTGTAATGCTAATCCTAGTTCACTTCATTTTAATTCTGTTTTTTCTGATTTGCTAAAATTATGTTATGATCAACAAAAATAGTGCATGTAGAGACTTTTGTAATACTAAAAAAAATGAACATGGCATATCAAAAGGTTTACTCAGAAGTTTGTTCATATATATACAATAACAACAAACTAAGAAGGTTCACAACATCCACAATTTCACAATAATTGCTTCACTTGGCACTAAAGAATACACACATAATCATAACCACCACAATCACAACTATTAATCCAAAATACAATTGCATCCTAAGTGCTCTAACTTCAGCTTCTAAGCTCATCATTCTCCATGATAGGTTATGGTTCAAGACAACAAGACCACTCTCCATTTCTGCATCAGTTTTAACATCTCCCTTTGCACTATCTAATCATTCATACTCATCATCCTCAACCCACCTAAAGTAATTACAGTAGTTGCCCTTCTGCAAAATATTAGGTTACAAAAATCTCAAAATCCCACACAAATAACTAAGAGCTTGAAGAAGACTATATTCATAACTCACCCAGTATCTTAGACAAACATGGAACAATCTATCTGGATTCTCTATTGTCCCAGATTTCTTGATCACTATCTTCAACCCACAAAAGCACACTTGGTCCATGTTCCTCCTCCGCCATCGCAGCGAAGAGCTCGAAGAATTACTTCCGTGTGATTGCGACAGTGGCCAACTGCGATCCCCACTTACCTACCCATGATGCAGTTCAACAACAATTTTGGCCTTTGTAGAATCAATTTGCTGCTGCAGCAACAATGGCATTTAACGAGAAGAAGGGATTAGGATTTACTCTCTCTAGGACTAATTTGACATAAATCTCTAAATATATCTTGTCATCAGCCATTATGCACCAACCTGTCATGCTGATATGACACACTAATGGCCACATAAGCAAGATTTAACGGCGTTACTGACGGAATGAATAAAGGGGAGACGGAAGGACTAACGTGACCATTTTTAAATTTTTTGGGGACAATTTTGATTAATTTATTTTTTCGAAAACCACTTTGGAGATCGAGTAATCTTTTAGGGACTAATTTAGCTATTTACTCATGGTATTGCAATAGAACCAAATTTATAATTGCAAAGACAACAAAAAACTTCGCATCATTGCACTATAATATATAATACACATCAATAAAATTATAATATTATCAATAACAGGATTAGAAATATAATTAGGTATTTATGTAAAACAGGCCGAACTGACGAACTAATAACCAACTGAAATCGCAAAAAAAAAAAGCAGATTAAGATAAAATTTTGAATTTGTCAAATCCGCACCGCTGAACTCACAAACTTTTTTTTCAAAGAAAATATTTCATTAATAAAATGAAATGAACTGTCCACTAGGGACTACACATAGGGGGTAATTTTGGAAAATATCCAATAAAGACTGTGATGTAATTGAATTACATTAATTAAGTAACTTTCTTAATTCCTCAGTAGAAGTTTCGTTCTCCTCTCTCTCACGAAGAACACCATGTCCAGTTCATCTTCTTCATCTCCTCTGCATGGATCGGCGAGCCGCGTCTACACACATTCAAGGTATCCTCCGATCTTTATTGAAGACCAATTCATTCCTTACTTTCCAGATCTGCCAGCACGGGTTTGCTGCTAGCTCTATATCACTTGAATAGTTGTGGCTTCTAAGTCTGGTTGCTTGTATGAACTCTAACCATCGCTTCTATAGTTTCATTTGTTGTGCAGAAACTTCAAGCTCTGCGAAGCTCCATGCTTCCACTGAGTTCGGACAGTCAAAAATCCAATTACCCACTGATTCTTCTTCCATTTGGCAGCGAATACACATCGGGTTAGAAGAAGCGATTCTAGAATGCAGCTTTTGGTTAACTGGTAACCCTTCATGAGTCATCTTTCAGATAAAATTTTTTACTCTAGGTTGGCTTTTCATCTTCCATATGTTCATCCAAAGCTCTTGTTGCTTGCATTGATCAGGGAGGAACTCCGCTGGAGGGTGGTAGAAGAGAAATGCTACTTGATAACCTGGCGCTACAGAATATCCGCCGTTGTTGGTCCGCATCCAGGTTAGTTTATCATCTCCTTCACAGATAGGAGTATTGATGATTGCTTCAGTGATTTCTGATTGAAAAATTTTTGCTATTTTATCCTGGTCCCAAGTTTTGTTAGGAAAAATTAGCTCTGAGACCCACTGAGGAATTTTATCAGTGTTTTGATTAGAAATAGACATAATTGCAGTGTAGTCATTGACCCAAGAATCTGTATGAATGTTCACCATATTTTCCTACCAATTTTTTAAATTTGTCCTTTTTCCAAGACTTTCTTGCCTTCCAAGACACTCCTCCAGCCCCATGATGGGTTATTCCCTGTCTCTGCTCTCAGAAAACTTGTGAACTTGTAGTATTTGCTCCTGTAGACTTTATAGTGAATTCGATTTAGTAAGTAGCCTCCAGCCTTGTTTTGCAAGCATTGTAAGGTTGAAAGCCTTTAAGTCTTTGAAATTTAGTCCTCCTTGATTTTTGGGTCTATATGTAATCTGCCAACTTATCCATTGCATTTTTCTCTCTCTACACTACAACAAAAACGCCATTTAGCGGCGATTTTGAACCGCCGCAATACATTTCGCGGCGGTTTCATGAAACACCGGAAGATAGGGCGCGGCAAAATGGATAGCGCCGGTTTTAGTCAACCGCTGGAATAACCGCCGCAGTATACCAAGGAAAATTGAAATTGCCCAATTTGCGGCGGTTACAAACCGCCGCTAAATGTCGAACATGAAGAAAACATATTATAGTTTTGCAGCGGTTTCAAAACCGCCGCCAAATTTAAATTTCCCATTAAATCCCAGTTCATAGTTATTAGAATCGAACCAACCGGTGGTCCAATGGTTCAACCGACTCAATCATTAAATCTGCGCCCACCAATAGACCCACAACATGTGGATCACTGTAGAATATCAATTCTATGTAAACCTTCCACAAATGAAGAAGGCAGGGCTCGAACCTGGAACCTGGAAGAAGGAAAAACTTTAACAATGTCATGTTACCACCAAGCCAAATGACTCTTCAATGTATATAGTGCTAATAATTATATAGATGATTGATTGGTTTTCATATAAAAATATTTTTATTCTATTTAGTATTTAATTTTGATAAAACATTAATTAATTTTGAATTTAGTTATTATGAATTCTTATATCTAAGAATACAAGTTAAGATTGTTATTAAAAAAAAATTTAATTTTTTATTTTAATAAATGCTCAACAAATCATTAAAATAAAAAATTTAAAATTTAAAATTATAATTTTGGTAAAATTATAAAGTTTTAAATTTTTAATGACTTGTGGAAAATATTTTTAATTATTAATTTTTCGCTAGGTCAATACAATGTTGAAGAGAAATTTTGATTTTTTATTATAAGAGTTATATTGATTCTCTTAATTTAATGATTTGGGTCGCAGGTTTACATGTTTATCTACTCTTAGAGTTTCCTGATTTATGTTTAGTAAGGCATAACTTCAAAGAAGAGTAACTTTAATATATGCTCGTTACAACTTTATTTTAACTTTATAAAACCAGCCTATGACTATATTTTCTTATTTTATATTTATGTTTGAATGCAAATTTAAATGACAATAAAGTAAACGAGAAAATCTTATTGGTAAATTTGTTCACATGAGTTAACATATATAGCTTATTTAATTTGTGAAATTTTTTACGTAAAACAGATCTAAAAAAAGTGTTACGAAATTAAGTAACAATGATTAAACCATATGTAGGCTAAAATAGTAGTCTTAAATTAACTAGATTATATCCAGATGGTTGTTATTAAAGGAAGGGAGCCACTTAGATAAAGACGCCTAAAACGTCTTTTTTAAAGATGTTTTTAAGAATTAAAATTCAATACATATAATTGATTAAACTACGTTATTTTTATCAAAATTAGATCAGATAAATTGATTTGGCCAAAAAATCAATAAATCCTACCTTAAACCGGTCTAAATTTATTTTTTTATTAAAAATAATTATAATATTTCTATTATAAAAATTGACTAATATATATATATATTCCTAAATTTTAATATTTTTTTCCTTTTTTTTTGTATCATTATAGGGTTAGAATTTAAGATTTTTAAAATTAAAAAAAATATAATAAAAATATTTTACTCATTTTCCATAATAAGATTATTGTAGTCTTTTTTTATAAAGAAATATTAATTTAAATCGGTTCAAGGTTTGGTTTATCAATTTTTTGACAAAATCAATTTGTCTAATCTTTGACAAAAATAATATAGTTTAATCAATTATATGTATTAAATGTTAGTTAATAACAAACATCTTTAAAAAAAGACGTTTTAAGCATCTTTATCAGAGTGTCTCCCTTAAAGAAAACCAATGAAATATGTCGTTATACGCATTTTGCGGCGGTTGGAATAAAAACCGCCGCAAAATGTAACATGACGAGTCACTTGACGTTACAGATAGCGGCGGTTCGCTGAAAAACCGCCGCCAAATACAATCCTTATTGAAGCATCGCCGCTAACCGCCGCGATATGCGCCGCAATATGTCATTTGGCGGCGGTTCAAGAAAAACCGCCGTTAAATACAATCCTGATTGCAGCCTTGTCTCTAACTGTCGCGATATGCGCCGCAATATGTCATTTGGCGGCGATTTTGTAAAACAGCCGCAAAATTTTCGTAAGTCTGTAAGATACTTGGCCACTTATACCCTCGTAGGTCTGTAAGATACTTAGTAAGCCTCGGCAATCTCCTTCTGTAGCTTTGCTAAATAAAATTGAATCATCTACAAAAAATAGATGAGTAATTTTGGGGCATCTGTGATTCAGTCTCAAATCAAAACTATCCTGTTTCTGTTCTCCTTTGTGGAGTAGATGGGAGAGACCCTCTGCACAAAATAGAAATAAGTAGGGAGAAAGAGGATCGCCATGACGCAACCCTCTACATGGTTTAAAATAACCATGTGGTTGACTATCCACAGTAACAGAGTAAGAAACCGTTGTCACACATTCTTTCATC